>NC_047659.1:67955875-68664208 GCF_011762505.2 Arvicanthis niloticus | reverse complement strand
AATGAATGAATAAGAGAAAAAATGCACTGTGCAAATGGCTGGCTACCAAAGCTGCTCCGCCTAGAGGAGGAGCAGTGAGGGGGGAACAGGTACTAAGCATCCCTGAAGCTCTACACAGACATTACTGCTTCAATCAGCATGGAGGCTCAGAACATTTAATTTTACAAATTACGAAATTGCTTTTTAAAACTTGCCTAAAAATGTCTTTGATTTTATCTATAAATGTCCCCACTCTAGAGGAGACAGGCATTTTTGGGAAAGCAGTGTCATTCAAATCTGAACTTGTGAGAAAACAAACAAACCAAAAAAACAAACAAACAAACAAACAAAACAACAGCAGCATTAGCAACAACAACAACAACAAAAAACCCAACAAAACAAAAAACGAACACCTTTAAATATCCACAGCCAGGCAACAGATCCAAAAATGGTTTGATAAATGATCAGTCTGTGGGGCATCCAGTGTAGGTGAGGAGGTATCTTGCCTCTGTTTTGTGCCTATCAACCTTCTAATCAAAGTGCTGGACACCTGAGAGTAGATAAAGGCAATGAGATTTGAGAAAAGGCTGATGAAGGAGGGCCTCAGGAAGGCTGAAGGCTAACAGGCTGGCTTGGGTGTGTCTCTCAACTAGAAAAACTAAAGGCAAACTCCTTACATCTGAAATGGCAGAAAAAGCCTGTCTCTGGGGAAGAAACAACCTGTTTTCTGCTAATAAACTCCAGGGTCGCTTTGTGGCTGCCTTGATTAATTGGTGAAGATGAAATAGCCAGAGCTCAGGGATACAGGAGACAGCGAAGGATTGTAAGTGACAGTTCGCTGTTAAAATTCATCAGCCCCGGCAAAGCGCCTTGATTAATGAAGTCACTGAGCCTTTCTCCACCCTGAGTAGGGGGGCCACCGTGGGAGGGAAGGGAAAACAAATTTGCAAGGATGCTCTCACTAAAGAGGTTCAGCACCCGAGTTACATTTAATCTCTCCACTGTTGCAGTGCAAGTACTTTCTCCCTCTCAATTGTTCCCCCGTGCTGCTATTAATCACAGACCCCTGTAAAGCAAAGGAAAGGAAGGAGGCAATCGCAACAGGGCTTGCATTCCCAGCTTGTAGCGGGCGAGAATGATGGGGAAGCAGGGGACCCAGAAGGAGAACTGCTGTGTTATGACCAACCAGAGGAACTTAAAGCAGGATTCTCAGAGTTCAGCCCCAGCAGGCCACAGCTGGACGCCCCAGCTCCCACCATTGCCTAGGGGAGGAAGTTCTTGATGCAACACCGCCATCTACAGCTCACGGTGAGAACTGCTCTGAGGGCACCTCAATTCGAGAACCTGTAGGGTCAGTTTTGAAGTCAGTTCCACAGGGAAGAAGATGGGACATGGTTTTTTTTTTTTCCCACAACATGGGAAAATCTTCGCTAGAGTTTGGACAGATAGATATCTGGTCGTATTGTCCAACAATTTCCATTCTTCATGAAACACAGAACGAAGAGGATTCTGATATCTGTAGTCAAAAGTCTAGTATGCCAAGGATGGGAGTGGAGTGTCTATTCTGCACAATGTCTCTACAGTGCATCTCCGCTTTACAAATATGATATTGTCGAATGAACACAAAACTTGTAGTGCATGTTAACAACACCCTAGTGGCATAGATGAGAATAATAAAAAATTATTTAAGAAGATATACCTCTCCTAATTTTCCCCCAACTACAATCGAGCCTTGACATCTTTGTCTTATTGATAAAAATAATTGTGCCTCCCAGCTTTTGTAAACCTGACTATTCTTCTCTGAATATGATGGAGCCAATTTATCAGCAGAGAAAGTCATTACCTTTGTAAGCATATTCGGTGTGACCTTGAACAGGTCAATTGATCTTTCTGAGCCTCCTTTCTTTTTTACTGTACCAGTACACTTATAAAATTGAACATCAATGTGTGTTGTGTGTGTGTGTGTGTGTGTGTGTGTGTGTGTGTGTGTGTGTGTGTGTGTGATGCTTGAGTGGAAGGTGAAAATAGGCAGGCTTAAGAGATTGAAGTCTGGACCACTCTACATATTACAAAATGCCAAATACTGGCAATATGTGAACTCCTCATGACTCCCTTCTCTCATTTGGGATAATAACAGGTTAAAGTGTTTCTATATAATTGCCTTTGACATGCAGTAGAGGGGAAAGCTTTGACTTTGAGTTTGCCCAGTAAAAGCCTTCCCATGCCACTGGAGTTTATTGAATATTGCCCCTCTCAGGTATGCCATCAGCACCTAAACAACTTCCTCCTGTGGTCTGCATATCAGAAGGGCAACAATTCCCTGGAAGGATTTGATGCAGATTGCAGAAATCATAAATGGGAGGGTGTTTTTTAATCTCTTTATTAAAGCCACCTTGGAATAGGATATGCTTGAGAGCATTTCCCCAGACAGAGTGTTAAATATAGCATTCAAACCAGAAAATTACTCATTGATTTGCCCTGTGAAAAGATAAATGTCTATTCAACTCCGTTCTATCCCAGTGCAGACCTTATTGTTTCCAGGAAGCGATCTGAGTGCATGTCCCTAATGAAGCAGTACAGCATGTAAATGTTTCAAGCACGTGGCACAGGACAAGAACAGATCTTGCCAGCCAAATGAGATCCCCCCAGAAAGCCACCGATGGCTCCTGAAAGCAGAGTGTACAGGCCAGGTAGACAAGAGCACAGCAGCCAGTGCTCCAGGAGAAAATACTCACAGAAAACAAGACCCTGAGCCAAAGAAGGAGCAGAAGCAATAGCTGATAATTCACTGCCCCAGGAGCCTTTGGATCCATTATAATTTCAGCCTTGGCTTAAAGACGGCTTTCATAACGGCAGGTGACTGCCATCTGTAAGACACTATCAGACCACATATGCCTAATAATGCTCTCTCATTTTGATCCAGTGTTTTACAGCTCACACAGGGGCACTGCATGCCCAGCCTCATTTGATTCTCTTAACAGCCTATTAAGCATGAGATAGAGGTACCCACTGGAAGGGCTGCATTTTGTTCTTCAGGAAGATGTTGTCATAGACCACTGCATCCGTCTCCCCACTCTGCAAGTATGTGTGGATGGGCCATTCTATCTGAAGCCCCAAAAGGAGGGCAACAAAGGAGAAGGAGAAGGAAAATGAGGAGGAAGGGGAGAAAGCAGAGGTGGCCCAAATAGGCTCTCCATACATACCTATGGTGTTAGGGAATCCCTAAACTCTAAGGCAGTAGTTGGCAGACTTCTATGGATCAAAGCTAACAGAGATTAGAAGTAGGGATTCACAACCTTTAAGAGAAATGCACAGTGATATTGATTCTAAGGACTTTTCTAAATTAAAAGAGAAGTCTCATGCTTTTCAGCCGGACCCCATGGAAGCAGTGGGACTGTGCAAGAGTGTCTGGTGAGGATTCAGGAGCCTGGGCTTCATCGCCAATGAGGTCAAACCAGGCATTAAGAAATGCACCTTCTATTCCCAGTACTCAGGATGGGGAAGAAATAAGAGCAGATCAAAGTCATCCTCAGCTACATATTTGAAGCCAAGCTGGGATATGAGACTCTGTCTGCTTAAAGGATATAAAAAGAAAGGAAAGGATTACTCTAGTCTAGTTAGAAAATGATAGATTATAAATCAACTGATAGTTTTTTAAACGTGTTATTTTTGGTTCTTTTTTTATTAGAAATGTTTTAAGTATGTGCACTGATGCACCGAAGAACACAAAGTGATTGTCTGATTAATCAGGTGACCAATATTTCTATCACCTTAATCATGTGTCATTCCATGGTGAGAGGCAATTTTGAATTCTCTTCTCCTTCTTGGTATACTTCCTAATTCGTTCAGCTGTCAACGTGACACAACCCAGAATTATCTGAGGGAATCCCAGTTGCCATATGGCCTCATCTGTCTTGATTGATGATTGCTGTAAGAGGGTCCAGTTCCTGTGGCCAAGGCTATTAGGTAGTCCTAGTCATGAAGTAGAGAAAGCAAGTCACAATGCTTCATGGCTTCTACTTCAAGCTTCTACCTTGAGTTCCTGTTTGACTCTTTTCCGTGAAGATGGACTAGAACCTATAAGATAAACTAAATTGTTTCCTCACCAAGTTACTTTTGGTCATGATATTTGATGCAGCAACGAAGGGCAAGTTGATTCTTTTTGTGTAACAAAAAGTTTGGACACCAGGTATCATGGATATGGTACTTGCTTGGCTTGTTTATGGCAATCCATCAGTGATAAACATTTGATAGGAAACTGTTTTCTGTTGAGTTCCAATTTTGGAGGGTAATCCCTTGCTTCTCAATTCCATGTCTGTACATGACACTTTGGACTCTTTCTATAGGAGAGAGTTAGGTTCAGAATGTCCAGAGCTGAGATCAATCATTCAGAAGGAGATACCTAATAAAAAGATATTGCTCCTTAAGCCTCAGTCTGAATGACAGGTTCCTGAATGACTCCCTTGTTTATTCTCAAAAAGTGAGTATAAAATAATAGAACACAAATACTAGTATCAGCGATTCTAGTGAGCAGAAAATAGATGGAAAATAGAAAATTAGAAGAAAAATACTCTTGACATTTAGGGCTAGTGTGGGATTTTGACCTAATGTAACAAGGTCCAGCTCACTGGTGCCACAATTCTGTAGTCTGCAGATCTCCAGGAATCTAAGAAAGCATCTGCAGAAATTTTTGAGTTGTTTTAAACATTCTAAAACTAACAACTGAAAATTAAATGTATATATATATATATATATATATATATAT
This sequence comes from Arvicanthis niloticus, assembly GCF_011762505.2. Lineage (NCBI taxonomy): Eukaryota > Metazoa > Chordata > Mammalia > Rodentia > Muridae > Arvicanthis > Arvicanthis niloticus. The sequence continues at coordinate 68,659,464 of NC_047659.1, read as the reverse complement.
ATATATATATATAGCCAGCCTTCACTTGTTCATGAAAATGTAGACTCATTAAGAAAATTTACTATGGTTTTATGTCTCTTTATTCCTCCCGTTGCTAGCTTAGTACTTATTATCTGTGCTTCATTTAAAATATATATGTATTCAACTAATAAAAATAAGAAAATGAATTAAGTATTCATAAATGCAGTTCAAGCACTAGAAACTAAAATAAAATACTTGGTAGTAAAAAAAATTGTTGGAAAATAATTCAATTTTTTATTTCATGGTATTGCTTTCTTATTCAGTTTTATCTCTAGAACTTTTGTTTGTCTGTTTATGTGGCACATTATTTGGCATTCTCTTAATAAATATTAACTAAGCAAAAGTTTAAGAGTAAACTAAAAGGACCAGGAGCAAATACCTACTATGTTCACCTCACGATAATGGTAATTGTATTTCATAAACAACCTACTATGTATCAAACACTAATATTGATTATCTGTCATATTAATTAATCAGAATTGCTTCACATATGGTTGGACTCTAAAAATTGGGCCCAGCAGTTATGAGCTCTTCCTGCTCTCACTGGAAATCCAGGCTTGGTTCCCTAGACCCACAAAGCAGTTTACAAACATCTGTAACATCAGTTTCAGAGGAGCCCATGTCTTGCTTACTTGCTAGAGTTCCAGCATGCATGTGATACTCACACATACTTCAGGCACAACACACACACACATATATATATATATATATGAAATAATATGTGTACATGTTATATGTATGTGTGTATGTGTGCACATTTAGGCGTGTGTGGTCAGAGGTTGATGTCAAGTGGATTCCTCTGCCATTTTCTACCTTATGAATTGAGACAGGGTATCTTGGCAATTCAACAAGACTGCGTGTCCTGCAAGTCTGGGGCCCATCTGTCTCTGCTTCTCAGGTGCTCTGATTAAAAAGGAGCCCTGCCATCTTTTGCTTTTTGTATGGCTGCTGATGATATAAAATGGGGTCCTCATGCTTATGTCATGCTATGATAAACATTTTAACCTAAAATGGATATTTTATGGGCAAAATAACTAAGCCTTAGAAACATACAGTAACTAATCCATAAACCCAGAACAAATAAAAGGATTGTCTAGCAATGAAGCCTAAGTCTCTTCCCCAAACCATAAAATCCTAAATAAAATCTAAGATCCTGCAATCTTAACTTACTGTTATATGCTAGCCTTTTCATGTTGCATGTCTGAACATGGAAAGAAAAATTACTGACTTATTTACTAATTTGTACCTGAGCTCTTTGCAAAAGTGTTCCTGTAGCTGAGAGAAGTATAAGTGGACCCTAGTGTTCTCAGCAGCCACCAGCAGGCTGCCATTTCTCCTAAAGACCCTAACCCTTCTCTCCAGCAGGCACACAAAGGAAAAGACACTCATGCCACAAAAGCCCTGGTGGGAATGCAAACTGAATTCTCTGTGTTTGCCCTAAGGGCACCATAGAACAAACACGAGTTTAGAATGAAATAAAATCTAGATCTAACCCTGATCCTCACATAACTGTCTTCTGAACACTGGCAGTTCATGGACTTTGCTGAACCATTTTATTATCTGATCAAAGCGGGATAATACTGGATTTTCCACTGGAGGGTAGTGAGAATGAAATCCCTCTTTGTAGGCAGAGCCCCTGGCATATGTGAAGCACTAAACAAATCTATCAGTAGCCCTCACTTTTTGCCTTGTATCTGCAAAATCAGAGACTTCCAACAGAAGTTATCCCCTGGGCCCTGGATAATCCACAACATAAAACCCGAGAAGTTTAGTCACCTGACCCTAGTTCAAGCATTCTCAGAACTGCTAAATATGATAACTAAAGATGAATGATAAAATAAATGATAATGGCAAAAATAAAACAAGTGATAATAAAAAGATAAAAAAAAAAATCTGTGGTGTATAGACTACAATTATAATCAGAGTGCCTAACGAGAGGCAAAGTGCTTTCTTGAGTGTTAGAAGGTCAGTCTAGCAAAACATCCTTGCCTCCCACATCACTCCTCCTGGAAAAGTAAATTATAAAAGATATAAATAAACATATAATGCCAATTTCCTCTACCAGCAAATACAAATTAAGAAAGCATGAAAATGGTATATGCCTAGCGTCAAAAGGTCAGACATCTCTGGAATGGTAAAAGATAGGCAGTATAAAGCTGGAATCGTTAATAACAGAGAACAATAGTTTTGTTCAGGGAATTATAAAATGAAAAAGAAAAGAAAACTTAGTAGGAGAATAAAAAGCCCCTGGCTTTAATTTTTCATGACTCTTGGTGCTCTGTGAAGCACGTGATATCTCCGATTCTTCCATTCTATTCAAATTCTCCTTGCATAGCCAGCACCAGACCTCCTGTGTTCACATAGACTGACAAATATTCTTTTTTTTTTTTTTTGCATCACCAGTGAGGGACTTCTTATTTTGCTCCCTGAGAACACATATGTGGAATGAGTTCTGCAAGTTGACTCAAGTCTGCCCCAGCTGGGTCTTTTCTACTGCTGGAAAGGCAAGCCGAAAGAGGCAGCCTGGCCTCCAGCAAGTCAACTGTCACCATGCAGCCTCGGAAGCCTGCAGTGTTCCGATGGCATCTATTATTTGCTGTGACAAAAAAAGAACTAGAGTTGGCACAAATAACAGCATTTGAGGTTGAAGAGGATGAACCATGGGGAAATTCTAATTCTTTCTTCAAAATTGTGAAACACTGGCAAATCTTCCAGGATGTGACTTAGCTCCCTACCTCAGCATCATGTTAGTACATTCTTGTAAATGAATACTGGCCAAGTGAATTACTTGATTCCCAACTAGCAATGATCCCCCTTATCCTACAGATATAAAGATGTCATAGTTATTTTTCATTAATTTATTTATTCACTTCATATTCTAATCACACACACGCACACACACACACACACACACACACACACACACACGCACACACCTGTCCCTTCTCTACTCCCAGTTCCACCCTTATAACTTCCTTCCTTTATTAACCTTTCCCCTGCTCCCCAGAGAAGGGGAAGCCTCCCTTGGGTACCACTCTACTCTGGGACATAGTTGTAGCAGGACTAAGCACATCTCTCTCACTGAGACCCAACCCAGAAGTCTAGCTAAGGGGAAGGGGATCCAATGACAGGCAACAGAATCAGAGACATGCCCAGCTCCAATTATTAGGGAACCCACATGAAGACCAAGCTGAACATCTGCTACAAACGTTTAGGGGCCTAGGTCCAGCCCCTGAATGGTCTTTGGTTGGTGGTCTCTGTGAACCCCCATGGGCCTACTTAGTTGACTGTATAGGTTTTCTTGGGGTATCATTGACTTCTCGATCTTCCACAAGAGTTACTGAGCTCTGCCCTATGTTTGTCTGTAGGTCTCTGCATCTGCTTTCACCTACTACTCGTTGAAGCATCTAGGAGACAGGTATGCTAGGCTCCTGTCTGCAAACATAGCAGAGTATCATTAAATGTTTGTCAGGAGTTGGCTCTCTCACATGGGATGGGTCTCAAGTTCAGACAGTCACTGATTGGCCATTTCCTCCATCTTTACTCTCTGCTCCAGCATTACCCTTGCACATCTTGTTGGCAGGACAAAGTTTGGGTTGAAAATTTTGTGGGTGGATTGATCTTCCTCCATCCACTGGAAGTCCTACTTGGCTACAGGAGGTGATGTTGTCAATCTCCATATCCCCAGCTGCTGAGAGTCTCAGCTAGGACTGTTTCCTCATTTTGCAATGAATGTCTGTGAACTTCTTAGTGTTTAATGCCATGGTGAGTTCCTTGAGTGAGATGTTCTATACTTTTTTGATCTTTGGTACTTTAATATGTATTACTGGGCATGCCTTATTATTGTTGAGTGAGCAGTAACTATATGAAAGAATAAATAAAGGAAGTACAGAAGCCATTTCCTGCCTGGGCTGTCATTAAGAGGCTAGTGTAAACATATTAGGTTACACTATTTAATGAGTTCACACTTCCTGCTAGCAACAAGCTAAGTTCATTGTATACAATCTTCGTTTTTCATCTTCACACTATCAGTGTGAGATAACGAGAATTATTAGTCTCATATCAGCAGGAAAGAAAAATAATTAGAGTTTCAGGCAAACAGAAAAGCTTGCACAAGGCTACACAGTCAGAAAGTCACAGAAACTGGCACCATCTCCTTGTGGAGCTCAACATTGAGTAAATGCTCTGACTGTGTATTTTTGGATTCCTCTCTCAGCATCGGGATGTTATTCATTCATTCACTCAATGACATCTATTCAAAAGCACAGAATATACTTTTAATCAACTGATTAAAGTTCTGTGTTAGGCTCCAGAGTGTACAAAATTAAAACAAATAAAATAAAAAAAGAAAGGAAGAGTGAAAGGAAAGAAACAGAAAGAAAGAAAGAAAGAAAGAAAGAAGGAAGAAAAGAAAGAAGGAAATAAGGAAAGAGAGAAAAAAGAAAGAAAGAAAGATGAACATCATTACTGATTTTCAGACAGCTTAGAGCTTAATAGGAAAGATAACAACATGGAGCCCCTCTAAGAAACTATGAAATGTAATGAAAAAGTAACCACTATCACATTTCATTCCGTGGTTATTTTTGCTTTTTTGAATAATTAACTATTTTAGTTATTTACATCCTAAATGCCGTCTTTCCCCAATCCAGGTCCCATCACATTTTTCTAAAACAGCACTATAGTCTCTTTCCACCTTCCAAATAACTCCTTCCTCCTCTACCTACACAACATTGCTTATGAATGTATTTTGCTCCTGGTACTGCCAACTCAAAAAACTTCAGTGAATTCTTATTGTACAGTTAAACACCCTTAGTTTTTTATTATCCTGTTATATTCCTTTAGCTTAAGTTCTCTTTTCTGTTTATTCTGTGGCTCCTGGCTGCATGCAAATACCATTTTGTAAATTGATTCTGTCTCCTCTAACACTGCTTCAGTGACTTCAACTAGGGGTTAGGCTTTTTTCTTTCCATTTAGGTTGTTTGGTCTATGCTAATCATCATATTTTCTGAACTCTTCTAAACAATTTTGCTTCATATAAATATCTCATTTCTTGTGTTTTTCTCCCAGAGAGCATTAAATTATTTTAGATGGAAACTAATTGCTTATATATCAGCCTTGTCTAAGAGCATCTCAGTAGCCATAGTAGTAGCTGCATGGTCATCTTTCTGCCCTCACTGTCCATCAAGATGACATGTGATGTGGACTCTGAATGTCTGCTAAAATGAATGGATGGGATAGTTTGGGTAACAATTACTAGTTCAGACATCCTTCTTTCCATTTTGTCTATAAGCTTTATAAGAACTATATCTTTAGGTCAATTACTTTTATCATATAATACCATAGTTCCCAGTATGGACATTGGATGTCTTAAAAACCTGAAAAATAAATGTTAATAAGTAAAAAAAAAATATTATTTCATAGTAAAAGTTATATATCTTCTCTATTCATTACTGGAATCTTTTAATCTTCTGTTAGTAGAAAGTCACCAACCTCTGTATGTGGTTGTCAGTAAAATGGACACCTATTCCAAAACTGACACAATGCCCCATTTGCTTTGCTCATCCCTTTCTGGAATCTCTTGTACTTTCTACAAGGTACTCACAAAATTTGACAAGACATAAATATATAAATTTATCCCCTCTTATAGGTATAAGAAAAAAAAATCCCACAAGCAGACTTTAGCCAGGTTTTTCTCTAGTATGATTGTGTTAAGTTGATTAACTAAAGATGTGAGATAAAGAATTCATGGTAAAGAGACAGCCACACTGACCAGAATGCCTTTGATTGGGGCTGCCAATTTGGTGCAAGCTGCATTCTTGTCTATTCTATAGTTTAGTTATGCCACGTGAAATTGGAGCAGATTCCCAATTCATCTTTTTTTTTTTTTTTTTTGGTTTGGTTCTTTTCTCTGAGATAGATTATTTTCGTCACTTGCTTCCTAATGAGTCTTTTTTAATTACATATTTTTTAAATTAACTTTTCATCTAATCATAGCCTCCCTCCCTTATCTCTTTCCTGTCACCCTTAGAATTCTCTCCATCTCTTGTGCCCTCCTCTTCTTCTCAGAGAAGATAAACCCTTCTTGGGTATCACCAATGATTCCAAAGACTATTCTGATAACAGATACAGGTTGTTAAAGAACTAAATGAAAATGAAAAAGGATTAACAGTGCTAAATTTTACAAGACTAAAGAGATTTATTGAGATCTTCCAAAGTCAAGCTACAGAGATTCAAACAATAAGAAAACAGAAGCCATTTGCTCACAGGTTATCTGACCGAATAACATACTACTTAAGCAACTCATAAGAAATTCCTAGAAGAAAGGGAATTAAAATGATTAATCAGCATTAATCATTTAGCATCTAAATGAATAACAAGCAGTGCACTTACTTACAGGACTTACTGTGGACAGAAGAAGGTGGAAGACAACTGTAGAATCTTAGGTCATTGCCCACTGTGTCACCATGAAATATCTTCCTTCCTCTCACCCCCTCCGTTATTTTCTTTCTTCTTTCATTTCTTCATTCCTTTTTTCATTCCCTTCCAGCTCCTATCCTTTCTGCTTTTAACATATATATGCATTCATTCATTGCTTATATACAAACTATTGTATTTATGTATACATACAATACACACATGTTTTATCATGTCCAAGATCTACTACTTAATGCTAAAATTAAGGATAGTAAAGTCACTTTCTTCATTCAAAGGCCATCTAATAGCAAAGGTTTGGAGAACAAAGGGGGAGACAGAATTTGCATCATTAAGAAAGCAACAGTTGAGAAGACTGAAAACATGGATAGCATTTGCCTGTGGCCAAGGAGAGTGCTCTAGGTAGGAAGCAGCATTCCAAGAAGAGCAAACAACAGGTGCAGAGTCCTGATGACCTACTAAAGCATGATGTATCCGAAAGAGGCAATGATTCTCTCCAACATGTGCTCTAGCTGGTTAAGTACATGACCTACTAAAGTAGATGTATCCAAGGAGGCAAAGATTCTCTCTAGCTTATGCTCTAGCTGGTTAAGTACACAAGTAAGTTAACTATGACAGTAAGTCCTCTGATATGAATGGGCTATGTTAAAGTTTTAATCACCATGACAAAATGCCTTAAAAAAATCTGATTAAAAGAAGAAAGATGTCCTTTGGTTTACGGTTTCAGAGACTTCATTCTATCATGTTGAGTAAAGTATTGTAGAGTACCTCACATCACAGCATTCATAAAGCAAAGTCAGAGATAGAGGAGAATGTGCCTAGTAGCTGACTTTTTCCTTTTTGTTATTGTTAATGTTGTTATGTATTTTCCATTGTGTTTGTTTGGTTTTGGCATTTTGTTTTAAGACAGAATCTTACTCTGTAGCTCAAGCTAGATACAAACTTAGAGCAACCCTCCTGCTTCAGCCTCTCAAATACTAAAATTATAAAGCAATCATGACCTCCTCTTCTTTTCCTGTTTATTCCATCCATCCCTTAACCCAAATTCAGAGAAGATTTTTCCATTTAGTTAATTATCTGGAAATGCCCACACAGACACACCTAGAGGTAATTCTCAATGCAGTCAAGCTGACAGTCAATATTAACAATCCCATGAACACAGAATACTGTGTGAAAACAGATCAAGGAAAACCAACTTAGATTATTGATATAGTTGAGATTCTAAGGATTTCTAGAAGCAAGTGACATCTAAGCAAGTCTTCATCCATAGGAGATATTTATGAAACAAACGAGTAACAAAGGAGACTTTTAGACAAAATGAGCAGGGCCTGGACAGACATTGGAAAACCACACTGATAAAGGGGATACAATTCTCTTCCCAGCACAACATTGTCTTTCTAACAGAGCTCTTAACTAAGGAAGGGAGACTATAATCAGAGGTCAGAATGTCCTAGTAAAAGGAAGAAATCAGTAATATGGACAAGCATTTTTAGTTTTATTTGTATTATTGTGAAAACATAACCTGACAAAAGGCAACTTGGGGAATAATCAGTTTACTTGAACTTACAATTCCAGGTTATAATCTATTGTGTGTAGAAGTCAGGGGAGCAGGAACATTAAGAAGCTGGTCATATCTACAGTCACGAGCAGAGAAAAATGAACACATGCATGCTTCCTTGCTTGCTTGTGCTCAGCTGGACTTCTCAGCTCTTATACAGTTCAGGACCCTGGCTAGGGAGTGGTGCCACCTAAAATAGTCTGAGTCTTCCCACATTAATTTGCCTAATTACGTTAATCCAAAGAGGACACTCATAGGCCAATCCACTGTAAACCATCCTTCATTCAGGGTCTCTTTCCAGGTTGTTTTCTATTTCATCATGTTGGCAATTCAAGCTGCCCATCATAGACATTCTGTTGAAAGGTGACAGAGTCAGAAAATAGCAGAGGACCAGCTTTTTAACTAAACCAAAGCAGCGGTTTTAGGGATTCTGAACATTTGGCAAGAGGAGAGAAGAAATAAATTATACAAATGTATTGTGAATACCAACTTTAATATTTAAAAATTCTTCCTACAGGAATTTTATGTCTCCGAGGTCTCAATGGGGAGACAAATGGGAAAGCTCTGGATTTCATTTATGTAGTTCCGTGCTCTGGTCTCCAACACGCACTTAGCTTCTATGAATGTTTCTACTCGCAAAAGCAGCCATGGAGGGTCTTTTGGGTCACCTCCTTGAAAATCTTGGTCACTAGAATCTGATGCCCAAATAAGCTGTATTGAACAATGAGCATGGTTTCTGATGGTTGGAAGCAGACATACACATATGTGCATGCACACACAATTTTGATTTCTAGAGTTTGGTTTTTAAAATAAAACTTAAAAGAAGCTGGTGACAGAAATAAGCCATATAAAATACAGAGCTATGTCAACAGAAAAAAGATGGGAATAAACAAGGTGTTTGCATAAGGTTTTTGACATTGTTTGAAAATAAATTATACATAAAATACAGTAAAGATGAAATGATAATAACTGATAAAAGCAAATAAATATTTACTGAGAATATGCAGTATGCTACATACACACGTGCATACATACACACATGCACACATAATTGATCTATTGCCCCCATATCTTTCCCTTTGTCATCCTTTACCCTCCTTTCCTGTTTCTTTTCCCTCTCTCAGCGAGTAGTTTGGAAACCAGTGTAAACAATTCTAAATTATTTCTAAGTCTAACTGCCTACATAAAGGTGTCACCAATCAAGCAATTACAATGTATCTACCAGACACTGGAGGCAGCTGATATTTGAAACAGAATGAAAGTTTCACCTGTTCATTTCTTCCCATTGCCAATGTGGAGATGCACTGCTGTTCCCATTTGATAGAAGCCAACATTGCTCCAAAATGAACCCATCACCTGAAGCTACATGGTTATAGATGCTAAATTCATATTCAAAGCATACGTTCTTTCCTCTAATCCTTCACAATTATAAAGCAATCCTACTTCACATTGTTCTACTCTCATTTTTAACAAGTATTAGTCACAGAAATTAGTTCCAGATATTAGAAACAGATATTAATTTCCATGTATTTATAAAAGAGAAAGCTAATCCTTAGCAAAATTAAGCAACTTCTCTAAATTCTCACAGCATATGCAAAGAAGGAAACAATTCAAACACGCTTACCAGAAAATCAGTTCTGCATGAAGAAGTTCTTGATTCTTCACATCAGCCTTTCGTGCCACAAACTGGGTGGGTAAAGATCTGGGTCACATGACTCTTCAATTTAGACATGTAATATTTACCAGATACTTGGGAAACTGGGGATTAGTTCTGTAGGCCAATTTCATGTTCTGCTATTGGCCACAAGTTTGCTCTGAGAGTTACATCACTGAATGGGAGTGGGCTTTGGGATAGGATCAGGAAAAGGTGGTGTATGAAAGGTGTTGGGGGGAAGGACTTCAGAAGAGAACAGTGAAACACACATAAGTGCTTCCCAGAGGAGAATAAAGGGAAGGTAGAAGAGAATTTTTAGGGGTGGAGTGTCAATCCTCAGAAGTCTTCAAAACAAATTCCAGCTTCAGGGTGATCCTCTTAATATGACTAAAGTCTAAATTTTACTTATTTGCCATTTCCCTGTACCCATACTCTGAAGTGGAAGAAAATAAATGAACTTTCATATTCGTGCCTCACTCAGGCATTAATTAAAACCCAATGCATGGGTGAAAAGCAAAGAAGGACGGTGAACTCACAGGCCCTTCAGCTTGCATAGGCCCACAGGCAAAAGAGCACAAATAAGCAGAGAGCATCTAAGGACACAGTACAGGACAAAGTGGGAGGCAGGAAGTGGGTGTTGGGTGACAGTTTGTACAACAGAAGACCTTAGGGGATCTGGGTGCACTTGATTCTTTATTATTGCCTTGTGTTAAAACTGCAGCGGCAAGTTCCTTCATATGGTTCATTTCAGACACACTGCAGAAAAACTCACACATTATCTCTGAGTCTAAAATAGAATTCACTCTAAGACCAGAACCAGGAGAAGTCCATCAGTTCATTGAAAGATACACATGCCAGATCATGGGCAAGGATGGAAATCAAAAGCTAAGAGCTTTATGAGCCCACCAATCAGATTCAGGCATTGTTCTCAGCCCAGGGAACACATTCAGCCCATGATTTATGGCTCATGAGACCCTCCGAAGCAATGTTGTAAACGGAGACCCAGGGAAGGGGCTCTTCTATCACAATAATAAATTTATGTTCCCAGATTCATTTAAGCCTGCCTTTTTAATTCGCCACCCCTTACCTAATACAATTAAGGCCTGAATGAATTACAAAAGGGGTAAACAAAGAGATATATTGCTTCACAGACATGCAAAATCCAGCTCACTGCCTTACATTAATACTATTTAACAAATAGATCTCCAGATCAGGCATAAAAAATGCATCTCTCCTAATTTTCTGGTTCCAGCTGGTCTCCTTCAATATTTTTTACAAAAAACAAAACAAAAACAACAACAACAAAAAAAACCCTATCTTTTTACTTTTGTTTCACAATTTTCTTTGGATATATCAAATCTTAAAGGCTTGCATAAATAGTACCCCAGGGAATAATTGAATAGGTTTTTAGTTTTGTTAAGTTTTTTCTGGAATGAAAATGGAGATCCTCAATACACCATAATGAAAATACATTCATCCTTGATTTAAGAAAACACAAGTTCCATAGACTATATTTTTGCCACCTTAGTCATGATGGTAGATTGTCTCAAATGCAGGAAGCTTAGCTTTATTGCAGATACACTACTCTCAAAAATAGATTTAAAAAAAAAAGGCATGTTGTAAAATTGGAAAAGTTGAAGTTCCATCAGAAGAGGTAAGTTCTCCTCCAGGAAAGAAATCCTGCTTAGATAAACATCCATGTCGTCAAGTTCTAGGTGTGAACTTGACTGCCTGGGTTTTTCTTATAAGTTACTCCAAGTCTGTAAGTCCTTCACTTGATGTAATGGTGGAGACAATGTCATTCACTTTATAATATTACTATATTATATGAGGTTACTTATGAAAAGTATTCTGGGAAGCACTGACTCAAAACAAAACAAAGTCTCTTCCAACAACTGTAAGTCCTTCTATTTTTTATTATCATTATTATTATTATTATTAACATTCACTTTACATCCTGCTCACTGCACCCCTCCTCATAACCCCTCCTACAATCCTTCAACCACTCCCCCTCCCCCTTCTCCTCCCAACCCTGGCATATCAATTCTCTGTGAGGCCATACAAGGCAACCCAGCTAGAAGAATATATTCTATGTTCAGGCAATAACTTTTACAATAGCCCCCACTTCAGTTGTTCAGAACTCACATGAAGACCAAGCTGCACATCTGCTATATATGTGTGGGGAGGCCTAGATCCAGCCTATGTATGTTCTTTGGTTAGTGGTTCAGACTCTGAGAGCCCCAAGGTGCAGATTGGTTGATTTTGTTGGTCTTCCTGTGGAGTAACCTTCTAATTCAGGGTCATTTCTTAACCTTGAAGTCTTGGCAAAAAAATTTTAAGATTTTGTAACATTCCTTTTTTTTTTTTTTTTTTTTTTTTTTTTTTTTTTGTCTATGCAGAAAATTTATTTAGTAAAACTAAGCAAAGCAAACACTTCAGTGAGAAATTGGAATGGGCTGCTCCATAGTTTGGATCAGTCCTGTGGATTCTGAGCTGTAGATAAAAAAAAAAAAAAAAAAAAAAAAAAAAAAAAAAAAAAAAAAAAAAAAAAAGTATGAGGTTAGTGGCATATTTGTGGGGAAAGGCAACCTTTTTTTCTTCTAAACCATGGTAGACCAAATATCCCTTTGAGGATAGTTCTTGTTTACAAATCATTATCCATCACAGTCACAAAACAAATTGTTGGAGATACTTAAATCAACGGCATTCAGTCTGGCTTTTCTTAATCAGATGCTATGATCCGACTTGCCTAGGCATGCGGCCAGGAGTGGTTGGCTGCTGCTTAGCTCAGGTCATCTGCTCAGGCAGTCAGAGAAACCGGCCCTGCCACCCATGAGATGCCAGTGTGGGAGATGGTTTTGCCAATCTTCCTCACTGTCTCCGAAGGCTGGGCATTGCCCAGATCATCCCATCCCACCATCCATGTGGGCCCGGTAGGAAAATGAGACTCTAATGCTTAAACATTAATCAAAGGCTTTGTATGTTTGGTAATGCTCAATAACAATATGCCCATACAATAGAGTTGTAACCCAATACCCAACCTAGATATACCAACTACCTTCGACCTACATGTATATAATGTATTATGTTCATATCTACCTATTTATTTTCTTCCTTAATTCCCCTGTAAACTCCTCCAAACTTGATATTCTCTTCATTCATTGTATATCCCACTGCATTCAAACAGTATTGTGTGTATGTCTACCCACTGGTCTCTGAACAACCTACTAGTGGTCTCATCCTAAAAAAAAATGACAGTCCCTCTAACAGTTGCCATCAGCTGCCAATAGCTTCTCAGCAGATAAGGATGGGACCTCTTTTGCTCTAAACTCTAAATGATATATTTTTTTTAAACCACCCCTCCCTGTCATGGTTCATGTTGTATCACAGAAGAAGAGGCAGAGAACATAAGAACAAGAGGCCAGAAAGTGTGGCTACCTGGACAAGACCTACACAAGATCAAGCCAGTTAAAATTTTAACAGAATTCTTAAAAGCAACTATGCAGAACTCCATAAGGATGGCATAATATTAACTGAAAAGTAATTGTGAGAAAACTGGTGCAGACAAATTGTCCAGTGGAAATGAATGAACGTTTTCTATAGTTTGCATAGTAGACTTCTACAAAGTTTGGAGAAGCTTCGAGTAACACATTTTATTATCCCACATCCATCAGTGTCACATGTTAAATGTTTTGAGTCTGAGAGTGGCTAAGCGTTGTAACTTTAAGTATATCTTTATATACTTAAGGGCTGTATTTTCACCCAAAGCCTCCACTGGAATGGATTCTACTTTTACAGTGATTCTGATCATGTCTGAAAGAGAGTTTCTAGAGTGAGTAAATTTATATGTGAAGACATAGCATAAATCTATGTTCCATCATTCCATGGGCTGTTGTTCTGAACTGAATAAAGAAGAGACTATGATCTGAGCGCCAGTGTGGTGGGTCTGTGCTTCGTTCCTGTGAATGCCTTGCAAGCAGCTGCCTCACACTCCTGTACCCTGAGCTGGAATCAATCTTTCTGCCAGGCGGTGGTGGTGCACGCCTTTAATCCCAGCACTTGGAGGCAGAGGCAGGTGGATTTCTGAGTTTGAGGCCAGCCTGGTCTACAGAGTGAGTTCCAGGACAGCCAGGGCTACACAGAGAAACCCTGTCTCGAAAAAACAAACAAACAAACAAAACCAAACAAACAAAAACAAACAAAACAAACAAACAAAAAAACAATCTTTCTATCAGGTATTTTGTCACATCATGAAAGTAACAAATACAGAGACCTTTGCCAGAGTATATTGGTTACAAAAGTTACAAAAGCGACTTGTACCTGAGGAGGTAAGATCATTCAAGAGTGTATATATCAAAGACTAACTTCAGTTTGTTATCTTTAATCTTTTTTTTACAGTCCAGTCAATATCCTTTCCCATTCTGCCCTACAATAGTTCCTCATCAGATTTCTCCTTCCCTGTCTCCAAGAGTCTGTCTCCACACCCCACACACCCACATCTTGCCAGGCCTCCCCATTACCTGGGGTCTCAAATCTCTTCAGAGTTAGGTGTGTCTTCTCTCACTGAGGCTAAACCAGGCAGTCCTCTGAGGTGTTAGTGTATTGGACCAGCTAGTGTATGCTGCCTGGTTGGTGGCTCAATGTCTGAGAGATCTCAAGGGTCCAAGGTTAGTTGAGTCTGCTTATCTTCTTATGGGGTCATTCTCCTCAACTTCTTCTAGTCTTTCCCTAATTCAATCACAGGGGTCTCTAGGCTTCTGTCCATTGGTTGGGTGTAAGTATCTGCTTCTGTCTCAGTCACCTGCTTGTTGGGCCTCTCAGAGGGCAGCCATGCTAGGCTTCTGTCTATAAGTACATCATAGTATCAGTAATAGTGTCAGGCTTTGGAGCCTAGCCTTGAGATGGGTCCCAATTTGGGCTGCTCACTGTAACTTCTTTCCCTCAGCATCTTCTCCATTTTTATCCCTGAAGTTCTTTTAGATAGGAACAATTCTGAGTCAGAGTTTTTAACTGTGGCATGACAATTCCATCCCTCCACTTGATGCCTTGTCTTTCTACTGCAGGCAGATTCTGCAAGTTTCCTCTTCCCTATGTTGGACATTCCATCTAAGGTCCCTCCCTTTGGGTCTTGAGATTCTCTCACCTCCCAGGTCTCTGATACATTCTAAAGGGTCCCCCTACCTCCTACCTCTGGAGGTTGTATATTTCCATTCATTATGTTGGCCCTAGGGATTTAACTGCTTAAGTGATTAAATCACTTATTCTGTTTTTTCTTGATGATGCTTCCATCCCTTCTTCCTTTCTGGAAAGATTTGATGAGCATGGCCCATTAGATGCTAGGGATGTGTCCATGTGACACAATATCCCTGTCTTGCAATTACTTCCAACTGAGTAGAAAATAGAGACAAGGTAAGAGATACAATAGGCAGCATTCAGAAAGGAGCAAACAAGGAACAGAAACATCTTAAGTGTGCTTGCCAGAAATAATGACAAGACAAACAACATCTGTAAATAGGAATATGGAGGAGCAACTGCAAATCCGAAAACAGCCTGCAATGATGGAAAGCTTGTGAGAATTCCAGCAGCAGAAAAACAGCTAGAATATTCAGGGAACTAAAAGGGTTGTGATAATTTAGTGTGATGACAGAACATGCCAGTCATTTTTGTCTTTGATGGGTCACTCGTGACTAAAATGAAAAGCAAAGGTATGCTGTGTTAGGATTACAGGTCATTACACTTGACTTCACAGAGCTGTGGGCTGATTTTTTTTGGGGGGGGAGGGGGTACCAGTGTTCTAAAGAAGGAAGCATAAACCTATAAGTCCTGAATTAGAAATTTCAGTAGCAAGGAGTGCAACACACACTTAAAGGAATTGCTATACAATTTTAAAGACGACTTTGGCTCTCTAGTCTATTCTAGTGTTACCCAGTATGACCAGGACTAGGAGCAAGTCAGGACAAGCCATTGTGCAGAATAGTCTATGTGTTCAGATATTATTTTTATGCAACTACAAATTATACATATATATATATAATGTGTGTGTATATATACATACATATATAACATTATATATAATATATTGTACAATATATGTAATCATTTCTATGATTATTTGAAATTCTAGTTACATAATTTTATCCCCTCCCTCTCCTACCTTTCTCTCACACATGGACAGCCCTTCTCTTGCCCCCTCTCTCAGACTCACAGTTCAGCTTCAACATTTAAGAGTTGTACCATCCCATACCTGCTCGCCATTGCCCTCCTCCTCCCCTGTAGCACCCACTTCCCTCCCTCCCTCCCTCTGCCTTGTCCTACTACTGCTTTTTATCCCTTCCAAAGGTGATTCAAACATCTTTGCTTGGGCCTTCCTTCGTTTTGTTTAATTTCTTTGAGTCTGTGGTATGTATCATGAGTATTCTGTACTTTTTGACTAATAACCACTTAAAAGTGAGAACATACCATGCCTGGCCTTTTGAGTCTCAATTCACTCAGGATGATATTTTATATTCAATCCATTTGCCAGCAAAATTCACGATGTCGTCATTCTAAATAGATGAATAGTATTCCATTGTATAAATGAACCACATTCTCTGTATCCATTCTTCAGTTAAGGGACTTCTCAGTTGTTTCCAGCTTCTGGCTATTACAAATAAAGCTGGTATGATCATAGTGGAACCTGTGTCCTTGTGATATGATAGAGCATCTTTTGGGTATATGCCCAGTAGTAGTATTGCTAGGTATTTGAATAGGTTGAATTATGTCCAGTTTTCTTAGAAACTGCCAGATTGATTTCCAGAGTTGTATAAGTTTGAAATCCCACCAGCAATGGAGGAGTGTTCCACTTTCTTCACATACACTCCAGTATCTGCTGTCACTTGAACTTTTGATCTTAACCATTCTAATTGGTATAAGTTGGATTATCAGGGTCATTTTGATTTGCATTTCCCTAATGATTAAGGATGTTGAACATTTCTTTAAGAACTTCTTGCCCATTTGAGACTCCTCTTTTAAGAATTTTCTGTTTAGCTCTGTACACCATTTTTTAATTGGGTTATTTTTGTTGGTGTCTAGCTTCTTGGGTTCTTTACATATTTTGTATATTAGCCCTCTGTTAGATGTAGAGTGAGTAAAGATCTTTTCCACATCTATAGGCTGCCATTTTGTCCTATAGACAGTGTCCTTTGACTTACAGAAGCTTCTCAGTTTCATGAAGTCCCATTTATCAGTTGTTGATCTTAGAGCCCAAACCACTAGCATTCTGTTCAGGAAATTGTCAGGTGGAGAGAGAGACAGGAGAGAGACCCAGAGGGCCAGGAAAGTGAATGAAAATCTGCAGCTGCCAGGAGTGTGGTGGGAAAATCTTTAGGACCACCCAGTGTCCTGAGATGGGAGAGACTCCCAGGAGTCAATGCAGGTGGCCTTAGTCAAGATACCTAACAGTGGGAACATGGAACCTGAAGAGGCTACCTCTTGTAGCCAGGCAGGACCCGCAGTGGAGGGATAAAGACACCAACCCATCTACAATATTTCCAAAAATTTCCCCATCTAAAGTAATTCAAGGACAAAAATAGAGCGTAGATTAAAGGGATAGTCAACCAATAATCAGACCAATTTGAAACCCATTTCATGGGCAAGCATCAATCCACAGTCAAACATTGGATGGAGGTCAGAGATTCATGTGGAAGAGTTGGGAGGAAAATTGAAGGCCCTGAGAGGTGTGGGAAACCCACAGGAAGACTAACAGAGTCAACTAACCTAGACCCCTGGGAGCTCTCAGAGATAGAGCCAACAATCAGAAAACACAAAGGGACTGGAATGAGGTCCTGGGCACATATGTAGCAGATGTGCAGCTCACTCTCCATATATGTTCCCCAACAACTGGAGTGGAGGTTCTCTTTAAGATGCAGCATGACAGTGTATCCATCCCTTGCCAACAGGGCTGCGTTGTCTGACCTCAGTGGGAGAGGATGTACCTAATTTGGCAGAAACTTAATGTGTCAGGGTAGGGGAATACCCAGGGGTCCCCATCCTCTCAGGGGAAAAGTCTCTGTGAGAAGTAACAGGAGGGGGCAGCATTTGGGATGTAAATCAAAAGATGCAAATAAATAAAAACAAAAATGGGAAAGAACAAACAAACAAAAATAGTTGTGTCATTCCAGATTTCTTTTATCACTGGTATCTTTATTTGCAGAGAGGCAATAACAGTGTTTGTATAGTTATCACTTCTGAGAATATGGGATTTCTTTGATTATGTGAATTCTCCCTGTGTTTCATAGTCCAGAGCTGTCATTAAACCCACTCCATAGCTGGAAAAGGGCCACCACTCTTCTCAGAGGCAAAATCTTCTGATCCAAATGTGGCTGCACAGTGAAGACTTCTTGGGTCTGAACAGAGTAAGGCTGCCAGTCCTGATTCCTTTTGTGACAGTCCCTGAGAAGCATGGAGACTTGGGATTGTATCTATGCTGGTATGTGCAGTCTTAGGAAGAGCAATTGAGATTAAAATAATTACAACCAAAAGAATTTTTTAAAAGGTAGTACAACTGCAGGAATTTGTCTCCTCACTTCAGATTGACTTATAAATATCTTTCTAAGGAAGGCCTCTTTCTGCTTAATATCACCAAGGAAGGAGATCATGATTAAAACACCCACATAGTGTATATGTGAGGACAGAGAGAGAGACAAGAGAGAAAACAACTACAAAACATACAGATTACACTCTGAATCAATTTTTAACTGGCATTCATTAACTACATAAATGTCTTTCTTAAAATATCATGCAAATCTCTATTGTAGTAGATAATCAAAAGTAAAATGTATCCTAGTTAATAATTAAAGGAACAGGAGATGGAGCTCAAGAATCTTTACAAAACTGCATTTCTCTGGGGACTTCATTTGGAAAGCACACATCCTCTAAGATACCCCAAGAGTGGGAGGCTATTTCAGTAAGGCTCACAAGGTCAGAGCTAATCAATTCAGCACTCTGGTATTTCCCCCAGGTCACCAAACACAGATAGCACTAAAACCCTTACATGCTCAAATTCAATCATATATGGAGGTATACATGATGTACATCACACTGACAACCTCTGTGTATCTCCTTCCATGGATAGAATTTTAGTCAACACCATGGCCATCACTTCTGTGGCTTCATTTTCTGGCTAGTTTGGAGAAGGCTCTTAGGGTTAGCCAAGGAGTCACTCGGTTAAAGGAGATTGCAGTTATGGATTCTGTTGTTCCATTTAACTGCACCAATTTCCAGCTTAGAGAAAAAAAAAAATTTAAAAAGCAATACTACTCCCTCTGTTATATTTACCTTTGTTCCATATGTTGCTTCTTGTTTAAAATGGTAATTGCATATCTCATATAAATTTGCAAAACAATCTTGCACATTGATGATGAATCTGGCATTAAGAATCTGCAGCACAGGGTCCATTCGGTCATCTTATGAAAGAGTATAACAAAGATGTCTCAAACATGACCCAGTAGGCACAATAAATTTATTGAGAAGGTAAAGACTGTCAACAGGATTCTTTATTACAAAGCATTTGTAAAATCAATCTAATTGTCTAAAAGCAGGGGATCAATTAAATGAAGTATATTGTAATCTTAAAATGAAGCTCCACACAGCCACAGCAATAAAATAATAAAATGGTAGTTGGTGGTTTGGGAATGTTTCTGCATTGAAAAGATGCACTGCCTGGTGTGCAGAAGCGTGATTGTGCTCCAGACAATAGCATGGACAGGCCAGGAATATCCTCGTCACTCCTGAAGGTGTAAAGGGACTTACAAGTTTCCTTCAAATTTCACTGAAAACTCAGTTTCACTGAGCATCAAAACTAAAATTCCAAGTCCCTTTCAAAATTTTTCATCCTCAACCTTTTGCTGGCTTTCCCCTCTATATCTTTAATAACTTTGTACCATACTAAATATATCTGTTAAGGTCTTGGACAGAAACAGATGAAGCACAGAGTCCAGTGATTGCAAAAAGTTTAGTAAAGTTTAGTAAAGAATCAAAACTATTCATACGAGTCACACAAGTGGGCAGATTGAAGCATACCATCAACAATTTGCAAAGCACCCAAGATGAGCAAGAGTGGGAAAACCAATAGTGCCTTTGGGAATGAGGGAGTAAGGGAAAGAGACACACCCTCGAGAGACTAGCTGCCAGAATGGAGTGGTAAACTAAGGGATCCTAATTACAAGAAGAATCAATTCTCTAGTCTCTCTTCCCTTCTACCAGTGTTTCCAACTCTCTGAATCCAACCAGAGGTCAAAAGCCTAAGGAGCTGATCCTTAGAATGCAAGGCAGCATGAAAATCTGCAAGTGGGAGATACTCCCAAACCAGCAAAGTTTATTACTAATACATTTACTGACTCACTGACCATGCATTTCCAGTACCTGGAAGAATGACTGTAGATTCTCCGAAAACATTTAATAAATAAATGAGTAGAAATGATAGCTGTAAAATATTTGTATTAAGATAATGAGTTTATAATTGTTTTAAATCCTTTATGTGACCTTTCAGATTTTCCAAGTTTTATCAATAAACATTTTGCTGGCATTCAGAAATATATATGTCTTATATGGAGTGCGTGTGTGTGTGTGTGTGTGTGTGTGTGTGTGTGTGTGTGTGTGCATGCACACTCAATAAAAAAAGAATCCAGTTCTTTCCTTAAAATTCATTAAGAAGGTAATAAAAGCTTATTGTACTGATTTCTCCAGCCCTGGTCTGGGTAGTTGTAGTCACGTCTAGAAAGTGCTGATCAATATTTCCTTTCCAGACTGTACAAATGCCCCAGACCAATTGCTTATACATTATTTATGATCTCAAGATAATATTTATGCAATACATAATTAAACAACTCACTCTGGAGACATGGGTAGAACATTGATCATGAAAGAATCTAGCCATATTTTGACAAAAGAAAGGAAAGGTGCCCTTTAGGGGCTGACAACAAATTTTTAATAAAACCAGACAAGAAGCTTGTCAGTTCCTTTTCCTGCCAGGGTCCCTCACCCTTTAGCAATTCATACCTCAACTGAATATCATTGCTTACAACTTTATCTAGTTACCTCTAAATTATCGTTAGCTCTATCATGTGCCAATTTGATCATTAGTCCCAAAACACATGGATGGTAGTGGCTTCTAGGAAGTATTTCCCAAGGCAGAAGTTGTTCTGTCAGCAGCCAAAAGGATGATTGGATGATATGAAATTGTATTTTATTACTTGACTCAAAAACACATATAGTAAAATCTTGTTAAAATGCCTTGCTGCTCCCCAGTTTTACTTGCCTTGGATACCAGGTACACCATCATACAGCTGTCATTGTAACGTCAAAAACCCACAGCAGAGGTGTTATTGTATATATCTACATCAGCCTCATGATGGGGGCTGCCAACATTTTGAATGAAAAGTAATAGATACTGATTTGCACACCCGGGTATAAATTCTGTATTTTCCTTTTACCAACTTCCAGCATGAAAAAAAAATGAACTTCTATTTCTGTTTACTGTTGCTCCCTTCCTCTTCCCAGATGTTGTCCCCTGTTTTTGCAATATGGTAATTGTGCATCTAAAAGCTGAACCTTTTTTGGATTCTGTTAAAAAAAAATAACACCAGATTGTAAGAACGTGTCTTGTTAGTCAGTAGGAGTAAAATAAAGTAAAACGTAACTCATAAATACCATTAAATCAATGCAGGATCTACATTAACTTTTTAATCTGTGTTACATATTTGTTTGATTATATGTTACATATTTATAACCTCACTTTATCTATATGTACATTATATATCTGTCATCTATAAAAAAAAAAAAAAGTTCAGGAAGACTGCTTTCTATTTCAAAAGCAGACCCCAACCAGCTCCATGACAATGAAATATTAGTCAAAGCATGGTATGAATAGAAGTAATGAGATACAATACCTATTTTTATCCAATGATTTTTCAGACACAATCAATTCACCGAGTACCCCTGGTTAGCTTGATAATTAAATCCCAAGTTAATTTGGGGCTCTTGCCAGGATTTTGATGGCTCACTAAGTGTGGAAGGAGAATTTGTGAGGCAATGCTGGTGTTTTGGGTGAAGAAATGAATGATCAGATTCAGATAGTAAAATGACCATTTTTTACACATACTCATGAGGAATATATGTCACTAATGGGGGCATGAAAAAGGATGCAACATGAGAAGGAGACAGCAGCAATGGGAGTCTGAATGCTGACTTTGCTGAGACTGGAGAAAAGAAAAAATATTTCTTCAGTATATCCTTCTCTCCATGATTTGGTACCACAAAATCAATAATCATATTGACTATATTTGAGGTGAATATTCACCTTATTCCCTTCTGTGAAATTAGCAAAAATTATAGGAAGACCAAAATATCTAGAAAATGTCTTGGGATATAGCTTAGTGATAGAGCATTTGCTTGGGTCAACCCTAAATGAGATGTCTATATCATAAATCTTTACCCATGACTCATGGATCATCATGAAAGAGGGGGAAAGAAAGATGGTAAGAGCCAAAGAAACAGATGATGTGAAATTGTGTTTTCTGGATGTGACAGGGCTGCTGCCACAAACGTGAACTCACAGCTTCTATGACTGCATGTCCAAGACCTACACAAGACCAAGCCAGCTACAATCTCAGCACTCAAGATATCTTACCCCTATCCAAGATGATTCAGGCAATTAACAACTGTTGAAAAGGAGATAATCAACTTTCTTCAAGTATGCAGCCCTTGAGAAGGCACTCTCACTCCAGATTATGGCTCTATCCCTATACACGCTGGTGGTGCTGGGTGTATTCACTAGGATTTCCTCAAACATCACATGAAGCTGGGAAGGAAAAGGTGGTAGGGAGTAAGAGAGGGTTTGTAGGGGGAATAAATGAGAAGTGGACTTAAACACACATTATGTGCATAAATGAAATTCTCAAACAATCAAAAAGATATTTTAAAAATCATAGGAAATAAAATACAGAATAAGCAAGTATATTAAATGAAAACCATTAAAAATAACTTGGCATTTATTACAATAATGACTGATATCCTTAAGCAAAAAGGAGTAGGAGAAGGAAGAGGAGGAGGAGGAGAAGGAGGAGGACAAGGAGGAGGAGGACAAGGAGGAGGAGGAGGAGGAGGAGGAGGAGGAGGAGGAGGAGGAGGAGGAGGAGGAGGAAAGAAAGAAGAAGAAAGAAGAAAAAGAAGCAGCAGCAGCTGACCATGGATCATGATGTTGCTAATCCATGTTTTTTGACAACCTGTGGTATATACTTTGTACTAGGAAGTCTATGTGTTGTAGATTTAGCATAGAAAACTGTTTTTAGTGGCTTGAGTATCATGGGGACTCAAGAAACACGTCATACTGGACTGTAGCTTGGGATGCTAAGGGCACATTGAATCAAAAAATCATCAACATTTTAGGCGAAGGAAAGACTTCTAGGAAAACGAACTTTTCAGCATGCATTTTGAGAGATGGTAAAAGATAGAAGCTTCAGTCAAAGTGAGAAGAAAACAGAGAAGGCAGAAGATAAAAAATAGAAAGGCATGTTTACCATATGATACTCTATGGAGATTAGGGCCAAAGGTAGAACTGAGTCCAAGTCCTCAATATATAACCAATGGCTCAGATTACAGGAAATTCTCTAAACTTATTAAACCTTAGTTTAGTCATATGGAAAAAGCAGACTAATAGAAATACTCTTCTTATACAATACTGGCATATGGTAGACCAGTGTTGTTTTACACTCTTAGTAATGTTGGGACCCAGGGCCCACTGATTCATAACTCCTAGTTATTCCCTTAAAAGTAATTTCCCTTTAGCTTCTTCTCTTTGTTTATTTCTGGACAGAAGTTGACATCTTCAGGAAAGCAATGCTCACTAAAGACTGTCATTGAAAGGGAGAGGGAGAGGGGGGGAGGGGGAGGGGGAGGGGGGAGAGAGAGGTGAAAAATATTGTCCCAGCAACTGGAAATGAGAATGAAAAAGTCTTATATTTCTTTTGCCCCCACCACTTCCCAAAGTATCCCCTGGTCCAGAAATACTTATTGGGATGTCTAAATGCTGAGAGTCCAGTAATCCTTGCCTGTTCATCTTTCTGTTAGAACTTTAACCACAGTACCATGGCTCAGCTATCATCAGTCAGATCTACACTGGTTCCATCATGATACACTGGTGTTAAGTGCCCCAGACTGCACAGAAAATCAAGCAAGGCAAAAACAGTTTTGCTATTTTTTTTCTAGGTACTGTGGTAAGAATTGATGATTGAAAGCTAATAAGACTTTCATTGACTCAGAGCATAAGAGAGCTTGATTTATTTCAGCGCACAGCAGAAAAACAATAATAATGCAGGTGTGTCTTTTGCCATAAATAATGCAGATTTACTTTGAAAATTTCATAACATCGATGATGCAGGAACAGACTGATTCAAGTGTATCAGGTAAAGCACTGTGGTGGCAATCAATTGCTCACAGGGTTGACATTTTCTAACATCTGTTTTAAGAGTTTGAAGTTTAAAGCTGCTATTTTTCATGGTCTGTACTGACATCTTCACCAACTCTCAGAGAAGCTGGGGCCTTCACTTATTTAATCCCAAATCACAGCTGTGTCTCCAGAGTTTCTGAGAACAGACTGAAGAGCTAAGCATGCAACAACCTCTTTCTCATTATTTCCTGAGGAAGAACAAGTACTCTCCCTGTGGTAAGAAGGCGACTCTCATAACCAATGTTAAAAATGCTTTTCACAATTTATTTTTATGAGTGCTGCTAAACCAGCACATTGGTTACTTGAAGAAAAAAATGGGATCTGTTGGTGTATGTTAAAATAGCTTGAGATCTGGTTGATTCACAATTGGGAAATAATTGCAACTTTTGCTTTGTTAGTGTGCTCTGAGGGCAGGGGCATTGGAAGTATTATGGTGAAATGCACTGCCCTTCCTGCAAGGCATTTAACCAATATGTTTTATGATTGTGTGAATAAAAAAGGGAAAGTGTGATCATTCAGAGGTTCATGAATCCAAAGCAGTCTTGACTGAAACATCAGAGAGAATGTCACAAGAATCAAATTGGATGAAGCTCAACATTGACACAGGTCACCACTGAACTCATCATCATCATCATCACTGTAGAATGTAATTCAGTAACTATGTCAAAAAATAGTATCAAATGCCTTCCCATTTTCAGATCTAAGTAAACTTCAGAGTAGTTTTTAAAGACCTAATAGAGGTTACTTACATGCACAAAGGACGATTCTGGCAGATTGTACTTAATGATTAGGTCAATAAACATCTCATTGGCTATAAAAATTTAATCTTTCTTTGCACTAAATGAATAATTCATAATTATCATTGTAAAAAACTATCATTGAAATTAAAAAGTTAGCATGCAAACCAATGGGATCTATTAGGGAATCCTCAAAGATCTAAACCACTGTGTTTTTGTCTTTATTCTTCTTCCTTTTTTTTTCTCAAAATTTGCTCTATTATTCTTTTTTCTCCCTTCCCATAAAATCTCCTGCTTTCCCTCTATGGCTCATTTTCTGATTTTATGATCCTTCTCACACATATTTCTATATGTTATATTGAAGGATACACTACACATGTGAGAGAAACATTCACCATGTCTTTCTGAATCTAAATTTTCCTCAACATAATCTCCATCCAGTTTTATCAATTTTATTTCAACTACAGTTTCATGTTTTTAAGCAGCAGAAAAAGTTCTATTGTTTATATTTGTCAGATGTATAGTCCATCTCTCTACTGATGAATATCTAGATTATTCTATTTGTTACATATTATGAATATAAATAATCATATATATGCTTGTATTTTAGTGATATATTAACTTAGTTCCTTGGGTATGTATTCTAGAGTGGAATGTCCAATCACAGAATATTTCTACTTTCAGCATTTTGAGAAACTTCTATAGTGATTTCCATACTGACTACACAGGTTCACATGCCCCAAGCACCGAACAAGGTGTTTGCTTTCTTAAAATAATCAGAAGCATTTTGACATTAATTTTTTTGATCACAACCACTCTAGCCAAGGTAAAATAGAATCTCAACACAATTTTAATTCACATTTTCCTGGTGGATAAAAATGTTGAAAATGTTCTCAAATATTGAATTGCCATTGGTATTTCTATGAATTTAATTTTCTCTCTGATTTCTTCACTGGCCCACTGATCATCCAAGATATTTGCCCAGTTTCTGTGGTTTCTTATGATATTAATTTTAGTCTTTATCTCATAATAATATTATGAGAAACATAAAATTATTTCTGTCTTCATTCACTCATTAAGACTTGCTTTGTGTCCCTATTTTGAACACTGCCCTCTGTTTTGAAGTGGTCTGCTGAGAAGAATCTGCACTCAATTTCTTTTGGATGGAATATTTTTCAGATATTTGTTCAATCTATTTGACCTGTGATATAGTTGTACTTTGAAAGTTTATTGCTGGATTTTAGTCTAGATGAATTTTCTGAAGGTATGAATATGACATTGAAGTTATCTACTAGTATTATACCATTTCATTGATGATGCCTATTGCTTTTTTGTCTCAGGCTAGAACCCTGACTCATACTCTTAGATTCAGCTTCATAAATTCACTCTTACATGTCTGAAAGGAAATACTGCATGTTAGAAAAATGTAAAGTTTGATCCATAATTGTTCCTTTTTGAAAGAACTACAGAGATGGAAATGATGAGGAGCCTGAGGAAAAAAAGGTCCAGTGACAGGCCCAAAGTGAGACCCCAGCTGGACGAGAGGTCCCAAGGCCTGACACTATTACTGAGGTTATGGAGTGCTCACAAAAAGGGACCTATCCTGACTGCCCTCCAGCAGACCCAACAAGCAGCTGAAAAATTCAGATGCAGATATTTGCACCTAACCAATGGACAGAAACTGCTGACTCCTGTGGTTGAATTAGAAAAGGCTGAAAGAAGCTGAGGAGGAGGGAGGCCCTGTAGGAGGACCAGCAGTCTCAATCTGGACCCCCAAGTTCTCTCAAACACTGGACCACCAAAAGGAAGCATATACCAGATGATATGATACCCTCAACACATATACAACAGAGGACTGCAGGGCTTGGGTTCAGTCAGAGAAGATGCACCTAACCCTCAAGAGACTGGAGGGCCCAGGGAACTTAGAGGTCAGGTGAGGTGAGGATGGGGGGTGGGAACAGCATTGAGGAGATGGGGTGAGTTGAAGGTATGGGATGTGAAACAGTCGGAGGGTGGACGGTCAGGGGAATAAAATCTGGAGTGTAAAAAAAATAAAGAAAGAAAGAAAGGAAAATGTAAAGTTTAATAAAAATGCTACATGATATTCATAAAACACTGACCACGTTGCAATTTATTATTACCACTCTGTACACATTTTGTTAATTTTTGTACTATTCTACACAAGTTATTTTGAAATACACACAGAAATATATATGTATATATACATATATGTATGTGTATATATGTATATATATGTTAAAATATATATTTAATATATATAACAAAATATATAATATATTTTGTCTGATTATCAGTTAACAGCTTGATCTATTTCAATCATTTTATTAAACCATTACAATATAGTATTTTGAGATAAAAAGATTCATTTAGATAAAAAGATTTAATACAATTTTTAAAATTCAGAATTGTTCAGGAAGGATTTTACCAGAGTAT
Organism: Arvicanthis niloticus; assembly: GCF_011762505.2. NCBI lineage: Eukaryota > Metazoa > Chordata > Mammalia > Rodentia > Muridae > Arvicanthis > Arvicanthis niloticus. The sequence continues at coordinate 68,632,123 of NC_047659.1, read as the reverse complement.
TTTTGTGGCAATAGTGTTAGAAATAGGTTGTATTTCTTGCTAAAGGCAATTTCTAGCTTTCTCACACAAGGCCTGTGTTGAGGCTCTTCAGAGGAAGAGGATGGATAAAATAAATCTATATTAGTAGAGTATTTACTAGAGTGGCATAGATATGGTCTGAGTAGCCCATCAATGGTGATCTCCAAACAGGAGAATGTTAGAGCTGTCTCTCTGCTTAGTCCGCAAACCCGGAGGCCTCAGCAGTCCCAAACTGCTACTGAAGGCCTGGAAGATTCCGAGAGAATCCTGATATTCCCAATATGACATCTTCCTTTTCTTAGTGCTTTGAAGATCGGTGGCTTCGATCCTTTCACACAAAGTTATAGTTGTAATCACCTCCTCAAAACACGTTGGAGTCAAATAGAGCCAGCCACATGGGTGCAGCCAGAAGCCTGGTCTTGGATATTGCAGAGGAAAGCAAACCACAGTTCCAAGGCACTGAAAATCACTAGCTGTGCAAGTAGCACAGATAAATGAGGCATTTCAACAGATAATTGAAAATCTGATGAAGACCTTTGAATAAAAATGCACTGTTTGACACATACAAATCATTTCTAAACAGAGCCATATGTAAGAAAGAATCATGATGAGAAATGCTAAAGGTATGCTATGTAGGTGTAGTGCTTTCTTTGCTATGTCTTCAAAATTCATCACTGTTGAATCATGCACATGTTCCCTATTTAATAAAAGTTTGCTCTATACCACCATAAATCTACCAACAGTATTTTACTTATTTACTGTGATTAAATTGTAGTAATTTATTCCACTTTTATACCTACATTTTCCCCTCAGGATCCTAAAAGACTTTACTGCCATCCATAAAACATTTTTACTCTACATAATCGATATTGATTTAACATCCTATTATTATTTTAGATTTACTTTCTTATTTTGCATGAAGCTCTAACCTCTGTACTATTTACAAAAGGATAAAGTAGTTTACTTTCTAAACCCAGTTCAAAGATGTATCTTCTACACCGTGTTCCCTGACTGCCAGTTCTGGGGAAATTACATTCGACAGCAGTGCTAATTGTGAATTTACTCAGTCGCTCTTCACAGACAGTTTTAAAGAGGGAAGAGATAAAATGAATGTATTACATTAAGTAAAACTACATTAAAAATTCAAAATACCAGGCCCATGAGCAAGTATTTCAGGCAATTGAGCTAACCAGCCAGAATACCTGATAAGACAACTTGTCTCATCGCACATTCCTTACTCTTTAAAGAAGCAGAAGATAGGAAGCTACAGAAAAAATCAACAAGAAAGTAGAAGAAACTTTCCTACAAAGTTAACAAGTTCCCTAAGCCATCATTTTCCCAACTCCGTAGGGATAGTATTTTATGTAGCCTCTGTAAGAATTACTTGACTTTTAATACTTTAATACTGATATATTAATGTATTACTAGCAGCAGATTCTAAAACTGTGTGATACATTATGTCATTTAGCTATATGTGCTAATGTTAATGTGTGATGTTGATTTATAAGGTGAATTGCCATAACTTTTAAAAATCAGGCTCTGGAATATATGTTCAGGCATTATTAAGATCACCTTTCCAGTTGCTCTTGTTTCTCTTTCCTTGTTAAAAATGCATGTCTATACTCATCCTTACTGCTGGAGACTTTGATAAAAAAAAACTTGAGAAGTATCATATCAAAGGTGCTGATCCTAAGAAAAGGCTTCTCAGTTCTGTAGCCTAGGGAGAATGTGGTTGTGTATATAGAACCAACCAATAGAGGGTACCACATAAGAGGCCATAGAGAAATCTATAATTAACAAGAAAGTCTGAAATAAAAATCCAGGATTTTTAAGGGTCCTAGGATAAAGTTAAGCACTCTACAAAGAAATTGAATTCATGAACTTTATGACCCTGGCAAAGGCAATTGCTACCAGGATAGTTCTCATGATATTTCATACAGAAAGCTCAGACATCAATGGATGCACCTTTGAAAGACTTCTCTGATGGTCTGTAATCAATATACAGTGAGCCATCTCTTTCTGTGGGCTTAACAGCCAAGTTTTTTATTGAACCAAATGGAGATCAAATATTGTAGAAAAATAAATATATGTAGATTTTTATGTCACATTCTCTAATATATGATATATCTATAGGTATAGATTTTACATTATAGCAGTAGGTACTACAGTTAATATGATAATTTTAAATATGTAAAATATAATTATACACTAAACTAAAACATTTTATAGAAAAATAATCTGTGCATCTTCAGATTTTGGTTCTAAAGAGAGTCTGGGAACCAGTCCTTTGTGGGTACTAAGGGACAGCTATACTTTGTCGCCAGTGTCTGAATGAGACAGACGTTTATGAAAGTTTACCCTAGTAGAAACTCTAAGGGGCATGGAAAGTGGAGATCAAATGGCTCAGCATATGTGCCAAAGATAGGCTGAAGAGTCTGGTCAGAGATCATCTGACATGTAATTAGCCAATTTTTATCTTCTGCTTATGAAAGATGATTATGGGAGACACAGACTTTATTTCTCAGGAAAACACAATTGAGGCATCCATGCTACTTCAAAGTCAGGTAAGCAGCTAACTGTAACTTATACCTGCTGGGAGAGGGAAAATCAGTTTTCTCCAGTAGAGTGACAGTGGGTATATCAAACATTTCAAGACAGGCATCATGTTTAAGAGTAGTTGGCCAACATATAATGGACTCTCCACAGTGTTTTTGCATACTTTTATTTGGTTAAATTTGGTGGTTTGTTAATTTTTTTTGGCTGTGGTTTTATTTTGTTTTCTTGGTTTTGGAAAGTTTTGTTGTATTGCACTTTTGTTTGTTAGAAAGAACTTGATACAGGTAAGTAGGGAAGGAGAGAGGATCTGGAAGAATTTAGGGGAGGAAAAATATGATCAAAATATATTTAAAGGTAAAAATAGCTTTAAATAATACAAACATAACATAATTTTGTAATAGTCTCATTTGCTCCAGAGCATGTACCCTAGCATGGAGGACAAGCCACTGCCTCCTGAAAAGCTCTGGTTTTTATAGCTCTGAAATACTTGTTTTCACCATTCCTTTGATTTCACTAATTCTTCCCCTAACTGAGACAAAGTACTTGAGTCACAGGCATTTCATTAAGAAAAAAATGCTCTCTGTGTTTCAAAAGACAATTTTAAAATTACACTTATAGATTCATTTCATAGGCTTTTATATATCTTCAAAATCAATACAGTTGTGAGTGAAACAAGTGAGCCCATTTAGCATGGTCACTAGAATCACATACATGGCATTATTATACCTGTTAAACTCTACAGAATGAATTAATGCCTTTAAACTGTTTATAAAGAATGTCTTTTAAATGTAGAGATAAAAATCCCTACATTGTAAATTAAGATGTAATATTTAGAACATCTTTGGATGGTTACACCACCACTTTGTTTCATTTATTGAATTTATATTTGATAGACATACTAATTAAAGAAAGATGTCTTAGTCCAGATTGACCAATTATTAAAACTGATTTAAATGAGTTCCATATCTCAGATCTCTGTTCTCCATCCATAGCTGACGTTTATAGGCCAATCCCAAACTCACACAAATGACCGAAATTTACAGCTCGTAGTAAGTGAAATTCTTCTCATTGTAATGACACAGACACACCGTACCCTATAATTCTGTTCATGACTTTGCTATAGTCATTTTTAGCACAGTGCTTCATGGATATTGATACTTATTAGTTTCACTCTAATTTTCAAATTAGATAAATCAGATTCTAAACTAATAATTCTTTCTTTAGCAAGCAAATCAAATTCTGAATTGAACTTCTCGCCATTTCTGAATTGAATTCTTTCTTTAGCAAACAAATCAAATTCTGAATTGAACTTTCTCACTAAGATTTCTTAGAATCTTATATAAAAGATGAATTTCTCAGCTTTTACAGCAAAAATGATGCACATGTATAAACCACCACACCTAATTCTGAGTGTCTATTATTCACTCACATATGCATGCTTGCATGAACATTCACCAACACACACACACACACACACTGTCTTCACTACAAAACCATTATATCACAGACAGGGCTCTTACCTAAGACTATTCTCATAAATCTACTTTATGAGTTAGAAGCAACAAAATAAATTTAGTTCATATGATCATATCTAATGTATTATCTAGATGGAAGATGAAAGGAGGTCTACTTCTCTGAATATTAAGAGACAAAATTTGGATTCACATTTAGAGTTTCTATTTGTGTAACCTTGAAATAGAAATTCAGTTCACCTAAAATGATCTCCCATTTTCAATAAGCACTGAAATTGTCAACCAAATTGCCTTAAAGGTGAGGGAAACAGGCAATGAGACAACGATTTCTATGGTTCTGACCACCTTTCCTTTGAGACTCTTCAAATAATCTGAAATCCAAGCACTTTGCTTAGCACACAGCTACTCAGCTTTAGTATTTTCTTTGAAAAGTACAAAAACCTGACAGCGTACAAAAAATGACGACTCTCTATATAAACACAACTCATCTTTCAAATGAAATATAAGCATTTGGACAGATACACAAAATTTAGAATTCTGAAGGAGTTTAAAATTGAGAACTTTAGAATTCCTTTCCAGAAAGCTCAGGCTTGTGGCCTTCGGGCTTGGAGGCAACCCATACGTATTCAGTTGGCATGTGTGTGTTTGAAGGATTATACATTTAGTAGGAAGTCTTAATTCTTACCTTCTCTTGAGAAACTCTTTACAGTACAATAACAATAGCCCCACATCTCTGACAGAAGAAAATGTCCAACACTGGCCAATAGTTTTCTCCTCTCTTCCAGGCACAGGTTACACATTCAACAGTGATCTGCTTACCTAAATTTTCTTCTCTACCCCTATGGATTTTAACACCAGACTCCTGCTTCCCAGGTACTCCATAATAACACTTTAAAATAAGTTCTTAAGATTACTATAGGATGACAATTCAAATTACAACCTGGAGTTAATTAATTAATTCAATATATTTATTATACATGCAAGGCAGAAGGACAGGATCTGGGGGAAATATCTAGATTATTCCTGTTTTGGGAAAGTCACTAGTGTGGTAAGGAATGTAAGACATATATAGAAAATTCAAGGGCAAAACATACAAACTCAGACAGAGGTATTTAGAAGGAATTGCTAGGGGTGTGTGTTGAGAGTGTGGGTGGGACCTGCTTCTTTTGAAAATAGTTGAGACAGGATTTTATGGAGCTTTCCCAAGTTCCATTCATTGGAAAGCAGACCCTTGAGGTGGAAAAAAAATCAATGATTATTTTGCAATCGAGTCCATTATAAATGCCACAGAAACCTGGAAATATAACACAAAATAGAACAAAGTGCCTCCTGCTGTCTTGCTCTGGTCAAGGCAAAGCAGAGAAACTCAGATTTCTTCCTGTTCAGTTCTTTCTACCTTGATTCATTCAGATCTATCTAGGAGAGTGTCAATTTCCATTGATTCAAAGTCAAACCAATTACAGATTTGAATTATACCATCTTTTGCCATGTTGTTAAGTTGAATCACTGAAGTAGTCACCATTATATACCATTCCCCCACATATATCCTCAAGAGGGGATTCTATGAGGTGAGTGTCCTAAGGAGCAGGAACTTTTAAGCCTCTCTTAAAACTCTTAGTTCACATTGATCAGCATTTGCAGCAGGTTGTTTCCTTGGTAAAACACTTTTAATGCACAGTCAAAAAATCATCCGTTTTCGTGTTGCCCATACTGCCGGACTGCTGTGCATTCATTTGAGTTAAAGCAGATGCTGCACAGCAAAGGCCAGAGTGGAGACTTTGTCTGATTTTTAAAATGCTTTTAGAATAATTTCTATTATTGACTAACAACATTTAAGACTTGAATATTTTGCTTAATATGTTTAGAAATGAACCAAACATTGAAAGCTCTAAAAGTCCTAATTACTTTACCTTTAACTGAAGACTATCTATACTATTGTAAGAATTTAGACATGGTACTTGAGAACTCAGGGTCTAGAATCAGATTGTCTATATTTCATCAATCTGTAACTAATTACTGCTTGGCTATCTCATTCAGGACAAGAAAGTTTGTTTGCTAGTGATAAACAAATCTCTCGGTGACTATAAATAAGAAAGATTTTTATCATCTATTATATCTAATTAATAATAAAATTTCCAAGTGAAATGCTTATTATATTATTTATGTTATCTTCAGTATAGAATCCAGGCTGATAGGTGACCCTCTCTCAAATATTCAGCTCACTATAAAGAAGCTCTACCCACTCTTGAAGCAACTAAATATCGTGGTCCTTTACTAATAATATATTGTTATTTTCTTTGGCTCTTATGATTGAACCAAGACATAAAATTTCTACCAAGTGAAAAGAAAAGAAAGGCTGAAAATCATCAGAAGACTGTTGATATGTTCAGGTATCATAGTGCCTACGTCAAATTGTACTAAAGAACCATAGTAACAAAAGCAAGATGACACTAGACCAAGCCCTGTCCCACAGAGCATTGAAATAAGCGATCTATAAACATACACACAGCTATGGCTGCATGATATTTGACAAAAGTGTTGAAATTACATTAGGGAAAAGATAGTCTCTTAAACAAATGGTGTTGGGAAAATTGCATGCCTACCTAGATAAAAATACAAATAATATCTATTGCTAACATTTGCTAGAATGAGGTAATTTCAAAGGACAATTCTAAGGAACTGGTGAGACACACAGAATAGAAAAGCAGTCCTAATTTCAGAGTTTCATTCCAGTCAATCTAAAATTGAAATATGCATAGCACTGATTTATAATTCATATGTAAGAGAATTTAGACATAAAAATAACATATAGTGTGTTTCCATTTATATGAAAGTGATCAGAATAAATACATCTACCTAGACAGACCATAATAGAATTATGATTGTCTGGAGGTTAAAAGTAAGATTAAAAATAGGTCTGAGGAGATGCTAAAGATTTGCTCTGCTATCATTAAATTATTCTAAAATTAGAATGTAGTAATGGTGTAATTCTTTAAATATACTAAAAACAAATAAGTGGATGAATGTTATAGTAATTTAAATTATATTTCAATGGTGTTGTTTAAAAAGGAAAGATAATTTACTACATATTAATGAAGCATCATTAAAAGACTATTTAGAGCAAAAAGAACAACAAGACATAAATTAAATAAACAAATAAGACAATTCTATCTAAGGGTTTATCAAAAACCATCAATTAAATTCTCAGCCTGAGGTTCAGGCACACTTTGTCTAATTTGAATTGGTTCTGCTATTTCAAGTCTTTAGTTAAGGCTACTTGAGAAGAGAATCTAAAATCACAAAAGGAAATCAATACAGCAGTTGGCCAAGGCCAGGTTCAATAGTACTGCCTACATTTGAGTGCAGTGAGGGAAAACAGCATTCATTAGTCATATAATAACTACAAGGTCTCCCGTTTATCTCAGAAATTCCTCCAAGGAACACAACCATTTCCTACCTATTATTTCCCATTGATTTTGTCTACCTGCCAAAAGGCAGTGCAGGAAGAGCTAAGAAAGCTGGAACCATAAAGAGCAAGCAGAAGGGAGCCTCACACCGTCCCCATCTGAGGGCACATGCTGTTAACAAGTTTTCAAAATTAGCTCACATCCGTGAGTGCTCAGTTCTCTGGAACCATCAGGTAAAATCCAGAATTCAATTTATTGCCTGATTCCTGTGTTCAAGGAATCAGCAGGAGAAATTTTTAAATTGAGATGAGAAATTATAATATTTTCATGTAAGATTCCTTGTCATCATTCTTGTATTATTGTTATCATTTTCATGTATACTAATATCATTACAATCCTAGCTCACTGATTTTCACTGTGAATGACGATGCTGTTTATCATATTTCCATCATCAGGAATCCCAGGGGACCTCTATACAGCAAGAACTAGTTTCTTTTAATATTTGGAAACACTTAACACACGTGGTAGTTGCTGATTCCTAATCTCTGTTTAAGTGCTTTACATATTTTATCTCATATACAATGTCTGAAACAATTCTGCAGAGAACATAATTCATTATCATCTTCTTTTACAATTAAGAAGCTAGAGAATCCAATATGGAAGCCTGAAAAGCTACATAGCTACAGAATGTTGGAGAGAACATGAACTGATTTAGTCTGGATTTTAAGTGATTACTGATAACTACACCTCAAGCTACTTCTTTAGGAGAGAATTGTTTCTTCAAAGACAAACACGTTGACTCATATTATTTACAGATGCTCCTTATATACAGAGTGCAGTTGGAGAAGGGTTTCTGGTGATTATCATTTAAAAGTCCTATTTGTTTTTGTTCCACAGAGCTCAAGTACCATCAACTTAGATTACTTCTTGCATAATATTTAACAAGTTCTCTCAATAAACACTATGAATTCTTGGTGAGAGTAAGGACTAAACCTATGATCACACATGCATTTATTCTGTATCTTCTGATGTCATAGTGTGCCTGGTACTAGGGATAGAATATGAACAGGATAGACATGGTCTCTGCTCTCATATTGTTTTGTTCTGATAATTTCTCTCTCATATTGTTTTGTTCTGATAATTTCTCAGCCTCAGCTTCTATGGACCTTTGGATCAGAAAACCTCTGTTGCAGGAAATAATCAATCTAATGCAGAATAATTAGCATTTCTTGCATTATAAAACTGAAAATAACTCTGATCTTTGTTAAGTATTACCCGAAGAAGCAAAATCACCAAAGGAAGCACTGTTCTAGTATGAAACAGTGAGCTGTGATCTTAAGGGTTCTTTGGAAAGTCAGTTGTGTTGGATGGTGTTTTCATGGGGCAAACATGTGAAGCAGTGTTTTCCTGAAGTGGACAGAGGTGAAAGACAAAGACAGACTTATGAAGGAACCTTTGGCTGAAGTAGACACAGGTGAAAGGATGTTCTGCTAAAGCAAGCACATGAAAGGACATGTGATAAAGGATTCTTCACTAACAACACACACGCACTGTTCTTCCTTACATTGCATAGTTAAGTTCCATTTGTTGGGACTCCATAGAGAGAAATGCACCAAAAAACTTCTAGTGGTGTGCTGCAGTTTCTTGCCACTTCCTGGAACTCAAGCTGATTGGCAGAGTGATATCAGCTGAGACAGACCCACCTGCTGAGGCAAGACCCCTGGAGGATGCTGATGCTTGAAGGAATATAAAAAGGGCTCCATGGACAGAGACAGAGGCTGAGCTTGGCTTGGGTCTTAGTCAGGGTTACTATTCCTGCACAAAACATCATGACAAAAAACAAGTTGGGAAGGAAAGCATTTATTCAGCTTACACTTCCACATTGCTGTTCATCACCAAAAGATGCCAGGACCAGAACTCAAGCAGCTAAAGAAGCAGGAGCTGATGCAGAGTCCATGGAGGGATGTTACTTACTGGCTTGCTTCTCTTGGCTTGCTCAGCTTGCTTTCTTATAGAACCCAAAACTACCACCCCAGGGATGGCACCACCCACAATGGGCCTTCCCATCCTTGATCACTAATTGAGAAAATGCCTTACAGCTGGATCTCATGGAAGCAATTCTTTTTCCTTTTTTTTCTTGAATATTTTATTTACATTTCAGATGTTATCCCCTTACCCCATACCCCCCCACCCAGGAACCACCTATCCCATCCCCCCTCCTCCTGCTTCTATAAGGATGTGCCCCCACCTACCTCCCACCTACCCCCCACTCCCACCTCCCCACCCTAGAATTCCCACACACTCAGCAGCGTCGAGCCTTCATGGAACCAAATATCTCCTCTCCCACCTATGCCTTACAAGGCCATCCTCCCCAACATATACAGCTGGAGCCATGGGTTCATCCATTATGTGCTCCTCTCCTCATGAGGCCACAAACCCTTTCAGCTCCTTGAGTCTTCTCTCTAATTCCTCCATTGGGAACCCCCTGATAGCTGTGAGCATCTGCCTCTGAATATATCAGACTCTGGCAGACCTCTAAGGAGATAGCTATATTAGGCTCCTGTCAACATGCACTTCCTGACATCCACATCAGCATCTACCTTTGGTGACTGCACCTGGAATGGATACGCAGGTGGAATGTTCTCCAGACAGTCACTCCTTCAGTTTCTCTCCCATACTTTGTCTCCATATTTTCTACCTTGAGTATTTTGTTACTTCTTCTAAGAAGGACCGAAGCGCCCATACTTGGTCTACCTTCTTCATAAGCTTCATGTGGTCTGTGAGTTGAATCTTGGGTATTTCAAGCTTCTGGGCTAATGTGAGTGAATACCATATGTGTTCTTTTGTGATTGGGTTACCTCACTCAGGATGATATTTCCTAGTTCCATCCATTTACCTAAGAATTTCTTGAATTCATTGTTTTGAATAGCTGAGTAATATTTCATTGTGTAAATGTACCACATTTTTGTATCCATTCCTCTGTTGAAGGACATCTGGTTTTTTTTTTCCAGCTTCTGGCTATTATAAATAAGGCTGCTATGAACATAGTGGAGCACATGTCCTTGCTATATGTTGGAGCATCTTCTGGGTATATACCCAGGAGTGGTATAGGTGGGTAATGCTATGTCCAATTTTCTGAGTAACTGCCAGACTGATTTTCAGAGTGGTTGTACCAGCTTGCAATCCCACCAACAATGGAGGAGTGTTCCTCTTTCTTCACATCCTTGCCAGCATCTACTATCACCTGAGTTTTTGATCTTAGCCATTCTGACTGGTGTGAGGTAGAATCCCTTAGCCAGACTAACCAGAGGGCACAGAGACAGTATCCAAGTGAATAAAATCAGCACTAAAAAGGGAGACATAACAATAGAAACTGAGGAAATTAAAAAACTCATCAGTTCCTATTACAAAGGCCTGTACTCAACAGAACTGGAAAATCTGGATGAAATGGACAATTTTCTAGACAGATATCAGGTACCAAAGTTAAATTGGGAGCAAATAAACCATCTAAACAGTCCCATAACCCCTAAAGAAATAGCAGCAATCATTAACAGTCTTCCCACAAAAAAAAAAAAATGGACCAGATGGTTTTAGTATAGGGAAGCAATTCTTTAAGGGAGGCTCCTTTCTCTGTGTTAACTCCAGCTCGTGTCAAGTTGACACCCAAAACCATCCAGTACAGCTTGCTTATAGAGCTAGCTGTGCAACACTTGTTGGTCTTGTGTCTTTGCTGATACTCACTTTGCCGAGAAAGGCACAGCCAAGAACTTCTCCAGGCTTCTGTCCTGTTCCCTTCTGCTAACTCGACCCAAGGTCTGGCTGTCTCTGCTAGGTAGTTGGTGCAGCTATCCTGACTCTACCTAACTGGACTGCTAGTATATCAGTGAAGTGTTTGCAAGTGGATCAAGCTGCTGCTGCTGACTCTTGTGAACTAAACTGCTGTTTTCTTAACAATGCAGATAGAATTTGCCCCAAAGAACCATTTCTAAACAGGTTCACCTGAATCCCCTGGATCTCATGGAGGCATTTTTACTACCTCTGTTGGGTGGTGGGCTAAAAGGGACGTTAAAGCATTTAAGAACCATCATTAAAAATAGGCTTTGAAAAAATTAAAGTTACAAAGCAGATTAAAAATAAATGAAGCACTAAACCAGTAAATGAGAAAAACTATCAGATGGTAAAGAATATTCAGCAATGTAGTAAAATATAATTGTATTTTAAAATATAGTAACTGTGGCTACTGTAGGTTGGGGAATGAGAACAGCCTCTGGGAAGAACTCACATTTAACTAAGCTCTGAATATCAAGAATGAAGGTTATGGGAAACAGATTTCCAAGCATGGACTGAATCCAGCTCAAAGATCTGGAGAAAATTGCAGATTCAATTTGTGCTGAGGTCAGAAAGAAGGGCCACATGTACTGAACTGAGAGAAAAACACATTCCATCAATCCCCCTTTGTATAGTACTACATTCCTGAAATCTCTGCCTTCATTTCCAAATAACTCCTAAAAGACTTGCTCCTAATACGTTTGCTTTGAGAGTACCATTCAGAGACCATTCAGAAAATACATTCTTGATGTTGAAAGCAAACATTAAGTCCCCTTACTATCTCCTAAAGAAGAAGTCCTAGAATTTTCAGGTTTTTGGTTTCCCAAGTGTGTACAGTTTCTTCCATTCAAACACTATCTGTAACACTCAGCAGCTACACATGCACACATGTAGCATTTACCTGGAGTAAGATTGGGTTCTTAGTACTCTTAGCAACAAAAGCCTGCTATACTAGAGAACATATCTTATTTTTGGAATGGCCCATTCTCTATTTCTTTACTCCTATCTTCTCTTTGGAATAATTTGTTTACCCCTTTACTACTACTACTACTACTACTACTAATAATAATAATAATAATAAGTAAAAATATATTTTTCAGCCCATTTCTTAAAAGTTAATATTTTCACAATGAATATCATTACAAATACTCTTATAACTGGAACATAGACCGATCAGCAGAAAATAAAGTTTCTGTTATTATTATGGTCACAATTCTGATTTTGTTATTATAGATACTTATGAAAAGCAAAACACAATAAAATATAAACTGAGTTTCTGGAAGAAAATCATAGGACAGAGGTATTATGTTCTCTTTTCCAGTGGGTTGGCTACTAGATACTTGATAGTACAATTTAATATAAGCCATCTTCTACTCAACATGTTTTAGAAATATACTAGAATAGATAGACTGTTCTATTTATGTTTATTTTATTCATGCAAATCAACTGAGAAATAATGTTTTCCTTAAGATGACAGCCTAGTAACTGTAACTTGGTTTGATCCAACTACATAGTATAGGATTATTACTTACATTCTTTAATTTCTTTCAGTTTTCAGATAATAATATAATTACATCATTTATTCCCTTCTCTTCCTTCTTTCCCAAATAACCTTCCTCAACCAATCAAAATACATAGAAATGAAATCTAGTCCAAAGAATATGAATACAATACAACACACCCACATAAAATTCTAATATCATTTCAGAATAGGTAGCAGAAAGATTGTAAAAGCCAGACGGTCAAAGAGTTTGCTGTCTCCTAGGAATGTCAAAATCTACACCCCTTAAGTCTCACCAACCTATCTGCCTACAAATTAGTTGAACTAGGGCAACAGTAGACAAGCTAACATGGACAGGGGAAAGCCAAGATACACTAACCCTACACAAAGAACTACAGGGTAATAGGAAGGCTGAGGGTGTCAGAAATAGTCTACCCCAGGGAAGAACACACAAAATGGTACTTATTATTTTAATTATAGTTAATAATTTTAGAATGGCAAGAAAACTCATGTAAAAGGCAATGTAATGTTAAAATTATTAATATTGGAAACTTTATGGATTGGGTATTATTCATAATATTTTCATACATATATGTCAAAACTCAAGTGTACTGCTAAACTATTATTTGAACTTTTTAATGTGGATATGGAATAAAAGTATAATGAATTTATCATCTATCCTTTCAGAATATTATTATCAAATATGAATTTATATTTTTCCACAACTGTCTATATACACAGACATGTATACAAATATATTTGCATATGATGCTTTCAGCATGGAATGTTCTAGAGTTCTTAATAACTCTGTGTTAACAGACAGTTCCTTGGGCCTCTGAATCTTGCAGTAGAGAATGATTTTTCCTTCTGATCATCCACTAACTTTTCCCAATTCTCAACCAATAAATTTGAGATGGGAAATGATTCCAATATCCCAATAGAAAATACATCACCTAGCACCAGCTTGAGAACAAAAGGAAACCCTCACTATTGTGATTGGCTTTGGCTTGATGGTCATATGGCTCCTTTCAGTTCAAACAGAGTGAATAGCAGGAGTGCAGAAGACCCTCCCCCTTTTTAATTAGACCTCTGCCACCAATAGAGCCTGAAAGTGAAATAACTCAGAGGGTAGATTTGCTGAGAGTGCTGGTAATTTTTGAGATTCTTATATCTGTATCTGGGTAAATTTCAAAAGTGTGCTCCTGAATTACAGAACCAAAATGAATTCTTATATTCCTCCTTTACCTGATTTGAGAAGCTCTTAATCACACAGTTGAAGTGATGTTAATTATAACATCTACAAATCAGGGTATCCAAACTTGAGCTTTATGTCCCAATCTCTCTGCTGGAAAAGAAATTCATTTTCAGTATACATCAATAGGAATAAAAAGAGAGCACAGTAAGACCTGGTCCTGGCAGGAACTCATGGACCATCAGAACTAATCACACCACCTGTCTTCTCTTGGAAAAGCCTTCCTTCTGTACATTTCAAATACCCCCTGCTTTCATGGTCTTTAAATTCCTAGCAAGAAGACTCCTTAAGTTCTACAAGCAAATCAAAACTATAAAATTTTTATGATCATGGTTCAGCAAAGAAAATCTTACAACTGGATTATACAAGTTTTCTTGCAGGGTAGTTAGATTTGGAAGGGAGATTTGTAGTCCAATATTCCAAAAGTTATTTTCTTATCTGTTCTCATTGATCTTAATTAGTACCTTACATATAAAACAATACCTTACATATAAAGCTTTGTTAATGTGTGTCATGTCCCTTCAAAGCACAGACTACCCCAGCTTGTTAAAGTTGTATTCCCAGTTATAGCACAATAATAATTTCTCATCAGTTTTGGTCTTGGTTAGTTTGGGGAAGATTTTCTCAAGCACCCAGCACATTTTATATCACTTAAAGGCATCAACAAAGCATTATGGGACTCTAGAGGAAAAAATAAGGTAATCTCATATATTCAATAGACATACTGAACAAACAGACTTTTTTTGTATTTACATTTTAAGAGAACAACTTACATCTATCTTAAAACCTTGTTATGTCCTTAATCTCTCTAGCCTTTCACACTCATAACAATTTATCTGAACCTCTTTTATGAAATTTATCATTTGCTGGTTTTATTATCTTTACATGTGGACAAGTCTTATCTTTTCTATAAGAACTTGGGCTCCTTGAGGGAAGGAACTTTGTTTATCCTTGTATCTCAGGCATGGCACTGCACAGTGGTTTGTCATACTGGGTGTCCCATAAATATTAGAGCAGAAAAAATTCTTTGTAAAATGTGTTTTTACAAACAGGACAAACCTACATGGAAACATACGATTTGTCTCCTGTAAAAAGAAATTGGATTAGAATAACATTGTAAGAGTTGATAAATTCTGAACCCAAACTTCAAAACTGTGTTTTGTATGTGTGTGTGTTATGTGTTAAATAATAATTCTTATGGATTAACCCATTTATTACTTTAAAAACCTATAAAATACTTTCTGAAAATAAATAAAAGAAGTAAAATTAGAGTTAAGTTCTAGGAAGAAATGGGAATTTTCTCTATTGTCCCCAGACCTCAGTATTTTACGTACCCATTGGCTTCAGGAGATTTTGTTATTTTTATTTATTCATCTTATTCAGCTGGGATATAAAGCAAAGGCATTATGGTAGGATTAGAATTTTTTCCAATAAAAAGGTCTTTAATGTTAGTATCTTTTAAGATGGTTTCCTTAAAAGGGGTTTTGCGTATGTTCTTGGTATGTAAAGAAAATGAAAAAGGCAGGCAGCAGAAAGGTGTCAGTCTATCCTGGAAGAACTTTCTGGAGTGAGATCAAAAGATATCCTGCAGACAAAACAGATATTTCTGATAGAAGAACAGCCAAATGTACATTTTTTCTAAAATATGTAAATACTTCAATGTTTTTGTTATCTTCAAAGTCCACATTTTCCTCTTTGAAAATAATATGGTGTCATTTGTCATTTTAGTTTATCCCATTTAGAAACTCAATGTATATTTAATAGAATTATTAAAATAAGAAGAAAACAAGAGCCTAATAATGATAATTGGCAATAGTCACTGAAACTAGGCCATTACTAATCATCTCTGTCATTAAGACCATTTGATGCATTCCACCTTCATAAAAGTATGATAGAATTACATGTTCCTATGATAAAACATAAATAAGACATAAACTATATTTATAATTATCCACACAAAATCTTTAATTCTATGAATGGCATATAGATACATTTAAATCATTGTTACTAATAGCAAAGAACAAGAGATTTACTTCTTCTGTTACTCTGTGCTGGTACTATCTCTTTTCAGAATTTGGTTATACAAATAAATATTTGAAGCTTTTGTTGTTGCTTCCTATAGAAGAATATCTTTAAAGGCTTCATCTATTCTTGAATTCTTACCTTGTTTGATTTTTCTAATCTCTTCTTTCTAAAGAAGCATCTAAGTTATAGATAGGATTCATTTAGGCCTGTAGAGCCAAGGTAGGAACTCTCATTTTATAGAAGAGTATCTGTTTTTTGTCCTTGTCCCTGGACCATGAATAAGGATGCACTGGACCTTGAGAAGTGAAAGGAGAATTTTGCCAAGTAAAAGACAACATTTTTTTTTTTTTTTAACAATTGAAAGGGGACCCAAAAAAGATCTCCCAAGAAGGAAAGAGTTTCTGTGCTTCTTATATGTTGCAGAACAAAGAAAGTAGTTTTAATTGGTGGGAGAGAACCTTCACTAATCTGGACAAGACCTCAAATTAGTTTAGTCTCTTTACCCTTTCTCTTCCACACAATGAATGGAGTACGCAAGACTAGTTGGCTTAAATAACGTAAATAATTCTTGGGGTTTTATTGCTGTTTGGATGCCCTTGTTTGAGTCTTGACCCTTAATATCCTTGCCAGGATGCTGCCAAAAATGCTCCCACAGATGCTCCCATAGGATGCTGTCATCCAACGTCCTCACAGGATATACCTGGATACTGATAGCTGTGTTGTCAGTTATAGAGCACATTCTTGTGACTAGTTGTCGCACCTTGTCTTTATCTCTCTCATTTGAAGAATCTAACCCCTCTCTTTATCCATTTTTCCATATAAATATCTACTAGTAAGTCTTTAATCCCATTAAGGTTTTTGTTTATCAGATAAAACAGTTGTCCCTAAGTCCGATCTCTGTAGATGTCATCATGGGTACAGGGTAGGCACCTTGTCCATCTTACACAGGACAGGTGATGTAGAAACAGAAAATGAAGCAGGGTCTAGAGAAACAACTCAAGAAGTTAAATGCTAAAGCAACATGATCTCTTCCACACCTGGTGTTGTGTTTGTTCATGATGTGGACATGAGAGATTCAGTGAAACTATTTAAGCAAAGATGTTTATAGAAATGTGCATCCAGTGTTAGGCCCCACAGTGTGTGGGTGGATGAGTATTTTGGTTCTCCAGGAATTCAAAAGAGATAATGCAGAATCTGTGTGATCAGTAGTATCCCGGCATAGTGAAGATGCTACAGGAAGGGAAACTTCTAGAGAGTTCACCAACAATGAACAATGACTAAGCTGTATGTCTCCCAATATAGTGAAAAAAAATGGGGCTTCATCCTGGGAAACCTTATCATAGTAATCTGGGCAGGGAATTCATTGTTCATTACTATGAGAAAATAGATCAGGAATCAAGTAAGAAATCTAGAGGCAAGAACAAATGCAGATACTTCTAAGGAGTACTACATAATGCTTTGCACCTTGTCTTCCCTTCTACCACACAGAACCACTCCTACATCTTGGCAACACCCATAGTGTGCTCCATACTAGCATGACAATTGTTACTCCAGTTATCTCTCAAAATACAGACCATTGTATGGAGGAATATTCACAGACGACTCTAAATTGTGTCAAGTTTGTTGTAGTAATTATTTTAAAAACGGCCGCTGGTCAGCCGACTATCTAAGCTGCAGCGGCTCTGCCTAGCTCAGCCACCAAGTTCCATGGCCGAAGGCCATGTGCGCACTGCAACTAGAAACGGCCAGTCAGAAACACCAGCCCTACCACCCACGAAATGCCAGCATGGGAGATGGCTCTGCCAATCTTCCATGCTGTCTCCACAACGCTGGGCATTGCCTAGACCATCCCTCCATCCACCCAGGCCTGGAAAGAAAATGACACTCTAATGCTTAAAGATTAATCAAAGGCTTTATATATTTAGTAATTCTCAATAACAATATGCCCATACAAAGAGAGTTGTTTCCCAATTAAGTAACCTAAATAAAAGTTGTTACCTGGAACTGCTCTCCATACCTGTGTGGCTCTCCATCGCTCCTACATCTCTGCTCTCTCTAGCTCCTCTTCTTCCTTTTCATCTTCCTCTCCTTACTCCTCTCACCCTAGCTCCTCCTACACAAGTTAATACAAAACAAACCATCACGGTGAGTCTCTATCACATCTGGTAGAGGAATGTGTCACCACATTCAACATGATATGAATTCTAATGAAAAATGATGCAAAATTACAAGGTTAATAGAATCAAGACAAACATTCTGAGAATCTCAAAGCCAGGCAACCTATGTCATAACTGGTAGTCCAGTAAATGAGTCCAGAGAACTATGATCTGGAGGTGTGTACAAAGAAGAGTTGTTTTTGAGAATACCAAAGAGGGAAGACCAGAACAGGTTCTATGCGACCTGTAAGAAGCCTGTGAATAGGAGGTGGCACTGTAGGGCAAGGTTCAGTCGTTCCCACAAAGGACACCCATGTATCAGTATATTGCTGTTCTAAGATACATAAACACCACCATATATATCGATCTTACACTCCTCCACATGATCTTCTTTCTTTGTTTCTTAAGTAGAGTGCTTGTCATTAGAGTAATCTTTCTATTTCTGGGTATCCTGGGTAACTCCTCCAAAGCTTTGGAAAAACTCACTGCTCTTGATGGGCAGCTCTTTCAGGGGATATTTTTCCTACTTTGACTTGATGAATATATCTAATGGAAGATGATCATGGACTCAAAGAGTGGGGCTGCATGGTGACCAAGAGCCATAGAAGAGATCAAGCATGTTCCTCTGTCTTAGTACATTACAGCAAACATTTTTTTTCCTTTGCTTGGTACTATCTCAATTACTTCTGTGCATTAAACTAAAGCTAGGAAGAGACTGACATTAGCTAGCATGTCCTTACTGTGTGGATAACAAAGTTCAAGAGATAGAATTATCATGAGAGATGGAAAAAAATGCACATTGCTTAATATTTTAAAACTTTCCGCCCAAATAGGGGAAAAAATGTCTGTGAGGTTATATGGAAGAAAATTAGCATAAAGTTGAAGTTTGAGAAAGAAATTAGCATAAATTAGAATAAAGTCCTCTGATTTTGCTGATCTCTTTGCCTCCAAGCAATTCTATAGAACTGAACTGGAAATCTCTTTCAAAATTTGAACCTTGCAACAAAGTCTTTTTTTATTTGACATTTCTCTAGAGACTTTGAGGTATACCCTGAATTATCTCTGGGGAAAAATCTTTGTTTTCTTGAATATAATTTTTCATCTATAAAATATACCCAGTACCAATAAGTGCTCATTCTTATGTTGCCCTTTGTTGTCTCTTTAAGTCATATATCTAAAATTCATTTAAAATTTTAAAATAAAATCATTTTTCCAAACCAATGGAATATATCTAGTGCACTTTTTTCCATTAAGTGGGATGCTAGAGGGGTGATGTGGGAGTGGGAGAGTGAGCACCCTCTTAGAGGCAAAGGTTAGGGAGATGGGGTAAGGTGGTTCATGAAAGGGAGACCCAGAATGGCAATAACATTTGAAATGTAATTAAATAAAATGATTAATTTAAAAAGTTTTTTCACTAAGAAGTTGTCACTAAAGCCAGAATATGTGTTTCTAACACTATGAAGTACAGGAATTTCTTATATATTATATCATCTTGTACCTTCTTCCTTACAAGAATCAAAATTTGTTCTCATATGGAAGGACTATGAATAACTTGATGAACTTGAAATGTGTAAATTAATGAGCACTAAATTTTATTTCAAACAGTTCAGAGTACACAAGTCTCCAGAGTGCTATAAAAAGGTCTACATGTACTGCCTCTGAGCTGTTGACATGCATAAGCAATGTTTATATCCTGCTCATTTTCTGCTTTTATGTCTACTATTACAAAATAGGATTAAGAAACATATATCCTCTTTAACCCATGTTATGAGAGCACAGTAATGTGATACTAACTCTGCCACTCACATGTGCATACCTGTGATGGTTTTTATATGCACAGCCCAGGGAATGGCACGATTAGAGGGTGTGGCCCTACTGGAGTAGGTGTGGCTTTGTTGGAGTAGGTGTGTCACTATGGGTGTGAGCTTTAAGACCCTCATCCTAGCTGCCTGGAAGCCAGTATTCTGCTAGGAGCCTTCAGATGAAGATGTAGAACTCTGTTCCTCCAGCATCATGCCTGCCTGGATGCTGCTATATTCCTGCCTTGATGATGATGAACTGAACCTCTGAACTTGTAAGCCAGCCCCAATTAAACGTTGTCCTTATAAGAGTTGCCTTGATTATGGTGTCTATTCACAGCAGTAAAACCCTAACTAAGACAGTACATGTATGATCTCATGGGTTCTAGAGGTGACACATATTTATATCCATGAGGTCAGTGATGTTAGAGTGGAGGACCATTCTATTTCTTGTAAACAGGTATAGCAGTGCTCCTGACATCCAGACCTAATTATCAAGAGGACACAGTAGTGAAGGATGCTTTTTTTTCCTTTAGAAGACCCAATAAATGGTATTAACCACTGTTTCTAATTGGGTGGCTCGAGACTGTTTTCACTGATTCCTAAAGAAACATAATTTATAAGTAACCTTTCAAAAATTCTTCTACTGATTAAACCAAGTGTTTGCAATGCTAAACAATTACACTTACTTGATAACAAAACAATTACTTGTATAATGTTACATTTATATACAAAATGAATTAATTTTCTTCATCCTTATTAACATGTTAATATTGTCACTGAGACTCAAAATATGCAATTGCTAGGCATTTGTTTCATATCCCGAGGGACATGGTGGCCCAATTTTACTTTGTTAATAAATTTTCACATGCATATACACTTTTAGCATTTTTAATTTTTGGCCAGTAAAAGACAAGTATATATCTGAGTATAGCTTTATTATTTATCTTTATTTTAACAATATTCTGTGTTAGCTTTAGTTGGTCTGCCTGATATAATGACCCTAAACACAAAGGCTTTTATTCTGTGAACAATTACTGAGTATTTGGTGTAATGAGTACCAACAAAGAAAGGTACAAAATGACCAATAGCTCATAGCTACAGTGTTCCAGGAGCTGCCACAGCACAGCTCCCAGCCAATGAAACTGGATCCAAACTGGAAAGTTTATCATTAAATCTTCATCTATTTCTATTCACTTCACAATTCATTGCCCTTTCCATGGAATTATTCCTAAGGCTAGCAAAGAAAAATATTTATTTTGTTCCTATAGGCCTTACTGATATTGGTGAGAAATGGTTTAAATATTTCAGAATGATATTATTATATTTCTCCTATGTACCATATTAACAAAGCAAAATTCCTTTTTAGGGGAAAACAATCAGATAAATTGCTTATGAATCTCCACCTGTAACTGCATGTCTTTTGAGAATCCAAGAGTCAGCCAACCACCCATCCTCTCATTGTAACAAAAACCTGCTTTGCAGTATCAATAACTAATTACATCAAAGTTCTGCCTCAGCAGCATAGATTGATAGTTTCATTATAGTATTTAATTAGATTTGTTTTTAATTTATCAGGAAGAAATGGTGTAATTGGTGAAAGAATAGCTGTTTCAGGTCATAGGGAGAGAATATGATTGAGTAACAGAAGATGGCAAACTTCTTCAGGAGAGCCAACTTGCACGGATGTCTTCAGGAAGACATTCAGTAGATGAAAGTCAGCCAGCCATCTGTCACATTTCATCAAACAAACACAGCTGGATTTTATTAGCATTAACCTGTACAGGACACACATGGAAGAAGGAAGCACCCCAGAGCCAGGCTCCTTTCTAACTCAGTATAGTCTTTTTCCCATATCCCACCATCCCAGTTTCTAGGGACAAGAAATAAGCCTTTATTGCTGGAATTTGGTACCTTTATGGATAGTGCATACTAACTTTCATGTGTTACATAAATTTGTAACAAGCATTTCTATGTACTAAAGGAATAACAGGAGTTATACTCTTAGCATATCTAGCCTAGCATTAAGCTGATTCCTCTTTATGGATGGACCACTGTTGAATCATTTAAGGTTCTCCAGAAGTATAGACCAAACATGTGGATACACCTGACACACACATACACACTGGGGCCTACTAGGTGTCCTCCATATTTCATACTTAAGATAACAAATCTAATAATATTAAAGAACTGAATCATTCAGTTCAGGGGATTGACAGATTTGAAAGCTGAAGTGTGTGCTGGTTGATGCTTCCTCTGGAGATGATCCCAAGCAAATTTCTCCTCTGTAGCTTTCTGTCAGATGTTTTTTGTCCTCTGAAACATTTCTGTCAGATGTCCTCTGCTTTCTGCAATGTTGGTTGGTTTTCTCTTTCTCCAATCATGTTGGGCACCAGATGTAAATGTCAGATGTAATTGTCATCTCAGAGGCTTCTTGCGAAATAAGCTCACCCTTTCTAGTTCTTTCTCAACTCTGTTGGCTTTATTTCCTCAGAGGAAGGGATTAGATGAGAGCTGTACCCAAGCTTTATGATATGCGGCTTCGGCTGAGCCAAGATCTTTTCTATTTGTTCTAACACTCTCTAGGCCTAGGCCTAGAAGCTTCTAGTCTCAATACAATCTTCCAGCCTCTATCTACTAACTTAGCCCTAGAACATTACAGCCTCTGAGACTTGTTACTGAATAAACTTACCCTTTCTAGTTTTTTTCTGAACTCAGGTTAGATGATTCAACTCAACTCTTCTGGCCCAAACTAAAGGATTCAACTGGCTCTTTAGGCTGACTGATTCAAACAAGCTTCTCTCAGTTTCTGACTGAATTGTTCTTCCTGGAATCATACTAATTCTGGAAATATTTCTTTTTTTTTCTTTATATGTCATTAATAATTTTATTTTCTCATAAGTGTCCCATCAAAATTAAGTATATTTGAAAGTCAGACATCTGAACTCTAGCCACCTGCCTAAAAAATCTTGAGAACTTGTTCATAGTTACCCTGAGTCCATAATCTTAAATATCCAACACTTACTGAAGCCAATAAATGTAGATTTGACTTCACAAATCATTTTTAAAATGTTATCACAAGACTCATATTCAATCCATTCCAAAAAAACCTGTATCACCCAATGCCGAGATGTGTGTTGCTTCTGTTTAGACACAGCAGTGACTTACTAGTTTTCAATGGTGTTATTATATTTAAAGCTGTTTTTTTAATATTTATTTTTTTATTTACATTTCAGATGCCATCCCGTTTCCCCATCTCCCTTCCCTAGAAAACCCCTATCCGATGCCCCCGTTTCCTTTTTGCTTTTATACATTTTTCTTAAATGTTAATAAAAGGCTTTATAAGTTTGGTAATTCTCAATAAGAAGTGTACCAATACCCAACCTAGATATATAAACTATCTTTTACTGTTGGAGACACATGAATATCTGCCTCCATGCCCCCCCCTTCTCTCTCTTTCTCTCTCTCATCACGTAGCTTCACCCTTCCTGTTAAAATAAAACTTTTCTCTCAAAATGCAATTAGAGCATAATTATTCCTAATTGTACCAGTGAGGTACAAGATAGTCCTAATACCCAGTCCATCATTTTGTTGACTAACCAGAACCTCTGTCATCTCTCCTAACTAAAACACATAGTTTTAAACCTGTCTTTTTTCTTGGCTTTAGAATGAATGTCAGCTGACAACCATCCACTCAGATCTTTTCTCTCAAAGTAAATAGGCAGGATTGGTTATGAGACTATAGGTCTTCAACCCTGACAGAAATCCAGAATGACTGAGTTAACTGAAATTATGGGAAGCACTAAGCATAGCTTCTAAAACATAGCCAATTTATAGAGACCGCTGAACACCTGAAAAGCCCCTATACTACCAAATGTTGGAGCATCAAATCTTTAGCCTTCTGGCCCAGAATCATCTGACAGACCTTAGTGATGCAGAATTATTAAGGGCTGATTACTCTGTCTAGGCAGATATAATCAGTCGACTATTCTACAAGTGTGTCCTTTTCTGGACAGTAATTTGTCTGTAGATGGAAAGAGGCAATTCTTGCCTAGTGACTGTCACCACACAACTGGAGTAACTCCAAGGATGCTCAATTTCTTCTTAGAATTCAATATAGGAAGCTGTCAGGAGCAGACAGGTCTCTAATCAAAATGAACATTAATACAGAAATGTTTGTCACATTAATTCTGTGGATTTCTGATGTTTTGAAAACCAACTATCCATGTAAGGTAATCTGGACTGTTGCCTGTTAACTCCACTCAGCTATTTCTAAATAAAACATAGAAAACACCTTAACAATAAACTCCAAGACATAAATTTGCTATAGTCCCTTAACTCACAGGCTGATCATCTCAAATCAGTTTAAAAAGTTAAAGAAGGACTGGGTCTAAGCCTTGTATTCCTAAATGTGTTATACTGTTACAATACCTATGAGATTAACATTATTCATCTCACTCTTATATCAATAAGAAGCTTGTACCAATGAAAACCTTAAAATTTGTAATCAAAGCAAATTGGTGCCATTTAAGAGTTTATATCTTCATCTTGATACTAATTATACAAATTTCTACTAATAGGTTATGGCTATGCAATAAACCCTAGCTAATCCTCTCTATTCCCACAAAACCACTACTTTTCCCTAGAAAGACACCCCAACATTTACCACTTTAGTCCCCAAGCCCAGGGAATAGGGGCGCTGACTCTTCTTTAACTTCTTCAAGCTGATTATGGGCGTTGAGATATTAGAAGAGGAGTGGGGGGAAGAGTAAATTGATAAGCCTCTGACGCTGTGTCTTCACTGCATCCAGATGGAATTCCAGGACATCAGAGGTCTGAGCAGGTCTGCTCGGTTTGCTTGATGAGTAGATACACCAAGGCTTTGTATTCTGCAATATACAATTCTCAGAACAAGTTTTAGTATCAAGAAAAAAAATTTTTTTTCCTAGAGGGCTGACATCTTTTTTAAAGATGATGGTTCTAACAACTTTTCTTTTTTTCCCCCTTTTAAAATTGGTTGTAATATTTACATTTCAAATTTTATCCCCTTATCCCATTCCCCACCACCACCCAGGAACCCCTTATCCCATCCCCCTCTCCTTGTGCTTCTATGAGGGTGTGATTTTCCAGTTCCTATGATGCTGTTTCCATTAACATAAACTGCCTCCTAAATTTCTAAATCCTTCCCTTTGTGTTATTAAATCTCCTATTTTTCTTTTTTCTTTCTTTTTTTCTTTTTTCTTTTTTTCTCCTTTTTCCTTTTTTTGATCTTTTTTTTTTAAATGGGTATTATATTTACCTTTCAGATTTTATCCCCTTACCCCATTTCCTCCCACCACCCAAATACCTCTTATCCCATTCCCCCTCCTCATGCTTCTATGAGGCAGTGCCCGCATCTAACCCCCCCACACTACCCTCTCCCCACCCTCACACTCCCCCCCCACACACTCTGTGTTCCTTTTTTATGGGACCAAGAAACTCCTGTTCCACATATGCCCAACAAGGCCATCCTCCCCTACATATACTGCTGGAGTCATGGGTCCCTCCCTATGTGCTCCCAGGCTGGTGGGATGGTGGTTTAGACCCTGGGGGCCTCTGGTTGTTTGGTATTGTTGCTTTCCTCCTGGGGTCACAAACCCTTTCTGCTCTTTCAGTCTTCTCTCTAAGTTCTCCATTGTGAAACCCTTGATCATATTAGTGGTTAGCTGTGAGCATCTTCCTCTGAATGTGTTAGTCTTTGGCAGACATTTAAGTAGACAGCTATATCATATTCTTGACAGCGTTCACTTCCAGCCATCCACATCAGTGTCTAGCTTAGGGGACTGTACATGAGATGAATACGCAGGTGGAATGGTCTCCTGATGGCCCCTCCTTCAGTTTCTGTCCCATGTTTTGTTTCTATATTTGCTCCCTTGAGTATTTTTGTTATTCGTTCTAAGTAGAACTGAGGCATTCCCTCTTGATCTTCCTTCTTCATGAGCTTCATGTGGTCTGCGGTTGAGTCTTTGCTATTCCAAGATTTTGGGCTAATATCCACTTAACAGTGAGTAAATACCATGTGTGTTCTTTTGTGATTGGGTTAACTCATTCAGGATGATAATTTCTAGATCCATCCATTTACCTAAAAATTTCTCAAATTCATTATTTTTAGTAGCTGAATAATACTCCATTGTGTAGATGTACCACATTTTTTTGTATCCATTCCTCTATTGAGGGACATCTTGGTTCTTTTCAGCTTCTAGCTATTATAAATAAGGCTGCTATGAACATAGTGGAGCATATGTCCTTAATATATGTTGGAGCATCTTCTGGGTATATACCCAGGAGTGGTATAGCTGGATCCTCAGGTAATGCTATGTCCAGTTATTGGAGGAACTGCCAGACTGATTTCCAGAGTGGTTGTACCAGTTTGCAATCCCACCAACAATGGAGGAGTGTTCCTCTTTCTCCGCATCCTCACCAGCATCTACTATCACCTGAGTTTTTGACTTAGCCATTCTGACTGGTGTGAGGTGGTATCTCAGGGTTGTTTTGATTTGCATTTCCCTGATGACTAAGGATGTTGAGCATTTCTTAAGGTGCTTCTCAGCCATTCGAGTTTCCTCTGTTGAGAATTCTTTGTTTAGCTCTGTACCCCATTTTTAATAGGGTTACATGGTTGTCTGGAGTATAATTTCTTGAGTTCTTTGTATATCTTAAATATTAGCCCTCTATCAGTTGTAGGATTGGTTAAGATCTTTTCCCAATCTGTTGGTTGCCGTTTTGTCTTATTGACAATGTCCTTTGCCTTACAGAAGCTTTGCAATTTTATAAGGTCCCATTTGTCAATTCTTGATCTTAGAGCATAAGCCATTGGTGTTTTGTTAAGGAACTTTTCCCCTGTGCCTAGCTATTCAAGGGTCTTTCCCACCTTTTCTTCTATTAGTTTCAGTGTATCTGGTTTTAAGTGAAGGTCTTTTATCCACTTGCATTTGAGCTTTGTACAAGGAGATATGAATGGATTGATTTGCATCCTTCTACATGTTGACCTCCAGTTGAACCAGCACCATTTGCTGAAAATGCTGTCCGTTTTCCACTGGACGGTTTTAGCTCCTTTGTCAAAGATCAAGTGACCATAGGTATGTAGGCTCATTTCTGGATCTTCAGTTCTATTCCATTGATCTTCCTGGCTGTCTCTGTACCAATACCATGCAGTTTTTATTACTATTGCCCTGTAGTATAGGTTGAGGTCAGGAATGGTGATTCCCCCACAAGTTCTTTTGTTGTTGAGAATAGTTCTCGCTATCCTGGGTTTTTTGTTGTTCCAAATAAATTTGCAAATTGCTCTTTCTATCTCTATGAAGAATTGAGTTGGAATTTTGATGGGGATTGCATTGAATCTATAGATTGCTTTTGGCAACATGGCCATTTTTACTAAATTAATCCTGCCCATCCAGGAACATGGGAGATCTTTCCATCTTCTGAGATCGTCTTCTATTTCTTTTTTCAAAGACTTGAAGTTCTTATCATACAGATGTTTTACTTACTTGGTTAGATTCACTTCAAGATATTTTATATTATTTGTGACTATTGTGAAGGGTGTCATTTCCTTAATTTCTTTTTCAGTCTGTTTATCTTTTGAGTAGACGAAGGCTACTGATTTGTTTGAGTTGATTTTATATCCAGCTGAACTTGTTTATCAGGTTTAGGAGTTCTCTGGTGGAAGTTTTAGGGTCACTTAAGTATACTATCATATCATCTGCAAATAGTGAAATTTTGACTTCTTCCTTTTCTATTTGTATCCCTTTGACTTCCTTTGGTTGTCTAATCACTCTAGCTAGGACTTCCAGTACTATATTGAATAGGTAGGGTGAGAGTGGGCAGCCTTGTCTAGTCCCTGATCTTAGTGGGATTTCTTCACGTTTCTCTCCATTTAGTTTGATGTTGGCTACTGGCTTGCTGTATATTGTTTTTACTATGTTTAGGTATGGACCTTAAATTCCTAATCTTTCCAAGACTTTTACCATGAAGGGATGTTGAATATTGTCAAATGCTTTCTCAGCATCTAGTGAGATGATCATGTGGGTTTTTTCTTTGAGTTTATTTATGTAGTGGATTACATTGATGGATTTCCAAATATTGAACCATCCCTGCATTCCTGGGATAAAGCCTACTTGATCATGATGGATGATTGCTTTGATGTGTTGTTGGATTCAATTTGTGAGAATTTTATTGAGTATTTTTGCATCCATATTCATAAGAGAGATTGGTCTGTAGTTCTCTTTCTTTGTTGGGTCTTTGTGAGGCTTAGCTATGAGCATAATTGTAGCTTCATAGAATGAATTGTGTATTGTTGCTTCTGTTTCTATTCTGTGAAATAGTTTGAGGAGACTTGGTATTAGGTCTTCCTGGAAGGTCTGATAGAATTATGTGCTAAAACCATCTGGCCCTGGACTTTTTTTGGTGGGGAGATTTTTAATGACTGCTTCTATTTGTTTAGGGGTTATGCAACTGTTTAGATGGTTTATCTGATCCTCGTTTAACTTTGGTAACTGCTATCTATCTAGAAAATTGTCCATTTCATCCAGATTTTCCAATTATGTTGAGTATAGGCGTGTGTAGTAGGATCTGATGATTTTTTTTTATTTCCTCTGTTTCTGTTGTCATGTCTCCCTTTTCTGTTCTGATTTTATTAATTTTAGTACTGTCTTTGTGCCCTTTGGTTAGTGTGGCTAAGGGTTGTCTATCTTGTTGATTTTCTCAAAGAATCAGCTCCTGGTTTTGTTGCTTGTTTCTTGGGGCCATTTGTTTGGATGGTTGTTTTCCAACCTTTTACTCTGAGGTAGTGTCTGTCTTTTTCACAAAGTTGCATTTCCTGTATGCAGCAAAATTTTAGGTCCTGTTTATGTATCTAATCTGATTGTTTATGTCTTTTTATTAGAGAATTGAGTCCATTGATATTAAGAGATATTAAGGAAAAATGAATCTTGTTTCCTGTTATTTTTGTTATTGGCAGTGGAATTATGTTTGTATAGCTACCTTCTTTTAGGGTTGTTGGAATATTACTTTCTTGCTTTTTCTAGGTTGTAGTTTCCCTCCTTGTGTTGGAGTTTTCCACCAATTATCCTTTGAAGTGCTGGATTTGTGGTAAGATATTGTGTAAATTTGGATTTGTCATGGAATATTTTGGTTTCTCCATCAATATTGATTGAGAGTTTTGCTGGGTATAGTAGTCTGGGCTGGCATTTGTGTTCTCTTAGGGTCTGTATGATATCATTCCAGGATCTTCTGGCTTTTATAGTCTCTGGTGAGAAGTCTGGTGTAATTCTTATAGGTCTGCCTTTATATGTTACTTAGCCTTTTTCCCTTACTGCTTTTAGTATCTTCTCTTTGTTTTGTATATTTGATGTTTTGATTATTATGTGATGGGAAGTGTTTCTTTTTTGGTCTAGTCTATTTGGGGTTTTGTAAGCTTCTTGTATATTTAAGGACATCTCTTTCTTTAGGTTAGGGAATTTTTCCTCTATAATTTTGTTGAAGATATTTACTGGCCCTTTAAGTTGGGAGTCTTCACCTTCATCTATACCTATTATCCTTAGGTTTGGTCTTCTCATTGTGTCCTGGATTTCCTGGATGTTTTGTGTTAGGAGCTTTTTACATTTCACATTTTCTTTTACCGTTATGTCTATGTTATCCATGGTATCTTCTGTGCATGAAATTCTCTCTTCTATCTCTTGTATTCTGTTGGTGATGCTTGTGTCTATGACTCCTGATCTTTTTCCTAGGTTTTCTATCTCCAGGGTAGTCTCCCTTTGAGATTTCTTTATTGTTTCTACTTCAATTTTTAGATTCTGGACGGTTTTGTGTAATTCCTTCACCTGTTTGGTTGTGTTTTCTTGCTTTTCTTTAAGGGCTTCTACCTCTTTACCTGTGTTCTCCTCAAATTCTTTGAGAGTGTTGTTTATGTCCTTTTTAAATTCCTCCATCATCATCATGAGAAGTGATTTTAATTCTGAATCCTGCTTTTCTAGTGTGATGTGGTGTTCAGGACTTGTTATGGTGGGGGAACTGGGTTCTGGTGATGCCAAGTAACTTTGGTTTCTGTTGTTTACATTCTTATGCTTCCCTTTCGCCATTTGGTTAGCTGTAGTGCTACTTGCACTCACTGGTTCTGACTGGAGTCTGCCTTTCCAGTTATCTTGGTTGTGTCAGAACTCCTCGGGGTCCGGATGACTCTATGATCCTGAGCTCCAGCTGCTCTGGGTACAGTGGCTCCTCTAGGATATTTCAGGATATGGTGTCTCCACAGTAGTAGACCAGCTAGGTGTTTGCTGCTTTGAATGTAGTTGCTCTTCTAGGATGCTTTAGGATATGGTGTCCCCTGCTCTGCAGCTCTGTGGGCTGTGTCCTCTATAGGATGCCTGCAGCTCTGTGGTCCTTGACCTCTCTTGGGTACCTCTGCAGCTCTGCAATCCATGCCCTCCCGAGGGGGCCTCTGAACTCAGTTTCCAGGGGGGAGCAAATTGGCTGTGAGACTGCTCCAGCCACTGGTATCTGGGCCAGAGGCGGAAGGGGAGTGGCTCTCCGCAGGGGCAGTGTCTGGATGCCAGGTGCCCTCTGGGGGCTCCCTACTATTAGTTGTGCTTCTAAGGCCTAGGGCGGTGTGTGCTCTCCTACCTGCTGCTCTGTGGTCCGTGACCTCCCTAGGGTGCCTCCGGACTCAGTTTCCAGAGGGGAACAGATTGGCTGGGAGACTGCTCCAGCCACTGGTATCCTGGAAATATTTTCTAATCTTCTGTTCCTTTCTCATTCTCTGGCTTGTTCTGTCTTCACCTGTGTATAGCTTGTTGTCTCTGCAACCTGTTTCTGTAGAACTGTCCCAGTAAATCACACACACATACACACACACACACACCACCACCACCACCACCACCACCACCACCACCACCACCACCAGCAGCAGCAGCAGCCTACTACCATCAACCCACCACCATCAACAACAACCTTTTCTCCCTCCACAAATCTTAAGTATACCAGTGCTGGTCTCATGAGAGTTGGGAATATCCTAACTTTGACTCATACTGATAAATCTCTCTCTGATTTGTCAATTTGTCTGTCCCACAATTAGATGTCGCTTTTAAACATGGTTGTACCCTTTTACAAATTAAGTTTACCTTCATTGTTTGGGATTAAAGGTGTGTACTAAAGGCATGTTTGTTTTCTACTTAGGTCACAGAGACCTAGGCAGTGTTTGGATATGATTCCTTGCCAGAACAGCTATGTTGCTGAATTGAAATTTCTCTACAGCTAGTAAGTTGGTAGTTTTGTGACACATTCACCAACAGAACCAGTGACTATATAGTAAAGCTGGATGCCAAAGTAAGAAATATGAGCAGGATACTCACAAACTTTCTCTGTGTATTTGTCACCATATGTTCATCATAACATAAAGACAATTATTTCTAATTTACTTCTGCCTTCAATGAGATGCCCGCCTTCTAAGTCATATGTAAGTTCTTCTTTGGGTAAGCTCATATTTTATCTGTTAATAACAAAGGGATGTTTTACTTTATATTTGTTGAACACTTTCACAGCTAGACTTGAAGATTCTCAGCATTCACTAAACGGACACAACATATTCCAGTAGGCTATAAATGTACATAAAGAACCTCAAATCTTCAATGGAATTCATATTTATAGGCAGATTATTTAAGTGATTTTTTTTTAGGGAAGAGAAATAAACCTGATTTCACTTTAACTGATAACAGGAAAACACAGCCCAAGATACATGGAAGGGGAAAGAATTACAGAGATATTTAAAATGCAACCCCAATTTATGATATCTCTAAGACCATCCACAGGCCACAAGAGACAAGAATTTTACCTGATCTTGGTGAACAAAGAGGTTTGCATTTAACACACCTCATTATAATTCATCTATGTTCTAAATCTGGGTTCTAAAAGCTAAACTAAAGACAAGTTTAAATAATGTCAGCATTCAAATTTCTGAAAAGGCAGGATGATAGCTCAGTGGGTAAAGTTTATTATGCCAATATGAGGATGTGAGTTTCAATTCCCATAACTCACATAAAGACTAGGCATAACATACACACCTGTACCTCTATCATTAAATGATGGGATAGAGGCAGGGCATGAAAGACGTAGGTGCCAAGCAGTGTACTCAAAATATCAAGCTCCAGGTACAATGAAAGACTGTTTCAAAATTAAGATGAAGAGAATAGTAGAAAACACTTAATAGTAGTCACTTGTCTATACATAGTCAATTACACTCCTACTCCAAACTTGTTCATAAAACATACATCACACACACAGAGAGGCATGCATGCACACACATATGCACGCACATGCACACATATAAGTGCTTACACACAGACAAATCCTCTAAAAATACTCCATAAAATACATGTCCCAACATTTAATTTACTTTCTTTTTAATTAGTACAATACAAAATAAGTTTAGTTATTTTTTTATTTCTTTTCTCTTTTATTGAAATACATTTTTTATCCAATATATCCT
Source organism: Arvicanthis niloticus (assembly GCF_011762505.2). Lineage (NCBI taxonomy): Eukaryota > Metazoa > Chordata > Mammalia > Rodentia > Muridae > Arvicanthis > Arvicanthis niloticus. The sequence goes on along the minus strand of NC_047659.1, from coordinate 68,599,592 downwards.
GATTGCTATTTCCCCTTCCTCTATTCCTCTCATTCGTCCTTACTTCCCTTCTCCTCTGGAGCTGCCCCCATTATGTCTCTTTTTAGAAAACAAACAAGCACCTTGGGAAATAATAAAATAAAATATAATAAGATAAAACAAAACACAGCAGAAAAGAAAAAAATAAGCAGAAGGAAAAGACACATTCATTCACATATTCAGGAATACCATAAAGTCACAAAATTGGAGTTATAGTATGCATGCTAAGGCCCTGTAGGGTAATAAAACAAATAAATATTAAAATAAAAACTAAATTAAATTCGAGGGGTAGAGGAAGTGAACGTGACATTATGAGACATGGGATTTCCAGAAATGCCATTGAATTTGTCATCCACTGTTGCTTATTCAGCCTAACATTAAGCGTAGTCTCTCATTTCATTGGTACATCAGTACTATGTTTTAGAAGGCCTTGTTCCCTTGGTGTCCTCTGTCTCTAACTTATACTCTCTTTCTGCCTTCTCTTCTGTGGAGTTTCTTGAGCCTAGAGAAGAGGAATTTGATGGAGACATTTTATTTAGGGCTGAGTATTCTGAGGCCTCTCACTCCCTGCATCTTATCTGTTGGTAATCTTTGTATTTGTTGCCATTTCTTGTATTAACAAGCTTCTCTGAAGTTGCCTGAACAAGGCACTGGTCTATGAGGATAGCAGAATGTCATTAGGAGTTATTTATTTTAATATTCCTTTAGGAGAACAATAATATTTTGGTTTCTCCTAGGTCTCTGCCCCATCTAGTCTTGGTTCTTGGTCACCTAAGCAGTGTCAGGTTTAATCTTATGGAATTGGTTTTAAAACCAACTCAGATATTCACTGGTTATCCCCACAGTTTTTTCCCATTGTACTAGCATATCTTGCAGGCAGGACACCATTGTAGATTAAAGAATTTATAGCTGGGTTGATGCTTAAGTTTCTCCTTTGGTAACATTAATAATACCATATGGTATCAAGATCAGTAGCAGGTAGGAGTAATGGTTCTAAGTAGGCACCAGTTCAACTTCTCTCTGCTATATGAGTTGTGTAAGTTTTGTTTCCAGCAACAGGTCCTTGCCATCCATAGCCTGGATTTTTTTTTTTTTTTTTTGGAAGTTCTCATGAGACCCCTTTGACCAATAACTTAATTAGATGTAAGTCATTCCCTGTCCTGCAAGCTTCATTTGGTGATAAGAGATGTACCATTGGGTTTCTATATCTCCTGTAATTTTGTGATTTCATTTAGATTGTCTTCATATGATTATATATTTTGAGAAGCTTCTACTCTAGTAGATTTCTATACTTCCATTCAAATGACCCTTGGTTTTAGCTGCCCCTATCTCTGTTCCCACCATCACCTCCCTCTTTTCTCCCACTTCTGGCTTAATCCTCATTCCAGTCCCCAGTCTACCCATCTATACCTATTTATTCTATTTCCACTTTCTAGGGAGCTCTATCCCTACCTCCTTGTCTGTTAATTTACACCTAACTTCTGTGGCTCTGTAGCAAGATTGTAACATGCTTGCCATCTACTAAATAAATATCCACATATAAATGAATACATGCCATATGTGCCTTTTCTGGGTCTAGGTTATCTCACTCAGGCTAGTTTATTTTCCTAGTTCCATCTATTTATCAGAAAATTCCATTATTTCATTTTTTTAAAAAAAATGGGTGAGCAATATTCCATTGTGCAAATATTTGCTTTAGCAATTCAACTGTTGACAGACATCTAAGTTTTTTCCAATGTCTGGATATTATGAATAAAATAACAATGAACATAGTTGGGAAGATGTCTGGGGTTATGAAGAAGGAACATTTAGGTATATGCCCAAAAATGATACAGTTGGCTCTTGGAGTAAATCAATTCCTATTTTCTTACAGAACTGCACAATTATTTTCTAGTATCTGTACAAGTTTGTAGTCCTATCAGCAAAAGATGGGAGCTCCCCTTACTCCATGTTCTTGCCAGCACAAGTTGTCACTTGTTCTGTTGATCTTAGCCCTTCTGACAGGTGTAAGGTGAAATCTGAAAGTAGTGTTGATTTGCATTTCCCTGACAACTAGGGATACTGAACATTTCTTTAAGTGTTCCTCAGCTTTTTGAGTTTGCACCTTTGAGAATTCTCTTTAGATATGTATCCTATTTTTAATTGGTTTATTAATTCATTGATAAGCTTTATATTTTATTACATAGTTTGTGTATCAGCCCTCTGTCAGTTGTGGAATTGGTAAAAATCCTTTCCCATCTGTAGGCTGCTACTTTGTCTGAATGATGATAACCTTTTCCATAAGAAGCTTTTCAGTCTTTTGAGGTCTACTTTATTTTTTGTGCATCTCCATGCCTGTGTTTTTGATGTGCTCTTCAGGAAGTCTTTTTCTGTACAAATGAGTTCAAAGCTATTCCCTACTTTTGTCTTCTATAAGGTTCAGTATATCCAGTTTTATGCTGGTGTCTTTGATCCATTTACAGTACGGTTTTGTGCAGGTTACTAAGTATGGATCTATTTGGATCATTTAACATGCAGCTGTCCAGTTTGAAGACCACCATTTGTTGAAGTTATTATCTTTTAAGCCAGTGTGTATTTCTGGCATCTTTATGGTGCATGGATTTATGTCTAGGACTTCTTCTCAAATCCATTCATTGATAAACATAACTGTTTTAGTTCTAGTACCATGCTGTTTTCATTAGTATAGCTCTGTAGTGCAATTTGAAGTTCCAGGGCTGTAATGCTTCCTGCACTTATTTTCTTTTATTATTCAGGATTGTTTTAGCTATCCAGGGATGTTTTTTTTTTTTTCCTTTCATTTGTGTGTGTGTGTGTGTGTTTCCACATGAAGCTGGAAATTATTCTTTTGAAATCTGTGAAAAATGTGTTGGAATTTTGATGATTATAGCCTTGAATATGTAGATGGATATTGATGTCATGAGTAATTTTTTTTTGGTTTGTCTTTTTTATTGGATATTTTATTTATTTACATTTCAGATAGTATCTCCTGTCCCCCATGCCCCTCCAGAGGCCCCTTATCCCATCCCCATCTCCTCCTGCTTCTGTGAGGGTGTGCCCCCCACCCACTCCTGCCTCCCTGCCCTCAAATTCCCCCAGACTGGGGCATCCAACCTTCAAGTAACCAAGGCCCTGCTCTCCCACTGATGCCCTACATATACAGCTGGAGCCATGGGTCCCCCAGCTATGTGCTCTCAGGCTGGTGGTTTAGACCCTGGGAACTCTGGTTTGTAGGTATTGTTGCAATCCCCATGGGGCTGCAAACCCTTTCAGCTCCTTCAGTCTTCTCTCTCACTTCTCCATTGGGAACCCCCTGATCAGTTCAATGGTTAGCTGTGAGCCTCTGCCTCTGTGTATGTCAGGCTCTGGCAGACCTCTAAGAAGGCAGGTATATCAGGTTTCTGTCAGCATCCACTTCCTGGCATCCACAACAGTGTCTGCCTTTGGTGACTGCTCCTTACTCATAAACATGGAAGATCTTTTCATCTTTTGTAGCCTCTTTAATTTCTTTCTTTAATGTCTCAAAAATGTTGTCATACAGTCTTACTGTATGCTTAGAAATTAAATGTACTCTTTACTTTTTCTTCAATGAGTTTCTTCTTCAGTCCAAATGTGGAGTTTTGTTCAGGGCAAGAAATAAGGATTTAGAGTTATTTTGCCACGTGTTGAAATCCAGATTTCCAACAACCTAGGTTTAGCATGCTAACAATCTGCCTTTCTCCAATGTATATTTTTGGTTTCTTTAATAAAAACAAGTAATTGTAGACTTCCATCTGGGTTATCTATATAAGTTACACTGATTTATGTCTCTGTTGTTGTGCAGGTAGCAAGCTGTATTTACTGCTGTGTGTCTGTAGTTTACCTTGAGATCAGGTATTTTGATATATCCAAGTGTTCCTTGTGTGTGTGTGTGCATTCACAAACAATACACGAGTAGAGAGAGTACTGTGAATTGGATTGTTTGAGTGCATTCATCATTGTATGTAGGTACCTGTTTTCTGCTAATGTTTTACCCTATTACTTTTCTGAAAGTGCTTATCAACTTTAGCAGATTTTTGGAGTAACCTTTAATTAAGGTCTTTTTTGTATTAGATTATATAATAATATCTGCTAAGAGAGATAGTTGAAATTATCATTTTCCTTTCTTTATCTCTTTTAACTCCTCTCCGTGCCTTATAGCTATGGCAAAGACTGAAGAACTGTATTCAATAGAAGTACAGAGACTAATCATCTTGTCTTGTTCTTGAACTTACTAGGAATGCTTTGAAGTTTTTCTCCCTTTAGCATGACATTGGCTATAGATTTATCATATATTTTTTATTATTTTCAGGTATATTTAATCCATCCTTAGTCACCGCATGACTTTCATCTTAATGGTATATTGGATTTTGCTAGAGTTTTTTACTGTATCTAATAAGGTATTTGTGTGCTTTCTATTTTTATTTCATTTATGTGTTGAGATACATTGATTGATATTGATATATATATATATATCCATGCATCACTGGAATAAAGCCAAGTTGTACAGGATAAATGATAATTTAATGTGATCATTAGTTCAGTTTGCAAGTATATTATTCATAATTTTTACACCTACATTTATCAGAAAAACTGGTGAGCAATTTTCTATTTTTGTTGTATCTCTATCTTGTTTTTGATACTGGAGTCATACTGGTTTTCTAAAAAGAGTTTGGGAACAATCATTTCTTTTCTATTTTATGGATTAATTTGAGTAATATTGATATTCTTTTTTAAAGATAAGGTTGAATTCTTTAGTGAATTTTGACCTTTTTGAGTTGGAACCTATTTCATTATTGTTCCACTATTATTGTTGGCTATTGATCTGTTTAAATTGTTTATTTTGTGTTATTTTAATTTTGATAGGTCATATGATCTAGAAATTCATCCAGTTCTCTTAATTTTTCAAATTTATTGAGGTACATTTTTTTTTTTTGAGACAGGGTTTTTCTGTATAGCCCTGGCTGTCCTGGAACTCACTCTGTAGACCAGGCTGGCCTCGAACTCAGAAATCTGCCTGCCTCTGCCTCCCAAGTGCTGGGATTAAAGGAATGAGCCAGCACTGCCCAGCCAAAGTATAATTTTAAAAAGTATACTGCTATGATTTCCTAAATTTTAATTGGCATCTGTTGTAATTCCTTCTCTTTTGCCTCTCATTTTATTAATTTGTGTTTTCTTTCTATTTTAATTTTTCTAAGCATTTGTCAATTTTGTTTACCTCTTCAAAGAACAGCCATCACTTCTTTATTCTTTGAATTTTTTCCATTTCATTAATTTCTCACATTATTTCTTCATATCACTGCATTGTTGTTTCCTTTACTACTATTGTTTTTCCAAGGCCTACAGTGCATCATTAATTTATTTATTTGGGTTCTTGCTCTCATTTTTTAATGTAGCAATAATGTTATAAACTTTCCTCTTAAAACTAATTTCTTTTTTATTGACTTTTTTCATGTTGTGTTTACATTTTCATTCAATTTTATGATTTTTTATATCTTTCTTAGTTTCCTTAGTGACCATTCATTATTCAAAAGTGTTTGGTTTCATCTTCATGAGTCTCTGTACCTTTTGTAATCTTTCTTCTTGATCATATATAGCTTTATTCCATGATGCTCCAATAGAAGACAGGAAGTAATTTAAAAGTTTACACACTTAAATAAATTTGCTTTTTTGGCCTAATATAGGTTCTATTTTGGAAATAGTTCCAAGAGTTGCTGATAAGAATATGTATTATTTAGTGTTTAGATGTATTTTTGGAAGATATCACTAGGTCCAAATATTTGGTTATGGTGTCATTTAACTCTAATATTTTCTGTTTTGTTTGTTTATCATCTGGATAATTTATTTACTGCTAAATGTGAACTATTGAAGCTACCCACTATGTTTGCATTGGATTTAATCTGAGACTTTATCCCTCATAATATTTATATAACTGAGTACTTCTATATTTAGTGCATATGTGTTTATAATTATAATAGCCTTCTTGTGGATTATTGCCTTAATAAATATGAAATAACTTTTATTATCTAATCTGAAAAACTTTATTTGGAAATCTGTTTAGTCAGATATTAAAATAGCTTTGATAATTTGTTGCCTTTTTTCAATAATCTTTTTATTTTGCCATAAGGTGGTGTCATCTTTGGTAATATGTTACGTTTCTTCGAGGCAGCAAAAAGACTGATTCTGGTTTTTGTTTTTCAATCTAATTTACTACCAAGTGCCTTTTCACTGGAGAACTGAAAATATCAATGCTATGGTTGCAGAATGTTACCTTATCATTTTGTTAATATTGTATATTTTTAGATCTTTTTGATTAACCCCTTTGATATTATTTGTTAATTGCTCTGTGACATCTTGAATATGTTTACACTTTTCTTCAGACAAAGTATTACTTATAGTGTCCTCTGTAGCATTGGTTTATTGAAAATAAAATATATTTTAGTATGGAAAAATTTTATTTCTCCAACTTTAATTGATAGTTTTACTGTATATAATAGTCAAGCTTGGTAATCTTGATATTTTAGAACTTGAGATACATTTTTCTAATTCCTTCTTGCTTTAAATATGGTACTGAAATATTTAAAAGTGTTATTTTGATTAGCCTGCCTATGAAGGTAACTTTGTACCTCTCTTCCTCATTTATCCTTTCTCTCTCTCCCTCTCCTGCTTTTATCTGTTTGCCTGCCCCTCTCTGTTTCTCTGTTTCTCCCTATCTCTCTGTCTCTGTCTCTCTGTCTCTGTCTCTGTCTCTGTCTCTCTCTCTCTCTCTCTCTCTCTCTCTCTCTCTCTCTGTTTTCAACATTTTTTCTTTTTTCTGTGTATACCTCTACTTGGTTTTTTGCTGTACTCTGTAAGGATGGGCATCTCTTTCCTAAAGATTTGATAATAATATTCTGCTATTTCATTGAAGATATTTTCTATACCATCTTCATTGGATTCTCCTTCATCTATGCCTGTGATTTGTAGATGTAGGTTTTTCATGGTGTCCCAAACCTCCACTGTATTCCATTGTTTTGTTTGTTTGTTTGTTTGTTTGTTTTTTTAATTTTCCAATGAATTTGAATGAGTCAATCTCTTCACCTGGCATGTTTTTCACATTGTCTATTCGTTTGGTGATGCCTTCTACTGATTTTTTTAGTTGGATAATTGAGTGTTTTATTTCTAGAAACCTTTCAGTTTGGTTTTTTTCTTCAGCAATACCCTTTATTGGATTATTTTTTCAAATGTGAATTGACTTCCTTAGTCAATTCTGACATTTTATGTTCTATTAGAGTATATCTATATTTTCTTTGATCAGTTTGGTATATTTATAACCACTCTTTTGAATTCTTTCTTTAGAAGTGCTTTGCTCCTCTCATTGGGAACTTTACAGCTGCTTTGGTAATTTTGGATGGAGACATGTCCCCTTTCCTTTTTATGTTACATTCTTAATATGCTTGAAATTTGTTTGTTGGTTGAGTCTTTCTTTCTTTCTTTCTTTCTTTCTTTCTTTCTTTCTTTCTTTCTGTTTGTCTTTCCTTTTTTTTTTTTCTTTCTTCCAGTTACCTCTGTTCTTTCAGTGGAGGTATTTACAATATTCAGAAGAAAAGTAAGTCATAGTAGGGTTGAAGTCTAATTTTCTTCTCCAGAATTATTTTCAGAGCCACATGTTCCATCCTTCCTCTTCTTCTTCTTCTTCTTCTTCTTCATAATAATAATAATAATAATAATAATAATAATAATAATAAAGAGTTAATAATCATCTGCAATAATAGTCACTATCCAGGGGTCAACAGAGCTCTGCCTGTTTTCTGCCTATGCTGTCGTCTGCTGTTACTCTCTTAGTCTGTGGACCCCCAATTCTGACTTCCTTCCTACTTCTGAAAGTCCCTGGTATATATTGTGTGACCACTTGTGCCAGAAAACAAAACCTGAGTAAGCTCCAGCCCTCTGCCGTATTTCATAACATGCACTGCATATTTTGGGAATCTATACATCTTGGCGCCCATACTCAATCTGTAATGGCTTAGGCCCTTCTATGGGCTTCCTTGTGTGTTGTGAGACTTACTCTTCTCTTTTGTCTTATAATTAAAAGATGGTGGTCGGTAATATAATAATACACATACAGGTAACAATAAAGAGATGGAATAGGTTGTATTTATATATTTATATACACACATGTATACATATAAATACTCTATTGAATTTACTTTTTAAATTTTAATTGATTTCCTTATTTGTTAGACTTTTGTTTTATGTTCATATAAATATGAACTAAAAAAAAAAGAGAAACCATAAATTTAAGAGGAAGAAAGGGGTTGAAGGGTAAATGGAAGAAGTTAGGAGAAATTTTATGTTTTAAGTTTCAAAAGAAAAGATGTTGTAAATATTGAGCTCTGTTCTAGCATAGGTAAATCATCACCCTAGTGCTGTATCTTTTAATATGAGTTGTCCCTTTACATTGCATTGCTGGCCCAAAGAATTGAAAAATGAAGTACTTTCCAAGCATGGAGACAGTCATCATTCCTGGGTAGTGTTACTAATAATAGAATTTGAGAATGTATCTGAGAATCTGAGAAGCACCATTTCCATGTGGGTTCAAGAGCTGTTGTAACCTTTAGTGGAAAAGAATAAGGAACCTAAAGTAGATATATGAGGTGGTAGCACAATATATTATGAAACTCATTCCTCAGTTGGAAAACCAGGCCATGGAGTTTGCATTTGTCTAGAAATGCCAAGTTCCCTCTTACTCCCAAAGTTCTTCCATCCATCATGTTCCTATGTTACCAACTCAGCATTTCCTCAGATATTAAAATTAATCCTAGATCAATAGTCTCTAGAAGTTTTATCAAATATAATAAGTAAGGAGAAAGGTGGGATTGAAAAGGAAAATAATAAGAAAAATCTTTAAAATCAAAGTTAGAATTAGATGTCAACTTTTACTTTTTATATTGTTCTCTCTCCTGCATGCTAAATTAATTTAATTCAATTCCATATTTAATCCTTAGTAGGTTAAGTTGTTAAAATCTCTGCTTGTTTATCTTGTCCTATACCAACTTCAGATTTAAACACTGAGTGCATGAGTATGTAATGCACTGTAAGTTGAACACAACATTGTGTGCAGCCCAAATACAACCATAGTCCACTTTAATATGACCCAGAAGCTAAGAGCATAGTTTACATTTTGAAGTGATTTTACATTTTATGAAGCAAGAAAGAAAAAAGGAGGAGGAAAAGGAGGAAGAGGACGAAAATTAAAGTAGGGTGAGAAATGTTTTGACAATAGTCCTTTGTTGTCCCAGAAATCCAAAATGTTTACTATCTGGCTCTTTACACAAGACAATTTATTTCTTGTTTTCCATTAAAAAGTTATATTTTAGGCAGTTTTTAACCCAAAGGTAAGATTTGGAACTCTTTCAAAGCAAAAAATAGTTGAAAAACTATGCAAAGATACCTCTAACTCAGTATATATGTTTCAATAATGTAGACACAGAAAAGAAAACTAACTGAACACTCACATGTAGTCTAGACTCAGCTCTCAATAGCAAAGCCCCATGTACATTAGCAAAGAACTGTGTCTTGATATGTAGGCAAAGGAATTACTTTATTTTGACTTAAGGTTAGTGCAACCACCGTACTTCTCTTCTGGATCTTTATCTTCAGGTTAGAGATCCAGGAACTCACATGGTTGTTCTGAGCTCTCCTATTATTCCTACATCACTTTTTATTAATCCTTCATTATGGAGTGGCAATAAATTAGGCAAATATTGCCAGGGAGAGGATTATGAAGATCATAATTAACAAAGGAGACAGTTGGAGGCTTCATAATAAACGCTGATCCCAGTCTAGTTTCACTGGGAAAGAGTATTGTTTCACTGTCGTTTGTCAGTAATTAGCTCTGCCTTTATTGCATTGTAAATACTGCTTTAATTACCACACTCCTTAGTTCACAAGACAAAACTCTGTGTCCTTATTGGATTTCATGTGCTGGCAATCCCTTCTTGTCATTCTATAAGCCTTTGCTGTTCACAATACATATATGCAAATGCAACTATCAGGGGAAAAGGAGTGCAAAGAATAGAAATGAACAATGTGAGATGAATTGAAGAAGGAACCACCTTTCTGATTCTCTTACTCTGGACTCTCAAGAGCAAGCTATTCACAAGGATAAGACAGCTCTGTTGGAATCATTTTTTGAAAGGCTTAGCTAAGTCACTGCAGATAACCATTCTCAGGACTTCCATTCCATGAGACAGACATTGGTTATGCATGCTATAAATAAAGCAGATTATGATGGATGAGGACAGCTGGCATCATCCTCTAGCTTCCACATACATTTGCACACATGCACACAATACATAAGTACAATCACAAAGAGAAAATAGTACTTGTTATGATTCTGTGTGACTTATCTCTTTAGTGCTCCATTCTGCAAAGCCACCCCTGTGGCTAGCATGGACAGCTTTGTGGCAGCTTAAGCTTTGTTCATTCTTGTTTTCTATATCAAGGTTGCATTTTCACATTTATCTCTAGGGTCACATCCCTTAGTACCATGCAAGTGGAGCTCATGACTAAATCTCTCAACACAGAAGTAGACATCATCTGATTGTCCATATTTCGTGTTAAGAAGTATGAGTTATGCTAATCATGATGATAAGAACTGGACCTTATTGGCTAAAGAGATATGCTTCAGGATCTACCCTCATACTGGTCTGCTTTCTCCCTTATATTTGCTTCCTGGGTGTACTTCCTTTAAAAAATGATTCTCTGGAGGTGAGGTGTCACACTATAATATCACTACAGGGCAGCCTAGGCTATACAACAAGACTACATGCAGAAAAGGACCCCCCCAACAATGCAAGTAATTATCAGAAAATTCATAATAATATAAAAGAGAAAGTATGACTTGACCAAAGTTAATGCTGAGTACAGTGTTCTTTCCACTGCTGTATTGATGGACAGTTTACATTTTGTAAATAAAGCCAGAAAAGCCCCCACTGTGCTTTCTTTTCATCATCTCAGCATTCAAAATATAAAAATAGTGCTAGCAACTTGATAATATAAAGAGTGAAAGGTATCATCAATATAGAAATGTCAGTAGCAGTAAAAAAAAATCTGATACCAAATAGGCCTAAAATATAGTAATCTCCCAATAATTGTCATTATTATGTCATCATTATCATATTATGTCTATTTAAACAAGATAGAAAACTATCAGTATCACAATACTAAGGACTATGCACAAGATAGCATCTGAGTCTATCTCTGTTTTTATTATTGTAGCACAGATACGAAAAACCACAGATGAAAAAGAGCACCACATCATATATATCCCTTTGTGCCTGTTCAGTGATGGCATTTGTTCTTAATGTTCTTATAGCCCTTGTGGTGGAGACTGACACTCTTAGAATTGACAAAGACTGAGACAGAGAGCCACCTTTGCTGGATGTCAGCAGTTCTAAGCCACTTCTGCCAAGTGCTAGGGAACATAGCCCAGACATGCAGAATGCAGGCATCTATCCAGGATGAATGCAAAGCAATGCCAGGCCCTGTCAGAAAAGCATCCACATTCAAGGACCTTAAATGTCATCAGATCCTGATTGTAGTGACCCTGCCAAGTGGTCTCCAAGCTTCTTCTGAGTATTCTCACATTCTTAGACATCCTACTTCATATTTGGACAGCTGGGACTGTTAGAAATATTTTTCGGTATACTCTTCCAAAATATTTTCCCTGTGGCTTACATTCATCATGTGTCATAATTCTAATCTAGCAAGTCATTTCAAACAAAAGCTAATTTCTTCTCCATATGGAAACCCTTAAAAGAAAACTGTAAATCTAAGACACATCTTCTGTTGAGTACAATTCCCTCTGGCTAGACAAACTTTTACTCTTCCTTAGTTCTTACTACTACTCTACTCCACAAGGAAAACAGATATAATTGTACAGAAGATAAGGAGCCTTTGGCATCAAACAAATAAATATCAATTCCTAAACATACATTGTGATTTGACAGTGCATTTAAGAGTCAGTTTATAGCCATATAACATACATCCAGGGTTATACAGAGAAACATTGTCACAAAAATCATATAATACACACTCACACAGACACACACACACACACACACACACACACACATATATATATATATATATATATATATATATATATATATATATATAATTTTTGAGACTGGGTTTCTCTGTGTAACCCTGGATATCCTAGAATTTACTCTGAATTTCTAAATTTATTTCTGAAAGCAGCAGACTGACATCTAATTCAAAAATCTGCATGCCTGTGCTTCCTAAGTGCTGGGATTAAAAGTATGTGCTATCACTGACTACCATTTTCTAATTTTATAACAAGAAAACAATGAGACATTTTATGGTAATGTGCCTAGCTTGTGTTATGCTTAAAAAATGCAAAGCAATACAATCTCCTACTTACCCATTTTTATTAAGGTGATAGTGGGAGGAATCAATGTTCTTAATAGATGTCAAGCATAATATTCTGAACTATAAAGTCCAGAAGAGCTCTCCAAGAATTGAGTTCTTTATAAAATACCTTTAAAGCAGCAATGCAAAGATAGTATGTACTCTGACTTCTTTGCTTACTAGTTTTCTACAAAATCACAACAGCATATATAGGAGCTAAAGCAGGACCATGGTGGTTCTGGGATTTGCAGCTTAAAATGCCAGTGAAGAATTTTACAAGGATGAAAACAGATAACAAGAGTTTGGACCACAGGACAAAGTCAATGATTCTAGCTGTTGCAAAGGTAATGCAGAATGAATAGTGGGGTATTAGATAAGGAGCACACTTTGCAAATAGTGGAGACTGCACTGTAGAGGTAACCATGAGGGGACTCAGGGGGACTCGTTCACTGATACTCTGTCCCCTCCAGTGGAAACATATACCCCAAATACAAAATACTCATCCTCCTAAGAATTCTTTGGACCTGGGAGTATGACACAGAGGTTAAAGTGTTATTCTTTTAAGCACAGGGACCTGGATTTGAGCCAGAGAATCCAAGTGAAATAAGCTGGACAATAGGCAAGTCCCAGAACAATGTGAGATGCTGTGTCAAAAATCAAGATAGATGGTATTTGGAGAATGACATCAGAAACTGGCAAACACAAACACACACACACAAGCACACTCACACAGGCACACACACACACACAGTGAGAGAGAGAGAGAGAGAGAGAGAGAGAGAGAGAGAGAGAGAGAGAGAGAGAGAGAGAGAGAGAGACAGACTATCAGAATACGTAAGAGCCATGTTAAGGACTGATTGACTACAGGCTATTTACATTGAAACTTGCAAGCATAAGGTCAAAAGCAATTGTGAGACTATAGTGGCAAAGGAATGCAAAGGTTTTTACCCCTGTTGTACCTTAAACAGATCATTTGACATTCTTTTCCATGTGGAGAAAGGAGGTGTAACTGGGTAGTTTGTAAGGTTCATTTCAGCATCAAAAACTTGCTTCTTCTTTTCTGTCAGTCAATACAAGACTCTAAGAAATCAGAAAGGAAATAACAATGCCTCAGCAAGAACCTGGAGCAGTAAAATAGGATCAGAATCTATACTAGAAAACACAACTCCAAGTCTAAAGCAGGTGGGTAAATGCCTATTCAAAATGATTAATGAATATTTGTTAAATTGAAACACATAAATATTTTGGATTTTACTACATTGGAGCAAGTACAGATCAAAATTGAACTATACATACTCTTAGATTAAGATGTCACTTTTCCAAGATCAAAAATATAGGCTCCTGCCTTCTTTACAGACTTAAAGTGGTGGCATAAGTTTCTCTCTTTGCGGGGGTTTGAATGAAAATGGCCCTCACAGGCTAACAGGAAGTGCTATTATTTAAAAGGATTAGGACATGTGTTTTTGTCGAAAGAGATATGGCTTTCTTTAGTGGAGGTGTATCACTGGGGGTGAGCTTTGGAATTTTAGAAGCCCAAGCCAGGCTGAATAGCACCCTCTTTTTCTGCTGGTTGCCAACCCAGATGGAAAACTATCAGCTCCTTCTCTAGTACCATGTCTTCCTGTATGCTGTAATGTTTCCATCATGATGATAATGAAATAAATCTCTAAAGCTCTATGCTAACCCCAAATAAATATTTACAATAATAAGTGTTGATATGTTCATGGCTTCTCTTCACAACAATAGAAACCTTAACTAAGACAATATTTAATACTGTGAAAATATGATCAGATTCCCCTCTCTGGTCTTTGTATCCATCTGTATTCCATTGTAGCCTAACCTGGAATGTCTTTCTCATGTAATAGAGGGTAAATATATTGAAGTAGCTTTTTATGTAGCAAAGAGAAGTCTTGAAGTAGTCAGGGTATCTGTGAGCATATCTGAACTTGAATACAAAGTTACTCTATCACCTATCTAAAGTTAAGAAACAAAGAGATGGATGAAGGAAAACAAAAAGAAGAAGAGAACACGAGCAAAGACAAGGGAAGGAAGAGAGGGACAGTAAAGAAAAATGGGTCCCTAAATGCAATATTCTTGAAAGTACTTCCCTCCAGTAGGTATTAACCTCAATGTTTAATATTAATGATGTAATTCCAGAGTTAGTAATATGATCACTGGAGATACCTATTTGAAACGTAAGCATCCTACCATATATGTATATGGTAGGATGCGATGCTATATGGTAGGATGCTTATGTTTCACACACACACACACACACACACACACACACACACACACCACTGCTTTCATGAGGCTTGTAAGCTGCTTCTGCATGAGCCATACTTTAACAGAAATGAGGATGCTCTGACACTTTGACATTCTAGTCGTCTTGAAGGAAACTGGTTTTCCCAATGAGCTCCTAAAGAAGATCCTCTCTAAGACCCTTTCTCTAGCATAGAGGGAATACAGCACCCATTCTGGGCCACCCACACTCTGCCTTATTCTTTATCCTCTTTATTAAGTATTTCTGCCATTCTATTCCAGCAACAGAAGGCTGGGGTGGGCCAGCCGGATGGCATGTTGCTGAAATCACTCCCCATAAAAACGTGCCTGCAATGTTACAACAGCTTTGATGTCGTTGTAATGCACCCATAAAATCAAGGAACATATGTAGAGGCATCTGCTGGTGGCAGCGAAGGAATGTAAAAAATATGGGGCTGTTGAAAAACTTTGATAGATTTTACTGCTAGCCAAGTATATGTTTTTTTATGGCCTGCTATATGGGCCTACAAAAAATAACCATGCTTTTCTTTAGTGTGCTTATTCATTGCATCTTTTACAGCAAATGCCAGAGAAAAAGTAGAAGAGCAGATGATTAGTCTTCAAGAAGTGGTCTCTGTTTAGCCTTTAAAATGCACAAGAGACAAAAACAGACTTTGAATAACTCATCCTAGGAAGGCTAGGTGTGACTAAGAGGTTAATCCACAAATTAATTCCCTGCATCACTCCCTACAGGTGCATCTAGATTCTCAGAGGACGGCTAGCCAACTGCATTCTGGAACCACGGACTCTGAAGCCACCAAGTGATTCCAGGCTACATTAGCTATAATAAGCTGTGCAGGGAAAATATGATAAAACCTAGGTAGAAGATTACTACACAAACACTCTAAGGGAATAAACCAAGATAATGTGGGGGGAAATATTAGAATTACCATTATATTTATTTGTAGGTACCTCGACAAGGAAGAAAGTGAACTTTACATATATAGACTATGTGTTGAATGAACGTTCCACTGTCCCAGTTAGAGTAATGCAGATTTAATCAAAATGTGTATTAAATGACTAATAGTGGAATCATGAAATGGTGTTATCAACTAATACATTGAACACTCATAATTTTAGATAAATTCTTCCAAACGCTCTGCTGTTGCTGTTACTTTGAAGATTTCTCATGAAATGGTACAAAATTCTTTACCTGCACTAAAAGAAAATACAATTATTCAAGAGAAAGATTATTATGTACTGAAGTAAATTTGGAGCATGGAAAGTACAGTAAAGCCCACACCGTTTTCTTTGGCTAATGCACAGGATCTGAATAGTGCTTGTTTTTAAACACTTTCTGTGCTTTACATGATAGTACCATTTTCCTTTCACTCACATTTTTACCCCATTGGCATGTCATCATGTTTTAACCTTTCCATTTTTTGTAAAACACACTTGAGTTCAAAATCCTAATAAAATGTCAAGAGTCATATTTATGACTAGATGCAACAGCCATCACTTTGGCTTCTAGCAACAGATTTTGACACAGTTTTTAAAAGTATAACTTCGTTAATGGGAGAGAGATCTTACTATAGCTCCCCTCTCCCCCACACACACTCTTTAGAGTGGGATGTACTCCCACTCCACACACTCTTTGGAGTGGGTACATGTGCCATTACATATTTATGGCTAGATGCAACAGCCATCATTTTGGGTTTTAGCAATAGCCTTTAAAAGTATAACTTTTTTTTAATGGGGGAGAGCTCTTACTATAGGTACCCACACACACACTCGCTGGAGTGGGATGTGGTACATGTGTCATTAATCAATTTTATTATTACATGAATATTATCAGGTATACTTACACAAATCTGGATGTAATCACTTAACATGAATCTAAGAGATACATATTTTAAATTAAATATATTCATTAATAAAATGGTATATTCATTGAGGTATTTGATGATCAAAACAAGCAAAGATAAAATCAGGGCTGAAGAGATGGCTCCATTGGCAAAGTAGATGATATGGAGATCTCATATAAAGATATGAGTTTGGATTACTCATATCCACATAGAAGTCCTAAGAGAAGTTGAGTAGAGACAGGTGAATCCTTGAGATTAATTGGCTGGATCAATGAGCTCCAGATTGATGACAGCCCCTTTCTTAATAATATGGAAAACTATCAAGAAAGATATCTTTGGTCTCTAAATGCCTGATCACATGTTCATACACACCCATATGTACATATGAATACACACACCAAGTACAAAAGCAAATATTACAATCAAAAGAGTAAGCATAAAATGTATAATGTTCCTGCCCCCAAAAATGGCATACTGTTACATAGCAAAATTTTTATAAGTGGAAGTTTTCTATAAAGCAACTATAAAAACATAGTGAAGTAAATACATAAACAAGTAAGTTACTATTATCATCATCAGGTATAATCCACTGTTATACCCTATACATTTTATAATAGGCATCACATTAAGTTTAGCTTCATCAGTAACAACAATATATGTAATGCTGATACTTCAGTGTTATAGCAGCTACTATGTCCCTAGTAACAAGAACATTCTGGCTTCATTGTCATCTTATGAAATTGCTGTTATACATGTGGCCTGTTGGACAAAATACTGTGTAATGCATGGCTGTGTATCCACATGTTGCTTATTCAGTGAGCAAGAAATTTCTCTCTTATAGTTACAAAATAATTAACTATAAGATAGGGAAACTTCATAGATATCCTTATAATATTGGTGACATGTGACAAATTAATATTGTTTCCTTTAGCATCTGCTCACTGAAAAAGAAATACAAACACTTCTCATTTTATAAAGGGGCTGAATTCTGAAAGGCTCACTTTAAATTGAGCAGATCATATAAAAAAATATATTCAAAACCCCTAGTATCCAGAACTTCAGTGCTCAGTGATTGTCACGAGTGTGCTGTATTAAAACAAAGGTGTTCACATATGTCTTTCCACAATGTCATTTATTGAGTAACAATAAATTCACAGGTTTGGGAGGTTTTGATGGCAGAACACTGTCAGATATTTCCACCTTTCTTAATAGCTTTGCCAAAGAAAATACAGGTTTATTAATTCAGATCATAATTACTAATACTAACTTTGAGATCACATATCATGAAGGAAAGTTAGGTTATAGGGTATATGCTAAAAGTTAGAGTCAAGAAGTTTCAAGGGCTTGTGAACCAGGAGAACTAATAAAGATGTGAATAGAGTCTTTGTGGGGTTAAGAAGAAGAAGCCCTGGAGGGAGGTCTCTGGAGATTACACACTTCTGTTACTATTGTAGCTTTAGGAGACACAGTGAAAGTTGAGCTGCAGAAGCAAGGTAAAAGGTAGGGCTTTCCTTGGAGGATAGATGGATGGATGGTCCAGATAGACAAACAGAAGGATTAGAAATACAGGAAGTTGGATATTCCAGCAGTCACATCAATTGCAGAAACCTAGTGAGCAGAAACCTTTGGTACACCCAGGAGTTTTCCTCCTATCAGGCTCTTGCCTACTCACACAGTGACTAGATGACAGATTGTTGGCGACTTCTGCATCAAGGGACTAGGTATACATGTTAGTCTGGGGGTGGCTAATCTTGGTTGTCAATGTGACTGCTTCTGGAATCATCCAAGACACAAACTGCTGAACACTCCTGTAGAGGGTTTTCCTGATCAGGTTATTTGGAGAAGGATGACCACCAATATGGGCAACACCTTCTAGTAGCAACCCAAAAGGACACAGGATTCTTTTATTCATTTACACTTTAGACGTGTAAGCTTATGTTAAATGAGAACTGATTTGTCCAAAGTACAGGAAAAAGAAAGAACAATCATTTAACTAAAACCTTTCTAGATTTTCTTTATTATTTTTCAAGTTTCTATTCTTTAGCAAAAACAAACAAACAAACAAAAACAACAAAAAAACCCCAAAATTTTTATAGCATTCATGTCAAATCTTATTGCTTTATGTAGATCTGTAGATTTGATCCTGCATACCCAGGTTCCATGCACCAACAGAAAGCAAAGTTTAGGGGTCCTATTATGCTACTAAGTTAAAGATTTCATGGGTTGATTTCTACATTTTTCTGCAGTTATGCTACAATTGTTTCCACAATATTCTGCTTTTGTTTTTTTTTTAATGACAAGTTTGTCTTAGACAATGTTATTTTCTTACAGGTATTCATAGGACATAGAGTTACTTAAGAAATATTTTTAATCTGGTTTTTAAATGACTTTAAAGAAGATTCTTTATGAAATTCTCAGGCAAATAGACGGAACTAGAAAATATCCTGAGTGAGGTAACCCAGTCACAAAAGAACACACATGGTATCCACTCACTGATGAGTGGATATTAGCCCAAAAGCTCAGAATACTCAAGATATAATTCACAGACCACATGAAGCTCAAGAAGAAGGAAGACCAAAGTGTGGATGCTTCAGTCCTCCTTAGAAGGGGGAACAAAATACAGGAGGAAATATGGAGACAAAGTGTAGAACAGAGACTGAAGGAAAGGCCATCCAGAGACTCCTCCACCTGGGGATCCATCCCATATACAAACACCAAACCCAGACACTATTGTGGATGCCAAGAAGTGGTTACTGACAGGAGCCTGATATAGCTGTCTTCTGAGAGGCTCTACCAGAGCCTGACAAATACAGAGGTGGATGCTCACAGCCAACCATTGGACTGAGCACAGGATCCCCAATGGAGGAGTTACAGAGAGGACTGAAGGAGATGAATGGGTTTGCAACCCCATAGGAAGAACAACAATATCAATCAACCAGACTTCCCAGAACTCCCAGGGACTAAACCACCAACCAAGAGTTGGATCACACATGAAGGGACCCATGGCTCCAGCCACTTATGTAGTGGAGGATGATGCTGTTGGGCATCAATGGGAGAAGAGGCCCTTGGTCCTGTGAAGGCTCAGTGCCCCAGTGTAGGAGAATGCCAGGGCGGGGAGGTGGGAGTGGGTGAGTGGGGGAGCACCTTCACAGAAGCAGGGGAAGGGGGAACTGGATAAGGGTTTCCAGAAGGGAAACCATGAAAGGGGATAACATTTGAAATGTGAATAAATAAAATACCCAATAAAAAAGAACATTCTTAGATCTGCTTTACAATAAAAAATTATGATAACAAATAATAAATGAATAAATAAATAAGAAAATAAATAATAGAGAATAAATAAATAAATAAATAATGCCATGGA
The DNA here is from genome assembly GCF_011762505.2 of Arvicanthis niloticus. Classification (NCBI taxonomy): domain Eukaryota; kingdom Metazoa; phylum Chordata; class Mammalia; order Rodentia; family Muridae; genus Arvicanthis; species Arvicanthis niloticus. The sequence goes on along the minus strand of NC_047659.1, from coordinate 68,579,654 downwards.
AGAAGGAGATTGCTTTTTTCCTCGTGCCCTCACTATCCCTGGTATGTCCATCTATGCTGCTACTGCAACTTTTCTTTTTTGATATTAGGACACACTTGTTTAGAATTCTAATATAAACTGAAGACCATCAGCTCCTCAGGTATCCTCTAGGTCTTCAGTGCCAGGTTGAGATATTGAGCCTTGTGTACTAAACAATAGACTTTTAGCTTCTTTGGAGCTACCAAGTCTCACTACCAAGACCATCATGAAAGCCAGTCTGAGTCCATTTTAATATGTGTATATCCATTCTATCAGTTCTGTAGTTTAGAGAACACTGACTAATACAACTTCTTTATGGGGTCCATGTGAGAGTGTTTTATCCTTTCTTAGTCTGTTATGTTCAATGAGTCTTTGGGCTTAGTTACCCTGGAAGGATTTTCATATGCCCACATGCTCCTACAATCCAAATCAAATTCTATCAACCTCTACGGCAGTACCCTTCTTTCTCCCAAAAGTATGCCTTATAGCAGTCTGTTCTTCATGTTTGGTGCTAGACAGATGTTTTCATTGATATGTCCCTCAAAATAGGCTTATCCTCCATCTTCGGAATACAAGCAAAAGCTGCTTGTAAAATGGAACCTCTCAAAGCAAGGCACAGCCAACACACTGATTTACACAACATGGAATAACAGAGAAAGAGCGCAACCTCATCTCCACAGTGGCATTGTCCTCACTAGAGAATCAGCTGTCTACCCTTTCAATCAAAGGGTCTGTATACATGGGACTGCAGCTCCTGACTACTCAGCTCAGCATTGATGAGCATTGTAGCCAAGGGTCACACTTCTAGCCAAGGGTCAGATCAAAATTCAAATGTGATGTTTACTGACTACATAACATGCACCATAATAAAGTACAAGGAAAAGAGATCATAAGTCAATCCACAAGACAGACTGTAATTCAGGAGATTTGGTGCATGATGGTGAATAAAGGGGGCTCAGAAAGGCAGAGCATATAGTTAAGTAAAGAAGAAAACTGGGTGAGTTTAAAATGTGGCCTCACAAGTCTCTCAGATTCCTGCTAAGATTGCAAGACAAAAGGCTAGCACAATTCTAAACAAAGAAGGATTGGTATCTGAGGAACACAGGGCTTTGTCTTCTCTGACTTATTTTTTGGCAACTCCAGGAACCTAAGAACCAAGTACATTTCCGTTGTTGACTTCAAGGGCTCAGGTGAAATATCCATTAATATTCATAAAAGGCCAGATGGACTGGCCAATGCCTGGAGCACATGGGTTAGTTTTAGAAGAACCATCTGGGACTTGTTCTTATGCCATAGTGAAAAGAACCAATGACAGCCCAGAACAAAACACAGCCAATTAGCAAGTGTTGCTGGGGGCCTGCTAGATCTGCCAGAATTTTTTGCTCAAGAACAAAGCTAGTTTGGAGAAAGAGAAAACTCACTTGCTATTTTATTTCATCCATTTTTAAAATTTTATTCAAAGGCCTAGTAGATACATCTTAAAATTAAGAAGATAGGGTACACATTTCTAATTTTCCAGTAAAATAAATGTCTGTAATATTCTGCAGCATCAGCTGGGATATTTGGGATATACAAATCTTACTCTGTATCTCAGGCTGGCCTCAACGTCATGGCAGTCATTCTGTCTCAACCAAATGAATTAAAATATTATTGCCACCACACCAGTCTCACTATCTGAGATATTGTTTTTATGTTTGAGCAGGAGGATAGCTTGGCCTAGAAAGATTACTGAGTGTCCTCACAATTTGATTTGATAAATGTGACATACTTTACTGAAAAACCTTTGTCACAGAAAAATTAATATCCCCATTACAACCACAATGAGATATTTTTGGTGTCATACATAATGTCTTGTGGTTCGTTTTTTAAATTTATTTGATTTACTTACTTTTAAATTTACTTTAAATTATTTATTCACTTTTCTTTCAGGTCTATGAGAAGTTTGCCTACATACTGTATGTGCACAATAAGTATACTTGTCTCATGAGACCAGAAGAACAAATCAGAACCCCTGCAACTGGAGTTACAGAGTGTTGGGAACCAACATACAGGGTACTTAGTCACTGTGAAGTACAGATTTTTTATGTTAAAGATGATTCAAGAAAAACAAGTTATGAAAGAAAACACAATTGACTTTGTCTTCTGGCCCATTTGTTGTGTTGTCCTGCATCTACTGGGTGTACCATTTCTGTGTCTAGTGTTCGTGACATAGCAGGGGAATGATGATTAAAATGACAACCTGTAGTGTGAAATGAAATAGCAAGCTTTTATGCTTTAAACAAAAAGTAGGAAAATTTGAGAAATGTAAAAAAGTTACTTTGAAACATCCTAAAATCATAATAGCAATTTACAATTGTTTTCAGTACTTTGACGTATTTTCTTGCTATGACTCATTCTAAAAATAACGGTTTAGGTAAAGATTGACAGCTAAAAAAGTACACAGCTTAATAGGCTAGTAAACACTGAAAGCCATAGAATTACTGAAAAGGAAAAGAAACGTGTGTGTGTGTGTGTGTGTGTGTGTTCCAAAGGTCAAGCTCAAGTGACTTTTTCTATTGTTCTCTACCTTTTTTTGAAAGACAGAATTGTTTTAATTCAGTGATCAGGTTCGCATTTACTCAGGTCCCAGTGTTTATTCTTAGTAGCATTACCATGGACACGTACAAGAAGAGGGGTAGCTGGAGAGCTGTGAGGTGGCTCAACAGTAAAGATACCTGCTGCTCTGCACACATCTGACCATGTGAGTTCAATACACCAACCCCACCTTGTTAAGAGAGGACTGACCACATAAAGCTGTCCTCCAGCTTCCAGGAGCATACCCTGGCACACTCATGCCAGCAACCCACACACATACACATAATAGTATTAAATAAAATGAAAAGAAAAACGAACAGTAGCTGACCAGTCCGTGCTGGCTGAAATTACCTGAGGTAGCTCTATGATATTCTTGAGTCACTTCACCCCCCAGGATCAGGAAAGTCAGGTAATAGACCTATGTGAGCGCCCAATTTCTCTGTAAGGACTAACAATTAATGGCAGTCTTCCATTACAGTAGTAGTTTCTTGACAGTTAAAATTATATTAACAATTACATGATCGATATATTTGGTTGGAATTCACCAAATACCTTAAGTCCTGAGTTCTACCTGTTGCCAGGCACTGACTATCAAGGCTATTATTATCATCCCAACATTCTCTCAAGGCATTTATTACTAGATTAGAGATAAGAAAGTGAGATAGTGTTATTTTCAGATTCAAAGAGAGTTAGCCTTCACCTAAGGTTAACAATCTGACAAGGGATAGAGAAAACATTCAGATCTTACACCCCTGGAAGCTTTGCCATTCACAACATTGTTTCCTAGACTCATCTGATAACCAGGATGCCTGTACATCCTTCTTCATAATAACTTGAAGTCAACGTGAAGATGCTTTGATATGGATGACTTTTCACTTGCCCAGCTCATCTATATACTCCTAATGTGATGTACCAATTCATATTTATAAAGGAAGAAAACAAGGATGGAGTGACTCATAGTGATAAACTGTGCTAGGAAATTGTTAACTTCAAATTTCTCCCAAAGAACCATTAACACATCATTAGATTTTTTTTTCTATAAGCTCAATTAGCATGCGATTTCAGAGGGACCACCTGTTGTACAAAGAGAGGCCACCTGTGCCAGTCAAGGAGCTGTTGTTAATTTGCCAGCACCTCCTGGGGGCTTGTTTTCAATTAGTTTAATTCCTAATATGGTTTGATTTCCTGGGTATGAGCCCAGTGTTTCAGAGAACTAACCACTTTCCTGAAAAGCATTCCAGCTAATTCTGTTTCCAAGAGAGAGACAAGAGAGGGAGATGGAAGAATTGGAAGTTAGGAAATTAAATGTCTGAATTCTAAGACCCACAGCAGGCAAAAAGCTCTTAGCAATAGCGGTAGATTTGGGGACCCAGTCTGCCTTATTCCATGACACCACATTATCTGTGAGGACACGTTTTATAACAGAGTCTATACCCTTTCACAAGAAGTGTACAGTCAGTTTCTTTTTGAGTTCTGAGGTGCAAAGATTTAATTCTCAAAGGCAGATGAAGTGAAAGTGTCCAGTTATTTTGCTGTGATGTTATATCAACAGTAATGCAGCAGTATCCTGGGAAATGAAACAGGCACCAAAGACAGAATCGAGGATCAGAAAAATTTATTATGTTAATGGGACCATAAAAGTCATCTCCATAACTCTGAGTCCTGACATCACTCTTCACAAGTACCTTTATATTTAATGACTTTATGATTTTGAAGACAAAAGACAGGTTTTTTTTTGTTTTGTTTTGTTTTGTTTTGTTTTTTACAGTGTCTGTAGGCTTTTCGGCATTATTTTTAACTATCCCAAGTTTATTCTTAAGTTTCTTTGAGCATTAGGGTGCCTGAGAGACTAAGACCAAAATAATAAATTACCTCCTTTTGCTCAAGCATTGTCTTAGTTGCTTTTCAATTACTATCACAAAACACCACAAATAAGGCAACTTATAGAAAGAAGAGTTGATTGGGAGCATAAAGTTTCAGAAATTGAGTTCAGAAAGGGAGCATGAGAGTAGGCAGGGAGATCTCCAAGAACTGGTTATGCCTGAGAGCGTTCACCCACAAGTAGCAGGCAGAAACAGCTAACTGAGAGTGGGTCGGCTTTTTGGAACCTCAAATCCCACTCCCAGTGTCACACCTCCTTCAATAAGGTCACACACCCCAATCCTTTCCAAACAGTTCAACAGGTGATTAGACACTTAAACATATGAGACTATGGGGTTGTTCTTATTCAAACCAGCACAGGTATGTTTGCAGGAGCAAATTAGGAATGCAAAGGGTAGGGTTTTGTAAGGAAACTATAAGTAAACATTTCTTCCAGGTAGTCTGCATAATTCTGTTTCCTTTTTGGCTTTATTCTGACTTTGTTTCCCCCTTTCATGAGTATCATAACACTACTCTAATGACCTTAAATTCTGAGTGTCAAAGCCAGAGTTCAGTTCTTTATCTCCTCAGTCTACCCTAATAAATCTTGTATTTATTAGGTATTAGAAGAGTCAAGGTTCTTAAGAAAGACAAAGGGGTGTTAAGTTGAATTTCCTTTAATTGAGCAATATATTGACACTATAGCAGGCAGTATAGTGGGCCCTGAGAGGAGTTTCTGCCTTATTGACAAAATAGCTGTCTACTTTTAAAGATTTTGGAGGGAAGGGATGTTTGCCTTGTGAGGAAACATGCTTAGCTAACGTATGACCTGCACCGCGTAACCAAGACATATGAAACATATAGGCCACCAGGTAAGGGTTACTCTTACTTTGAATATAACAGTATAGTTTGAGTAACATATGACCCATGCAAGGTGACAGTAGCCAGGCTGTGTTTGATCTCTATTGATGGGAGGGATTGTTCCCATCTGGCTCACAGCCTGGTCTACGTAGAATCTAGTTACTTAGAAGGAGTGAGTCCTATAATAAATTTCATGAAAATAATCATATTTTTTATAAAATTATACAAATGTAGAAGACTCATTCTATCTATTCTAGTATCTAGATTTAGCAATTATAAAACACTGTGTAACTTTATCTATTAATACCCTTGTGTTTTTCTTTCTAAACCACTAGATTATTGCAATAAGTTATCAAATATCCATAATATAACTTCAAGAAGAAGTATTTCAGGATACATGCAAAGTATGTGTTTTATTCTTACATCTAATTAAAAGTCATGGTTATTTCTTAATAGCATAAAGTATCTAGTTCTTGTTTAAATATGCCTTCCTGCTCAATAATTACTTGTTCAAATCAGGATTCACATAAAGCTTAAAGGGCTGAGAAGTTCTTTAATAACCCTTAACCTAAATTTTTCCTACTTTCTACCTTTTGATTTTTCAAAAATAATGAATTTTATATCATAATTTACATCATAACAAATGAGAAGCTTAATAAAACCTCTTGATCTTGATGCACTGTGGTTTTCTATGTTCTTTTCAATTCTGGCTTACCTTGTCATCTCCCTCCATGGCTTTTAGTACTATTCCCATATACAGTGGCATTGATAAAATTCCTTCTTGCCCTCAATAACATAGGAAGTTATTCCTGTGAAGTCTACATGGTTATTTTAAAACTTTATATTTACCCTTTAATGGATAATATGTAGGTAAAAACATTTCCTTTACTCCAACCAAAAATAAGGTGCTAACTATTTATCCATCTGGATGGCTAATTTTTCCCAATTTGACTTCTTGATATTTTTAAAAGTGAGTAGGGACACTGAACATTCTGTCAGAGTATTCCATATATTATAAAGCTTGTCTTCCAAAGACATTAAAGTGAATTGCTTTCCCGTATTTAATGCCAGTAGCCACTAACAATCATTGTCTACATTCTCTATTTCATCCAGGATTGTAAAATGACCCTATTCTAATTCTGTGCTCTCTTCACTTACTAGCTGAGATGCTTTAATAACAAATCATTGTTCAGTAAGTATGTGGTCACTCTCAAGTGTAGTTCCTGAAAAAGCAGTCTTCTTGACCTTTTGGCTAAGATTTTATGGATAAATGTTTCAGTCCTTTGGCCCAATTTAATATATTACAAAATAATGATAATGACTTTGTTTCTAGAATTTTCCAAATATGATCAGTAGTATTTTAATTGTGGTATTATGAAATCTTGTATTTGATTTGTTTTGTTTGCATAATCTATTTCTTTGACTCTTATTATTATCAATTTAGTTTAAGCTGAGCAATCAGAAGTTTGTAAGAATGATTCCTGAGTCCTTTAGTCATGGTAGTAGAAAATCAGAAACAATCTAACAGTATAACAACAGGATATCTGATTTCAAAATTTAGTTCCTTAAAATATTAGCATATAATTCAACAATTAGAAAAATAATTTAGTAAATAAAATGACTTGCAAATATGGTGATAAAATGTAATAGAAAAATCATCAAAATCTTAATTATTATCTTCAGATATTATGTGTGTATGTGTAAATGTATGTCTGTGTAATGCATGTGTCTGTGTGTATGTGTGTGTTATTAGTATTGAAACTCAGATTTCAATACTAGTATTTCACCATGAAACTGAGATGTATTTAATGTGCTGCCTGGACTTTTGAGTTCAGGCTTTGGGACCATCTGCATTCAGTGTGAATCATCTACTCAAGGCATCATCACACCCCTGCCTCCTATACCTGCTACCCCTCCCATCCTTTCACGGCTTCCTGTGGCCATGTCTTGGTGCATCACCCAGTTCTTGGCTCCAGGTGTACTGATATTATGCCCACACACTCTGGCTTTCTTCATGATAATCTCTCTTAATTACACAACAGAAACTACTATCGTAGTTTCTAATACCTATTTTCACCTGGTTATAGAAACACTGTTTCCTGCTTCATTTTCAGCCACTGATAAAGGACTTGTATCTACAGTAAAGAAGACTCTATGAGAGAAGACAAATAGCCTAATTTGCAAAGGGACAAAGGATCTACACATCTTAAAAAGAGGAACATGAAAACTATTATCACCTTTACTACCAGAAAGCTATAAGTAAAAGTATGTAATTTCATATCCAGTTCACTGACTATAAGATAAATGACAAAGAGTAATAAAAGCTGGTGACAATGTAAAGAAATCCATACTTTCACACACCAGAAGTAGCACTACAAAATGCTACAGCCACTCATTTTCTGATTGTTTTCCAGAAAATAAAATGTACTAACACATAGGTTATCAGTTCCTCTCCTACATAATACCCTCCCAACAAAAACATACATGTATAAAAACCTGCATGAAAATATTTATGGCAATATTATTCATGTTTCCAAAATACAGAAATGCAAACCATTCATCAACCTATGACAAATAAATAAAATATAATGTTCAGTATTACATTATCTAATACCATATAGATAATAACATTCAGCCACTCAAAAAACTATATATCTTTTATACATACTACAGCATAGAAAAAATAGTAAGCATATTATTCAAAGCCAAAGAAGAAAGTCACAAAAGACAATGTAATATATGGTCTCATACATATGTAATGTCCAAAATGGGCAGATCTGACAAGAGTAACAGTAGACTGGAGGTTGCGTAGAGTTTGGTGCAGAGGATATAAAAGTAATCCTAATGAGTCAAGGATTCTTTGGGGATGATGGCATTTGGGGTTGATGATAAAACCCATTGCAATGATGACTTAACAAGTCTTCAGACATGCTAAGGACTGTTAGATTTTGTACTACATGAATTATATATCTAAACCAGGCTCCAGAAAAATAAACTTAGCAATCTCAAAAATTAGCAGTTGGCCATTCTCTCTCTTAAATAATTCTCCAAAATGAGAAGTAAAATATGTTTCTTATACATCATTTATTTTTACCCAGTATGGAAACAATTGCTCTGACTGTTTATTCTTGAGATAGCAGTGACACTTACAACTAGTTTGGCTCTACAGTAACATAAGTGGGAAGGATATATCAGTGATGTATAGAGATCTTTCTTCTACATGAGTTTTTTTCTCTTGTGGCCCCTGAATAACAGTAACTGCTACAAGAAATAAAGTTCAACCATTTTATGACATGAAAATGCCAAGATTCTGTTGTCTATGAAGGAACTGTTAAATGTACACTTCTGGAGGAAGCCATCTTTCCCACAAAGAGACAAAATTGAACCTATATACTCAGAAGATAGTCATTAGATTCATTTGAAAACTGACCCTGAAATAATGGGTGGAACATTTATTCTCCATTTAATAATTTGAGCTCAGTAATTATTTTAGATCAGGATTATACTGGCAGGACATAAAAGGCCACTGTGCATGGAAGAGAAAGAATATTATTGTAAGATCTTATAAGAAATTTGGGGTTGGAAGAAGTTTTGTTGTGAATGGATATATGTGAGAAGCCAAGAGAGCCTGAGGAAGATTTACAGGAAGAATGGAGACTAGACCTGGGAAGGTAATCAAATGGGGAAACTTAGTATATTTCGGGAAGTACCCTAGCAATACCTAGTGTCCCCTTTGGTCAAATAAGCCTCCATCTATGTTCCGGCATCATGCACTTATGCAGGGAGGATAGTTTCTCACTTCATACCAAACTTGCATCAGTCAGCCACTCATTTAGTAAGAGCCAATCTGGATTCATATTAAGGTGGTAACTCAGCTGTCTAAGTATTCTTTTAAAAGTCCTCTGTGTACTATTACAAAAAAAAAGCAGTTACTGGGGGGTGAGTACAGAATACATAGGACAAAGGCATTATTTTTAGTAATGGGTCTCCATTAGCAGATCTGTGTTGCATAAACAAGTGAGTGTTCCAAGATCAAGAAATCCTGTTTTAAGGGATCATTTAAAATGTAATTCTAATTTTAAAATAAGATTTTATTTTGTGGGAATATATGGTTGAGTCCACTATTTACAGTAGTATTGCTAATAATCAAAATATTTTATGGGCAACTTCTGCTATTTATTAAAATGCCTATTGAGTACAAGGCACATTTAGTTCACCATACAGCAGCTGTCACTGGTGTTTTAAAGTTATGTAAGTTGAGACTCTGTGTGAGCAAACATCTGGTACAGAGTAATGGGGCTAGAAAAAGTGGAGAAAAATTTTTCACTCATTTTAAAGCTCCTAAGACTAAACTCTCAAAACACATTGTAAGGTTATTCTTCCTTAGTCAGCTAACTGCTTCTGAAAGATGAAACAGCAGAGGCATGACTAAGGAATACACATAGCAATCTTTGTATGGATAACAAGATGACAGCCTTCATAGGAGTGTAATGTGTGTTGATTAAAGGCAGAGAAAGTGACATAGCTGTTTACCAAACTTCTGATGAGCCTAGATATTGTCATCAGAAACCTTTTGCTGGTCTGCAGATATCTCAGAATCCCCATACCGTGATAACAATATAATTACATCCGTCTGCCTTGCATCTAAGCTCAGCAACAGCCTTGTGTGTAACCAAATTCCAGAGAACACACAAGGTGAAATGCTAGCACCAGTTTCAGTAATAATGAAAGCCATACATCATAAATGCAAATTGCCAAGGACCCTGGGGTAGGCTGAAGGAGGTATTATAATGACTGTAGGTAATTACTAAGCACAGACAGTTGCCAAAATCAGAAATGGAAGAAGTTATACCTCAGTTATAATCCAGACAGCAGAAGATCTGACCCTTATTTCCTAAAGGAGTCTCCCTACAATTTAGACAAAAATATGGAAAACATTAGAAAGAAGAACAAATCCCAAGTTATAAAGTTGAATGAAATTGTATAGAAGTTAAAGGAAGGCACATATTTCTCTAGAGGAAATGGCTCTTACCCTCTAATTAATTTACTATGCATAATTACTAAGATTATCAATTTGATACTATGCATTCTGAAAGGAATTGCTTTGAGAAGACAAAGGAAAGGTTGTCTTTCATTGTTACTCACTACATCCTATTAGTATACTTTTATGGGTCATGTAATTTTTTAAAAAACTCTTGGTATCACTTGGGAAGTGACCACACTTTTAGCTGCCATTGGTGCCCAGGTCACACTACCTTATTAGTACATGTCTGTGTTTCTATTTCAAAGCACCCATCTAGAGTTCTATTACAGAACAAGGGCAAGGTCAGACTAACTTCCCATTCAAAGCAACTTCCAATTCATTTAGTGTTGAATATGCCTCATGCCTTCATCTTTTAAAACTCCATGGGTAGTCCTAATGCTTAAACCTGTCCTAATTTGACTTTCATCACCCCAGTCTGCAGCTTTCTTCCTGCCTTTCTGTGTCTCAGAGCTTTTTTACTGACTTCTCTTCATCAGCATGCACATCAGACTTCAGCTGTTGAATTCTCATCTTTTCTGCCCACATCACTTACTTGGTGCTATCCTCTCAGTGATGACTTTAAATGCTATTTACAAACTGATGACTCCAGACAATAATCCTATTATGTAGTTCTGAGAATTTTGATGCTTAATAGACTTCTAAAATTTAACATTTATGCATTAATATCTGTATATACATTTTTGTCATTTCTACCAGTATGTGATTTTATATGCTTTTCTTTTTTTTTTTTCTTGAGACAGTGTCTCTGTATGCAGCTCCACCTGCCCTGGAACTCAGTATGTAAACCAGACAGGTTTGAACTTACAAAGATTTACCTGCCCCTCTCTCTCTTAAGTGTTGAGATTAAAGCTGTGTGCTATGACATCTGGCTGATTATACACTCGTATTCTATTTTCCTTATATTCCAAATCATGTTAAATAGTAACTCTATCTTTCTAGTAGCTGAAGACAAAACCTTGGAGTTACCTACATTTCATATTTTTCTCTTAAACTCCGAATTTAACCTTCCCACAAATTTTAATGAAACAGCCTAACTCTACCAGGTAGACATCTTACTATATTTTTATCTATCTGCACATCCATTTTTAACTTTGCCCTTATATAGTCTATAATCAATAAATATCAAAATCTTATCATCTAAAATATAAGTCAAATTGTATCAATCATTATTGGTGTTTGGTATAAAAGGTATCCCACATATCTTTGAATACTTGGTCCCCTATTTTTAGACTGTCCTCAGTGAATGATGGTGTTTCTTGAGCTGCTGATACATATAGGAGGTAAGATAGATAACTATTGTGCAGAACTTGAGATCTATAATCTGGCCCTACAGCCTAGTCCTCTGTTTCTTAATCAGAACATAAGTGAACAAGTCACCTCATATTCCTGCTGCTAGAGCTAAAATCCTCCAGAATCTTTATTGACCATGGTGAACTGTATTCTCATACCATGAGCCACAATGAACCATTATTTCCCTCAAATTGCCTGTGGTTAAGAATTTCATCATATCAATGACAAAGGTGTGATAAGCCTGGACATGTGATTCTTGGACCAATGAACTGGTTAACAGGAAGAATGAGGAAGAGGTTGGAGCTGTGTGCTAGCTTCTTTTTACATCAACTTGACACAGGTCAGAGTCATTGGAGAGGAGGAAATTTCAATTAAAAAATGTCTCCATAAGATATGAATGTAGACAAGTCTATTGGGCATTTTTCTTGGCAACTGATGTGTGAAGGATCAGCCCATTGTGGGAGATTCCACACCTGGGTTGCATCAGGCCCGTGCATCAGTTCCTTCTCCATGTTCCAGCCCTGTTTGAATTCTTGTCCTGATCTCCTTCAGTGATGGACTGAGATGTGAAAGTATAAGCCAATTAATCTCTTTCTTCCCCACTTGATTTTATTCCCAGTGTTTCATCAGAGCAAAAGTAAACCTAGTAAGAGAAGCTGTGAGATAGAGACGACCTAGACTGCTGTAAGAACTCTTACTGGAAATTTCTGATGGAGTGGATGTCGGCAGTGGGAGAGGGTGGAACATTGCTCCGCCTTGCTTCCAGCCAAAGTTCAAAAGTTCTCTTGTCCTTTGTTCAGGTTAAGAGAGAGCCTTGGATTCCTCACAAATAGTCATTTTAGAATAAGTCAGTATTAAACAGTTCTGACATTTATTAAAAGATACTTTAAAACAGTCGGCATGAGTAGAAAGAATCCTAGGGAAGCACTAAGGCACACTGAAAAGTATGGGTGTGGGTTCTCAAGGAATAGCTAAGTGCTGTTATGGTTGCCCTAGATACAGTTTTGGGAGGCTTCTGAAATTAGATCTCAGAAGGCTACTAAGGAGAAATTTCTTTTAATATAAATGAGATGATAGGGCAGTTACTAATATGAGTTGGTTGGAATTGCAGCTGATGAGGTACCATCCTGGGTCACAAGGGTTGAAGAGAATAAGATGTTTTCATTGTAAAACAGGGTTGCATCTTTTGAGAAAGGAATAAGGCCATGTATGATGACATTCATAGCTTTTGAATTGGTGGAAGTTAATGGTCTGTTAATGTATCACAAAAAAGTTTCATTTGCTAGGCACAAGGATGTTAGGTCAGATATACAGGTGGGCAATAAGTGGCTATCAAGGCTATTAAGCCTATGATCATTTGTAATTAGGCTCTGAAATCTCAACTCCTAATCTCTCCACAATCATTGAAATTCCTACAAGTCAGCCTTTGAATAATGTCCAGTGTAGAATGTGACTTCTTTTCAGCAACATATAACAGGATCCATACACGGTAGGATTTGATGCTTGCCCGGATATGATTCAGTCTTGTTTTGGTTCAGTCTTCCCTAACGCTACTTTGGTTCTTTCATTTTGCACTGTGCCACTGTACAGTAGACAACATGTTATTTGCTCTTTAGTGACTCAGAGTTAAGAGATTATCTTGAATCTCGGAAGACTCTTTGGACTTTTGACCAACATTAAAACTATAAGACTATGAAAATATTAAAATTTAATTAAATGCATTTTACATTAGAAGATGCCTGAACCTATAGATGTAAAATATTCCTAACAATGTTATGTGTGTTTGAATACTTGCCCTCAGTGGTACCTTTTGGAAAAGTTATGGTACTTTTATGAAATGGGAACAAACTGAAAGAAAGTGGGTCACTATGGGATGGGCCTTGAGGTTTATAACATGGCCCTGCTTCTTGTCCTGTTTCTGCTTTACAATTCAGATTTAAACAGACAGTCTCACACACATGCCTTGGCAACCTAGAACCACTCCCACTGCCATGCCTTCCCTGTTGTACTATACTACACCTTAAACCATGAACCAAAATGAGCCCTTTCTCCTTTAAGGTGCCCCTTCTTAGGTACTTTTTATCATAGCAACGAGTAAAACAACTAACACATCTATCACCTCAATCCTACAAATAAATTTCTGTATTACCTGGAAAAAAATAAAAGACATTTCAGTGGCTTAGAAATATTTTAAATAACACACATACACACACACACACACACACACACACACACACATGACTCTGGCCTTCATGTTCTCTCTTCCTGGCTCATTCATCTCTAATGCAATGCCTTCTTGTCTTTCATAAATCATGACAACATGGCCTCATTTCAGTCCTTATGGCTATCTGTTTCCCACATGTTTTTTTTTTCCTATGCACCACTACTTCCTTTTGTTCTTGTAATGAAATGTTACCTTCTGTGTGAGGTCTTCTTTGGTTATTCTATTTTAAATTGTAGCCGTGTCCTTGAATTACCTTTAAATTTTCCTATTTTGCTTTACACATTTATCTACAAATATGTAGCACAATCTATTATCTTATTATTTCATTCTTGTTGATATCTTCTGTGCTACCCCTTACTATGCAGGCTATTTGCAATTGTATCTTGCTATCTACATAATCAAAATGGTGCACAGTTCCTGACTAATGTGTATCAGTCTTACAATAATCACTAATCAAATACATTTTAAATGAGTGAATAGGTTCTACCCTTATTCCTTTCATATTGATTACTTGGAATATTTACTTAGTGTCCTAGGAGCAAATAAACAAACTCTTGTCACCTAGTCTAGTGTTTTCCTCTCCTCCATTAAGGAGTATAGTACATGGAACAGAATCATAACTTCTGTTTTTCACTTTGAGTGCTTGCTGTGGATGAGTCTATGTGAAAGCTTGTGATGGCGAATCTTGGTTGTCAACGTGACTAAATTTGTAATCAACTAAAGCCTAACTATCTGGGCACACATGTAGAGATTTTCTCAATTGGATCATTTGAACTGATATCAAATATCTGCAAGTACTCATATAATTCACGAATAGCTACCTAATCACAGCAGAATGAAGTAAGTGAATCTGTATTAGTCAGGGTTTTCTACAGGATGAGAATGAACACAATGTATATGGAGACATTTTATATATGAAGAAAGTTTATTAGTTTGAATTACATGATGGAGACTCTGAAAACCTAGCTGGTAGCTGCTCAGTCCACAGACCTGATATCACAGTGATCTCAAGGTCTCAATTCTATGCCTTAGTAGTTCTAAACTTCCTGGGGAGTCTCTTTAATCTTCACTGCAAGGACAATTAAGATAGAGGTATATCAGTGGAGGAGAACAGCAACAAAAATAGGCAAACTCGCTCAAGAAGAAACAAAAGTAGGCAGGTGACACTGCTTTTCTCTTGGACTTTGTTGTGTCTGGGCCATCTATCTCCCCACTCAGTTGATCTTCTCTGTAAATTCCTTCAGAGACATACCCTGAAAAATGTCTCCTAGGTAATTGTGAATCCATTAAGTTGACAGTCAACAAACCATCACAGTGATTTCTAATTTAGGTCCACATATTGGTCAAAGTATTAGAAAGGACATTTACTTTCATTGAAACTATTGATATGAATGGTTCATAAACAGAAATCAAATCCATGTAGTGTTTTAAAAGCTGCCATCAGTTAGAATTGGTCAAATTAATTAAGTGAAAGCAATTTAGAAACAAGTACCTACTAAATATCTCTTCCATTCAAAGGTTTGAAACACAACCTTACATTGAATGAAGCAAAATCTGATAGACTTAGTTTCTACTCTGATTCTAAATGCATTAAATCTAGGTATTAGGGATGATTTTCAGCCATGGAAGGACTTGCTTTATCTATTTTTAAATGAGATTAATGCCACCTGTCTCTCATTTGTTTTAAACACAGAGTGGTGATACATAGAAGACAATGGCTGCCATAAGTTCCCAGCAGAGGCGATTTTACCATTTAAGTCTATAAATAAATTGATTATTCCACAAAGTAGCACTGTGCTTTGTTATCATCTGTTAAAGGAGATATGAATGGATTTTGTAAAGCTATTTTGTTAACCTTGCTATTTCAAAGGAAGTAAACCTTTCTATTTTGGACCCTCATAGATCTTTTGGGTTTTGTAACTATAAAGCATAGAAGTAAAATAGTATAATACTTGACATTGAAACTTCTGTATATCACTATCACAACCTGAAAAATGATTCTTTGTGTTTTGGCCAGTGTGTGTGTGTGTGTGTGTGTGTGTGTGTGTGTGTGTGTGTGTGTCTGTGTGTCTGTGTCTGCTACTTCAGAATACAGTCTTACTAGAAGACAAATGTTTTAGTCAAATGGTGTACTCACAGAAAAAGAAATACTTAGTTATATGAGTTACAAGTAGGTTAATCTGTGCTGTGTTTTGAATGTGAAATGTCCCTCATATGTGCTCATGTTTGAACACTTGGTCTGCAGAGCGTAGAGCTGTCTGGGATGGTTGTGAAAAATTTAGGAAGTAGAGGCTTGCTGGAGTAAATGGGAAACTGGAATGGACCTTGATATCTTGAACTTTAGTCCCACTTCCTATAAAATCGCTGACGCAAAAGTCTGAATAGAATATGACCAGGCAGCATCCTTATCCTCCCACTATGTCTTCCCTGCCATCATGGATTACATCACTCTGGAGCCATAAACTAAAATAAACCCATTCTCTAATTGCTTTGGTATGGGTATGTTATCATCACCATAAGGAGGTAACTATGGTATTCTGCAACACACTGTGCCTTACAATTCCTCTAATCTAATCACCACAACTGAATTCAAAGCATCTATTGGTCCTACAGACCAATACACATGTACCTAGCACATATCTTAGTAAGCAAGAACTGGTCCTGAGTCAGGATTGGTCTTGAAACGGAAGCAGCCACTTTTAGTGCATATGTGTTCCTGTTAGTCTGCTAACTTGCCTCATTGGCTCTCCCTTCCCTTGGATCTTCCTTCATTTTCTTTTCTTCCTGAACTGATGCTTCATGATCAAACAACAGTTTTCCCAGGATACCCACAGCTCCAAGAAGGACCCCAAGAGTTATATGAATTTTGAATTGTCTTCATTGTCTCCACTTTATATACACCCCCCCAAGCTGCATAGAATGTAGATTTAAAATTTCAGAAGCTAGGTGATGAAAGTGAGAAAGAGAGAGAAGGGGGGAAGACAT
The DNA here is from genome assembly GCF_011762505.2 of Arvicanthis niloticus. Lineage (NCBI taxonomy): Eukaryota > Metazoa > Chordata > Mammalia > Rodentia > Muridae > Arvicanthis > Arvicanthis niloticus. The sequence goes on along the minus strand of NC_047659.1, from coordinate 68,562,798 downwards.
GGAGGCAGATGTTCATTTGTCTCCACCAGTCAAAGATAGTTGATATATCTAGGTTGGATATTGGGTTACACTTCTGATTGAGCATTACCAAATTTATAAAGCCTTTGTTTAACATTTTTTAAAAAAAATTGTATAAAAGCAAAAAGGAAAAGGGAGCATGGGATAGGGGCTTCCTAGGGAGGGGAAATGGGGAAAGGGGATGGCATCTGAAATGTAGATAAAATATCCAATAAAAAGTAAATTAAAAATAATAAATTAAAATATTTCCAAAATGCAAACCTCAAACCATAATCTTTCCAAAATATGATTAAATTGCTTCTATAATTCACAAGGTCCAATCTTGAAATGTCTGTACATTCATACATTTATATATACCTGTATATTGTACCTTAGTATTTTTATTGCTCTTACAAACTACCTGAATCTGGGTAATTGAAAAGAACAAGATTAATTTCTTGTATTTCTGGAGGATGCAAAGTTTTTTGTTTGTTTGTTTATCTGATTGTTTTTTAAAGGAGAAAGGATTTATTTGGCTTACAAGTCCAGGGTACAGTCTGTCTTAACAGGATAATAAAGGTGGCAGGAACTTGATGCAGTTAGTCATATTACATACATAGTTAAGAGCAGAGAACAATGAATTAATACATGCTTACTTGTGCTGAGTCCTAACCTCATTCTTACATATTGCAGGACCCAAACCTAGGGAGTAGTGCTGCCCACAGTGAGCAGGTCTTCTCACCTTAATTAATACCATCAAAACAATTCCCCATCAGGAGTCTTCACAAGTCAACCGGTCTAGACAATTCCTTGCTCAGAGTGATTTGCCTGGTGATTCTGGATTCTGTCATGTTGGCAATGAAAACTAACCATCATTATGCTGTTAGTTACCATTCTGTTGCTGTAAGAAAGTGATGTGACCTAAAACAATGAGTGGAAGAGTTTGTCTTAGATTATAGTTCCAGAACAAGAGAGTCTATCACGTCAGGGAAGGTGAAGCAACAGCATGTAGCAGGTAAACATGGTAGCATGAACATAAAGGTAGTTGACCACACTCTTATCCATACACAGGAATCTGATAGAAGTAACAGGTAGTGAGGTTAAGGCTATAAACTCTTACTGCCAGGCTGTTAACTCCTAAGCTGACTGTCTCTACTGAACCATTTTCCAGCTATGCCCCACCATAAAGCTGTGGCTTCACAACCTCACAAAACATCTGGAGACTAAGGATTAAACTTTGCATCTATGAAGGATATTTTACACTCACAACACTTTGCTTCAAGTGGCCATGAACTTATGATTATATTGTAATGACAAAAGAATAATGTGGTCCCTCTGTTCCACCTTGCTGCAGGGCTGAAAATGCTACACAAAATGCTACACTGCATTTACCCTATGCCTGCTGTCCATGAGCTCTCAGGAAGTGCTGTTACACTACTCAGGGGGTGGGAAGGTGCAGCCTAAAATATAGGAGGCCTAAACTGGGGTTCCCAAACTTCTAAGCACCAAACATACTAGTTTATTACTTTTAGATTTAGTCTTACTCATATTTCCAGGACAAATGAAGACATAGTCACAATCTTTGTAGCATGCACTCCAATTTTATGCACACAGCCTGTAGAGCATGCATATTTGGTGGCATTCTGGTCTTCCACACTCCTAGGTCTCTGGTAAATTTTGCTTACAGCATCCTGTGTGTCTTCAAACAACACCTTAAAGCTCTTCCACATCACTCCTGGAAATCAATTTCAAGGGTTTGAAATCTCATGACCAAGTTAAAAAGAACAATGACCCCATTTTTCTTTACTAGTTTCTTTTCTCATAGCTACAATAAAGTATCTGAAAAAGACATAACAATGTAAATGAGAAAGATTTGTTTTTGCCCACAATCCATTATGGTGGGCAACCATGAGGAGATTCATGAGAGATTACATGTATCTCAACTTACACTTTCTATCTCAGTAGCTCAAAGTAAAATGATGGAGCCAAAATTGGGACTGCACTAGAACTCAGAAGGCCCATGCACCAGTGACCCACTTCCTCCTATATGACCCACTTGGAAAAACTACTATCAGCTGGAAAACAAGTGTTCAAAAACTTGAACCTTGTTGGACATTTCACAGTAAACCATAAAATAAACTATATGCCTATAGGACTATTGTAAAGACTACTTCAGACCATTATCTATAGAATGTAGACTATTTTCAGAAAACTCTATCACCCTGATATATATTTTTTAATTTTTTTACTTTTCTGCATTGAACTTTCTATTTTTTCAGTACAATTTACAAATAATTGTTCTTGTATAAATTCACACATTTATAGGTTTTGACAGATTAATATACTTGTGGAAGCAAAAAGGCTCAGAATTTCCATCATTCCTAGAAAACGCCCATGTGCCCCTTTAAGGCAGCAATACTTCCCCAGGGATTCATTGCAATTATCACCTGTCTGTTTCTATTATTCTATTATTATTCTATTATTCAATATCATACAAATTTATTTTGGAAGGCTCAGCACACTGTGCGTAGTGCCCTCCTTAAGCGGGTCACACTAGGTAGTATAACAAGGCAAGCTAAGCAAGCCATGATAAGCAAACCATCAAGTAACATTTCTCCATGTTTTCTGCTTCAGTTTCTGACTCCGGGCTCTTATATAGAGCCCAGCATTGACTTCCCTTCATAATAGACTGTGAATAAACCTTTTCTTCCCTAAGTTAGTTTCGGTCAGAGTGTTTACCACAATAATAGAAAGAAAAGTAGGAAATTAAGGGGCTTGATCTGCTGGGATGATGGAGGCAGGGTTGAATATATGCCTGACCTAAATCCTAAAGAACAGCACCTTCTTATATTTTCGGTGGCAGTGAGGAGAAGAATCCTAATGGCAATCACTAGGAGACACAACATCACAGCAAACTCCCTGGCCTGCTGGCTCTTATTATCTTTCTTTCCACTGATTCTCAGTGCTCACTGAACCTTGGGTGCAACAGTGTTTTGTAGATGTGTCCATCTGAGCTTAGCTCCATAATTCAGAATTTTGACTAGTTGTAGTTTCTTGTAATTGTCTCTTTCTGATGCAAAATTTTCTTTGTTGATGGGTGAAAAGGAGACTTGAAAGGATAAATGTTTATTGATTTCTGTTAGGAATTTGGCTAGTTTAGTAAATTAGTGGTTGTAGATTTTTCTTCAGTAACCATGACTTCATGAGCACTGAGAGTAGTTGGCTAGGTTTCCAGCACCAAGAATGGCTTCTCTCTTATTGATCATATATCAAGTCCAATTAGAAAGCTATTGGTTAACATCAAGATATGCACAACACTACTGCACCTTTAGTGTTAGTATGTCATGATGTTTGTTGATATAGTTCATAGATATTATAGCTGGGTAGAAATGTTGATTGAGTGCATTTAGAAGTTTGTATGGTGCTTTGTGTTACTAGAAAAGCCAGTCCTCAGAATAGAAGCTTTTAGGTCAGTTCTGGGCTTTGTTTCTGATATGCTTTGTCTTCAAAAATAGTGACTTACCTTCCCCCTCTGCGAGGCGGGCAGTAACTAAGGACAACAGTAATCCATAAGATAATTGATTCTGTTCCAATCAAAAATAATAGTACATTCATTTTTTCAAAGTTAACCAGCTCAATATTGTTGTCTGAGCTAAGTTTTAAGCAGTTAAAATAAGGTAATGTCTATTTTAAATAGGTTCTATGAATATTCCCAGGGACATGTTGGTAAACTCTATTACAAGAGAAAACATTGCTTTGATATATTCCCAATGGGATTTTAAAATAAATGTTTATCGTACACTAAGCATATTGGATGACAACCTGTAAATTTAGTTTTAATTACTTCATATCACATTATGCTCACATACACCTTTACAACTAATTATTACAGGATTCCCTTGGCAGCATTCTGTTTTCCCATGGAGTAAATAATTGTTGTCAGTTGTAAATAACAATAAAAAGAAATCAGCCAGTTGTGCATTGCACAGCAAAGTTAAAGTGATCTGTTCTAATTTAAAAAGATAGTGAAGATATATCCAAATAATCAGAGAAGCATGCTGGGGAGATGGTTCAGCTATTCAGAGCATTTTCTGCTCTTGCAGATAATCTGAGTTTGGCCTGCAGAATCCATGACAAGAGGTTCAAAATTGTCTGTAACTCTAGTTACAAGATGTCTGAACACCTCTTCTAGTCACTTGGAAATATGAACACATATCCAAAATAGACATACATACAAACACATGATAGATAGATAGATAGATAGATAGATAGATAGATAGATAGATAGATAGACAGACATTATAATCATGAGTTCAAAGTGTTCCAGTATACCTCTAGTCCATTAAACTTTAGGTGTGTGTGTGTGGGGGGAGGGGTGTTATCATTCTTAATACTGTTAGAGCACTGGAAGATTTATTTGGAAAGTATTGCATTAATCCAGATGTATTTACTAAAATTCCTTTCTCTTTTCAAGTCAGCTAAACTCATGCATCAGGGAAATCAATTGTGTGTTTAGAGAATTGTGTCCCTGAAGGTCAAGGCTTGGGGATGGTGCAATGTTTGACATCAGAACTTCTTCGGGATTCTGTCACCTTTGAGCTCCAGAATTATTATAAAAGCACTCACCTATGTCACAGTTGCCTGTTACAGATGGGTAGTTACCCAGTTCCTTTGTTTTGCTGAAAGGGTGAATAAAATGAACATCTTCTTTTCAAATTAATGGTGATGCAGCATCTTAAAATACATATAAAAAGAGTGACTGCAAGACATGATGGCACAGGTCTTAAACTACAACACTCAAGAGTAAGAGGTAGCTGGTTCTCTGAGTTTGAGTCTGTCCTGGTCTACAGGACATCCAGAGCTATACAAGGAAATTCTGTCTCAAAGAAAAAAATACAAATCACTTTATAAAAGGAGCCCAAAGCTCAGGAGTCATTTCAGAAGGGGCAGAGTTTCAGAGCCAGGGGCAGTGGATTTCCATGAAGGAATAGTGTTCATTAGGCATTACAGGGACATTGCACCAATGAATTCAGAGGAACTAGGACACTATACATAAGACCTGCATAAGGTCAACCTCACAACACCCCAGCATGGATGTATAAAGGGTTATGATATTTCATTACCCAATGAGGGATTATTGGCTATTGGTGGCTGCTAAGGGAGAGAGACTCTGTCTTATTTAGGAATGTGGCCCTCTAGAAGCTAACTCTGTTCCAGTAGATTGTCAGTGAGTATGAAAAATTAACACATAAGTTTGAGAAAGAATAATGATGGAGAACATGGGGAGAAAATGGAGGGAATGGAAAGAGAGTTAATTTGATTAATACTCTACACACACACACACACACACACACACACACACACACTTCTCAAATAATAAAGGAAAATAAAAAAAACACTAAAGCTTGTTTCTTTGCTTTCAAGGAAGGATATCTGACAAATATGCAGTTCATGGAATGAGTAATGATCGTCATACTATTTAATTAGACTCCTACACACCATTTAATAGTAATTTCCAAGTCTTCACTGTGTTCAGAAGCTCACACTTCCCTCCGGAACAGTTTTTAAAAGGCAAGGGTGGCAGTGCTGTAAACCTATTTGCTACAAAGTTGCAATATTTTGCCAAGCTTGAAACTACTGAAGGCAAGGCAATACTGGAAGACAGAAGGCCTGAGTGCTGACAGGATGTAAAGCCTGGTTGGGCTGAACTTAAAGCAGAATAGGTTCTGTGTCTCTTAAGGCAAATTTCCCTGATATTGGAGGCAAATGTGTGTGACAAGATATGGAAGAACCTATCAGCATAAACTGATGCACAGACATCAGAAACACATAGGCAAATAGGCTTGAGGAATCAGAGAGAAAGGAACATGGCTCTACCCCAAGTTCTACAAACATTGTTTTTCGAAGATGTTTTTCCTGCCATAGAACCCAATACTCAAAGGCAGGCAGAGCAGAAAAATCTCTTCTACCAGGTGTGAAGGACATCAGGTAGAAGAGACACATGTATATTCTGCCACATGTAGTCCTGATTACTTGATGCTTCATTGTGTGCTGTCTGAAGGTGCTATCACAGTTCTTACTAGTGGACAGCTGTTCATGCAACCTTCTCGGATTTTCACCACATTTTTGCTCTTAAAGAAAATTCTGACAGTGTGTGATATTTTTTAAAAAATTGTAAGCATGCTTCATATGTAGTAAGTTCTCAAGAAATATTTATTAAATAAATGAACAATTAAAATTTTACAGTGCTACATACTGATGAGGTGATGTTTAGATATCAACCGCTTCTCTGTTTAGAAAACAAACACATGCCATTACATTTAATAACTTGCGTTATTGGTGTTGAGACCATGTTGTGAGCAACTTTTTAAACCCCCTGGGTAACCCTTAGCGAGAGAGAAAGAGAGAGAGAGAGAGAGAGAGAGAGCCAGAGAGAGAGAGAGAGAGAGAAGAAATTTTTTCATTTTTATTGAATATTTTATTTATTTACAATACAGATGTCATGCCCTTTTCCCATTTCCCCTCCTAGAACCCCCCTATCCCATCCCCCCTCCTCCTTTTTGCTTTTATACCATTTTAATTACATGTATGTATTAAGGTCAGCTCTAGGTTGAGGAACTAGCAATACAATAGATGCAAACAGTCAAGGAACAAGCAAGACAATAAACACAAATAGTCAAAGAACAAGCAAGGCAATAAACACAAATAGTCAAAGAACAAGCAAGGCATTAAACTCAATTATGTGAAAACTCCAGTGATCACTGTTTCTAAGCACTTAGCAGGATGACCAAAGTATCTGAGCCTACATCCCTGTCCTAGCCCAAGGTCATTTTCATGTCTGAAGCCTACTTCCTTGTTCTAGCCTAAAATTTAGATTCCTGTCTGAAATTACTTCTTTGTTCTAGCCTAAGATTTAGATTACTGCCTGAGATTACTTCTTTGTTCTAGCTGGAGACCTACAGAAGCATTGTGTGACTTTCACTTCTCCCATACATCTGTGTATTAGATAGCTATGTGGCTTTTTCTCACACAATCAATAATAGTCTATTTATTATATGTAAAAGAAGATATCTTGGCATAAATTTTTTTTCTTAAAAATTTTTAGCTTTTCATTCAGTAGCCATATGTATCTGACTTGCATACTTCTATCAAAAGACTAGAAAAATAAATTGCCATATGGTATTTCAAGTAAGATCTAGATTATGGAGATTAGTGTAGACAATAACCTATAATTACTGTTCTGAGGAGGGGGATGAAAGGGTGTCAGAAGTTGTCTCTTCTGATGGTCTTTCTTGGGTCAAAGCTTCCTCTTCACTATAGCATTCCTAGTCTAACAGTTGAGAACTCCTGGGAAGGCAAGTCTTAAATGAAAAGACATGTGGCCCATTGGTTCATGTGTCATTATTCAGAACTGTCTTGTAAGCTTACAGCCTCTGTTCATCATGGGCTGAAAAATACACTTTATTTTGCTGAGAAAAGGTATGAAAAATATTGACCAACCAAGTAATACTTAACATGCACAAGCAGAAGACCATATAACAACACGTGACAACACGCCTGTATCAGTGCAGTACACTGCTTGGTGTGAAGCATATGCGTTCAGATTTATCAGTTGCTGCTATTCAGTTGTCCCGATATTAACTCTGCCCCTTCACCATTCTCCTAAACCTCATAAAATGCCTCATCCAGAAGATGAATGTCTCCCAAGTACACTGTATCCTTGGTCATGCTGTTTTATAAAATAAGGAATACTGAGCATTTTTTAGACCAGGAAGCAAAAATCCTGGGCCTTAGATCTAGTACCGCATCCTTGGCAAGTCACTGAATAAAGTGTAAGGGAATCATTACCTCAGGAAATAAATACAATAAATTGCATAAGAAACTTTAGAATCACAGTTTAAAAGTTGTAAGTCATTGGAAGTAAACTTTATGAAAATCATTATGAAATTTGTCTCTGAAAAAAAGTAGCTTAAACCAGATTTTTAATATTCCATAAGTAAGAAATTTCAGTGGTTGCCAATAAGACTTGTTTAAGAATTGCCATGTATTTACTTAAACTCAAAGTTTTCAATTACATTCCTAACACAGTAGACCCAGACTCCAGGATCTAAGTAGTTAGAAGTCTCCAAGTCCCATAGATGATTAAGACTTGTCACACTAAATGGGAAATAGTGAATCAAGAACAAGAAAGCATTCATGTCACTCCAGCAGAGGGGAGAATGTCTTAGGGTTATCCAGTGTCCTGCCTAATTTTATATCAACTTGACACAAGTTAGAATCACCTCAGAGACGGGAACCTCAACTTTGACTATGATTCCATAAGACAAGGCTTTAGCCATGTCATCAATCTTTATATAGACCTCTGCCTACATGTGTTAAGTATTGCTCAGCCCTTTGTGGATGGAGCTGTCCCTGGGCTGGTACTTCGAGGTCTGTAAGAAAAGAGACTTAGCAAGCCCTGAGGAACAAGCCACTAAGCAAAACTTCTCCATAGTCACTACATCATCTCCCCCCACACACACCAGGTTCCCATCTAGTTTGAGTTCCTACCATGACTCTTTTCAGTGGACTATGATTCCAAATATGTATACCAAATAAACTCTTTCCCCCCTAAGATGCTTTTGGTCATGGTGTTTATCACAGCAATAGAAATCCCAGCCAAGACACACAGGAAGTTTTATTATCTACAAGACAGACTCCAGTTTACCTTTTCTTCACTCAGAAAAGCATTTATTCCCCCAGAGAAATGGCATACAATCTCTTCATAACTGGCAGAGAGTAGACCAGGAAGTGCCAGAAAGGTTTTTTTTCCTTTGTTTTTACTATTTTCCTTATGCATATTGATTATTTGAACAGGTAAAAAAATATAACATTTCCATATATGCATAGAGATCATGGATAAGGTTAATACAGATAGATCCTTTGGGACCAAGTACAGTGATTTAAAGTATATAACTTTTAAAAGTATCTCTAAAATAGATACCATCGACTCTGGTGCCAATCATATAAACAAAGAAATCTCATGGATGCTTTTTCTAGCAAAGCAACTAATATTTTAAATCAAAACTACACTGAATATTATTTAAGAGTTTTCTTTTTCACATTCTAGGGCAGGAAAGTTCCATGCTTAAAGACATGATGCTGGGGCCAGAAAATTTAATTCTATCATCTATTCATTCTGTTGAACTTGGGTTTAAGCATCCAAAACATAAGTTCCTTACAAATAAAGTGAAAGATAACACCACCTTTCCTATGGGGTGATGGAAAGTAAATGGGTTCATTCAACACAGAAGTAGATCTAGTATATAATGACTTCAATCAAATCATTTGTTTATAGTATACATTCTTAAATCAACAGAATTTTTATTTAATATTTGGGGAGTAAATTCAGGGCAGAGAGGGAAAAAGTTGGCAATTCAAACACATTATTTTGTACTTTCAAAATGCCCAATTAAATAACTACTCCTGGGGTTTTATAATGTTAGGATTGGTTGGCCCCAATGGAAGAATTATAGTCGATATTTAAATATCACACAGTAGGAAAAGCCAGGTAAGCATCAATGTTGGCAGAATTTTGTCTTAATAAGGACTATTTCTGCCTGGGTGAACTAGACAATATAGCAGCATCTGGAGCTAGTCTCTGCACCCAGCGGGTGTCTGTGGACACCAATGACTCCCATTTGTGCTGTAGAAGAATAAAGAATCAACTGAAAAGAAAGATATGAGGAACACACAGTGCTTTTGGCATGACTGAGCTTAAAAAATGGCTAAATTGTTTCCTTATGCAGCACCACAGATGGTAAACACACTTGCACCTGTGTTTAGTTGTGCGCTAGTGTGCAAATGGGAAGCAGTAACAACAAGGTGAAAAGTAAGACCACTTCTAAAAAGTAGGTCACTCATGGACCACCACTTACAATTGTGGAATACAACCACTGAGAGGACTACACCCCTTACATACCCCCAAATGATAACTTTGTTTGATATAGAAAGTGTCTTCCTCATTATTGTGCTTCATTTTTAGACATGCAGTGAATATGGATATGATGAGTCTGAGAGGTCCAGTGTCACAACAAAAACATATCATGAAATTTGTGGTAGAGCAATGCAATTCTCTACGATGTGTTTTCAGTTTTACAAAAGAGTAAGAAAGAAATAGATATATGAGAATCACTACCACATGAAGCTTTAGAACTTAGATCCTGAGCTTCAGTGAGATCCATGAGAGAGTTGTATTTTTTTGTTGCTTAAAACAAGGGCTTACAATGGCAAGGAGCTGGGGTCTATATATAGACTGAAGACAGGTAAAGTCAAGAAGTAACAAGAAAGTCCCCTGAGCCATAGGAAGTGGGTTGGAAATACAGATGTGTGGTAACTGGAGGATGCCCAGGAGCAGGCCTTCTGGCCAGGTAGTTCACAGATGTGGGAACCCTCAACAATGACAGCCACAATGTTGGGAGCCCTTCCTTGGATACTTTAGATAAAGCTTTGGCACCATAGGCTAGCAAATAAATAACAAGAGAGCTCAAACAATGAGTATCTCAGTAGTGCTGGGATAGATAATAATGAAGAGCCTTTCCATGTAGGACCAAGCAAATCTTCGGGTTTCTTGTACAATTGAATAAATAGAGGATAAAAACAGGGGTTCAAAGAAAATAACATAAAGACTTAAATACCTTGATTCAGAAAAATAAATAAATAAAAGGAGGAAAAACTAAACCAATCCTCTTGCCAGTACAGCTTTGGGACAGAATTCTAATATGGTACAAATATAATGAGATATAATATGGTAATTATATCTTATTAATATATTGGAAGGACTATGCTGAAATACTAAAGTAGTTATCTCTTTGTGGCATCTTATAAGTAGTATTCACCTTGTAAGCACATATACACACACTTTTTAAATGAAAGTACAATTTCCTACCTTCCTACCCATGACTTATGAGCTAATACAATGGCATCACTTTTGAACAGTCTTAAAAATCTTTACTTGGTTCTGTTTCCTGAGAAACTTGAGATGTTGCGGTACCCAGAAAAACACTAGGGCTGTTAAAGACCCATTTTTAGCAGTCTATCTGCTCCACTATGCATGACAAAATATATTGCATATTGACAGAATGCAGCAGTCCTCAGAAAATAAAAACAATAAACAAACAACAAATAAAACCAACTCTTCCATTGGCAACATCAAGTCTGGAGTTACTAAGGATTAGCAGCATCTCAGGGTGTGTGAGAAAGATTTTTGCCATCCTCAGGATTTTGTTTTCTTACACAAATACAATTTTTCTGTCTGGATATATTTTCTCCTTTTCCAATGAATGTTTCTGTAGTTTATATAGGGGTGTCACCCTAGAAGCACAAGACCTAAAGGGTAGGATTCCCGTTTGGTGTCTGTCAGAGGTGATTGGCTGATGCTAATCTCATTACTAATGTACAAATGAACTTAGAATCAAGTGTACTATGAGGAGGTGATGGAATCTGCAGATGAGGTCCATTTGAAGGGCCTAGAACATTGGGGGCATGGAGGCATATAATTGCTCCTTCTGTCTCTCTCTGTTTCTCTCTGTCTCTTTTTGTCTATGTCTCTATGTCTCTCACTGTCTCTCTATGTTTCCCTGACTCTTTCTGTTTCTGTCTCTGTCTGTCTCTTTCTTTCTGTCTCTGTCTCTATGTCTTTCTCTCTGTCCCCCTCCCTTTCTCTCTCTCTCTTCTATAGCCCACAGGTAAGAAGTTTTCCTGAGCCCTTCTTCCCTTATATTCTGCCTTGCTATGAGCCTGGAAGTAATCAAGCCACTTAATTGTGCAGGAAGAAAACTTTTGAAACAATGAAACATAATGATTTCCTCCTTGAAGTTGTATGTGTGTGTGTGTGTGCTTATTATGTCATAATGATGTAAAACTAGCACTGACTTTCAGTAAATGTTTTTCTAGATAATCTTCAAAACATAATGAAAATCAAGAAATCAACAGTAATATTACCACCATCAAGCTCTCAGAGTGGCACCATTCTTGGAGTTTTTCCAATAAACTTTGTTGCAGTAGCAGGACGCAATCAGAGAATTAGGTATTGATTTTGGTGTCATTTCTGCCTTCTCTCATTCTCAGATACTTCTTCATTCTTTTCTTATCTTTGCTATCTTAGAAGATAAAAAGCCAATTATTTTTGTAATTATAGTTTTAAAGCTGCAGTGTGAAATTGACCATATAGATTCATCATTTTGATAAACTGGTTACTTTTCTTAGATGTCTTGACCAAAAGTGGTTGTTCTATTTCAGTTTTGTACCTCATATGCCTAACAAGGTGCTTACAAGGTGCTTAACGGGAGATGTTTTCTCAATAAAGGCCTGTTGAATGAATGAATGAATGAATGAATGAATGAATGAATGAATGCTGTGAAAGTTATTTCATATGTGGAAGTCAGTAATTGGGTGTTCAGTTAAGGCTAAAGTTCTGTGCCTTTATTCACCTTCAGAAAACATCTCTTGGCCATAGGCTTCTCTGCTGCCTTTGTCAATCAATTCAGCAGCTCTTAATCTAAGGAGACAGCTGCCAGCAACACATTCCCCTGCAAAGACTAAGCATGGTAAGACTTCAAGCTGCATAGCCTCTGTCTGATCCTCCAAAACATCCACTCTGACTAAGGGAATCGTGGAGACTGATCCAGAAGCAGTGGCAACTGACACGATGCTTGAGAGATGAGGAGGAAGTTTAAAGGCAGAGGGAGGCCTGAGCTTTGGGAAAGTAGTTTTTTCCCACATGTGTAGCACAGTCTTCTGCCTTCTATTGTAACATAGTATCGCTGAGGGAGTGATACCACTGGAATGAGTAACAGTACTTGGGTGAAAGAACTGAATGCTGTCCCCACCTATTCCACCTGCACTGCATTCTTTTCCAGATTTCTGTGGCTCTCTACTACATAAGGGCACTTTGTAGTGTGGGCTCCTTGTAGAGCAGGGAAGATGCTATTCTTCTGTTTTGTTTGATTACTAACATAGTGGTTTTGTTTAATTCCACTCTACTTCTGCAAACTGAGACCCCTATGTAATGATCAGCTAGTCAGTAACAATGCATGAATAGACTTCTTGCCTCAAGAATGGGTTTGATTTTATTGATTTTCTTATAATGCTTGTAATTTTTCCCAGTTTATTGGAGCCTCTTTTTCTTTTCTTTCCTTTGTATTCCTTAATTGCTTTATCTCTCACAGAAATATCTGTTTGTGGCTTGTTGCATTTTTTTTCCTTCATCAAGAATGTGTGCTGTAAGATAGGCTTGGCATAAAAAGGCAAAACTCTATTATCAAAACTTCCATTATGTCCTATGATATATGTTTTTTCCTTCATGAAAATGCTACAAAATGCTTTTGTCCTTCATTTCATGAAAAATTGTACTCTCTAGAGGACGAGAAAACCATCTGTTATGTTCTTTGCTTTCATTTCAATGTTGTGTTATTAGTGTTTGGAAAAAATACATTTTAACTTGGTTGTTTGATCTCTTTTGTCCTTCTGAATATCTCTTTATTGTTGTCTGTGTTTTAACAAATGAAATGAGAAGCCACTCAAGGTCACTCTACAAACCCCCGAGGAGAAGCATCCTTTCTGATGCGTGCATTCACTAGCTAACAGTTATAGAACACAAACTAAATGCCATGTAGGTTTTCAATTACTGGAAGTACAGAGAGAACAAAATCCAGGTTTTCTTGTGCTGACGCTACATGAAACTGCAGAGCAGAGTTGGAGCCATAGATGCTCTCAGCTGTGATACATAATGATGGGCAAGTTCTGATGCGGACTTTGGAATCTCAAGCATGTATGCTAGAGTTCCAGAGTTGTGGTAAGGTGAATTCCCTGTCTTAATTTGAACCTCTGTGATTGTAACAATAAGTTATAGGTAATAAGAATTTCTGCTTGGATATTTTATGAGATTAGATAAAATACTTTACACAGATTATTCCCCCGAGTTCTAGACACATAGGTGCTCACTGGACTTGAACTCTAGATATATATAGATCTTGCCTCATTTATATTAATCCACAAGATCATAAGAGTTGCCCTGTTGTTTAATTCTCTCTCTCTCTCTCTCTCTCTCTCTCTCTCTCTCTCTCTCTCTTTCTCGTGTGTGTGTGTTCATGATCAGGTGAGCACACACGTGGGCACACACACACTCACACACACTCACACACACAGTGAACAGGGGAATGTCAAAGGGCAACTTTCAAAAGTCAATTTTTTCCTTCCATGGTGGGCTCTTGGGATAAATCTCAGGTAACTTGGACTGCATTGCAACATAGCATGTGCTTTCATATACTGATTCATCTTGCCAGCCCCCTATATATTATATATATTATATATATTATATATATTATATATATTATATATATTATATATTATATATTATATATATTATATATATTATATATATTATATATTATATATTATATATTTATTATATATTTATTATATATTATATATTATATATTATATATTATATATTATATATTATATATTATTATATATTATATATTATATATTATATATTATATATTATATATTATATATTATATATTATATATTATATATTATATATTATATATTATATATTATATATTATATATTATATATTATATATTATATATTATATATTATATATTATATATTATATATTATATATTATATATTATATATTATATATTATATATTATATATTATATATTATATATTATATATTATATATTATATATTATATAATTATATATTATATATTATATATTATATATTATATATATTAATTAAATATATATATTTAATATTTATATAATATATATATTATATATATATAATTATATATATATTTGACTGTCCATCTAAATATTTTACCCATCATACAATAAAATTGGACATGGAATTGACTGTTTCAATTTCCAGTCAATGAACTAAAACAGAGACTTGACAATTGATGAGCAATGCGTAAGTGCATCATTTATGCTTTGTGTTTCCAATCTTTCCCATCCATCAAAATATTTCCATTCATAAAAAGTTTACACAGAGACTAGCAAGCAGTCTAAACTTCACTGATATTCCTCAGTTATACTTTCTGCTAAAATGAGGCATATCATAAACAATGAAGCAGGATAAAATTCTCAGCAAAAATAATTTTATCTTCTGCTCTTTGATCCTGCCCTTCCTGGATAACAGAACAAACCTTTAAATACATCATGTAACCTCTACCCATGTGCTTGCTTATCTATAAGGGCTGTCCTCTTTCTCTCTTTCTTTCTTTCTGTACAAATCTATTCTGTAGGGAAATGAAATACAAAAACAAGTCAGATTCGGGAGAAAGGAGAATTTCATAAACCTTCAATAAAGAGTTCAAAGAAAGTGACATCTTAAAAGGAACCAGTTCAAAAACTAAGTCAAGAGCCTTTCAGTGAGAAAACATCAAAAACTAAGTCAAGAGCCTTTCAGTGAGAAAACATCCAGTCTCAGAAAGCAATCAGCAACTAATTGTGGATCCTTCTATGCATTAAGCATTTTGCAAACGACTACCTAAAAGCAGCCTGACATTCTCTGCCCATGGATAATAGCCTGACATGTACCAGGTACAAAAATTGAAATGTATTGGCCTCTGCTAAATCAAAAAAAAAAAAAAGAACCAAAATTACTCAAAGACTTGGATATTTCATAGCAACATGTCTTTCATGTATAATTAAGGCAAGTGCAGTGGGCAAAATCTGTATGGGATTATGAGATAAAGCCATTTAAGACAATGGGCATATCCCATTCAAAAGAGCTTATGTACAATTTAAGGACTGACCATACATTATGGAAGTCTCCTTTCTTTGAACACTGATATTTAACTATCATCCTTATAAATGTTTCTTTATAGTCAACTCACTCCTTGTTGGCATGCATCTTCCTTCTGTAGTATTTATTGTATAAAGGACTGTTTCTCAAACTACTCACAGATAAATCTCCTCCTTGATGGAAGGTTTTCCCAATGCCTATTATGTGCCTATCAAGGCTCAGCCAACAATTTATTACTAGCTGGAAAGAGAGGCAATGAAGTAAAAGACTGAATTGTTTTTATGGCTGAGTCCATATTTCTTAAAGAGTAAGAGCCTTTATAGAAAGAATTTATCCTGGAACTCTATGAGCCACCATTCATTTGGACTAAAGTGAACTAGTTATAAAATATTGAAAACAGAATCAAATTCTATGAGGCTGTCATTCTGTTTTACTACCAGGAGCTATTTCAATCCCCACCTACTTACTTTCTACCTTTTCCCAAATAAAGTACCACTGTGAGCCTCCAATGTAGCTTCCACTGAACACCACAAATATTGGCTAGAACCAACACACAGTATTAGAATATAGGGCCCTCATCTGACTTACATTCGGAGAAAATCTCTCCATTCCGTACATGACACATTCAGTGGTGGCTATAAATTTATTAGACTCAAAGTGGCAGGATGCAGCAGTGGTAAAATTATTAGCAAAAATATTTATAAGGCATCAGTTTAATCCCCAAACTTAGAGGGTAGCATACTTGATTACTTTGGACACCTTACTTCCTCTCTCTCTCTCTCTCTCTCTCTCTCTCTCTCTCTCTCTCTCTCTCTCTCTCTCTCTCATCTTTCTGCCTGCTGTATATGCTGAAAGTTCAGAGGCTACTCATGAAGAACCCTCTCCCTGAGTTCTGGTCAGCTAGTTTAATATTATTCTTTCCAGATCCATCCATCTATTGCACAAATAGGCTGGTTTCATTTTCCTTTTACTGTGAAAAGGCAGCATCAAATATAGAAAAACACAGACCTCTTGGTTGTATATGGAGACATTTTACATAAATGCCCAACAAGTTCAGAATTTCTTTTTGAGGGTTTGGGCAGGTAACAGTTTTAGCAAACTTATGGCTTACGTTTTTTTTTTTTTTTTTCCTACTCTTTTCCTCTCATTATCTTGGAGTTGTGTTGCAAATGTGGATGTTCACGAAGATGTGCAGGTGCTACATTTGGAGGTCAAAAACTGTCATTGGGTATCTTCCTAAATTGTTCTTTACCTTATTTTCAAGACAGGCTTTCTCCCTTAATCTGGGGATCAATAATTCAGCAACACTAGCTCCCAGAAAGCCCCAAGAGTCATTTTGTCTTTGATGACCCCCCAAGCATTAGTATTACACTCATGTGCCAGTATGTCTGGCTTTTATGTGGGTGCAAGGGATCTGATCACAAGCCCTCATCTTTGACTGACAAGCTCTGTACTCAACTAGCTATCTCCCTACCACACTGCCTTTTGTTTTTCTAATCAAATCTTTCAATGTACAAGCATTTTTACCTTAATAAGTATGTTTCTTCACTTTTACTTATATATTTAAAACCATCTTTACTCAGAAGTACATCAATATCACATCTGGTATATCATGTTAATTTCAATAAATGAATCTCTGAGAAACCTTTAAACAGTGATCTGCAAAGTCAAATCTCAGAAAATAAATAACAGGTGTGTCAGTATCTACCTCTATTTCATCTAGCCTATCAGTGCGCTTTTTATGCCAAGTAATATTGTTGGAGTATTCTATGGATAAAATAATTATATTCTTAATTAAGATGTGTCCTTATACAATTTATACATGATTACTTACTCCCACCTTGTGTTATCTTCCTCTCTCTGCTACCAAACCCTAACCCTTCCTACAAATCTCTTCTTTTTTGAGGTTTGTGTACTGGATGTTCACACCAAGAAAGCTTTCTCTAACTCAGTAATAAGAATTTAATCTGACATGTTTTCAGAGAATGTTGTTAGAATGTTGTTGGATTTGGGAATTAAATTTAACCTATGATCCATTTCTTTCTTTCATTATTTATTTTACAAGTGCATGTTGTTTATATTTCTCACATGCAGTAGCTTAACATGTTTGAAATATAATTAAAGTTTTGGAACAGTGAAGCAAACTGACTAGCATGTTTCCATATTTGGATTTTTCATTAGGAAAATACCTAAAATCTACATACTAGGAAATTTTCAAGAATTTAACACATTATGATTAATTATTGCCACTATGTTGCACTACAAAGCTTTTTAATTTAGTTGTGATTTCTTACAGAAATTTTTGACATGATCCATTTTTCTTTAGTTTGAAGCTAGGAAATAGTATTCAAGGCTTATCCAATTGTTCCAGCATTATTTGTTAAAAAATTACTATCATTTCTCACTGAATTAACTCTAAATATGTAATTAATAATTTTACTGCTAGTCTCTAATTCTTGTGCTTTCTCTTGGACTATTTGTCTTTCGTTGGTTTGTCCTGTAAATAGATGAGAAATTACTTATAGGACAAAGATAACTCAAAGACATACATATTACCAAAGTCCACCAGCACCAGGTGATAACTCACAAAAGTTTAGAACCTGTAGGACACTGCACAACCTTTATCCAACTCTACAGGTTGGAAAGTGTTCTTTTCAAGTGATTCAGTTGTCCTAAACCTCTTCCAGGCAGTAACAGCTGATTTCTACTTCTTCCAGAAAGGTGGTCTGGGCTCAGAATCTTCTTTGCTACTTGACTCATCTGAGAGTCTTCTTTGCAGCTGGATTTGTCTGTTTACCATAGAGAAGGAGCGGTCTAGTGAATTCCAGGGACTTCTGAAGCCATTTTCAATTTTTTTGTCTGTTTGGTTGTTTGTTTTGTTTCTTTGTTTGTTTGGTTGGTTGTTTTTATTCTTCTGTATTAAAGAATTTCTCTGTAGCTTTACTGTTTCAGTCAATAGAAGAAACACTGGCTACATACCAAATGGTCTTTCCAGTGGTACCTTCTAAGAAGCTCCAGCACAACACTCTCAGTCTTATTTAAGCAGCCTGAAGACTTTACAATGGCTAAAGGATGGAACTTGTGTTTTTTAAAAAAATGACATCTGTCCTGCTCTTCATGGTCTTTCTAGGTAACTAAGGAATTTACTGTCAGTGCTTGTTAGTGTGTGGGGTATCATTGTCCACATAACCTTCTTAATTAATATGTGATCTATATGCCTCCAGATGGCAACCAAAAATAATCTTCATAGGAAATCAATTGATCATATGAGCAAAGGTGTAGTCTTTTACTGCTTTTATTGTTATCATGTATTAGAATGCTGTATTTTATTATGACATTTAATATATATATATATATATATATATATATATATATATATATTTGATCATCTTCAATTCTCTATAATCATATCCTGTCCCTTTTATCATTGTTCTTCTTCATCTACATAAGCACCTTCTTCTACCTTCTATTTTTATGTATTATCTTAATTGTTAGATGTGTGTGTGTGTGTGTGTGTGTGTGTGTGTGTATGTGTGTGTGTACAAATATAACCTGAATCCATTTAACGTTGTTCATATGTGTTTGTATTCAGAATTGCTGCTTGGTATTGGATAACCAATTATGGAACAAAATCTGGGAATATTGAGTCTCTATCTCTTGGAAGTCATTAGCTGTCTGTAGTGTTCATCCAGGGTGGAGCTTCAGCATCCACATTGGCATGTTAATTTGTATTGTTATTATTTATTAAGTTCTTAGCCTAGGTGATCATATTGTTGAGAAATCATGGGTGCAGCTTGCCTGAGACGTATAGAAGACACAATTTTACCATTCTAGTTCTCTGGCTCTTACAATCTTTCTGTCCCCACTTCCACAGTGTTCTCTGAGTCTTGGGTTAAGAGTTATATTTTATACCATCTGAGGCAGGACAGCTCACAGTCAATAGTTCTCTGCATTTTGCACTAATGTAGATTTTTGTAATGGTCTCAATTTACTGCAAAAAAGAAACTGATGAGCAATGAGAGCTCCACTTAACTATGGTTGTAATGATTAATATTGAAAATAGAGTTAGAAATTGGCACTGTGTGCTTAGTCTTCAAGGAAGGCCATAGATTACAAAGGAAATGAAATTTGAGTTGCAGCATGTGAAAACATAACCAACAACTACATTTTGATCTTAGACATTGTGACTTTACTAAATCTATTAACCAGTTCTAATATTACTACTACAGTCCTTCAAGACCTCTATGTATCTTCAAAACGTCATGGGATCTGTTGTTTGCAAAAAAATAAATTTACTTCTTTTGCAATATATTTGCCTTTTATGATTTTTTTCTTGCCTTATTGCACTATCAAGATTCTAGACAATATTGCAGAAATAACATTATTTGAGTGAATATCCTGCTTTGTCCTTGATATTGAATGGAATACATTCATTTCTCCATTCTTAGGTTTGGAAGATTTTACTTTTTTGTTGCCTTACTTCTTCCTTCACTCTACTGCCATCCCTCTGTAATTTTATGATGTTCTCTCAGACACTGGATATTGCTATGTGTCTAAATTTGGCATAGCATTTAAACAACCATGATTCAGTAAGAGGTTGGAGACAGTATCTGTGTTCTCCATGGACTTTCTCAAACCATTCTACATCCATAGAAACTTTCTGTGCTAACCAGTTAGAAAAATTAAGGGAATTTAGAACAGGATCATTTCCATACTCATTGTCATAGCGTCCGCCCATGAGGATACATTCACAAATCCTGCCCCCCCCAAAAAAAAAATAACCAACCTATAAGCTACAGCTGACTGTAGGCACCTGAGCAGACACAGCTGAGATTATTGGTGAGCCAGGTCAGAGCAGCTGAAACTCACAAACACATTCATTGTTCTACACTCATAAAATGTTATGATTGTTTGTATAGAGCATTACTGTGACACTAGGTAGCTGATGCAGTAGATTAGAAGCAACCTGTAGAAATCTCATTTTGTTTATTCCAAGAATGACAATTCACTATCTGGATTCTTTCTACACTATGAGAGCATTACATACTACCTGCTCTTCATGTAGTTACTTCAAAGAGAAGGCAATGAGCTACTAACATGTAATTTTAAAAGAACTTTTCATGTTTAAAGCCTCCATGTAGCAATATTTACAGTAACCATGAAGACATCATTTTTATGTATACATGGGGGGGTGGTTTTAGAGTAGGAGAAAGCTAGGATTTTATAATCCCAAATAAATTCAGCCTACTATTGCATGTCATGAATATGTGTCATTTGCCGCATCCACTTCTCCTGCTCCAAAAGCAGTCTCCCTTCACCATGCTCCATCACAAGAGATGTGTCAGCAGTGAAAAAGCAACATTCCACTCTCCATTCCAATTTCACAGTTCAGTAAGGAACAAGTGTGAGCAGACAGAAGCTTGAGACAAGAAGGACAATCACAACCAATGAGGGAACCCAGTCATCTATTCTGCACCCTTCCTCCCCAAGGGCCTTTCAATTTGTACAAGAAAAAAATCAGAGTGGGCTTCAAGCCCTGAAAAGGTACTAGATGCAGCCTTTACTTCTTCAAATGACTAGAATCCAATCAGGCAGAGACACGGGCTGCTGTCTCTCCATCAATCTCTGGTTGTGTTTCAGATTTGAGGTTTATTTTTATTTAAAAAATAAATAAGCTTCTCCTCCAAGTCTGAACAGCTGAAGGAGAGGGACAGAGTACAATGAAAGTGACATCTGTCAACCAACAGTAATTAAGCAGAGATGTGTAGAGTTCCATGGCTCTAAATGGCCCTGTTAAAGTGTTGATGAGCAGTGAAACGTCTGATTAAATTTTAAACAGGGATAAATTGGTCAGTCCCTCCATAGGACAAAGCTAATGGAGGAGTAGACTAACAAATTAAATGAATACTGCCCCAGGGCTGGTAAAAAGACAGGCTGGCACAAGCATGCCTCATCTATAGCCTAAGTGTAACTTCTTCAATGTGATCACAAAGAATATACCTCCGCAAGTACTCCAGAGTTCCAGAGTAGGCTACTGCACTAAAAAGGAATAAACTTAGATAATGGAAAATCGAAATTCAAGTCCAGCTAGGACACTACATAAATGATCTGAGATAGCTTACCACATGACCACATTGGATTCTTGTTTTCTCATGTTCAAAATTTAGAGGTTTTTCACAGATAATTTCAAATACCAGAACACTGGATTTTATTATTTAGACATAACTTAGATAAGAAACCAAAATTTCATGTTTATGTGACAGGCAAAAAAGGTGTATATCCAGAGTGTGTACTGCAAATTTGTAAGTATAGTGGCAATAAATAGAAGTATCAATAACCAGCTTCCTACGGTTTTAGGGCCCATTTCATCCTTGAGTTATAGCAGGCCTCCTCCCATTTTTTTCTATGTGTCAGATCCCATGTACATTTTTGTAACAGGAAAAGTTATAAAAATAAACAAATTTAAAGCCAATAAACTAGTTTTCTACAACTTTGTTTTAACACAGCCTAAGAAAGAAGGCCCAAGCAAGGATGTTTTAACACAAACAAAGGAACAGAAAGCTTGAAGAAGCACAAGAGTCATAAGAAAAGATTAGAATAGTAGCTAGTGCCCTAGTAGAATCTTACAAGATTATTCATCTCTCTACTCATTTGGAAAGACCAGAGGGCAAATGACTGTTAATGATAAGTCTTACAATTTCCAAAGATGTGTTGGATGAAATTATTGTGTAGGAGAAATCTGAACAACATTATTTCAAATATATTGAGTGTTTTTCCTATGCACCAAAGAATGACACAGTCTGAAATTCTACAGGATCATAAAGATCACCAAATTCAGAACTTGTATTTGATGTCTCTTGTAATGTCTTGACACCTGTAATTACTATTTATCATATGCCCATTATTTTCTTTTTTTCTTCTACTATCTTACCTTTCACATTGGTAACCTTATCATGTTTTAGGATCACATTGAAGAAGTCACGTTGTTTAAGCGATAGAAGAGGCAAACATGTGCCAGCTTGTCTCTTTAAATTGCAGTCTCCAGGTGGTAGTTTCTTTTTAGATCTTATTCTTTCAAATAATAATAATAATTCACCAAAGTGAAACAGATAGTTGACGCAGTTTATTCATCAGGCAAAGAATAGAACACTCCACAGAAAAAGTCTGGAGAGGTTTGGTCCACAGCAGAGGTAAGGAACATGGCATGACAGGTTCTGAGCTGTGGATTTTTAAGACTCTTATGACTAAAAAAAGTTGATTGTTCTATTCATAAGTCTAGTAAACATTTTTGCCTTCCAAATAATGGTAGAATAGGATCCCCACCTTAGGAATTTTTTCTTCTGATTCTTCTATAAAAGTTAATGAAGGAATGGTGTGTGTGTGTGTGTGTGTGTAACTACAATGTGAATGGCTTTACAATAAAGCCAGGTTTTTTAAGCATTGAAGACCTTACATTGGTGTGCACTGTGAAAACTGTCCAAGTTTCTTGGTATCTTAATTCGAGATACAGTAGGAAGAGCTTAATTTCAGCTTCAATAACATTTTGACCATCAGGGAATACATTTCCCACAGCATAGCTACAGTCTCCTTGGCTGCCTTATGTCTAACT
The DNA here is from genome assembly GCF_011762505.2 of Arvicanthis niloticus. Classification (NCBI taxonomy): domain Eukaryota; kingdom Metazoa; phylum Chordata; class Mammalia; order Rodentia; family Muridae; genus Arvicanthis; species Arvicanthis niloticus. The sequence goes on along the minus strand of NC_047659.1, from coordinate 68,539,388 downwards.
CACTGAGCAAATCAAGGACATATTTATCAAGCTGAGGCTAGAGTTTTCCGTGATTATATCATATCTAAGTATTTGCCCATCCTGACTCAGTAGTGAAGGGACTCTAGCCAGCCTGGGCATGGCAAACATGGCTCTGGCAGGCATTGCTCTTCTCCCTATCCTCTCTTTTTTTGTGAAAAACCATTAGGTTACATTTCTAAAGCTAGCCATCAAGGTCCATTTCCTTATTTGAACACTTCTTCCTCTTGAGGCTGACTAAAAAGGTCCAATTATTAAAGAATTGAAGTCTATTAATTAAAAGCCCCCTTTGGCTCACCTACCTTACATGCCCAATTAGAATTATATACCCCATCCTAACACAAGGGTTCTTCTTTTATCTTTATATACCATTTGCCTGTAGGCTACATCTGTCTCTGCTCTATCTAGAGGCAGTCCTTTGATTCCCCACAGGAACAAAGATTACTTCTCCCTCTTCTTTGCCCCTTTTCTCCCCTTTTCGTTCTTCCCTTCCTCTTCTCCCTGTTTATCTATACCATATCTTTGTCCGATATCTCTCCCCTCTATCCCTTTGTACTGAGAACTTTGTCTTGGGGTATCTTGGGCCACGTCTGAAGCTCCTACAAGAAGTAGTTATTGATAGTGTATTCTCAAAGACCTGAGCCATCTGCTATGCTGAAGCACCTTCATCATTCCTCTGAGTTTTAACAACCGAAGAAATCTTAGATCATTTGTTAAATATCTTCAGTTCCTTCACAGTGAGTCTCCAGTAACCTCAGCTATTTAATTTGTTTTCTTCATAGATTAATCCCGTCTCTCTAAGTAGATCATTTCCATTAGCAATCAATCACACATACTTTTAAATATTATCCATCAGTGCCATACACACACATACATACTGCCACATATGCACAAAACCGATAATTTCACCTTCCATTTACATAAAATTGGGATAGAGAGGAGACAGACAGATAATTCAAATAGATACACTCCTCTATTTTCTCCTACATTATGACATTTTACTCAATTTTTAAGAGTTTGACTGCTTTAAAAATGATTTATATTGTTAAGACAAGAAATATAAGAGAAAGAAATAGACTATTGTTTTCATCAATTCTCATCATTGACATTTTTAGTGAGAACAAAGATATATTTGTTTTGAAGGAAGAATTGGTCAAAAGATAAATTGAATTTTCAAAATCTACCAACTACCTTTACATATAATAAAGCTTATGGTTTAAAAATAGAATATGATTGGAAACATGATATGGGGATATGGAGGTTATAATCAAGTTTTTCCCTGCTTGTTTGGTAGAAAATGAGAGACAGAAGGCATTACAGCACGTTCTGGATAGACAAGAGAGAGAGAACTGAACATATTAGGAGAACAGACAGAACAAACAATCCTAGGTCTTCATTCTAAATCAAAACCACGAAATACATGTTACTTAAAACTACCATGAAATTTAAATTAAATTCTTAACAATATTCCATTTCTCATTCAGTTCCTAAATTTTTCACTTCCTGTGAAGAAATATCATACCCAATAAGAAGTTATCTAAACAGTAAGTTGAAATATTTGTGGGATAAATATAGGAGAAAAAATAGAAGATGATGCACTTGAATCTCACTCAGCTTCTGTAAGCATGGATGGCCAATCTGTACTCTTAGTTGGGGAAAAGAAGGTGGCCCGACAGGTCACTCATGAAACTACTTCAGGAAGCCATGAATTAACCCTATAGTGCAGTGTCAACTTGTGGGTCATTTGGTTGAATGATCATTTCACAAGTGTCACCTTAGACCATAAGAAAGCATAGATATTTACATTACAATTCAGAACAGTAGCAAAATTACAGCTATAAATTAGTAATGAAAAAAATCTTATGGTTGGAGATCACAACATGAGGTTGAGAACCAGTGTTATAATAAAAGGTGAAGAAGTGTGACACCCTGGTTATATTCTGAATGATTGATGCAGACAAATTCTACATTGTCTTCTGTTTCAACCAGGATGAAGTGCAGAGTGAATACCCAGAATGAGTGGACACTAATACATGATAATAAGACTTTCAGCATCACATTCTGTTCTACTTAGGGTCTCAAAGATCATCCACATTTCCAATAATCACATGGAGTAAAGGACAACTCCAATGAATTTGTCAAGGATCACCCATATACCTCCATATATCAGTGGACTTTTTAATACAAAGACCTGTGGGATGATACATGATACATGTACCCATCTATACAATGGTGCACATTACGATGAAGAGAAACAATTCATGCTGAAAGACTAAAATGCACTAGACATTTCTATCAATCTCCATTCCCTTGTGACCAACTAGACATCATTCCTTAGTCAACCTAAAGTCATCTCAAATGCAATGCATTTCCTGCTTTAGTTCACCTTCAGGTTTTTATCTTCTCACTCAATGAAAGATAGACCATTGTGGATCCTTCAATTCAGACACTCTAGGTAGACATTCTTGAAATATCTTCCAATTTTCATAGAAAGTCAGACGTTAACCAACTTTTTCCCATTTTTACTGTCACTTCTTGTGCCTATGCCAACATCAACAAATAACTTGGGATATCTACCCATAACGATAAACTCAGGGGTCTTCTTCAGTTCTACTTGGAAGATGGTGATCTGGATATGTATAATAATATCCCTTTCAAATTTGTGAATTATTTTCCTCTCTTCAAATTTATCTTAATTGAAAGAAACCTGTAACAAATTTTTAGAAGGGGTGTTATTGGAAATATAAGCCAATCAGAGGAGAGTAATAACCTGTCCAGCTGAGAAATCTGCTGATAAGAGACTTATCTTGCACAGTTAGTATTTCTTACAAATTCATGAGTGATCAGCATGGAGTCAGAAGCCAGTCATTTCTGCACTAAAGTGTCTGATACACAAGAACTGGGTATAAGCTTGCATGCTTGTAGTCCAGACTCAGAAGTTCAGAAGGGAGATCAGAAGTTCAAGACCATCCTTGGCTACATAGTATGCTGGAAGCCAGAAAAGGCTACATTAAAACTCATCTCCAAAAGGAGAGAGACAAAGGGAGACAAGACATGTTAAGTGACCTAGCCAGCTCAAGGCTCAAAATAACAGTAGAAAAAATCATTTAGGATCTTGTCTATAAAGACAAAGAAACGAAAGTGTTGGTTTGTAGTCTCTCGTGATTTCTGCGGTGCACTTACACTAGGGTAAATTTTGACGTAATTATAGAATAGAATGTCATGTGGGGAAAGCTTGGAAGAAGTGCATTTGAGCTGTTGAAGTCAGTGAAAAAGTCCCTCCATGAGGCCGTGGTGCTCACAATCTATACACCCTGCACCTTTGCTCATGATGGTCCTTAAGCAACTGCTCTGTCAAGATGAGGAAGCCAAGTGTGGGTGAAGGATCAGGAAACAGAGGCTTCAAGCCTGCATGGCAGAGGCTGACAGGGCAGGAAAGGAGTTATAGAGCAGATCTGAAAATCACACACAGAATAAACCAAAGACGCAATGGTTTCCAAGAACACAAACTTAAAGAAATGAAAAAAAAATCCTAACAAATGCTGCACTTTAAAATTACTATTTGGATAAGCCACCAATTTAGAGGAAAATGTGGTTATCTAGATAGGAATTAGAGGGCTGTAATTCCTGTTCCAGAGGATTCAATCCCTCTGGCTTCCCCAGACACCTCACTTATATGCACAAACACACACACACATGTATACATAATTAAAATAATAAAAATAGATCTTTAAGAAAAGATGTATAATTAATACAGACTGAATATTTATAGAATAAATAAATAAGGAACTTATTAACTCTAGCTAACACCAGTAGCTATGAGCAAAAGTAAGTGTAGTCAGTGAAAAATACCTAGTAAGCAATAAAAGGAGTAAAAATAAAATTATTTCTACCACATGTGCTATGTTTGCTAGGTGTCAGCTACAAAGTTCAGATGCAGTGCACTGTGTCTACATCCAAAGACTGAAGAACAGCACTTAGAACCTTAAGGTAGCTACCAGGTGGAAGGTAAAGGTAAATGGATAGAAACTTGCTGTTCTGCTTTGTCTGAGCCCTGACAGACAGCTAGGGATTACAGAATCGCTATGGTATCAGACAATTCAGGCATCCCTCTGAATCCCAGTAGCTATATATTCTGAGCAAATCACTTATCCTCAGTTTCCTCTTCTGTAGAGTGGGGAAAATGAGCCTCCTTATATAGCCCCGGGGATGGTTTTTTTTTTCATGACTGTCTTATAACATAGCTCTAACTCTTTTATGGAGACTTTAATGATATTTTTGGGAAAAAAAACATAGTTTGGTATTTCTTTGGTTGTCAATATTACAATATTATCTTCTCATGACAAGTTTTTTTCAACAAAACATAGAAAAGACACTGCTATTTCAAAATCTGTATTGAATATCTCATTCTGAGTAAATTTGAATTGGGAGTGTTTGTTATTGTGTGTAGGTTTTTGAGACTGGGTCTTATTCTGTAGTCAAGCTGGCCTTGAACTCAGGATACTCCTCCTGACCCAGCCTTTTCAGGGTAGGAACCACCATATAGGGTGGTTTTAAATTATTGTTTTGGTGTGTAAAACATTGTTAACTTATAATGCTAAAGCATATACTTTTACCCACAGAATCTTAACTTTCTCCCCAGGATTTGAAAATTCTTTCATATGTCATCCATCAGTACTACCTATATAATGTTTATCATTAGCTATAGTGTCAGGAAAACAGATTTACATAGTGTCAGGCCCCATGCTAGGAGCAGTAACAAACACTCTCTGTCTTCTGTCTGTAGTCCTATTTCACCAACATCTTATGAACAAATATCCCCAAGCTTTCCCCCAATCATAAATTACCCTGAAAATCATTCAAAGCAGAATGAACTGAGAGAACATGACATTGGAGCTTGCTATCTGATCTTCTCTGTCTTTTCCGAGTATAATGAGCCACTAAGCACCTGGGCTGATACTCATCTCCGTGTCTTTAGCAAAACACCCCCTAGGAACTTTGATGTGTGTCCTATGAATAGATCAATTTCTAGGTCGTGTCTTCACATCTCCATTTTGAGCTCTATGGTGGAGGATCCTGGGAAAGTGTGCTGGAAGCTGTGTTAGCCCTATCATGTGGTGACAAGCAGTGCCATGAGTAACAAATGAGCCCATTACTGCTTTACAGTGGAGGAGACAGGTTAATCCTTTGTCAAGTCGCTGTGTGCAGTGTCCTCTGCCTTGTTCCAATTACCCAGGAAGTGATGGCACTTTCTCATCCAACAGCTCTTCAACACCTGCTGACATGTATTTAGGACATTGCTGGATGTGTGGATCTTAACCACACTGTGCTCAGAAAGCCTCGTCGAATGAAAACGGAACAAAGACATGCAGGGGGAGAGAGGGATCCCACACTTTCTGGCAGTAGACGGCCTGTTTTAAAGACAGTGGAAAACAGCAAAATAAGCAGAGAGATTCTTTGTCCAAATTAAAATATTTACTTAAATCCAGAAGTAAAATTGTCCATAAAACCTAGAAAGCCAACACTAAATAGCATGTTAGTTTTATTAGTGAGAAAAGCAATTTCACAGAGAATGTAGTGTGTCTCCTCAGCTAGTTTACGACAAAATTCCTCAGAAAATGATTCCCGGAAACAGTATTTGCCATTTTTGTTCAACATTAGCAATTCAGATTCTCTCCTTTATTTCAGTAGCTGCTTTACTCATTCGACAAACAACCTTTGCGTGACTTCCATAAACATAAACATTAGGGACTATAGCTAAGGTTGAAACGTGGTACTGCCTAGAAAATCAAGTCAAACCCCATCTTGCTAAAGGGGTTCACTTATAAATAGATATTGGGGTTCAGAGTTGCAAGCAGAATCAAACCTATATAAACTGTGAGAACATATATTCTAAAGTCTGTCCCTGAGACCTGGAAAGCCCTTCCTCAGAGTCATGTCTCCTGAAACTCATTCGGCAAACAGCGTTCTTTGCAATGGCTAAGACAAGGAAGAGCAGAAGGTACAGACTGGATCCCTGTAAGCAGGGAACACTCAGATGATAGTTCATTCCATGTTGAACAACGCTTCGTCATTTTTGATCTTGATGAGGCACTTCCTCTCTGATCTTGTCCTCATCTTTAGTTTGTTATTTCTTTTCTAATTTTTGTATAAAAGTAGTTACCAGAGAAGCAATTTATTACAGAACTCTTCATTTCTAACAAGGTATTTCCTCAGCTCTTAGTAGAGCTAACAAGAAGAACCTGAGGTTCTCTCCCTAGATCGAACACTCCTGCCCATGGGAGGACCTCTGTGTTCCTTTTTACTCATTTGTGTTTAAAGTAAACTGTAACTGTCCAACGTCTTTGAATTTTGCCCCCTTATAGGACAGATCAAATAATATAAAATATATAATAACAACCTACATCCTCAGGAGACATGTTCTATTGCTCTGAGGAAGTTTCATAGTAACCCAACATGGTCTGATAAATGTAGTAAGTTTTAAACCAAAGCAAAAATCACAAAACAAATAAAAAAAATTGTGATATGCCTATCTTTGTCTCTGTATCTATATACATAAGCATATATATAAACTGTACTCTGTATTACATGTAATTTGTAACAAATATCATATTTCATTCTTGGAAAGTTAATACAAATATTCAAGGTAACAAGTTACTGAAATGAAGTACAAGAATAAAAGCAAGCATAAACTTTTTATACTATTATCTATTCATAGCACATATCAGTTTTCAATACTTATGTGCCAGAGCCAATGCTGAAAGGGACAGGGACATGGGGAGGGAGAGGAGGAGGGAGAGGAAGAGGGAGTGGGGAGGAGGAAGGGGAGAGAGAGGGGCAGAGAGAGAGATCCCAGTAAATCTGTTTTTCAGAATGACCTCTGACCCTCAGGAGGTAGTAGTCCCTTCACTCAAGGCCACATCTGACATGAAATGCTCGATTTACTTCTGAGGACCTATTTGAAGCCTGAGTTATACTATAGAGAAGTTCCACTTCAAAGAAATGAGGGAAGTTAATTACACTGATACTGTTGTAGTAGTATTAAAGGCCCATTAAGGGAAAGATATTTGGTCAAGAGAAGGAAAGCTCTGGCCAAACTACCCCAAAAAGTAAAAAAGTTAATCCAGTTAGGATGATCGATTGCTCAGCTAAGGGACCACCACCCCTCAGGATTCACCTTAGACCTTACTAAAGAGATGAGGGAAATAATTATACCACTACTGAGATGCTGTACTTTTCCTTCCCAGGAAGCTCGCCTCTGACACGGTTGCTTATGGAGCCACAGGTATACAGCTGGACATTATTAAGCCTGACATTTTCTGAATTACTCAGAAATGTATGATTTTTTTTCCTTCCTTTTACTTTGTATTGTCTATTTTTTGTTACTTATGGGTACTTACCAAAGCCTGGGCAGTTCTTTCCTGGACTGGGCTCTCTCACTCTTTTTCTATGAAGTTACCTGACCCTCTTCCCTTCCACCATGTGGCGGCTTACAAATGGTTTGGCATCCTCTCTTCTTCCATAGCTCTTCCTCCAGGAGGAACGGAGATTTACAGTCTGCCTGCCCTGACTTTTTACTATTGAACTCCAATAAACTTGTCCTTGAGCTTTCTTCTGAGTCTGTTCTTAAATTCCGTTATTAATATGAGACAAAGAAGTCCCAAGAAGGCATTTCAGTTTTTTCAGGTAAACTGTGGCACCTTGTGGAAAGCTCCTTCAAATTTCTAGCAACAGTATCTTCAGCTAACAGAGAGACAGTATGCCTGCCTAGAGGAAGATACACCCAAAAAAATAACAATAGAGAACAGTAAACAAGTGGACAGAAAGGAAATGTAAAATGATACTCTCCCTCAAGTGCTAACTCTTTTCAGACTCCACACTGAGAATAAGCATATCCTTAAATATATTTCCCTGGGATCCCTGGTAAGAGGAAATTCAGGCAGTATCTTGCATAGTCAGTCTCTACTGTTGTTACTTCACCTTTTAAGAGCCCATTGTGCAATAAAGAGCATAACTGAAAGGAGTTTTTATGTCTGTCGGCCATGTTCTCTTTGGTACTTGGTTATAAACAAATATTCTGCAATAGTGATGGTGCAACATGTAAGCAAAATACAACTTACATGTTCCCACACTTCATATATGCTTTCTTAGATCCAACTGTGTGTCTTAGATCTAATCATATGCCTTTTAGTATCCAAATTCACTAGTCAACAGTTCTCCATAGCACCTAAATCTATGTAGCTTTGAATACTTCTTTGTTCACACACAGTAATGGCGTAAAGGGGGGGGGGGGGAGAAGCAAGAAAGAAAGAAGAAGAAAAGAAAAGCTAGATTGTTCTAGTCTGTACTGGGGAGATTTTTACTACTATTTTAGGAGGTTATTCATGAAGAGAGCAATAGGCAGCCACACCATGACTTTAGTTTGTACTGCTCTGTCTGAAGTAGATGCTGCATAACCCAGTCACAGTTCTTTATTGGATCCTTCCTCATTAACTGATTATAATAACTCTCTTTAAGGCTACAATTATAAACCAAGGTAAGATCACCAGAGCAATAATGGTAAGTGATGTGGGAGATGGGACCACCTGTTCATGCAGATAACTGTGATATAACATGCTCATATGTAGTTCTGGAAGTATGCTTGCAATGGCTGCTGCTGTGTGCACTGGACAGTCATAACTTTAAGGCCTAATAGCACATGGTTCAAAATGAGCTGTCTATCTGCAGGCTGCTGTCTGCACATTCAATTCATATTCTTGGTTACACAGTTTCTGCAAGGACCCAACAATCTGCCAGTTGCTGCTTTTTGAAGTGTGTACGGCTCTTTCTGCAGGTGGCATGGCCACACTTCAGAGCCTTAGGGATGTGGTCTGTTGCTCTTCTACTTGGACTTGCCAGAGACACCCCATGGTGCCTTTGCTTACTACAAATACCTTAAGTAACAGTAGATCAGAAGAACTGTGGGACTCGAACGGAAAAGCAGAAGGCTGGATCTGTGAAGAAGCTTTTCTTGCTCTAATCCTTGCTCAAAATAAGTAGCTTTTTTATATTAAAGAATACACAAGGTAAAAGCAGTATTTGTGACTGAAATACACTATAACCAAAACCAAAGGCCTCTGCTCATCGCCCCCAGACTAAAATGCAGCTTCAGATGTCGATATAACTTGAAATGCTTCTATGATGAACCTCTAAATTTCACCCTTTGCTTCAAGTTTGTAATCAATAATCTAAACTTGTAATTTTCTCTTGGTGCTCTATTCTTCCACTCAATTCTACACTATCTACAGTTATGGTTCTAATAAAGTTACAATGATATGATATAAAACAGTGTCTCTCCTGACAGACACATCACATACCACTTCATCACAGGTAAAAATCAAAGAGACTGTACTACTACAACATCATGATAAGGAACATGAACATTCTAATTGTAGCCAATGAGGTCCCTATTACCATTCAGCCAGCAAATGCTTGACCTCTAGAGGGCCAACTTGCTGGTCAATCTTCTAAAGTCACTACTTGCCATATGTCATGTTTCTTAGAAGCAAAATATGAGACAGGATTTTTGTGAAAGTGGTTTATTAAAAGATTGTTCTTAAAGGAAATTAGTAGAGATAAACAGAACAATAGAGTGAAAAGAATATTTTTTTTTCTGAAATCATGATTTGGGTTAAACACTTGATGGACTATCAAATATATTCAGATCTACAAATATGCCAGATTTTGAAGCAAAGTTATGAGACTTCTGAGTCTTCATATGTGTCAAGCACCACTAAAGGGACACAGCTAAGACATAAACCTGGTGTCCTAAACATGTTAATAATAATGTCAACTGGAGAAGTTTTCTAAGAAGGTGTGAACAAGCCAGTACTTCTATCTACTAGGGATGGGGGGAGGACTCAGTCTAGCAAATATATATATCAAAAGTCTATTGTAGGAGGTAACTTTGAGACCCACCTCTGTAGTCCACCCATGAGATATGTCATTAAACCACCTTGTTGGCCATCTGTCTAGATTCCCACATTTCATATTTGTTATATTTTCCAAATATTTCTCCTTCCAACACTATTAGATACTGCTGCTATCAAGGATCAACAGCACCTGCCACAATTAGAAAGAATTTCTCAACAACAGCATGGTGCACAGCTGTGAGTCATAGGAGATTATCACCAACAGCATTTACTGTGTAGCCTTTCCTGTTGACATGTGTACAGAAGAGCTTGGAGGTTGTTCTTGAGTGCAAATTCAGAGGGGATCTGCCTCTTTTGTCAACTGCTTTACACAGAACAGAAGGTAAAAGGTCCATCTCAAAAGTCAAAGTTGCAAGCAGTATATAAGTTCAAGACTGTCCTTTCTTTTAGATTATGACCCTAAATTTGAAGAAAAGAATCTGGTTGATGCAGAAGAAGAAGGAAAAGCAACAGGAAAGCCCTTGATTCATCAGTGTCATTGTGAGCTCATTTTATTTCCTTTTTATCTATCTTTCTCTCTCTCAAAAGTTTGTATGTTTGTGTATGTGCTTACACACATGTACACACACATAAGGATATGTGTTTTCAAGCATATGTGCATATGAGTACTCACTGAGTCCTGATATCAACAAGAGGACTGGACCTGAGTCACCAAGATTTTTCAGAATTCACAATTGGGGCAAATTCAGGGGGGATCTGCCTCTTTTGTCAACTGCTTTACACAGAACAGAAGGTAAAAGGTCCATCTCAAAAGTCAAAGTTGCAAGCAGTATATAAGTTCAAGACTGTCCTTTCTTTTAGATTATTACCCTAAATTTGAAGAAAAGAATCTGGTTGATGCAGAAGAAGAAGGAAAAACAAAGCAGGAAACAGCCTTTTCTCCTGCCTTTGCTCCTGCTTGAGTTCCTGACCTCAATTCAGTCAATGATGGTCTGTGACCAGGATGTATAAGCCACTGAAATCAATTTTTTCCCTAGTGGCTTTAGGTCATGGTGTTTATCATAGAAAGAGAAAGAAAAATAGGACTGTCTTGTGTGTCTGACTATCTGGAACAATGATGCAACAAGGCTTAGTCATCGTCGTGAGAGTTTCTTCTGGTTATGTAGCCAGGAATGAAGTCAATGGACCTGTTTGTCTTTTGTTCATTGGGATTGGTATCAAAAACAAATAGTTGTGGGGCTGAGACTACTACGGGAGCATGGGACTGGTTCTGGACTGCAAGCAGTACCTCAATCAGTAACATGCCGAGGAGACACATTTTAGAGTGACCTTCACTAAACCTAGACCATTAAAAACAGTCATGAGACAGGACTTTCCCCTCCCCAGTTCACTCGTGGTGAGGATTATCATTCATACATATCACTCTTAAATTTTCTTCGCACAATTTCTCCATATACAGATTTACCCTGCATTGTTCTACAACCTCTAATGTGGGTAAGAGGTTCAGGAGATTTTACATTGAGCCTTGTGACCCTATTCCCTATTTCTAAAACCTTCATCTGTATCTTTCACTGAATGCTGTGTTAGCTCTTTCTTCCTGGTGCTTTTGAGATATTTTACTCTAACATCATAATGCACCCAATTTTTAGTTCCAACTTTGACTTACCCTAATATTCTCTGATATCCTCTCTCTCTCTCTCTCTCTCTCTCTCTCTCTCTCTCTCCTCCTACCTTCTCTGACTCTCTAGTCTATTTTAAGTTATCTATATCTATATAATTTTCAGTTGTCTACCCAGGTATTTTACTTTATTCCATCCCAATCTTATTCAGATAATAACGTCCCTGTCTATATTCAAAGGCAATGTGATTGAAGTTTAGTTTCTAACTTTAGCACATATTGGTTATGTGGTCATAGGTAAGTTCTTTTGTCTCTCTGGGCTGTGTCTGTAAAGTATCTGTCTGGGATAATTAGTGACACAATTCAACAGCATAAAGGTATCCAGTACAGCACAGGAAGGTGCCTGGTTTTAGCACATGTGGAAGTTTTCCTCTACCCACATATTTCCCATACATTGCTGATCGAAGAACTTGCTTTGTGTGCCCTAGAAAAATCAGCATCTTAGGACGGATGGCAATTAGGAACCAAGGGTCTCATTTAAAAGAGAAAGGAATGTTAATAGATGTAAAAATACATGCAAAAATCTCTGAACCATGCACATACCAAGGGCTCAAGATTACAGAAGCAAGGACAGGAACATATTCAAAAAGACTACTATGAACTGAAAATACAGACCCTTTATTCAAATATTGCTAAACATTACAAGACCTCAACATCAGAGTATGAAACCCAACATGGGACCTTCTATAAGCCCTGATGGCAAAGCTGGCCCTGCATAAACAGTTGAACTCTGGAACTGTATGCCTGCCTCATTTTTCTATACTCCTTTTCTATACTCTACTGTACAAGCTGTTACACAGACAAATAAAATAAGCTTGTTCCAGCTTCAAGTTAATTGAAGCTGATCAGGCAAAACCCCCAATGAATGAGCTGCTGACCCTCCCTTCACCTCGTGAGTGAGACAAAGGGAGTTTTACACCGTTTCCAGGGAGCTCTATTCCACAGACAGACAAAAGCAGAAGAGGAATCATTTGCAGACTTTGTTTCTGTTTAAAGGTCTCTATCAATTCCAGCAAGGTCTAGGGTACAACTTAAGATACTATATGTTTAAAAAATACTTTAAATAAATGAAAAGGGAAACAGTAAAGATGGGGGAAGAAGAGAGGAAGAGAAGGAGGAGACGGAAGATAAGACAAGAAGATATAGACTTCATCAAAATCCAAGCTCGTTACCCCAAAGCAGTGTATCTTAAGAACACAAAAAAGAATCACATGGCAGCAGATCTTACTGAGTCCTGATCCATCCAAGGTGGCTGCCACCCATAGGTCAATTAATGATAATTCAGAGCTCACTTATTTGTAACAAAGGCATGAGCAAACACTAAGGTCCCAGGATCTCAATTTGTACTTAGTCCTGCCACTTTTATTCAAGAATTTGGGGGCGCATTTGAAAATGCCCTTACAAATCTATATGGAATAGACTAAGAAGAAATCTCTGCTATTCAGTACTCCCTATGGTGAGTTGGTAAACAAGAAGAAGGACAGAAAGGGAGAAATGGAGGGAATGTAGACGAAGATCAGGAAAGAGAGACCGAATCAGAGACACAGTGAGAAAGAGAGAACAACAGAGAAAGTTGGGAGACACTGCTTAGCACAGGCACATACCTTGCTTTATTTAATTAGTATTAAGCCCTTTAGAATGCATCATCAGCGTCAACAGCACAGTGCTCTATACACAGTAACTGGTGTTTTAGATGTTTGTTAACATGCCTCACCAGCTGCTTGGTTTCTGATTTCTTATTTGAAATGATGCCTCCTGGAACACTCCCCTTATGAGAAGACCCAGGAGCCCTTAGTGAATACATTTGGCTTCTGTAGTTTCATGAGTTGAGCTCCCTTTCAAGTATTCAGTCTGCTCAGTTTGTTGGAGCAAAACTGACCCAGACCAGTAATGAAGACTCATTGCTCCACAGTCCAAGAACAGGTACTAATAGCCTCGTGACTTTGGCATAATTCAGATCTGATGGAGGTAGAGACAATGGAGGGGAGTGAGGAAGGGGAGGGAGAGGCAGCCCTACAGATGACCTTGGAGCAGTGTGAACGATGTCTAATGTTCAGCAGTTATAGGCTATCAGACACTAATGTACTCTCTGGGCTGAACCGAATAGGCCCATTACTCTCAACTGCAATTCACCATCTGTGAAGTGAGCTGGTGGCTTTAGACAAGACTACAAATTGCACTTGATACCAAAAGAGACAGGGAAGGGATAAGGATATAAAATGAACAGAAAAGCAGACAGAGACCAAAGGCCATACAAAGATAGGAAGGAAGGTTCTTAGCCTTTAGAACACCCTTTAACAGACCTAAGGCATTCATGACAGAATTCAAGTAGCCTAACAGACTGTCTGGGTGTTCATGGGATCAAAGGTTTATTGTCATTAGGAGAGATGTGTGCAGCTGGAACTCTCAATCCCTCCCACTCTAGGGCAGCTCTGTTGTCACAATTCATTAGCTCCTTCTGACAGTCATTTGACATCATTTCAGAAAAGGAATGTAACTATAGCCCAAATAATATATAGAGCCTTTAGAAAAAACTGATGTCTGTTATACCAGTGCCCCTGATAAGGCTTGAATAAATATGGTGAGATAGGAATGACAGCCCATGATGTTGACTGAAGACATTTTCCTAATCATTCATGAACTGCATTTCAATCTTCACTCCACTGCTCAGGGTCTGTTGGAGATGGAGTTGTGTTCCAGTAAAATCTCCATGTGGAAATTGCAATACCCTTCAATGTCACTCTACCTGGAGACAGAACCTTTAGGAAAATATTGAAGGTTCAGTAAGCATATAAGATTGGGGGCCTGGCATTCCTGTGGAAAAAAAAAAATGAAGACACTAAAATGTCCTCTCTGTCTCTATTTCTAGTGTATCTCTGTCTCTGTTTCTATCTGTCTTTCCCTCCCTCTCCATCTCACTGTCTCTGCCTCTCTCTCTTTCTCTCTCTCCCTTTGTCCCTCCCTTCTTCCCTTTCCTCTTCTTCTTTCTCTTTGCACACATACACAGAAAGATCACAAGAGGACATAGCAAATGGGTCTCACTGGCACTTTGATCCTTTAAGTTTGTCCCCAAGGACTATGGGGAAACTAATTTCCATGGTTAAGCCATTCAGTCTGCTGTATCTTATAATGGCCATGTAAGCTGACCAGCAACAGGGACAATATTATCTGAGGTCAGGTCTAGTGAGTGATACCTTGGACAGTCCAGGGACACATTCCATATTTGTCAAATAGTAAGGACTTGGTGCAGTGGCCATCTGGTTGTTAGGCACCAGTATTTCTTCCAGGTACCCAGAGACAATTCAGGCCATGTTGAAGATGCAATATCTCTGTCATGATGCTGAAATCAGGCACCAGGTACCAGGATCACACTGAAATACACCTCCTCTGAGAAACAAAAATAACCCTTCCCATCCACACTAAGAAGAATTCTCATATAATGATACCTATGTAGCAGACATTATAAGAATTCCCAAGTTTGTCCCTTCATTCACACACACCCTGTTGGTTAGAATTCAGAAAAGGAATTGAAACTAGCGTGCCTGAGTGTAGAATTAAGCAATGGGGAAAAGAACCCTGATCGCCTCAATTGCTTGCGACCTGGACCAAGACCCTTGAGGCCACACAGACTTAGGCAAGTGTCCAAAGCAGACTCATTCATAGCAGGAAGTGGGCAAAACTTTACATCCCCCTTCCAGCATCTCATTGGTTCTCCAGTAGCCAGATGCAGAGCTGTCTCTTTCTCATTGGCTCACTCCATCGCCTGATCCAGGGTCAGTGGTCTCTACCCATGCTGGCAGGGGAAGAAAGTATCAGCAGCGCATGTGCCACCATTGCAGCAGGTCCTGTTTGGCTAAGTTTCTCTTTCACTTCCCTATGGAGTCATCCAGCACAATCTGACCATCCCCTCCAAGGTAACCTAGGAGCAGAAGCCTAGCTTAATACAATGAATCTACTCACCTGCCAAATACAGGCCAGCAAACCCCAGGGTAAAGTATGATCAGTCCAGTACCATGGACTTATTTGGACCACCTTGTCCACATACATCTAAAGACATGGGGAAAACTTTGATGGGTAAATGAAAGGGCAACATATACAGCTTTTGGAACTTTGAAACAAATTCTGCTTGTCTATAAAAAGGAAATACAGAAATAACTGCAATCATAGGATTTGCATGATGCTCACTTGACTTTATTTCTAAGAATGAATGCTATGTATTTATATAAATAAATGAATGTTATATATTTATATAAATATAGGCATTCATATATATAAAGCTGCAGAATGAAATATATAAAAGTATTTAATACATAAGACTACATAATGTTCATCATATTTGATGTTTAACACATTTTTAACGTAATCATTTAGTATTTCCACTAGTTGCAGAAATGTACACATTAGTCAGATTTCCCTATTGTGACAAGATTTCATTCAGTCGGTGTTTCTTTGTAACCTCCTCCTGGTTGTAACTGTGTCTTAGACTTCCCTTCGTTCTGAGGAGCTTATTTAAAAAAGTATTGCTCTGTCAGTTTGGAGAATGTCTTTCTAGAGATCGGAGTGCGAAAAGCCCACTGAGGAAAGTTGTCATTGTCAACGTATCATACTTAAGGGTTAGTACTGTCCACATGAATTGTCACTATTGATGTTAAAACAATGACTTTCAGCTTGGCCTACCAGAAGGTGACTCATTCTTTACTTTTAGAATGTAGTCAAAATAGAGACTGCACTGTGGAGTCAGAGAAGAGAGGATAAGTGGTTGCTACTCTGAATTCTCCCTCTGATTTTGTGCATGTCAGAATCCACACATCGATTTTACTTTATATGTTGGGACATGGCATATTGCTGCTTTATTTTGTGGCTGAAATTGTTTCAGCTTTGGTCACTGGGAGTTCCTTAATGGGGACCCATGTCCCCTTGGCATATTTCCTAATTCTGTGCATTTTGCTTTTTCACATTTAGAAAAATTCTTTACACACAGTCACTAAAATGTGCTGAAAACTTATCTTGTTCATATCTTTCCCTAGCATTGGCATCAGTCATTTTACCTGCTCTGATGTCTCCATTCTTTGATTATAGTATTTTAAACATTCTCTATTAAGGTGATAATTGCTACAATTGGTTTTATATTCAGCATATTTGTGGTTGCTTTCTATTTATTTTTATTTATTATATCTTTCTCTCATGTATTCTCTTTCTGACTTCTCTGGTTGTACAATAGCATGCAATATAATTCTTTTTTATCCCCCTTACGAACATATTAACTATATCCTTAAAACATTTAGAAGTATCTATAGATTTCCAATGTGTGTGTGTATGTATGTGTGTGTGTGTGTGTGTGTGTGTGTGTGTGTGTGTGTGTGTCTGTGTCTGTGTATGTGTCTGTATATACTCTTGTGTGTTGAGATACACATGTGTTGGGTGAGTGTGAAGGCTAGGATATGATGTCAGATCTCTTCCTCAGTCACTCTCTGTTTAAGGAGAAAAAAGGTCTCTCACTTCACCCAGAGAAGGCTTATTTAGCTAGGCCAGTGAGCAGGCTTGCTCTAGGTAGCTAACAAGTTGACCGCAGAGCATACAGTGCTGTACAAACACTAATACAATGTCAACATGACTCACCTAATACAAAATAAACTAATAATGATGAAATACAATAAGCTGCACATGAATTATTTTTTCGCCAATAAAAGAATAAAGCTACTGGAAAGACAACAGTTCTTAGTGCATGGACATCCAAACCACTGTGATGGCAGAGGGGCAGCCACATCCACCAGCATTTATGTGGGTACTGGGAACTGGTTCTCAAGTCTTACTGACATTTTCAGAGCAGGTGATTTATCCACTGAGATCTCTACAGCTTCTCAAAATACATTTCTTAGGCAATTAAAGACCACTCTCAAGTAACTCTTCTTATGTGAGGAAGATATCTGTGAAGATACCTGGTTCTGGTTATCAACTTAGCACAGCAAGAAAGAAGGAATCTTAATCTAGAACTTTCTTCTATCATATTGGCCTATAAGCATGTCTGTTGGCCATTTTACTGATTTCTAATTAGTGTAAGAGGAACCAGACAGTCCCTAGACAAGTTCACCTGGACTGTACAAGAAAGGTAGCTAAACAAGCCAGAGGAAGCAGGCTAGTAAGCAGCATTCCTTCAGGATCTCTGTGTCAGTTCCTGTTTCCAGGTTTCTACATTGGCTTCCCTTGATAGGACCATTCCTTTGCTTTTGATCAGTGTTGAATCACAATAACAGAAAACAAAATGAGGTTAGCGTCTTATAAAACAAGTCTTATTTCTTCCACTGATTTTTAAATGACATCTCACTTATACCTATAACTACTAACTACAATGTTAGTGTTTTCTTTTAACAACTTTTATTGTTTATAATTTTTAAAAGATTTATTTTTATTAGCCTTTTTCTCCATTAATAAATGCATTCATCCACTTTACATCCTGATTGCAGGACCCCTCTCCTTCCATTTTCCCCTCTGATGACCCCTTCCCCACCCCTCCCTATACTTCACTCTGAGAAGAGGAGGTACTCACTGGGTACCAATCCATCCTGGCACCTCACGTTACTATGGGACTAGACACATCCTCACCCACTAAGGCACATAAGACATTCCAGTTAAGGGCTCAGGATCCACAGGCAGAAAACAGAGTCAGAGGAAGCCCTCACTCAAGTTGTTTAGGACCCACATGAAGACCAAGCTGCACATCTGTTACATATGTGCTGGGGTCCTACGTCCATCCCTATGCTCTCCATTGATCTAAGAAAGCCTATTTCTCCTTAATTTTTTAAAACTAAAATGATGTACTTTATGCATATTAATGGACACCATATGTTTAACATATATAATGTTATATTATTTATAATATATTTATATATATGTATATATATAATGTTCACATCAAGTCAATATGGTTATCTCCCCATACATAGATTATTTATGATGAAAACTTGTATAATCCTTTGTTCCATCCTTTCTCATTCCCACTGTCATCACCCCATGAATCAGTGCACCACAGTGTAACTGTAACTTAATACCCATTGATCAAACTCTCCCAATCTCTTTCTCTCTTTATTCTTCTCCAATCACTATAATCACCATTGTTCTCTCAAATTCTACAATACCAACTGTTTGGGGTTGCACTCATGAGCAAGATGAGGCACCATCTGATTTTCCATGCCTGGCTGATTTTGTTCAAAGATCCTCAGTTCCTCTCAACTGCAGCATGCTCTCATTCAGTGCATGACTTAATAGTAATTCATTCAGTGAGCACCACGTTTATCCATTCATTGATTGACAAACTTAAACTAGCTCTCCTTCTTGGCTATTGTGAAGAGTATAATAAACATGGGGGTCCAGAGTCTCATAGAGAAACTGATTTCATTTCCTAGAGATATTTTGTACCTGGTAGTGGGAATTCTGAATCATATTTTTAAAACCTTTGAGGAACCTACATATTGTTTTTATAATGGCTACAACAAATTGCATTTCTGCCGGCAGTGATTTTCTCTCTCCTAGTCCTTGAAGTATTTTTCTTCAGTATTTCTTATACTAAACATTTTACAAAGTTGAATTAATTCCTCGTTGTGCTTTTGATTTGTATTTACCTGGTGATTATTTATTTTAAACATTTTTATATTCCCTTTGCCCATTTTTATATCATTTTGAGACATGACTGCTAAGATAGATTCTCTATATTCAATTGTTTTTTTCTTATTGAGTCTCTGAAGTTCCTATAAATACCAACCACTTGCCAGACATAAGGTTTGCAAGTAGTTCTGCAGTTTCAAGGCTACATCTCTGCACTCCTGAGTTTGTCTTTGCTGTACAGAAGGTTTTCTACTTGAGGTAAACACATTTCTCTATTTTTACTTTTGTTTCCTAGTTGAGATCTTAGAAAAAAATAATTTTTAAGGTTAATTTCATCCAACACACACGTTTTTAGGGACTCTCTCTTTTGTCATTTAAAAAGCCCATACCAGTCTCTTTTGCCTTCAAATATTCTGACAAGAAGTTATTCTGATCTGATTCTTTATGAAATAAGGATATTTTTCTTCCATTTTTCAAGAAAACCCTTTAAAATTCTTCAAAATTGTCACTACAATGGGAATTCTGCTGAATCTGCTTTTGTTTTAGTTTAAAACTGTGGGCTACTTTGTTTTCTGCTTCATTCTCTCCTTCTTACCCATTTGGAATATGAATATTTGTAATTATGCACGTTGTCTGGTGAAAGTCTGTCTGTTTTTTGTTTTTTGTTTTCTTATTGTTGCTCATAGAAGATTTTATTGTTTAGCTGTTGTTTGTCATTGTATTTTAGTTTAAGAAAGCTCTCTTACTTTATTTTCAAATATACCTCATCTCTAAGTTAGATCCTGGTGAGATTACTAAAGTTCTTACTAATTTTTAAATTCCTTAGTTATTTTTAATTTAAAAATAAATTTATTGCCAGTACAAAGACAGGACATCAAGTGGAGGGATGGGGTTACCATCCCTCAGTCAAAAACTCTGTCCCAGAATTATTCATGTCTAAAAGAACTGCAAAGAAAAAAATGGAGAAGATACTGAAGGAAAGGAAGTCTAATGACCCACCCAACTTGGGAACCCTCTCAAGGGGAGGTTCCAAGGCCTGAAACTATTAAAGATGCTATGTCGTGTTTATAGATGGGAGCCTAGCATGGCTGTCCTCTGTGAGGCCCAACAAACAGCTGACTGAAACAGGTGCAGATTCTTACACTCAACCAATGGTCTGAAGTTGGGGACCCCTGTGGTCGAATCAGGGAAAATCTGGAAGAAGCTGAAGGGGAGGGTGACCCCATAGGAAGACCAGCAGTCTCAACTAACCTGGACCCCTGAGATCTCTCAGAAACTGAGCCACCACCAGTCAGCATACACTAGCTGATCCGAGGCCCAGACACATATACAGCAGAGGACTGCCTGGTCTGTCCTCAGTGAGAGAAGAAGTGCCTAACCTGAAGAAGCTTGAGGCCCCATGAAGTATGGATGCCTGGCAGGAGAAGGGTACACCCTTTTGGAGACAGGGGGAGGAGAGATAGGATGAGGAACTGTGGAAGAACAGACCTGGAGGGAGGAAACAACAGGACTGTAAAAAAAAAAGTAATAATAAATAAATAAATACATTTATTATAAAATACTATTTTTATTATGTTTAACTTATTAAAATATTTTAATGAAAAATATTCTGATCAAGGTTTGTCCTCCTTCAACTCTTCCTACTTCCTTATCACCTCTCCGCTCACTGACCTCCACACCTTCTCCTTCTCCTTCTTTATAAAACAGGCAAACAAAAATAAAACCAGAATTATCAAAACACAAGAAACACATGCAAAAACACATAAACAAACATACAAACAAATATAAAAACATAAAGATCAGAAACCATAATATACAGACAGAAATTCAGTAAGACAGCCAGGGCTATACAGGGAAACCCTGTCAGAAAAAAAAAAAGAAAGAAAGAAAGAAAGAAAGAAAGAAAGAAAGAAAGAAAGAAAGAAAGAGAAAAAAGAAAAAAGAAATTCAGTAAGAAAGAAAAGGTTTGAACAAAGCAATATGAGACAAAACAGTCTACAAAAATACCATTTAATTCATTTTTGTTGGCCATCTACTACCTCCTGGGCATGGAGTCTACCCTTAAGTATAGTTAATATACCCCTTGTCACTTATTTTTTAATAATAGTTTTACATTTTCTTTCTAGATTGATCCTTTTGGCTCTTTCTTACAATTCTCACCCATAGATTTCTGTCCACTCTTACATGGCACTTAACTTTATTCAGGAAAGTTTTGACAAACTTAAACACAGTTCTGCTTATTTCCTACCTATTGATCTCACCACTGAGTTATATCTGAGACTAATTCTGAAACAGAGCCCCTTAGACATGATCTTGTTTCCTGGTACTCTTGAGAAAGCATTCGGAGAGATGGCACATGTAGTGGTTTGAATAAGAATGGCCCCAATAGGCTCCGATATTTGAATGGTTAGTTATAGGAAAGTGGCACTACTTTTCAGGATTAGAAGTTGTGGCCTTTTTGGGGTGAGTGTAGCCTTGCTGGAGGAAGTGTGTCACTGGAGTTGACATTTGAGCTTCCAGAAACCTAAGCCAGGCCCAGTCTCTCTCTCATCCTGCATGCCATCATGTCCCCACCACAATAATGATAATGACATTTAAACCTCTGAAATACAAGCCCCAGTGAAATATTTTTCTTCATAAGAGCTTCTGGACCCCTGTGTGCTAATTAGGGGAAGGATTGAAGAAGCTGAAGGAGGGGCAACCCCATAGGACGACCAACAGTCTCAAGTAACCCTAACTCCTGGGAGCTCCCAGAGACTGAGCTACCAACCTGGCAGCATATACTGGCTGGTCTGAGGCCCCAGACACATATATAGCAGAGGACTGCCTGGTCTCGCCTCAGTAGAGATGTGCTTAATCCTTGAGAGATCTGAGGCCCCAGGAAAAGGGGGGGGGTCTTGGAGGGATCACCCTCCTAGAGGCAAGGAGGTAGGAGAAATGTGATGAGGAACTGTGTGACGGGGGACTTGGAAGGTGGTCAATGGCTGGAATGTAAATAAATTAAATTAAATTAAAAATAAGAGTTTCTGTAGATATAGAACAAACACTAAGACAACAGGCATGAACACATACAATCTGTGTGTCCAGAGAGAGTCAAAGGAGAAAGATAACTAAAGGGTAAGTAACTAAATAAGCAAATAAGTAAGAAAATAAAAGGTAAATGAAGGGGTGAATTCTCTTCTTGCTCCCTTCTGCCTATTCAAAAGTTGCTTCAAAAATCAGCCACCCAAGGGAATCTCTGAAGAATAACCTACTTGACCCAACCACACTTTTAGACTTTGTTTAGAGCTTGGGAGCAAGCAGTTATTGACAAATGACTTTGAGAGTGTCACTTCAGTAGAATGTCATTTACTGCTTCTGGTGTCACCCAGAGGAAGAAGGAGCTTCCCTGCAGAGTACACTCTAAGTTACACCAATACTCATTTTTATAGCCTCTTATGCCTAAAGAGGCAAGCAAGACTAGTAGTTACAGATATTTATTATAAAGCACTGTTTTTAAATTCATACTTTGTGGCAGAAATTTAGCTGTGGAATATATACATATATATGATTTGTCCTGATCTGCATGAATAAAAACTGAATCTTTAAAGGAAATAAGTTTACACTAAGTCACAGAGTAAGTGAACCAGAAAATCAGGATTCAAATACAAACCCGAGTCCTTCATTTATCACCTATATTTGGATGTCTTTTAAAAAATCCATTTCTTTTCTTATTCCTGTGCAGAAGAGACACCTTGTAAGAATGTTCTTCACATAATCTGCAAGGAAAGACATCATTGGGGAGAAATATACCTACAATCTTTCTGCTTAAGAACAGATAGCTTTGAAAGAACAACAACAACAAATGCTATTTAATTATGTCAGGATCATTCCTTTAAATTAAAAGAGATGAAAAGAAGTCATGCAGGAGAATCCCCTGCTACCAAATAAAAACATATGTTAAACATCTAGGATCGATTATTGACCAGCATGAGAGTATCAGGATAGCCTCTGAAATACTGCTACATACACCTTCAAACCACAAACGGTTATTGAGTTTACTAGAAGATACTAAAACCTTCCAGAAATTCTTGCAGAATTCTCTAGCATGTCTTCAATGAAAGGGAACATGTAGTTACATGAAACTCTTTACTATTTACATCTCTTTTTAAAAACTGTATAAACATTTCTCAAACAATTAATTACAGATTCCTTCGATCTTTGCCTAGTATGAAGCAAAGAATAAAAATTGCACATTCCCTAAATGTCCTTCAACAAATGAGTGAATGATGAAAAATAGTTCATACACACAATGGAATTATTAACTCCAGAGAACAATAAAATCATGAAATTTGCTCATAAATTGATGGAACTTGAAAAGATTTTATTGAGTGAGGAAACCCAGTCCCAGAAAGACTGAATACTCTTTCTCATCTGTAGCTTCTAATTCCAAATTGTCTGATGCAAATATACAATATGGAGTAACCACAGAAATCAAGAAGGTACAAAAGAACCAGAGAAGAAGGGTCATTGTTGTGATTTGCAAGTGTCTAGCAAACTTACAGTAGTAAATTCTAGGGGGATAACAGAATACAGGTGATGTAAACTGGGAAATAAAAAACAAAAGGGTGTGGACACCAACTGGGATGGAGGAAGCAAGATTAATTCATTTGGAGAAGTAATAGAGAGGGAAAATAATACCAATGTTGTTTGACAAATCCTTAAAAATCATATTATTTTATATATACTAAAATTTATACATAATGTAAGTGTACACAGAGAGAGAGAAAGAGAGAGAGAGAGAGAGAGAGAGAGAGAGAGAGAGAGAGAGAGAGACTCAGTAAAGCCACTGACAATGGTCCCCATAAGAACCATAGATTTAAAAAAAAAAACCACAAAGACACAAGAAACTTCCTATTGAAGGGTTGGTCAGAGTATTCCAAGTGACTCCCCCAAAATACAGACCAACTATGTAGTGCTTGGTTACCTTCCATGAGTGGAGGCTAGATCCCTGTTACTGGAGTTGGCTGCATACTTAGGACACAGGAGTAGGAAGATTCACACTGGATTTGACCTGAAGCCTCCTTCTTATGTTCTAGCTTCTGTCATTCAAAAACACAAGCTGCCAAGAGAATGACCAATTAAACAGTCCTGCCCAACTATAACACTTGCAATTCATAACAATGATCAGCATGCCAAAGTATCCCTAAAGGCAAAATAAGTGGCATTCACATGGTGGTGAACCAATCACTGTCTAATCACACAAAAGGATCATTCAACAACAGGAAAATCTAGTGCCTGGTCCTGGAAACCTAGCCACCTTCTTAGAGCTAGTAAGATCATGAATCTTAGGAAAGAATTTACTATTATCACCTCTTTAGACCAGCATACTTACTTTTCACATTCTAAATCATATCCTTATACACACAGGAAAGTGTGGCTACCACCCCTCATCAAAGAAGCTGCTCCTTACAGCAAGTGGAGATCATCATGGAAAACCATATCTGGACACAATGCAGAGACTAGAAAATCATAGAGATCCCAGTCCAAAATGATGCATCTACATCACAGCTCCTGTCTCTATGGCTCAGGAAACATAGAAGAAAGAGGCAGAAAGATTGTAAGAGGCAATATAGCAGGAAGTCTGTCATAAAACAGTGCCCTCTAGAAATGGCTGCATAAGGACCAGAACAATGAAAATGCTAACCTGAAAAGGGGTTAATTTCATGGGGTACCATGACTAGAAAAAGACCTCCAGGCAACTAATAACTACTGAGAGAACTGTCTGTATTGGATAACCAATGAGAGGCCTCATCTCACATGGGGGTCTCTTACTGGTTATTTAATGTAGGATGCTCTACCATGAAAATAAACACACACAAAGCACAAGCATAGATTCAACAGTTTGTTTTTATATACTGTGTTTACATATACATTTATATGTAACAATAATAATCAAAGAAAACCAGATTATCAAGGGAGAATACTGGGGAGAGGCTAGAGGGAAGAGATTTCCATTACACAGACACACACACATGCACATACACATGCGAGTGTGTGTAGACATATATGTGTATATATATACATATATATGTATATATATACAGATATATCTGTATATATATACATATATGTGTATATATGTCTAAATATGATTGAAATATATATTTTTCTAATTGCATGTGTCTTAAAGAAAGATAAAAGTGTTTTGGAAAATATATAGTTTATTCGTCAAGAAAAGATGCAGAAAATGAAAGAAAATGCATCTGAAGCTCAGAGATATTACATACAGACTTTTGATTGATGTGTCCCTGGATGTGATTATGAGGAATCTTTAACTCTATAGAGAAGCTTTATTCCTCGTGGCAGGAGCACACAAGAGCCTGTATTTGCCGATACTGCATATAGATTATCTCACTGAATTTTGATTTAAAAGGATTAAAATATGATATATTGTGGTTGAGAAGTGCTTAAATTGAAATGATAATATAATCTGAATGGATCGCTATCTGTGTGTTTCTTTTAATTCTGATGTATTAATATAGAAGAAGGTTTTATTCTGATACTCTGATACATACTAAGATGGACTTTGATCATATCTATTGCCCTTTCATAACCCATCAAACCCTATTCTTCCATCCCACCACATCCTTCCATCTCCACCCTTCTTTCTTCCCTAGTAGTCTCCTTTTTATTTCATGTACTTCCCCCCCCCCCGCAAGAGTTTAACCTTTAGTAATAGTTCCAGGGGCTCTCTAGCTACCAAGAATCTTAAAGCACATTGCAAGTAGTAGCCATGTCTTTACAGATTACATACATATTGAGTGTCATTAATTTTTTTCTTAAGACTTGACTATAACTATCAATGGAGAACAAACTCAATGAAAAAAAAAAACCCATTTCATCTTCATAAGCCATGATCTTGGATATTGTCAAGTTTACTTAGAAACACAAATTAAGGGGTTTCACACTAGCACCCTTCAAACCTTATCCAAAGATGAGAAGAGAGATTCCAGGGAGATTCAAGGGTGGGAGTACTGGCTGAATATAAGATCCACAATGTCCCAATTCCACACTATTGTTCGCAAACCAAAGAAGATAAATTACAAATCATAAATATGCAAATGGTAGGTATACCACTCAGCCCTTAGCATGCTTACCTGCATGTACAAACACTTGACTTCAGTCTGTACAAAGGTATAAACTAAGTGTGATGGAGCACACTTGTAATCTCAGCACTTGGAAAGTGGAAGCAAGAGGATCAGAAGGCCAAGGTCATATCAGCTACATATCAAGCTGGGGATGAAGCTTTAATACATAAGACCTTGACTCAATAACTAAGACAAAAATATGCAAACAGGACCTCACTTGCCTTAAACATGCAATTTTAAACACTTCCAACTTGCCTTGAGGCAAGGCAGCTTGTCTCATATGGGATATTGGAAAGCAAAGGTGGGTCAGGAACATATGTCCAATACAGCTTCCTAGTCAACATTGTCGGGCACTCAGCAAGCTCACAGGTGAGCATCATTCTTTGTCCCAGCATTAGCATGGCTCACCAATCTCTCTGGCAGCAACCATGCTCCTTCAGCGTCGTGATGAAAAAACACAAACATGGCCTCTTCCCAATATTAGATACCTGATCGGGATCATGCCATATGCCAGTAAGTGGATCAATCTTTTTCATCCTTAATAAGGATGCCTAGCTGAAGGGTGCCAGAGACATTCAGCAGAGAGTTCCTTGGCATCCAAATTTTTTAAAAATTTAAAATAAAAAGGAATGATTTAAATAAATTTGTGGTGTACAGGGATATAACTCCCCCTTTCATATTTAATGAAGATGCTGTTTTAAAGTTCCATGGGCCCATTCCATTCCACAATACCTTGTCCTTGGGGATTATAAGGAATCCCAGTAATATGAATAATATTAAATTGTTGACAAAAAGTCTCAAATGCTCGACTGCAATAGCCAGTTTCATTATCTGTTTTATATTACTATTATTATTGGATATATTATTTATTTACCTTTCATATGTTATCCCCTTTACCCATTCCACTCCTAAACCCCTATCCCATCCCCTCTCCTCGTACTTCTATCAAGGTGGACCCCCACTCACCCACCCATTTCCACCTACCTGCTTTCAAATTACCCCACACTGGGGCATCCGGCCTTCCTGGGACCAAGGCCCTTCTCTCCTACTGATGACCAACAAGGCCATCCCCAACGACATATACAGCTGGAGCTCTGGTATACTCCATGTGTGTTCCCAGGCTGGCAGTTTAGACCCTGGGAGCTCTGATTGGTTGGTATTGGGCCGCCAGCCTCCTCAGCTCCTTCTGTCTTCTCTCTACCTCCTCCATTGGGGACACCGTGATCAGTTCTATGGTTAGCTGCCAGCATCCGCCTCTGTATATGTCAGGCTCTGGGAGAGATTCTTAGGAGACAGGTATATCAGGCTCCTGTTAGCATGAACTTTCTGGTATCCACAACAGTGTCTGCATTTGGTGACTACACATGGGATGGATCCCAGGTGGGGCAGTATCCAGAGGGTCCATCCTCTTTTTCTGTTCCACACTGTCTTCATACTTGCTCCCATGAGTATTTTGTTACACTTTGTGAGAAGGACCAAAGCACCCACACTTTGGTCTTTCTTCTCCATGAGCTTCATGTGGTCTGTGAGTTGTATCTTAAGTATTGTGAGCTTTTGGGCTAATATACACTTATCAGTGAGTGCATATCATGTGTGTGTTATTTTGTGATTGGGTTACCTCACTCAGAATGATATTTTCCAGTTCCATCTATTTGCCTAAGAATTTCATGAATTCATTGTTTTTAATAGCTGCGTATCTCTGTACCAATACCATGCAGTTTTTATCACTATTGCTCTGTAGTACAGCTTGAGATCTGGGATGGTGTTTCCCCCAGAAGTTCTTTTATTGTTAAGAATAGTTTTCACTATCCTGGGTTTTTTGTTATTCTAAATGAATTTGCAAACTGCTCTTTCTAAATCTATGAAGAATTGAGTTGGAAGTTTGATGGGGATTGCATTGAATCTGTAGATTACTTTAGGCAAAATGGCCATTTTTACTATATTAATCCTGCCAATCCATGAGATTTTTCCATCTTCTGAGATATTCCTAGATTTCTTACTTCAGAGACTTGAAGTTCTTGTCATACAGGTCTTTCACTTGCTTGGTTAGAGTCATACCAAGGTATTTTACATTACTTATGACTATTGTGAAGGGTGTCATTTTCCTAATTTCTTTCTCAGCCTGTTTATCCTTTGAGTAGAGGAAGGCTACTGATTTGCTTGAGTTAATTTTATATGGAGCCAATTGGCTGAAGTTGTTTATCAGGTTTAGGAGTTCTCTGCTGGAAGTTTTGGTGTCATTTATGTATACTATCATATCATCTGCAAATAGTGAAATTTTGACTTCTTCCTTTCCAATTTATATTGGTTGACCTCCTTTTGTTTCCAAATTGCTCTGGCTATGACTTCAAGTACTATTTTGAATAGGTAGGGAAAGACTGGCAGCCTTATCTAGTTCCTGATTTTAGTGGGAGTGCTTCAAGTTTTCCTCCATTTAGTTTGTTGTTGGCTACTGGCTCGCTGTATATTGCTTTTACTATGTTTAGGTATGGGCCTTGGGTTCCTGATCTTTCCAAGATTTTACCATGAAGAAATGATGAATTTTGTCAAATGCTTTTTCAGCAGTTAGTGAGATGATCATGTGGTTTTTTTTCTTTAAGTTTGTTTATATAGTGTATTGCATTGATGGATTTCCAAATTGAACCATCCCTGCATTCCTTGGATAAAGCCTACTTAGTCATGATGGATAATTGTTTTCATGTGTTCTTGGATTCGGTTTGTGAGAATTTTATTGAGTATTTTTGCATTGATATTCATAAGGGATATTGGTCTGAAGTTCTATTTCTTTGGGTCTTTGTGTGGTTTAGATATGAACATAATTTTGGCTTCATAAAACAAATTGGGTATTGTTCCTTCTGATTCTATTTTGTGAAATAGTTTAAAGAGAATTACTATTAGGTCTTCTTTGAAGGTCTGATAGAATTCTGCACTAAAACCTTCTGGTCACAGATTTTTTGGTGGGGAGCCTTTTAATGATTGCTGCTATTACTTTAGAGGTTATGGAGCTGTTTAGACAGTTTTTGTGATCCTGATTTAACTTTGGTACCTGGTATCTGTCTAGAATTGTCCATTTCATCCAGATTTTCCAGTTTTGTGGAGTATAGGTTTTTGTAGTAGGATCTGATGATTTTTTTTTAATTTCCTTGGTTTCTGTTGTTATGTCTCCCTTTTAAGTTCCAATTTTATTAATTTGAATACTGTCTGCCCTCTGATTAGTCTAGCTAAGGGTTTATCTATCTTGCTGATTTTCTTAAAGAACCAGCTGCTGGTTTTGTTGATTCTTTGTTTAGTTCTTCTTGTTTCTACTTGTTTGATTTCAGCCCTGAGTTTGATTATTTCCTAACATCTACTTTTCCTCAGAGTCCATCTGTCTCTGTGATCCTGTGATGCTGAGATCCTCGGTGTAGGAGCTCCTGGGAGCAGGCTGCTTCTGGGATCCTGAAATCCTGGTGTGCCCAAGCTCCTGAGATCCTGTGATCCTGTGATCCTATGATCCATGTTCCTTGGTGTGCTAGAGCTCCTGGCAGTTCAGCCTCCTCTGAGTTTTGTGGGATTGGGTGCAGAGCTGATGTTCAAGGTCTGCTCAGGGAACCAGCACAGACCAGATGGGATCTATACCACTGGCCAGAAGTGAGTTCCTGGGTCCCTGTGGGTCCCAATTACTCCCTGTTTGGGGCGAGTGTAGCTGCCTCCTCATCTGTGATCCTGGGCGTGTTAGAACTCCTGGGAGTCCAGCCTCCTCTAGGTTTTGGGGGAATGGGTGCAGAGCTGACATTCAAGGTCTGCTCAGAGTTCTGCCATCATCTTAGGGGGAAAAACACATTGGACCCAGTCCCTGAACCCAGGAGAATGTGCAGGACAGGAAACTAATATAAGCTAAACCTTAGGCATCCAGAAGCATGCAGCCAAGTCCAGTGAGAATCAACAAAAGCCATGTGGCTGACTATTAGTGTGTTCCTGAGAAATACCAATGGCAGTGTAAACCACTGAGTTTTGGAGTTGTTACATAATGAGATAATGGGATAACAGAAGCTTTTAACCTTGTCCAAAGACATCTTTGAGCTGAGCATACAATGAAAGTTATGAACTTTCTTTGCAGTAAAGCATATGCATAAATTCTCAATTTTATGTAATTTAGAAGATTCATTGACCTCCTGAATTGTCTGTGAAGGCCTAGTTATTAATAGGGTTTTTTCCACATCTAAATAAAGATAAACTTTCAGTTCTCTTATAAAACTGGTAATTCAACTTGAAATATGATGTTATGAAAAAATATGTATCCCTTATTCTGCAAATGACTTTTAAGCACTTATCTAAGCACACCTCTCTCTCTCTCTCTCTCTCTCTCTCTCTCTCTCTCTCTCTCTCTCTCTCTCTCTCTCTCTCCTCTCCTCTCTCTCTCTCTCTCTCTCTCTCTCTCTCTCTCTCTCTCTCTCTTTTTCCTTCACCTCCTCCTCCTTCTCTCATTCATTTGAAGAAACAATTCCAGTAAAATGATTTTAGAGGTTGTCCATCCCTCTCCAACCCAATATCACTTCTGAAACTGCTTCATTTCACAATGACTGTGATGGCCTATTACCTCCTTCCCTACACTTCTGCAACCCGTTCTTCATCCAACAGCCAAAGTTCTTTTCAATACTTTCCTTTGGCAGTGTTTTCCTATTCTAATTTAAAGAACACTCTATGCTTATGTCAAAAACACTTTACGGTTCAGTTAAGAAATGGAACTACAGTCTGCTCAGCATGAACTGTGGGGAAGATGCCTAATGGTTTTAAAATTGGTTATTCATCTATTCATTCATGTGCCTAGAATTATTTATACAAAATCAAAGACAGTAAAGAATCTTATGTAAAAGTACACAGAGCAGTGTATGAATCCACGTTTTAAAAACTTTTTAAAATATGAATTATATGTGGGGTTATAGCACAATTGATGAGTGTTTAACTAGCATGCAAAAGGCCCTGAGTTCCCAGAACCACAAGAAGACAGAGCAGAAATTTCCAAAGCCCATTTTCTACTATTTTCTAGTAAATGAGTACTGGAAATTTTCAGAAAAACCTAGATATATTTTGAGTCTTAGTAGTTTAGAAGCTAACTCACAACTCATTAGTAGTATTGTCTAGTTATTAGTAACTAAATAATATTATGTTCCATATCAATTTTACCAAATTATTCTAAATTTCTGTTAGTTTATATTTATGCATTTTTACATACAATATAATTTATATTCTTTGCATCTTTATATAGCCCAAACTGGCCTTAAATCCTTGATATAGCAAGAATGAACTGGGATTTCTGATGCTTTTAAACATGCTGGATGTTAGGATTACAGATGTATATCACCATGCCCAGTTCTTTTTTTTAAATTTATTTTTATTGGATATTATATTTACATTTCAGATGTTATCACCTAACCCCTCTTCCCTCCACCACCAAGGAACCTCCTATCCCATCTCCCCTCCTCCTGCTTCTATGAGGATGTGGCCTCACCTAATCCCCCACTTCCACATTCCAACCCTCGAATTCCCCCCCCAACAAACACACACACACACTCAGTGTCTATCCTTCATGGGACCAAGAATCTCCTCTCCCACCTATGCCCTACAAGTCCATCCTCCCTTTCATGTACAGATGGAGTCATGGGTCCCTCCCTTTTGTGCTCCCAGGCTGGTGGTTTAGACCTTAGGGAGCTCTGGTTGGTTGGTTTTGTTGCTCTCCTCATGGGGCCACAAACCCTTTCTGCTTCTTCAGTCTTCTCTCTAACTTCTCCTTTGGGAAACCCTTGATCAGATCAGTGGTTAGCTGTGAGCATCGGCCTCTGAATGTGTCAGCCTTTGGCAGACCTCTGAGTAGACAGCTATATCAGGCTCTTGTCAGCATGCACTTCCAGCCATCCACATCAGTGTCTACCTTTGGTGATTGTACCTGGGATAGATATCCAGGTGGAATGGTCTCTAGATGGCTCCTCCTTTAGTTTCTGTCCCATACTTTGCTTCCATATTTGCTCCCTTGAGCATTTTAGTTACCCCATCTAAGTAGGACTGAGGCATCCACACTTGGTCTTCCTTCTTCATGAGCTTCATGTGATCTGTGTTTAGTCTTGGCTACTCCAAGCTTTTGGGCTAACATCTGCTTATAAGTGACTAAATACCATCTGTGTTGTTTTGTGATTGGGTTACCTCACTGAGGATGATAATTTCTAGTTCCATCCATTTACCTAAGAATTTCTCGAATTCATTATTTTTAGTAGCTGAGTAATACTCCATTATGTAAATGTACCACATTTTTTGTATCCATTCCTCTGTTGAAGGACATCTGGGTTCTATCCAGCTCCTGGCTATTATAAATAAGGCTGCTATGAACATAGTGGAGCATATGTCTTTGTTATATGTTGGAACATCTTCTGGGTATATGCCCAGGAGTGGTATAGCTGGATCCTCATGTAATAGTATGTCCAGTTTTCTGAGGAAGCACAGACTGATTTCCAGAGTAGTTGTACCAGCTTGCAATCCCACCAACAATGGAGGAGTGTTTCTCCTTCTCCACATCCTAACGAGCATCTACTATCACCTGAGTTTTTTATTTTAGCCATTGTGACTGGTGTGAGGTGTGAGGTGGTATCTCAAGGTGCTTCTTGGCCATTCAAGTTTCCTCAGTTGAGAATTTTTTGTTTAGCTTTGTACCCCATTTTTAATAGGGTTATTTGGTTGTCTGGAGTATAATTTCTTGAGTTCTTTGCATATACTGGATATTATCCTCTATCGGATGTAGGATTGGTAAAGATCTTTTCCCAACCTGTTGGTTGCCGTTTTGTTTTATGACAATGTACTTTGCCTCACAAAAGCTTTGCAATTTTATGAGGTCCCATTTGTCAATTCTTGATCTTAGAGCATAAGCCATTGGTGTTCTGTTCAGGAACTTTTCCCCTGTGCCTAAGTATTAGAGGGTCTTTCCCACCTTCTCTTCTATTAGTTTCAGTGTATCTGGTTTTAAGTGAAGGTCCTTTATCCACTAGAACTTGAGCTTTGTACAAAGAGATAAGAATGGATTGATTTGCATCCTTCTACATGCTGACCTACAGTTGAACCAGCATCATTTGCTGAAAATGCTGTCCTTTTTCCACTAGATGGTTTTAGCTTCTTTGTCTAAGAGCAAGTGATCATAAGTATGTGGGTTCATTTCTGGATCTTCAATTCTATTCCATTGATCTTCCTGCCTGTCTCTGTTACCAATACCATGCAGTTTTTATCACTATTGCTCTGTAGTACAATTAGAGGTCAGGAAAGTAATTCCCCCCAAAGATTTTTATTGTTGAGAATAGTTCTCGTTATCCTAGGTTTTTTGTTATTCCAAATGAATTTGGAAATTGCTCTTTCTATCTCTATAAAGAATTGACTTGGAATTTTGATGGAAATTGCATAGAATCTGTAGATTGCTTTTGGCAACATGGCCATTTTTACTGAATTAATCCTGCCCATCCAGGAGCATGGGAGATCTTTCCATCTTCTGAAATCGTCTTCTATTTCTTTCTTCAAGACTTGAAGTTCTTATCATACAGATCTTTTACTTGCTTGGTTAGATTCACTCCAAGATATTTTATATTATTTGTCACGATTGTGAAGGGTGTCATTTCCCTAATTTCTTTTTCAGCCTGTTTATCTTTTGAGTAGAGGAAGGCTACTGATTTGTTTGAGTTGATTTTATATCCAGCCACTTTGCTGAAGTTGTTTATCAGGTTTAGGAGTTCTCTGTTGGAAGTTTTAGGGTCACTTAAGTATACTATCATATCATCTGCAAATAGTGAAATTTTGACTTCTTCCTTTCCTATTTGTATTCCTTTGACTTCCTTTTGTTGTCTAATTGCTCTAGCTAGGACTTCCAGTACTATATTGAATAGGTAGGGTGAGACTGGGCAGCCTTGTGTAGTCTCTGACCTTAGTGGGATTGCTTCAAGTTTCTCTCCATTTAGTTTGATGTTGGCTACTGGCTTGCTGTATATTGTTTTTACTATGTTTAGGTATGGACCTTAAATTCCTAATCTTTCCAAGACTTTTAACATGAAGGGATGTTGAATTTTGTCAAATGCTTTCTCAGCATCTAGTGAGATGATCATGTGGTTTTTTTCTTTGAGTTTATTTATGTAGTGGATTACATTGATGGATTTCCGAATATTGAACCATCCCTGCATTCCTGGGATAAAGCCTACTTGATCATGATGGATGATTATTTTGATGTGTTCTTGGATTTAGTTTGCGAGGATTTTATTGTGTATTTTTGCATCAATATTCATAAGAGAGATTGGTCTGCAGTTCAATTTCTTTGTTGGGTCTTTGTGGGGTTTAGGTTTGAGTATAATTGTAGCTTCATAGAACAAATTGGGTACTGTTCCTTCTGTTTCTATTCTGTGGAATAGTGTAAAGAGAATGAGTATTAGGTCTTCCTGAAAGGTCTGATAGAATTCTGAACTAAAATCATCTGGTCCCGGACTTTTTTGGTGGGGAGACTTTTAATGACTGCTTCTATTTCTTTAGGGGTTATGCGACTGTTTAGATGGTTTAGCTGCTCCTCATTTAATTTTGATACTTGGTATCTGTCTAGGAAATTGTCCATTTCATCCAAATTGTCCAGTTTTGTTGAGTCTTTGTAGTAGGACAATTTTTTTTTAATTTCCTCAGTTTCTGTTGTTATGTCTCCCTTTTCAGTTCTGATTTTATTAATTTGAATACTTTGGTTAGTCTGGCCAAGGGTTTATCTATCTTATTGATTTTCTCAAAGAACCAGCTCCTGGTTTTGTTGATTTTTTTGTATAGTTCTATCTGTTTATACTTGGTTGATTTCAGCCCTGAGTTTGATTATTTCCTGCTGTCTACTCCTCTTGGGTATATTAGCTTCTTTTTGTTCTAAGGCTTTCAGGTGTGCTGTCAAGTTGTTAGTGTATGCTCTTTCCAGTTTCTTTTTGTAGGCACTTATAGCTATGAGTTTTCTTAGAACTGCTTTCATGGAGTCCCACAAGTTTTGGTATGATGTGTCCCAATTTTCATTAAATTCTAAAAAGTCTTTAATTTCTTTCTTTATTTCTTCCTTGACCAAGTCATCACTGAGTAGAGCATTGTACAGTTTCCATATGTATGTAGGCTTTCCATTGTTTTTGTCATTATTAAAGATCAGCCTTAGTCCATGGTGGTCTGCTAGGGTACAAGGAATTATTTCAATCTTTTTATATCTGTTGAGGCCTGTTTTGTGACCATTTATATGGCCTATTTTGGAGAAGGTACCATGAGGTGCTGAGAAAAAGATATATTCTTTTGTTTTAGGATGAAATCTTCTTTAGATATCAGTTAAGTCCCATTGATTCATAACTTCTGTTAGTTTCATTGTGTCTCGGTTTAGTTTTTGTTTCCATGATCTGTCCATTGCTGAGAGTGGGGTGTTGAAATCTCCCACTCTTATTGTGTCAGGTGCAATATATACTTTAAGCTTTAGTAAAGTTTCTTTTATATGTGCGGGTGCCTTTGCATTTGGGGCGTAGATGTTCAGAATTGAAAGTTCATCTTGGTACATTTTTCCTTTGATGAATATGAAGTCTCCCTTTTTATCTTTTTTGATTACTTTTGGTTGAAAGTTGATTTTATTTGATATTAGAATCACTACTCCAGCATGTTTCTTGGGACCATTTGCTTGAAAGATTATTTTCCATCCTTTTACTCTGAGGTAGTATCTGTCTTTTTCATAGAGGTGTGTTTCCTGTATGAAGCAAAATGCTGGGTCGTGTTTATGTATCCAGTCTGATAGTCTATGTTTTTTTTTTTTTTTAATTGGAGAGTTGAGTCCATTGATATTAAGAGATATTAAGGAAAAATGAATGTTGTTTCCTGTTATCTTTGTTATTGTAGGTGGAATTATGTTTCTGTAGGTATCTTCTTTTGGGGTTTTTAGAAGATTACTTTCTTGCTTTTTCTAGGTTGTAGTTTCCCTCCTTGTGTTGAAGTTTTCCACCAATTATCCTTTGAAGTGCTGGATTTGTGGTAAGATATTGTGTAAATTTGGTTTTGTCATGGAATATCTTGTTTCTACATTTATAGTGATTGAGAGTTTTGCTGGGTATAGTAGTCTGGGCTCGCATTTGTGTTCACTTATGGTCTGTATGATATCAGTCCAGGATCTTCTGGCTTTTATAGTCTCTGATGAGAAGTCTGGTGTAATTCTTATAGGTCTGCCTTTATGTGTTACTTCACCTTTTTCCCTTACTGCTTTTAGTATTTTTTCTTTGTTTTGTATATTTGATGTTTTTATTATTATGTGGCGGGAGGTATTTCTTTTCTGTTCTAGGCTATTTGGAGTTCTGTAGGCTTCTTATTTATTTATGGACATCTCTTTCTGTAGGTTAGGGAAGTTTTCATCAATAATTTTGTTGAAGATATTTACTGGCCCTTTAAGTTGGGAGTCTTCACGCTTATCTATACCTAGTATCCTTAGGTTTGGCTTTCTCATTGTGTCCTGGATTTCCTGGATGTTTTGGGTTAGTAGCTTTTTGTATTTTGCATTTTCTTTGACAGTTGTGTCAATGTTTTCCATGGCATCTTCTGCACATGAGATTCTCTCTTCTATCTCTTGTATTCTGTTGGTGATACTTGTGTCTATGACTCCTGATCTTTTTCCTAGGTTTTCTATCTCCAGGGTAGTCACCCTTTGTGATTTCTTTATTGTTTCTACTTCCATTTTTAGATCCTGGATGGTTTTGTTTAATTCCTTCACCTGTTGGTTGTGTTTTCTTGCAATTCATTAAAGGATTTTTGTGTTTCCTCTTTAAGGGCTTCTACCTGTCTACCCGTGTTGTCCTTAAATTCTTTCAGAGTGTTATTTATGCCTAAAGTCCTTTATCATCATTATGAAAAGTAATTTTAATTCTGAATCCTGCTTTCCTGGTGTGATGGGGTGTTCAGGGCTTGCTATGATGGGAGAACTGGGTTCTGATGATGCCATGTAACTTTGGATTTTTTTACTTACATTCTTGCGCCTGACTTTCGCCATCTGGTTAACTCTAGTGCTGCCTGTACTCACTGTCTCTGACTAGAGCCTACCTTTCCAGTTATCTTGCTTGTGTCTGAACTACTCAGGGTCCAGATGTCTCTGTGATCTTTTAATCCTGAGCTCCAGTTGCTCTGAGTACAGTGGCTCCTCTAGGATGTCTCAGGATATGGAGTCTCCACGGTAGCAGACCAGCTAGGTGTCAGCTTCTCTGGAAGCAGTGTCTCCTCTAGGATTTCTCAGAATAAGGTGTCCACTGCTTTGAGTGCAGTGTCTCCTCTAGCATGTCTCAGGATATGGTGTCTGTTGCTCTGAATTCAGTGGCTCCTCAAGGATGTCTCTGGATATGATGTCCACACGAAAGCAGACCAAGCGGGTGTCTGCTCTAGGCAAGGGGCGAAAGGGGAGTGGTATTCCGCAGGGGCGGGATTTGGGTATCTGCTGGAACCTGAGCACTGCCTGCACCCAGTTATGACATGTCTGGGGTGCACATAGGGCAGTGTGTGAGTGTTCTTACCTGCCGCTCTGGGTTCAGTGGTCCCTCTAGGATGTCTCGGGATCCACTGTCCACACAGGAGCAGACCAGACGGGTGTCTGCTCCAGGCAGCAGGGACAGGCAAGGGGCCACCATGTCCAGTTCTTAAAGGTTAACACATTTATATCCATATAACTATTTAAAGTATTATGCTACTATGTTTATATTGTTATATCGATTATAATAGCAAACTCTATTTCATTTTTTTTCCTACTGATTTAGTTGATTTAGCTACAGAGTGATCAATCTTATTTGGTATTTTCACCAAACTAACTTCTTATCAAACTAACTTAGTTTTGTTGATCCTGTCTGACTTCTAGTATCAATCCTATTTATTTACTCAGTGATTCTTTCCTTTTGCTAACTTTCTGCTTTATTTGTTTTGTTTTATATATTCTTGGAATGTGGAGAAAAGTGTTTGATTTAAGATCTTATCTTTTGAGCTTGGGTACTTACTACTAGACACTGTCTGCTCAGAATGACATTTGCTGGGTCCTGTGAGTTTTGCTTTCTTTGTTTCCACTTTCATTTGTACAAAATTATGTTTTCTTTCTTTGCTATGTCTTCATCTTATTGGTTGTTCTGTAGTGCTATCTCATTTCCACATATTATGCACATTTTAGTATTAATATACAATTCATACTGTTGTGGTCAGAAAGTCAAGTCATCGTGAGTTAAATCTTAAAATTACTCATTTGTCTTGCTGCCAAATATATGATCTACCCAGCAGAACATAGAGCTACTCTGCAAACACATGAAAAGAACGCATATGCTGCTGACTTGGAGCTCTGCAGATGTCTCTCAGACCTGTTTGGTTTAACATATAGTTTCCATCTACAATGTCCTCATTTGTTTTCTCTCTGGATGGCTCAGCTTCTGCCAAGAGTAGAATGTAGAAGTAATCTACTGAAAATATACACACAAGTCATCTAAAGTGGATTAAACGGTAAACATAAACACTGAAAACATTAGAATTCTTAGAAGAAAACACAGCGTAAAGGCTCCTTGACACTAATCTTATCAGGGAGTTTTTGGGTAAGACCCTAAAGCATAAACAACAAAAAGAAAAATAAACAAGCAAGACCACATCAAATTGAAAGGGTTTTCACAGCAAAAGAAAAGAAACACAGCAATGTGAAAATGTAAGTTACAACATGAGAAATATTGACAAATCACTAAGGGGTTCTTATTTCCAACATATAAAGAATTCATACAACTTAATAGAAAAGTCGAGACAAACAATATAAAAATGTGCCAAGGATACAAATGGACATTTGTTAAAATGGCAGAATCAATATGATACTATTCAATGAGTACTATTCAATGAATGACTATAATTAACAAAAATGATCTTTGCTTGAAATTAGCTATCATATCTTAATTGTTCTCATTTGAATGGTGTTGAAAGTAATAATGTAAAATGACAGGTGTATTAATTAGCTCGATTGTGATCATCACAATATAATATGCACATAATAAATAACTACAATGCAAAATTTAAATATCTATACAGTTTTCATATGACAATCATACCTTCAGTAAACTTGGTAAAGAACATTATTAAAATAGTTTGGAATATTAATGAAATCTGTGTGTGGAGATAGTAGTGTTCATTTAAATTTTTTATTTCAAGAATCCCTTAACAATATGTAAGACAATGACTTTTTTATCAAAGTAAAAACTAGTTACTAGTTGTGTAATGAGAATGTTCTTTACAAAAAATTGAGAATTAAAGTCTAAAACTATACAGCAAATATATGAAGAGTCTCAGAGACAGAATGAATTAGGACAACCAAGTACAAAGTCCTGGATATGCTCACATAGTCATTTTCTACAATTTCTGAAAACAGAAATGAAAGAAATGCCAGGAAATTGTATGTGAAAAAAAAAACTTCTTTTCACAAGAATGAATTTGGAAACTGCACATGTATAAATGTGGTATCTGTTTGAAGTAATGGTATTCACGGTACAATATGAGGCAATTAGAAATGACCATTTGGAACCATGTGAACCAATGGTAGAGATGTCATGTTTAATTATCCTCGTTTCTCTTTACATAATTTTTGTTTATAGATCCTGCTGTTGTTGTAATTTTATAGTAATTGAAGAGATGAATTGCATTTTCAAAGTCATGTGCTATCAAAGATTGGAATGCTACAGGAACAGAAAGGTGTTCAACAAATGTCATTAAAGGTGAAGTGAAGAAGGATACAATGACAGATACAAAGAAGGGAGAGAAAGGATAAAAATAGAAAAGGAAGGGAAGAATAAGAGGGGAAGAAAAATTTGTGATAAAGGTCATTTTTGAGAAAAAGAAAGAAGAGAGATCAGATCTATGGATTTTAAAACGACTTATTGGTCCCAAGCTAAAGCAAATGACAACAAAATCATACTCAAAATATGCTGTTTACAAGCTAATGCAAGAGCAACATGTGCATCTTCTATTTCTTTCATGATTTTCTTGACAATCCTGTTTCCTCTTCTTTATGTCTTTTCTATCAAATCCTGTGAAAGAATAAGTTACTTCTCATTTTTCTTTTTATTTTTTATTGGATATTTTATTTGTTTTCATTTCAGATGCCATCCCCTTTCCCCATATCTCCTCCCTGGAAACTCTCATACCATCCCCACTCCTCCTTTTTGCTTTTATACCATTTTAATTACATACAAGTATTAAGGTCAATTCTAGGTTGAGGAACTAGCAATACAATAGATGCAAATAGTCAAGGAACAAGCAAGACAAAAAACACAAATAGTCAAAGAACACGCAAGGCAATAAGCAAAATACCAAATTCTGTGAACACTCCCTTGATGACTGTTTCTAAGGGCTTATCAGGATGACCAAAATATCTGGGCCTACTTCCTTGTCCTAGGCCAAAGTCATCTTCATGTCTGAAGCCTTTCTCCTTGTTCTAGCTTAAAATTTAGATTTTTGCCTGAAATTAATTCTTTGTTCTAGCCTAAGATTTAGATTCCTTCCTGAAATTATTTCTTTGTTCTAGCCTAAAATTCATTTTTCTTTTTACTCTGCTGGTAATTTTTAGGCCATCCCCTTTAGCACCATCTTTCTATAAGGGTTGTCCTTCATTGAGCACCAATGACATTGATTTCCAAATGGCAATGCATTCTGTGCACCCTGTCTCATAGATAAAGGGATCTCATTGAAAGCTTTTGTTGTTCATGTTTCATATTTAAAGTAGATTTCTTAAAACACAGAGAAGTTGTTATTAACAGTGTTTATGATAGTTCCTAAACTTGGAGTGTTTTAGCTTCTCAAGGAATTTTTCAAGTACTTTCTGCACATAGCACGTGATTTAAGAGACTCTGAAAAGGGAATAGTAAGAGAAGACAATATAGAGATATATGAAATAATGAGGATGATATAAAAAATCCAATGGTGTGATCTGATTAACCTTGTCCCATAATACTTGACTATGACAGCATTTAGATCAAAGGAAAGTGATCCTTACATAATGCAAAATTAATCTATGGAACTCTGAATCAAGCAATATTATTGAGGTAAATTGCTCAGCAAGCTTAAAGGTGGAAGTGAGTAACCTTTTAAATAAAGAGAAATTGCAGACTCTGTTCCAGAGGGTGAGAATTTTTAGCCTATGTTGCCATGATGGAAAGTAGAGTTAATCATCATTTAAATCCATCGTAACCTAGTACAGTAAAAGCGCTCAATGTACACAATCAATATTTTGTGTTTAGATAAGATCCAATTAGGTGTACATCTTTGTATCAATATGCATATACACAAACACAAAAACACAACAGAAACCTGATAGATACAAAAATATTGCTGAAAAGATGGCAAGTAAAGCACTTGCTATGCAAGTATGAGGAAAAATGTTCAGTCCCCAGAACCCACATAAATGTCAGTGTTTATGGCAACATACTCCACATTCACAGTGTGCCTGAGGCAGAGACAGGGTATCCCCAGGGAAAGATAGTTACAAAACTAGCTGATATAGGGAGGTCTGGATTAAAGTGGAAAATGATGGAAGGAGATACTCAACTTCAACCTCTCATCTTCACACTCACCCATGTAGGCACACATGTGTGACATGCAGGTACATATGTATGCAAATTACATACACACATGTATACAAACATATACACAAAATGTAGATTAAAGCAAGTATCAATAACTACATTTTATTATATAGTCCTCTATGGAAATAAAGAACCTGGAACCAGGTGTGATAGCACACACCTTTAATCCTAGCACTTGAGAGACAGAGACAGGCAGATCCATGAGGCCAGCCTAGTCTATAGATCAAGTTCCAGGTAATCTAGAGCTACACAGGTAATCCCTGTCTCAAAAACAAACAAAAATAAATAAATAAGAAACCTAATGGGAGTGTTGAATAACAGTAACTTTTTCTATAAAACTGGTTAAACAGACTACCAGGCTTATACTGTGCTAATTCTTTTCTTGTTGACCAATCTCATAGTCATTATTAAACTAGAGTGATTTAGGATATAAAAACACCTAACTGTCCAGTTTAGAAAAAGATTCAAATGTCAAAGTCTCCCGTTAAAGTTGTGTTCTTGATTCACTGGGAGATTTCAGAATGTGGTTGCCCTGTAAATAATAATAGCTTTGAAACCATACAGCTGAGTTTGAATTAGAATTCAGCACTTTAGCCAATTGCTTACCTAATTAGCTTTTATAAATTATGATATTTTAGTTTGTATCTATAAAATAGGGAAATGTGATGAACACTGAAGGTTTCCCAGGTTTTTAGTTTACTCAATGAATATAGTTTCTTCTTTGGTCAAGAGTTTTCTTTGGTTGGATTTCTGAGGCATCTTAAGGAGATAAAGTCACAAAAGGAGAGGTACATCTGACTTAGTCAGGTGGAACTATGTTTATTGATCACACAAGAAGGCATAATCTCACTCATGAGAAATGGAGCCATATGCCCCATACACTGGGAATGGATGAAAGAATGCCCATGAGAAATGACAACCATTTAAAAAGGTGGGGAAAATCAATGCAGCACACTTCCTTCCATAGCCCCTCCCTTCCAGCTGCAAGAGGATCTGAGAAGTATAATCTTCTAATAGAAAACTATCATTTTAAAAATCATTTTTCACATCTGTAAATGACAATAATTGATTGCCAGAATATGTTAAGGAATTATTGAGAAGAAAAATGAGTTTGCATATGTAAAATACATTCTGAATTAAACACAGAGATTAGGATTGTATGTTCTTACTATTCTCAATTGACCCTTGTAAAGAGTTGTCAAGGATAAAAATACAAGAAATTATGAGAAGACATAAGCTAGATAAACTTTTGTAATTTTACTTCTTATTTATGGACTTGTAAATATCTTACATATAAACATTTAATAATAATAATAAAAATAATGTTTCCATTTAAAAATATTTGTTCCATGAACACAATTTTTATGCTACATTTTGTTTATTGGACTGGAAGTTATCTGAGAGAATATCTTTCTCAGTCAATATGCTAGATATCTTTTAAGTACCTCATTTAAATCTTGTAGCAGGCCAAGGTTGCATAACTACTTCTGTATTCACTTGTCCTTTGGTATGGGCAAGAATTCAAGCACAGACTTCAATAGGCATGACACATTATGAACATCTCAGAAACAATAAAAATATCTAGTTATGATGACATTATGGCATAACAAGGAAGAGAGATATCATTTCTTCTACAAATAGAAAATCTCCAAACCAGACATTAAATTTTTCCATGCAGTCACAAAACCAATAAGACCAATACACTGCTTAGGGGGCAAATTAAACTCTAAACACATAGGTAGTATTTTCTGAATTGGAAAAAAACTCTAAAAATTAGAACACCTAATTCTACCTTAATATCAATTAATAACTGTTAACACTAACTTTTATCTATGATCCCAGACATGAAGTAGAAAATGGAACATTCTAGAATTCATTCCAGGACTGAATTAATTCTGTAATTGGATGAACTAATAGCCCTTTTGGGATCCATGTTCCATTGTCCACTTCCAAACACCATTATAACTGTTTTCCTATCTAGCTCAGAGTCAGCTTTGCCTGGAAAAGGCGTTGACTAGAAGCTTGGTAATCAAGAAGAAGGAGGAGTAGAAGAAGCAGGAAAAGAAGGAGCTGCAGTAGCAATAACAGCAGCAGCACAGGAAGAGAAAAGGAAGTGAAAAGGGGAGGAGGGGAAAGGAGAGAGAGAGAGGAAACAGAAAAAGAATGAGGAGGAAGAGAAGGAGGAAGAGAAGGAACAGGAAAAGGAGGAGGAGGAGGAGGAGGAGGAGGAGGAGGAGGAGGAGGAGGAGGAGGAGGAGGAGGAGGAGGAGGAGGAGGAAGAGAAGGAGAAAAGAAGAAGAAGAAAAAGAAGAAGAAGAAGAAGAAGAAGAAGAAGAAGAAGAAGAAGAAGAAGAAGAAGAAGAAGAAGAAGAAGAAGAAGAAGAAGAAGAAATAATTGTCATCTGAGTTGCTTAAGACACCTGCCCTTGATCTGAAAGATTTTCTAATTTCCACACTAATTTCTGAATACTTCTCTGACTTTCCCAAGGCACTGCTGATTCTATACATGTTGAATATTCAGGCTTTACATACCAGCCACTTCTCCCAGCTTCTGAGTAGAGCCTTCACTTCTCACCTCCTATCACA
Source organism: Arvicanthis niloticus (assembly GCF_011762505.2). Classification (NCBI taxonomy): domain Eukaryota; kingdom Metazoa; phylum Chordata; class Mammalia; order Rodentia; family Muridae; genus Arvicanthis; species Arvicanthis niloticus. Next base: position 68,494,840 of record NC_047659.1, on the reverse strand, counting down.
TTTGTATATGCATTAAAGCCTGTATAAATATTTGTGATTTTTGAAGTAACTATGTTGTTATAATTGAATTAAACTAATTTCAGATATCTTTAAAACTAAATTTTAATTGATCCAGTTTTGTTGTTGATCCAGTTGCTTATCCCTGTCTAGCTTACAAACAAATGACACTCAGACTCTGGTTATTTTATTTGGCTTTGACTATTACTAGGGGTTAACTCCTAATCTACTTTTCTAACTGCTGGCCTGGCTACTTCCCCAGCAGTTTTCTCCCAAATACTTGCTATGTCTCCTGGCCATGTGCTCTCCTGGTAGCTTCCTCCTCCCTCCTCCCTGTCCTTTCTCTTGTCTTCTCACTCTACAACTTCCAACCAGGTATCTCAAAACCTGTCTACCTCTAACCTCTCCTGTATTTGGCTGTAGCCATTTTTTATTTAGCCAATGATTTTAAATTAAGGAATAAGTTTTGCACATCAAGCTGGTAAATGTAAGAATCTACTCCTAGGCAACTAGACCTTCAGGTACAGAATTTAGCGTTACAGTCCATAGCAACACACGAGACCTCAACACATTTTAGATATTTTTCTCTCCTTACTTCCATGGCTATATATCATTTAATTCTTTTAAGATATTCAAAGATCTTTTTCACACTTTCATAAGTAAATCTTACTTTTCTTTCAGAGATCATCTGTCGAATCAACTGTAACTAAATCTCTACCATTCATTCATTTATTCATTAAACAAATATTTAGTAAAAATCTATGCTGTATCAAGCTGTGAGAAACAATTATTAAAAAGAGGCCTGATTTTCACAGAACATGAAATTATCGGGAAACTGATTATTAGGTAGTCTGATCTTTCAAGTCTAAGGAGTGTTGTTGTGCTTTGCCAGTTGGGGGAACTTTGACCTAGTTAGTGATCTGAGAATTTCCCCAAGTAACAAATGAAATGAAAGGTGAAGAAGCAATGATTCAGATGAAAGGTGAAGAAGCAATGATTCAGTCAAGACAAAAGGAAGGAAAATTGCATGAAGAATGTACAGTACAATGAGTGTAGATAGAGTACCCGGAGGGAAAGAGTGAAAAGCATGTGACTGAAGCTAGATAGTCATACCAGACAGAGTGAATATGTTTCATGCTCTGAGGGAACAGGATCCAGACTATGCTGTTCGATGTAAAATATTTTATAATTTTAATTACTAATATTAAATATAATATAAAGTCATGGCAATTTACATATTATAAAGATTATTCTCACCAACTAGTAGTGAATTAATTAGAGAATAAGAATTGTTTAGGGAGGGGTAAGGAAAATATAGCGTCTGGTGAATGGTTCTTTTTACAGTAGAAAGTCTAAGACGTGGTGAGTAGTTAGAATTGTAATCAATATAAAGAGAAGATGATGAAACCAAGACACGATTAGGAAATAGAATCAGCATAGTGTGGTGTTGTATTCACTGTCAGGAGTAAGAAAGAAAGGATGACCAGTGACTCATGCCAGGTCTCCAGATTGCATAGATATGTAGATTGTGTATTCAGTCACTGAATATGATGGCTCCCCCTGACTGTCACCTTGATGGGATGTAAACTAACCATGGAAACACATCTCTGGATAAGTCTATAAAAGCTTATCAAGATTAGTTAGTTGTGATGGGCTGGAATCTAAATCTGTGTAAAAAGTAGAAAGCTTGATAAATATCATTTTTCTCCTTGTGTATTCCAATTGAAGATGCAATGCAACCAGCTGTATCATGCTCCTGCTACATGTCCTGTCCATCATAATGAACTACAGTCTGGAATTATGAGCCAAAATAAACTCTTCCTTGTTTCTGTTGCTTTTCCCCAGTTTTTTGTCACAAAAAGAGCCAAAAGCTAGCAAAAGAAGTGGATAAGCACAAACAATGCAGGAGATCACAGATCACTACAGACATTAGAAATTTCAGAAACTGAAAAAAAGTGAGGTAGACACAAGGTTTTTGTTAAACAGGGTTGAATTGGGATATCCTATAAATCAGAGGTATAAAAAACTAGTTTCCCATTTTTAAGTACTTGTCATATCAAATATTAAGCCTCCATTTCAATTATGTAGATGACAGATTAACTAGAAGTATTTATCTTTTGAATATGATTAAAGTAAAGAGAGATTGCAGTGAAGATGAGAATTATTGTGGAAGTTGCATAAGAAAGTATACTTCAGAACATCTTCTTGGGAAATATGGTGGTTACTAGACATTTATTAAATTTCAAAATAGTCAGAATGAGTTAGAGATAGTCAGAAGCCACCCAGATGTCAGTAAACTACAATGGTTAGGTAAGCTATGACACCATGAGATTTTTGCCTGGTTCCCCAGGTCATGAAATAAGATAAAGTCCTGAGAATGAGAGCTGGAGTGTGGAGATACATCAGGCTTGGGAGACCAGTCACAGAGGGAGGTGATGCAAATCTTGTCTCATGGACTGTAACAGTTCTATATACATGAAACCAGTAAGATATGCTGATTATATCCACTAAAATAAAATTAAAACTCAGAAAGTATTTTTAAAGTCTCAAAAATCCCTTGCCATCAAAATCCTCTCTAAACATGTTTATTTTGGGGAAGAGATAAAAGTCTTATTCTCACTAGCATATTTTGCTCAAGATATTTTTGTATGTAAACTTAAGAATAAATTAAAATAATCCTGGCATGACAGGATTTTTTTAAAGAATGAAATATGTTTTAAAGGACTGCAATAGACTTGTATTTTTCTCCAGAAAAAAAATGAGAATATAATTGCACCAGTGTAGAAACTATGCTGTGGTGTATATAATGACAATTCTGAATTATTTTTGCACAGATCCTTATAGGCCTTCCTCAATATTTAAATTTTATATTGAAGCTGTGTTGGTTTGGACAAGATGTCTCCCACAGGCTCTCATGTTTGAACCTTTAATCCCTTGTTGGAATTGGTGGTGGTTTTGTTTGTTTGTTTGTTTCTTTGGGTTTTTTTTTTTTTTTTTTGAGCTTGTGGAATTTTTCTGGAGGAGGTATGTAACATGACAGCAAGTTTTGAGAGTTCATACCCTCCCCCAACTCCCAGTTCATTCTCTCTGCTTTTTATTTTTAATTCACTTTACATCCAGATCACATCTCCCTCTCTCCTCTCTTCCACCCTTACAAATTGCTCTCTATCTTACAAATCACTTCTCAGAAAATGGAAGACCTGCTTGGGTACCACACTAACTTGGAGCATCTAGTTTTAGCAGGACTATGCAATGCTTTCCCATGAGGCCCAGCTGGGAAATCCAGATAGGGGAAGGGGATGCAATGGCAGGGAACAGCATCTGAGACAGCCTCAGCTCCAATTGATAGGAGACCTACATGAAGACCAAGCTACACAATTGGTACAAATGTGTAGTGAGTCTTCTCATGCTTCTGCATGCTCCCTGGTTGGTGCCGGGCTTTGTGAACACCCATTGTTCCAGGTTATTTGACTTTGTAGATCTTCTAGTTGTGTCCTTGACCCCTCTGACTTTCTCACTTCTATCCTTCTCTCTCCCATGGTACTCCTGGGCTTCACTTGATCTCTGCAACCATGTCACTGTTTTCTTTATGTGACCAAAAACGTGAACTCTCTGCTTCCTGCTCTAACCCACCTTTTGCCATGCTATCTTTGTCATTATGGACAATCTCTCTGGGACTACAAACATAATTAAACTCCTCCTTTTATAAGTTGATTCTAGTCATTGTGTTTTATTACAACAACAAAAAATAACTAATACAGAGGCCAACTTTATTGATATAATTTGGTTCCTAGTATTCTCCAAAGGTTCATGTCATAAAGGTTTGTTTCAAGAGGGCTATACAGAGGTATGGAAGAAAATTTTAAAGTCAGAGGCTAGTGAAAAGACTTTAAGTCACTGGATATGTGCCTTTGAAGGAGATTGCTGAATTCTCATATTTCCTTCTTTATTTTCTTCTTGATCATTAAATAAAAGGTTTAGCTTCACCATATATTCCCTGCAAAACATGCATTCTTACCCAAGGAACAGAGTCAACTGATTACAAATTGATCAGTCTAAAACTATGGGTCATCTTACACACTACACTGTCTTGTGTGTTTGATATGGTAGCAGAAAACTAACATTTTTATATAGTGAAAATAATAACTATAAATCTTTCACTTCATATATCCAATTCTCCACCATTTCTCTCCTTTTTATCTAGATGACAGCATAGAGTACACATATGGCATACTCTCTGATTGGCATTAAATTATCATTTTATATAATTAATCATTATCAATAATAGGCAATGCCTTGTTTTTCTCTACATTACTAAGTGATATATTAATAACTTGACTTGGTAATTTCATTGTATCTATATGAATCAAATTTAAGACCTCAAAATATCATATTTCCTACACATTTTTTCATGTTATTAGAGCAAGAAATCATAGATTTAATTCATTTATTCTATCATTCATTCAATAATTTTTGAGAGTGTTTTAATCCTCATTCTGAAGGAATCTTTTAGACAGATTAGGACAATGACAAAGTGATTTTTCTTAGAATCTACACAGTCATATCAATTCTCTTACTTAGTATAAGCTCAGTAAGAGGAAGGAATCATGGAATGAACTTAAGACTTATGTTAGAGCTTTTAACCTGGAAGTTGATGTAAAAACGTGTATATAGATAAAAAGATGTGGGGATTCATTGAAGGCAGCAGTAATATAGTATGGATATAAATTTCCTGAGAGGACATTCAGAGATAGGCATTGTGGGAGGAGAGATATTATCAAGAAAAGGAAGAAGTTAAGTAAAGACAGTGAGGTAAAGTAAAGGGAGCATGTAAAGAAGGCAATATCTTCATCAGCTGAGGAGACATTCATAATGATGTAAATGGATCATCAGAGAAGCACACAGAAATGACATAGTTTTGTCAGCTAAGGAGACATACTGAGATGACATGCATAACAGCTAAGAAGGCATACAGATAGGACCATAGTTATAGGCTTCAGCCTTTAGTAACCTCTTATAGTATATATGAGCTCAGCCACACTTTTCACATCTTCTCATCTACTAAATTAAAGTTTCCTGTCTGTCCTGTACCACCTTAGTCCCGACACCCATCACTACTGCCATTGCTCATCTACTTGATACTTCTTCACTAGGCTATGGATGGTTTAAAAGCAAGAACTTGGTGGCATAAGCCTTTAATCCTAGCACTCAGGAGGCAGAGGCAGGCAGATCTCTCAGCTCAAGACCAGACTGATCTACAGAGCAGTTCCAGGATAACCAGAGCTACACAGAGAAACCCTGTCTAAAATCAAATCAAAACAACAAAATTAAGTAGATGAGAGAGAGAGAGAGAGAGAGAGAGAGAGAGAGAGAGAGAGAGAAAGAGAGAGAGAGAGAAGCAGATAGGCAGAGACAGACAAGGATACTGTCATAAGCTGAATAGTTCCGGTTCTGTTACAGTGAACCTCGCAAGGATGATTTACCAAGATTAGATCCTGAAAGAAATGGCCTCACTACATTCAGTAGATCTTCAAACCCCACTAGAAAGGTCTTCTCATAGTACATGGTGGGGCATGGTCAGATGTTATCTCCTAGACCATGTCCTAATCACTAGAATTGATGAATATGCTACTCTAAATGGTAAAATCAATTTTGCATATCTGAGTAAGCAAAGAATCTTGAGACTGAGAGATGGTTGTGAGATAAGGCCATTACACCACAAGAGTAGTTATTAGGGGAGGGGCTATTGAATGAGCAGATGGGGAAAGGAAACAGTATTTGAAGAAGAGGTCATGGAGAAAAGAAAATTCTAAGTTCCTGATTTGAAGATATAGAAAGAAGTCATAAACTAAAGAATGGAGATGCCCTGTGGATACATGAAAATGTAAGGACACAGAGGAATCCAGTTCTACTGATGGATTGATTCAGGAGAAACTGGTTTTGGATTTATGACTTCTAGAACAACAAAAGAATAAATTTATTAAATCAATACTATAATAATTTATTATAGCATAAGAAACAAGAAGTTAATATATATTGTTTCCCTAATACATGATAATTTTTTTCTTATGGTATAAGAGGACTTCATCTCACCAAATGACTGTACAATGAAAATAAGTAAGTAAGCACAGAGGAGAATATCAGGAGACCAAACCCATACAAGAGCTGCTGCATCTCTTTTTCCTCCTGAAGTCAAGTCTGTCTTAACTTACTTACTCTTGGTGTCAGAAAATTTCTGTGTCTCAGGTTCAAGACTAAAGACAGAGAAAGGCAAGAAAGACAAGAAAGAAGCTCAGATTGCCTCTCTTCCTCTTAGGTAACACTTTGATGATTACCTTTCATTCTGTGAGGCACTCTGGAGTTTTGTTTGGTTTTCAGAGGCAACTCCATGAGGAGAAAAAGTTGATCCACAGTGAGGAAGGCAAGATTGAGATTCTTTTTTACTGTGATTAGGGGAGAGTCAACCTATACACCCATGGATCTGCTTATGCTGCCTCATGGTTGGAAGGCTAACAAACTACTTCTGACTACCTAGATCCTTTCTAAGGTTTTCCAGTTGTCCTTTTACTAAAGCTCAGTGAGATGATACCCACCAGACAAAGGTTCTAAACCCCATGCCATAGAATGTAAACATTCAGGTTCTGTTACACTGAACCTCGAATTCCCAGGAGGATGATTCACCAAGTGTATGTTCAGAATCAGCAACCTGATCTCACAACTTCCTCTGTCCTTCATGCTGCAGATCTCCAAGTACCACTGAAAAGGCCTAAGTGGATGAGATTGCTCATACATCATCTCCTAAGCCAAGATCTGTCTCTCCTCTTTATGAACTAAGTTAGTTCTATAACACTAACATCTGTAGTAGCAGCTAGTCTTAAAGCCCCATTACCATATTATCTCATTTACTAAATAATTTAATAGGGCCTAGAAGTTTGCAACATACTTGAGCTCCAGCTTGCAACAGAGCCAAAATTCAAACCCACACCCCTTTGACCCTTGAAATTACTCTCTAACTAGGCATTATGGAATATCTCTCCCACACATTCATGACTCAATTTCTCATACACAATCATTGCCATGAATCTATAATGGTCTGAAGACTTTGAGACTAGAGGTTATATCTTCTTTATTTTGACATCTCCCAGCCCATCCCTACTTCACACAATGGCAAACATTTCTAGGGTACCTGTTATACTAAACCCTATTTCAAGAAAGCCACATGAATGACCTCATCTTGTCCTCTCAGCAACACTACAATGTAGGTATAGTTTTAAGGTTTTGGATCACAGCACAAATGAGTGGCAGCCCCATCTGTCTCTTTAACCTATGCACTCATCTCTCTTTGAAAACAGTAGTAAATGTCTGAAGTTAAAATGTATAAGCATTTTTGGATCATCAGCATTTCATAGCCGCAATTCTCCCAAACAAGTGTATAGAGTTCAGGCACGAGTCTGAACAGTGGACAGGACAAAGATAAAAATCCCAACCTGGCAGTCTGTGCCTCTTCCCAGCTGCCATCCCCACTGCAGGGCTCATCTCTGGTATTACCTGTCAGGCTTTCACAGTGAATGTTAATATTATCACTTACATTTCTGCAGGAAAGAAGCTCGATTCAGTCATTCAGAATGTCAATTGCCCCTAAGATTTCAGAGACCAGAAGGCTGCTCAATAGCCTGAGAGAATTCTTGAATAAACAACAGATTCAGTGAAGGCAAGATCTGGTTGATCCCTAGTTATCTGGCATATATGTTGATAGTCTCATTATAAATATTGCCATGTAAGAAAGTCGCAAATTGCATTATTGGAAAGACTGGGTCTGCAGTTAATGTGATAGTTATTAATCTGACATTAGAAAGTCTCTGACCCAATGAGTGTGAAAAATCTTGAGCTAAAGAGCAAAGCCAGATATATTGAGGGTGACATGCAGAAAACAGCTTTTCACAAGCTGATCAGAGAGAAAGGGACAGTTAGAAGCAAAGCTTCTAAGTATATTCTCATCTAAGCATAGAGAAATTGCCTATTCCATTTGACAGAATACAATAACGTTGATGGAATATTTGAAATAGGACTCATTTTAAACTCTGAGACCTAATCAACACATAGAGTGAATGACCAGTCCTGAGTTGCAGAAAGAAAAAAAGTTACTGGTAAAGGTCAAGCTAAAGAAACTGGATTTTAAATCTAAATTCAATCATCTGATCTGAGATTGACTCACAAAGCTTGATCTGCTGAAGAAAGGCAGTTATTTACCCAAATTCAGTATTACATTTAACAATAACCAGAGAAAATTGGGAAAGGACCGCTTGGCCCCTGATCAAGACTGCTACTCCATCTATAGCAAGTGGCTGACATCACATCCCCCCTCATGTGATGATATTCGGTGAAGTGGAACGTACGCCACACATAAACACTCATTAACATGCTTCTCTTTGCACATTTCAGAGCAAAGATCTTATCATAGAAATTTGGTTAAATATAGAGAAAGGCTTTATTTGTTAAAAACTGGCTTACTCTTCTCTTGACCCTTTCCACATAATCAGTGTGCTTAAGCACCTTCCTCATGGACTGCTTCTTCCTGCCTGGTGATTTTACAGCTCAAGCCTATCTGTGTCCACCCCTCAGGGATTGGGTCAAAATTAGTCTGACTAATCCCAAGAGCGTCCAGAAACTTCAAACAACATACAACATGTCGGGTATCAGTTGAAAACACAGGGCAGCCAAGATTAAGTACATTCTCCCAACATGATGTCTCACAAGATTTAGCATCCCTTCCCTTTATTACACAAAGCCACATTTTCTAAACAACCCTAACAATATATCAGCAGTTTTCATGTCTCAGACATGTACATATGCATATAAATTATGAGGGTCATAAAGCCAACAGATCCAAAGAGCAGTTTTACAGAAAAACAGGCCAGATTGCCAGAAAGAACACCCCAAATACCTTCCCATCTACTGACAATCTGTGCAGCCTACTGAAGGCTTCGTAGCCCTGTGATCAAAATTGCTTAGGAGGCTGGAAGCTCCTCCCTACCCTGCCAAACACAGTCCAGCACAGCCTGTCCAAGCAGGAAAAAAAAAAAAAAAAACAGACAAAAGTTAGTCATGCTTTGTCCCGGAAATTCCTTTATTGTTTCACTTTAGGGACTCATTGACATTTCTATTTCTTATTAATCAGTTTTAATATATTTTACAAATGGCACTGGTAGTGTAATTGCTGGGCTTCTTCATTTACAGAACTCACCTCACTTCCCAAATATCACATTTGGCAGAAATGTGTCATTTTCTATAAATATTGAAAAATCAATAACTGCTGCCAGAAACCCTATATTTGTTCAAATCCCAGGCAAGATAAATGATGAAGAGAAATACCACTCTCTTTAAAATTCAGAAACAAGAGAGATGTGATTGTTTATTCATTTGATGTTTCCACCGTGTGTCTGGCTTTCAGAACCAGAGTCTCAGCCTGACTCCCTCCTCCTCCTTCTGTCGCATTTAATTCTTTCACAGTTTCCTTTAAGTGAGCATTTAGATGTGGTGTGCCATCTTCCCAAGAGAGAGAGGCCCAGTTCTACAGAGAAGCAGGTGGACATACATAGAACAGGGCTGGGAAGGAGAATGGATTGAAGGGTAAACACACTTCTCCAACATTATAATAGCATGACAGCCGCTGGCACAGTGGCCTCTAAAGAGGTTTTGTTTGGTGAGGTTTAGTTATTTTGACCATGCATCAAAATCATTTTTTTAAAAAATGAGGCCTCTTTCTCTTCCCTCTCATTATTTCTTATCCCTCTTTCCCTCACACAGTATATAGATAAATGATAGATAGATAGATAGATAGATAGATAGATAGATAGATAGATAGATAGAAGATGATAGAGATAGACAGACAGACAGACAACAGGTGATACAACTGCTGGCAGCCTAGCATGCTAAGCATCAGTGATCTTGTAGCCAACTGGAACTAAAGCGCTCTGGTTGCTACGGCCCAGCAGCAGGGTATAGTACTGCATTAATAATCCTAGTCCTAGAAAAGCCAGAACTCAAAGTATCACTTCTGTGCTAGGAGGATGTCTCAGAGGTTAAAGCACTTACTGCACAAGCCTGGTGACTTGATCTTGAATCCTAACTAAAACTGAATGCACTAAATCATCTGTAATCCTAGTCCAGCCCTGACCCCTATGGTAAGATGAGAGGTGGAGGTAGGAGAATGACAGGAAGCTTGTGGGCCAGTTAGCTTGTCATACACCATGTGACTGCAAACAGCAAAGACATCCTGCCTCTAACAAAGTAGAATGGGAGGACTACCACCAAAGGTAGTCCTTTGTTCTCTACATACAAGCTGTGACACAGGTCTGCCTGTATACTTGCACACATCATACTACACATTGCGCATACACACAAATGCACAAAAGCAGACACATAATGCATACACATACAATTACACATATATACAAACACACATACACACAAATGTGGCTCCTGCTGGGATTGTGTTACTCTTTAATATCATAAAGTAAAACACTATTAAGTCAAGTTATTGTAAGTTGAAAACCATCTGTATACATACATGCTATATAATATTTTTGTATATATATATAATATACATAAATTTGCATGTTGCATAATTTCACTAAATATTATCAAATATGCATTATATATGCAAGGACTATTATTTAAATGCTTTTTTAAAATGAAGAGAAATAATACAAGCCATCCTTTTGCTTTCCCAATGTCTTATCCCTCAGCTATTTTCAAGACAATTACTCTCAATCTTATTCTGTAAAAGACAAAAGCCTTTTCTGTAACTAGCCCAATGATAAGCAGCTTATTTTTGCCAGGTCACAAAGTCTCTGTCTCTACTAATCAACTGTGCAATTTTATCTTAGATACAACCCTGTAAAACTCTTAAACCCACATGCATAGTGGTGTTCTGATAAAACTTCACTTATGAAATCTGGTAGGATACGAGAGAGAGCCCTGAGAAGCCGGAAGTTGCCAAGGCCTGGTTTAGAATATAATGAAAAAAAATTAAGACAGTGGTGGGGAGGAGAGCTTATGAGAGCTATTGCAAACGTACTTAAATCCATTTGTTCATATGTGCTTGTTTATTCTGTATTCATTCTTCTCCAAACCCTGAGTTATGCTATTTTTATGTGTTTGTGTGTGTGAGTGGGAGGGGCACAGGTGTTGGCTGGTGTGGTAGCCAAAGGATAGCCTTGGGTGTTGGTCCTCAGATGCTCTCCTCCTGTTTTGGATTGTTTTCTTTTGTTTTCATGTGTTTTGTTTTAGATAGTATCTATTATATTTTTGGTTGTGAGCCTAGCCTTTTATAACTGAGCCATCTCTCCAGCCCTAGATAATATCTCTTAACTTGCCAGGAACTCACCAAGTCAGCCAGACTTGCTGCCTTGTGAGCCCAGGGATCTTCTTGTCTCTATGTCTCCAATGCTGGGATTACAGGCAGGCACTTCCCACCATGCCTGGCCTTTTGCATTTAGGTTCTGTGGATGGAGCACAGCTCCTTGTTCTTTCAAGGCAAATGATTCACTAATGGAGGCACATTACCAGCCCTATACTGTACATTTCATGTCTACAATATGACCTTATTTTATAAGATATATCTAAAATAAGGAGAATGAGATCAAGACATATGATGCAAGCAGCCTAAAGCCATTGTTTGATGACCTATATTCAGATATGCCTAGAATCACTATAGCTACAGATACAATATGTGCAGTAGCCTCTCAATTCCTTCTTGATTTAGTTAGTTGCTATTGGGTTCTTCACTTAGAGCCAATGGTGTGTGGTGTAAATTGATTCATAATTCTTTATTTCATTTAATATGAATATAACCCAACAAAAGAACTTTTCTCTCATTTTAAAAGTGAGGAAATTGCTATACAGAGATGTAAATCACCCAACAGAATACTTCCAGCAAACAACAGTGACAAGCTGTGAGTTCTGATATGGGCTGACTCCCAATATGCAGGAAGTCCGGATGGCCATAACACAGAAGTGTCTCCCGTGAGCCCATAAATCTGGGTGCAGCTTCACAAAATAATGAGCACACAGAATGAGTTCCAGAAGCCACCACTTGTGTCCCTGAGTTAAATTCCTATTTAACTAAGAGAAAATAGGTATCGACCACAGTTGGCTTGATTGCAAATGTCAGGCTCTTTGAATTATTAGGAACTGCAATGAAAAATTGATTACATTTAAAACATCCGGTGAAAAGTTTTACAATCACACATTAAGAAATGGTGTTAAGCAAATAAGAACTAATTGTTCTCAGCTGCACTGGTTGTAACCTTGTCTACCTTCCTGTACAATGCATATTCATCTCATTTGATCAGGAAGGTAAATAAAAATAAAAAGACCCAGATCTCCTTCACATCCAATCCCTATAATTCTAAGCTGCAGGTTACCCTATAGAGGCAGGCAGCAGTGAAGACATGAACGCTCTCACTGAGAAGTTTCTGCCTAACCAGAACTGGACTGAGAACATAAAGAAAGCCATAGGGAAATGATATACATCGCATAGTAGGTAGGCATCAAAAAATTTGCATTGTTAATTTGAGGGCAAGTTATTTGAGTTATTTTCAAGGCAAGTGTATTTTCTGTCTTGTCTCATGGCTGGCATCAGCTGGATACAATGTGATCCAGAGAACAAAATCCCACCTAATCAATTCATTGGCCACATCAACTCGGGAATCATGAGAAGTGAGAACAGTAGTCTGGTCAGCTCCCCACTGCTCTCATGGAGCATTTTATCTCTTCTCCGATTTGTCTCCTGAACTTGTCAGAGTGGGTGAGGTTCTGCTGAATTAACGAACCACATCAAAATGTTCAATTACTTATAATTATGTTTCTTTCTCATCTGGGGAAAAAAAAATGAGCTTTTTGGGAACCGAATGTTAGTCGCAGCCAACTGGACAGCAGATCACTCTCGCCACATGAGAACTTACCACCATATTGTGCCACACTGGTGAGCATCATACTGTGCCACACTAGTGGGCATCATATGCCACACGCTGAGTGCAGACCCTTATTTGGATGATTGTTTGAAGGCTTATTTAGAATTATACATTTATATTCCAAAATTGCAATATCCCTTCATCTCAACAACAGGACACATGACTAACATACTATCCCTGTCACTGTCACGAATGTTCTGATTATCTGTCCTACATTCTACTGACTATCACATCTTTGCAAGTTTAACCACTTCATAACATAACCACACTCAAAGACACATGCTCTACCTCTGAGAACTCAACCTTGAATATCCTGTTTTGCATTTCCACCTTGGGGTCCTTCCCTTCCCAATATGCAATAGAATCACTCATAGTCCCTTCTCCAAAGTGATCTATGTCTCTTAAAGAGCCTACCTTGAAACCCTAAAGCCCATCAAAGGGTCTCTGTAGCACAGTGAATGTAAAAGGCATCTGTGCACCATAGTTATTGTTTAAAAATCCTGATGCCAGACTATATCCCTGTGGTAACAATGTGCAGAGGACTCTATAAGCACTGACCTAAAGAGAGAAGTGTGACTATGCTAGGTGAAGTACTTCAAGAGGAGGGAGGGCAGTGGCCAACACCCACAAATCAGCAGCTTATAATTGTATTTACCTTCCATTTCAGAGGGTCCCATGCCCTCTTATGGCCTCTGCTGAGGGCTTCCTCGATTAATAGCATCTCTCACTAAGGCATCTTCACATGAGTTAAGGGATAAAAATTTCTGAACACCTCTTACTCCAATAAGCATGTTATAATTCCTCCTGGTGTAGACATGATATCTCAACCTATCCCCATGGGAAATTTCCTGCTTTCTTTTATCCTCTCAAAATAAAATTCTTCAACAGGCCAATAAATTTCTTGGAGCATCTCAAAATTCAGTTATCTAAGCCCAAATCCTTCCTCTCACCTCATGGTATCAGGAAGCCAGCTCACTGGAGCCAGATGTTAAATATTTGAAAACTTTGAAGGCTGTTTTCCACCTTTATGTTAACTTGAATTCAGACATGATAAGACCATTTCTACCATGAATATTGAAAAAACATATTACATATTAAGACTTCAAAGCAATAAAGCCAGTTTACTAGTAAAATTTATTATTTATGGAGTTTACAAAATTTTCCAATCCTTTATATTTGAGTTCAAATTTTATTATAATATTATAAAGTCCTGTTTTCCTCATTCTGCATTAAAAATCCTGAAGCACAAAAAATGCTTAAATACCCTGCCTATTATAACTGAGATTCAACCACAGAGCACACACCTAGTTTATATATAACCTCTTCCCAAAGTGGCACTTCACTTACAAGGCTAACAATTTGTAAACCCAAGGCAAAAGTTGTAATTGTTTTCTGCTTGATTCATTTATTGTGTCTTTTATTCATCAATAAATACTTACTGACTACTCTGTGCTGGGGATTAGGATTACCAAGATAAATAAGACATAGTTCCTGCTCTCAAGAATTCCTCCACCAGTTGAGAAAGAAAATCATCTTAGCAGATAAATCATAGCAGAATGTGATGTTTAAAGCCCTGAGCCTTCATTTATTCTCTCCACTGGGAAGAAGTCAGGTGTGTGCCCATGAATTGAGCTCCTAAAGTTAATGGAGATTTTCATGCAACCTGGAATAACGCTTTCAGAACCTCACAGCTTCATTCATCTCCATATGCATAGCTCATGACATGAGAGTCCTACACAGTATATCCTTATCTATATCATGTGCTCAAAGATCAAGGACAGTCATTTTTCCTCTTGCAGTTGTACATCAAGCCATGCAAACACATTGTCATTGGTTTCCTTGCATCTGCCAACAGGCAATATGTCAAATAAATAATTTAAACCAGCTGAGGCACTACAAGAAAACAAAGCCATCAGTCATTTTAGCTGCATTATTGATTGCCAATAACAAGATAGTTGCTAAGACAAATGGCTCAACTATTACACTAGTGAGGTTTTAGCCTGCCCCAACTACATAAATCATGTGGAACAGCATGTTGTTTTAACGTATATAAACATATTCATAATCTCCCTTATTTTGCTATTTATCTTGACTAAATCTTCAGAAGCAAAAATCTCAATTACTTAATTTACCCACCTACATATACATTTACCTCTCTAGCTAATATCAAATGATTGCTGCTTATACCCACTGGAAGATCACTCCTATTTATTTCAGTTCATAGAAGATCTAGCTATAGGCTTAGAGATAAAAGAGAAGGAGTAAAATACAATGGCTTTAATCAAATTTATCCAATTCATGTAAGCCATGGGTTGGTCAAATAAACACATGGCTAGCTGAGTCAGAAGGCAAAGGTTCAGGAGTAGCTATTGGTTGTATGACCTTGGACTTTCAATTTATCTCATTCTTGATATTCTTTTAAAAATGGAGATAATATTACTTGACTTGTAGATGGCATAGTATGATGTAAAAATAAAATTATTATAAAAGCTACTCAATATGGATGAAGCTTACAAATAACCACAAGCTTGGTTACTTAATATTCTGTCACTCAGGTATGTAGTGTCTTCAGGAAAAGAGTCTTCTCAGAAGAGGTGGCAGAAAGCCTATAAGAGCCAATGGTGATAGATAACTTCAAAGAAGTCATAGTTTCTGGACACGGAAGTGCATATGAAATCAAAGAGATTATGATAGTGTGAAAGCATGCAGAAGATTGACTTAAACCTAATAAAGACAAAATCCCATCATGGAAGTGGGAGCACAAAATCCAACCACTCCATAAGAAGCTGTGCACATTTGAGACATTTGGAAAGATTCCACTTGCCTTAATGATGCGAACCCCAGTAGGTCAAAAGTAGATAGGCAACACAAACCAAATTCAATGGAAAATGAAAGAAAAAGGATAAAACTCAAAGTTAGGTGGGTAGGGTGGCAAGGATGTGGAAAACGGATATAGGAGCAGGTAGGTGTGGTAGGGTAAATATAATCGATATACATTATATGAGATTCTCAAACAACAAAGTATCACTTTAAAATTACTAAACAACATATCATTTCAAATTTTTAAAAGCACTCTGTGTACCGAGTGAGAAAATTGTTCTGATAAAAACATGCCCAGCTACAGGTTATTAAGAGTAAGTGACGTTCTTTGATATTCCAGAGAGAAATCGAATAATTGTAAGGCTATGTATTTGAAAAGATGTGGGAAGGAGCCAGGGATAGTATAGGAACTTGAGCATGATTCCTCGAATCAGAGAGAGTATAGTACAGGAAAGATTGCCTTAAAAGCTCCCAATTACAAACTTGCAAAAATCAGACTACTTTGGGAAAAACGATTCTTTCACAAACACAGTCAGTTCTCAAAAGCTTCATAATAAGGAACAAACACATTCTCCTATCTTCTCATCGGTCATACTCTGATAGGAACTAGGAGGCAAAGGAGCACTAGCTTAGCAACTAGGAGCACTATCTCAGTACTACATATGTAACTGAGGTAGGTTAGTGTTCTGGGGCCAAACCATGTGGGAAGAGAAGGATAGGAGAATAAATCTGGAGGGACAAAGGTTCAAAAAAAAAAGTTCAAGACAGTGGAAAATAATATATGTTAGATTAACCTACCACCAGGGATACTAACCCCAAAGTTTTACTCCACAAAGCCCACCTGACTCCTGACTCCTGGAATTATGTAAATTTTATCTCTAACGTTTCTCTCACATACATCTTCTAACATTTATACATATATAATACCTTATACATGTTTGTATTATGTAAATATCTTTTGAAGGCATGTGTCAGAAAAGAGTTGATCTGGCTAAATCAATTAGAAATTTACTACTTATTGGCTCCCTCACTGAAATCTCTATGAAACTGTGCCTCCTCTGTGTTCTTATTAAATTAGGAGTTTAATTATTTTATTAGGATTTAGTATTTCTTTTTGTATTTCTTGTTTCATCTGCTTTCTCATGCTGTACACTTTCTTGCTACTTAGATGCTCTCTCATTGGGGATTTGAGTTGCTGAATCCACTTAGTATAGTCAAAGTCAGGAAAACAAGAGAAGTTGTTCCCCTATCACAGCCACCCCCCCGCCCAAACTGAGTCTTGTTGCCATCAAAGAATAATTCACTTCTTTATAATGACAAGATAAACATTCTAGTGCTCAGCCCTGAGCCAAGTAAGTATCTTCCCCAAATATCAGAAGAAGTTGTATCCGCTACACACACACACACACATGCGCGCGCGCGAAAGTTAGATTATAAAGGTATAATTTTTCACTTTTAAATTATTGAATTGTGCTTATCCCAGAAATTCACATTATTGTATATTACCAGAGGAGAAAAACAATCATCAATCTCACCTAGCTGCAAATCCTGTGACTTACAACAGCAACTGGCCTGCAAAATGTACTGGTGCAATAATAGTACCAATGGTATGGGCGTAACCAACCCATTTTTTTAATTGGGTTGTTTTTTTTTTTTAATTTAAGGTATGAACCTTAAATCCATTTAAGGAATCTATATCTAACACTGATAAAGGGAATAAAAACCTGAAAATGGATATATTATGGGCCTAGGAGAAAAAACCTAATATTATTACTCAGCTAAAAGAACATAGCAATAAAATGGCTCTCAACAATATATTACTATACCTAAAGATCAGTGCATTATTCAGCCCTCATCAGAGAAGCTTCTGCTCTGTGTCCCACACAACTGGACAATGTGCTGAGAGTAAGAGACGTTGGATGAAAATGGTGTCCTCCAGATACAACAAGGCTGTGACTGCATACACAAGACCCACATAAGACCAAACAAAATCCCAGCACTGAGAAGGGGAAGTAGCCACAAAGTCCTACTCTTTATCAAGAAGATGTTTGCAACTAATTCCTGGTGGGAAAGAGAAAAACCTGTGGTACCAAGTGGAGTGACACACTGATGTACTAATTACACTCCAAGGCGGGTCCCAAGGCCAGTGGTAGTTAGCCAACAAAAACAAATGAATTTTTTTTTGTGATCTTTGTTTTGTTGTTTTGATTTTTTATATTATTGTGGGTTTGTGTATTTTAATTTTCATTTTTTGCTATTTCTTTTAAGAAAGAAAAAGAACATGAAGTTGTGTGGGTATGGAGGTAGAGGAATCTGAAAGAGGGAAAGAATATGATCAAAATGTATTGTGTAAAAACAAATTTTAATTTAAGTAAAAATTTGAGACATTATAGGAGATGAATGTATACACACACACACATATATACACATATACATAATATACATATATACATATACACATATACACTGTATACTTGTATACATACAAATACACATATACATATATTTTACATGTTTGCCAGATGCCTGAGAAAGCATCAAAATAAATTGTACATATTTTTATTAAGAAAGTGTGTGTGTGTATGTGTGTGTGTGCATGCACACTCACACGCTTATTATCTCCTGATTCTGACACAATGTTAATTTATTTTTTTCGTAGAACAACAATTATAGTTTCCTCTGGATCTCATAAAAGAAAAATGACTGACCTGCCCTGAATACCTGTGGATACAGCATGTACCTACAACTTCAAAACTGACACAGAAGTTGGAAATTGCTGAGGAAGGTAAATTGACATTTGAAGAGAGTTCTCAGTGTTCTTTCCATAGTTTGATGCAATCTTCAAATGAATTCTGAGAAACAATGGAGCTGTAATTTATGCTACTTTGATATCTTCTATGTATGTGTGTCTTATCCGTCCCCTCATGGTGTAGATGTCTTTATCTCTCTTCCCTATATTTAGAAAAACCTTTCTACACTTCAACTTTCCTCTATTCACTCACCTCATTCTCGCTTCCATTTTCCAACACTAGTGTCTCACCTCTAATTTTATAGCACATGTGTTTTACTGTCCCCCTTCGTTTGGCTTTCTCTCCCAACTCAAACACAGAAATCTAAATCTCCAAGCTAAGAAAACTTGAGTTCTTCATTTTCTGACATTACGTTATTTCATTTTATAATAAAGAAGAAATATATTAAGCTTAAGAATTGGACCAACCTGACTCCAAACCCTACTTATTAACATTATAATACAGAAAAAGTGCTTTTACACCTCTGAATCAGAGTTCCTATGATTAGAAATGATTTCTAATGACAATTAACTCTGAGTTGTCATTAGATACATGAAGTTTATGGCATTGACTTACCATATTTGCTTGCCATGGTCCTCCTGAGGAAATCCATAGTAATTCTGTGTTACAGTCTCCAAGAGTTGTAGATCTGCTAGAGCAGAATGAGGAGATACATGCCATTATGAATGATTGATTCATGTAAAGGGAAAACATATTAATAAAGAGAGGAAACAAGGTTGTTGAAAAAACAGAAGAGTGTTCAAAATGAGTAGAGCACAAATTACTAATACATAGCAGAAAGACAGGAGTGTATACACAAGCAAGCAAGACAAAATAGAACCACATTAACACATTAGATCTAAGAATGTATAGCTGAAAGCAGAGACGACCTTTCACAATATAATATCTCATCAAACCACATAGAAGATATAAATTGCCTGTGTACATCTTAAATCCAAACCAGAAGGAAACACTACTTATACAATCCCAAATATTTAAAACGGCTTTACAATAAGAATGTTATCTCTAGAATATCTGAGAGATAACTATACATAAGCCCAGTAGAGCATTCTGTGTTCAAAGATCCACTCTTGCATGTGATCTATGTGCTGATGCTCCGTGCTGCCTCTAAGAACTGATGGATGGCTGCTGTGATTTTAGCCACCTGAACCCAGGCATTGAGGTAGAATCTGTCAGATGATTTGCTCTTTTAGATAATTGAAATTTTTCCTTCATCTATAAAATACTGTCATAATGCATTGTATTCCTCAATATAATTTCCTAGTGTGTTGCATTTGATTTTTGCAAGCACACTTATATGTGTTTTCTCAAACTAATTTTTTCCCACACCAGAAAAGACACTAATCTATGAGGCTGCATATATCAGAATGGCAAATCTGGAATATACAACTGTAATAATTCTTTTTATTCGCATAGTGCTTTTATTTATAATTTATACACATCTGCTCCAAGAAAGAATGTGAAACAACTATAGCACTTTATAATTCATAAGACAGTTCATCTCATGACAACTCTGTGAGGAAGAAAGGATAAAGCATAGTATTATTTTTGAAAAGAAAGGAATGGAAACAGGCTCTGAAACTCAAGAAGACATCCTGACCCCACATCCAGAACTCCAAAAACCTTACACTATATCTTCCAAATGTGTTAAACTGTTTGCTCTAACAAATCATACACTTAGCAGTTCTTTTAAAGATGCACTGGGAAGTGAATCAGAAATCACTGTGAATATGGGGACATTTTACAAAATCTCTTCACAGATCCTCTACCCCATCCTCAGTCACTCAAATGCCAAAAAGAGTTGCTAATACTTATTGGGTGCCTATTGTGTTCACAGCTCCATTGTAAGTGGTTTTCCTTTGTGGACTCATAAAAGTCCTGTCGAGTACCTAATACTAATTCATGTTAATGCTGAGAAATTACGACAGAGTGAACAGTTTGGGAATTGGAAACTTGACAGGGGTGATGAGGGAATAAAGAAAGACAGACTCACAGATACATGTACAGAAAATCTGAGATGGGGTGTGTTATAAGCTCTGATGAAAATGCACCAACAGCAGCTGGAAAACTCAGCCTGTTTACCACATACTGAAGGAGGAGGCTAGTTTACATGTAGAGCTGAAGGACAAGGAGGTAGGTTTAGCTGATCTCATTAGGAAATCTCTATAGGCAGGGTATCTGTCTCAAGCTCTAAATACCTTGGGAAAACAAGCTATTGTGGATACTTCTGTACACACTGTCAATATCCACACATGCACCAGGGAAGGCTTTGCCATTCCCATGGGCCTAAAACACTGGAGTTCTTAATATGGCCATGCTTGTATCAATAAACACATTTGCTAAGAACTTCATATGCTTCTTACAAGAAAGCAGTAAGGATAGTAGGAAAATGGGTAAATAACTTCCCTGGAGAACAGATTTTAGAGTTTTCACATATTTTCAGACTTTAATCAAAGACTCATATGTGGAAGAAACATTATGTTTTTGTTACTTTCTTCCTCAGAAATTTTCTTAGAATACCTATCACAAGCACTAGACTTTTTTAAAAAAAAAAACAAACAAACAAAAACAAATAAATAAAAAAACAGGTTTAGATACAGACACACACAAAAAAAGAGAGAAAGGAAAGAGATTATATAATGTGCATTCTTTTCCTTGGTGATTCAATAAAGGAGTTAGTCTTCAATATTCTCAGTATACCTATAAACTTTTTTGAGCCCACATTCAAGGAGAATTGTCAACAGCATATGTTTCTTACAAAATTCAAGCTTATTTTCCTCTATAACTGGTACCAACACCTAGTGGAGACAACTTGACTTAGCCCATTTATTATTTTGCAAAATAATGAAGTATCTAAAGATATTGTGTAGCTATACAAAGACTAGCCAAATAGTAATCACCAGATATATTTATGGAGAAATAACACTGCATCACAATTCCCATTTTCATAGTATATCTGAACTGCACTTGCCAGTATGCAATTCCTACCAGTGTGCCCTCTGCATCAATACCTTCATTCATATGGGCACAAATGCTTTTAGCCATGAGTATGGGTCATCCAAGTAGCTTGGAATATTGCTGATTTTTCTCATATGAACATATGGAGACCAAACTAACTAAGTTCACCTAGGAGACTTTAAACACATAAGGAAAAGAACAGTCACTGTAAACTTCATAGAGAAGAAATCTTAAGCGTTCAAAATCTAGCCATTCCAGTGGGACCTCTGCTCTGCTACCTCTCCTCCACCTCCATCAGACTCCTGAACCATACAGGCAAGCTTTCCTTCCCATTCATCTTCCCTGCTAGCTGAGCCCTTGGAGCCAAGAGCCCCTGAGCAGCCTACCATCCCAGGGGATCTCCATTCTCTCTCTACCCCTCCCCCCACTTCCATCAGACCTGAGACTTCTAAACCATACAGGTTAGCTTCCCTTCCCCAACCCATTTATCCCACAAGGCCTGAGCCCCATCTTCCTTCAGGTTGGCACCTCCACTTGAACCTGTGGCAGACTGACATGCCTGCCCCATCCTCTAGACCCCACATCCTACCTGTCTCCCAAGAGGTCTGCCATATTCAGGAACACAGGTGAGACGCTGTCCCAATACCCAGGCCAGCTGAAACCGTCACAGAGCCCAGCAGACCTGAGACCTATCTCTCTCTGAGCCCCATTATCCTTCCAGTCTGCAACTCCACCTGAACCCATGACAGATAGATATTCCTGCCCCTGGACACAAAGGTCATTGTTTCCCAGGAGGTCTGCCCTAACCAGGGACTAGAAACACAGAGACACAGGGACACAGGAGTCATGCTTCAACCAAGGACACAGGACTCCTGCCCTAACCAGAAACAGCACTGCCTGTGTCCCAAAAGTACTGCTCTAACCAAGATCACACATCTCTACCTGGCCTGCTTCAGTCCCAGACACCCAGATCAGTTAACATCAGAGATAACCAGATGGCAAAAGGCACAAGAACATAAGCAACAGAAGCTAATGTAATCTAGCATCATCAGAACCCAGTTCTTCTACCACAACAAACCCTAATTCACCTGAAGAGCAAGAATCTGACCTAAAATCCCATTACATAAAGTTAATACAGGCTTTTAAGGAGGATATAAATAACTTCTTTAAAGAAATACAGAAGAACACAGGCAAACAGGTAAAAGCCCTCAAAGAAGAAACAAATAAATTCCTTTAAAAATAGAGGAAAATACAATAAAACAAGTGAAGGAATTGAACAAAATGGTCCAAGACCTAAAAATGGAAATAGAAACAAAGAAATCGCAAATGGATATAACCTTGAAGAAGGAAACCTTGGGAAAGAATTCAGGAACTACAGATGCAACTATTACCAACAGAATATAGAAGATGGAAGCAAGAATCTAAGGAATTGGAGATACGATAGAAGATATTGAAACACTGGTCGAAGAAAATACAAAGTGTAAAAAGTTCCTAACCCCAAAATCCAAGTACATTTGGGACACAATGAGAAGACCAAACCTAAGAATGATAGGAATAGAAGAGGGTAAATATTCCCAGCTCAAAGGAGCAGAAAACATCCTCAACAAAATCATAGAAGAAAACTAATCTAAAGAAAGAGATGGCCATAAATGTACAAGAAGCCTATAGAACACTAGATAAATTGGACCAGAGAAGAAAATCCTTCTGCCATATAATAATCTAAACCATAAATGTACAGAACAAAGAAAGAATATTAAATTATATAAGGGGAAAAGCCAGGTGATATATAAAGGCATACCTATCAGAATTATACCAGACTTCTCAAGAGAGACACTAAAAGGCAGGAGATCTTGTGCAAATGTCATGCAGACCCTAAGATACAACATAAGCCAACCCAGGCTACTATACCCAACAAAACTCTCAATTACCATACATGGATATTCTATAACAAAACTAAATTGAAACAGTATCTTTCTACTTACTAACCCAGCCATACAAAGGATAATATAAGAAAAACCCCAACACAAGTTGGATAACTACAAGAAAACACAAGAAATCCATAATTTTCACAACAAACCCAAAAGAAGAGAATCACAGACACATAATACTGCCTGCAACAACAAAAATATCAGAAACAAACAATCATTGGTCCTTAATATACCTCAACATTAATAGATTCAATTCCCCCAATAAAAAGACACAGGACTAACAGACTGAATATGCAAACAAGATCCATCATTTTGCTACAGCCAAGAAACATACCTCAACAACAAAGACAAACATTACCTCAGAATAAAGGGCTAGGAAAAAAGTCTTCCAAGCAACTGGTCCCAAGAAACAAGCTGTAGCCATTCTAATATCCAATAAAATAGACATTCAACCAAAAATAATCAAAAAGAGATAGGAAAAGACACTTCATACTCATCAAAGGAAAAATCCACTAGGATGAAATCTCAATTCTGCACATCTATGCCCCAAATGCAAGAGTGCCTATAGTCATAAAAGAAACTTTACTAAAGCTCAAAACACCCCTTGTACCTCACACAATATTGGTGGGGGAATTAAAACCCCCCACTCTCACCAATGGAAAGGTCATCAAAACAGAAACTAAACAGAGACACAGTAAAACTAACCGAAGTTATGAACCAAATGGATTTAACAGGTATCTACAAAATATTTCACCAAAAATAAAAGAATATACCATCTTCTCAGCACCTCATGGAACCTTCTTCAAAACTGACCATATAATCAGACATAAAACAGGCCTCAACAGACACAAGAAGTTTGAAATAATCCCATGTATTTTATCAGATCACCACAGACTAAGGTTGAACTTCAATAACAACCAAAACGACAGAGAGCCCACATACTCATGGAAAATGAAAAATTCTCTACTAAATGATAATTTGTCAGAAAAGAAATAAAGAAGTTAAAGACTTTCTAGAATTCAGTGAAAACAAAGACACAGCATACCCAAACTTATGGGATACAATGAAAGCAGTGTTAAGAAGAAAATTCATGGCACTAATTGCCTGCATAAAGAAATTGGATATATCATAAAGTAGCAACTTAACAACACTTCTGAAAGCTCTAGAAAAAAAAGCAAACACATACAAGAGGGGTAAAAGGCAAAAAAATTGTCATACACAAGGCTGATATCAACCAATTAGAAACAAAGAGAACAAACAATACAAAGAATCAAAAAAAACAAGAAACAATATAGATAAACCCTAATTAAAACTAACTAAAAGGCACAAAGATAGTATCTAAATTGACAAAATCAGAAATAAAAAGGGAGACATAAAATCAGAAACTTAGGAAATTTGAAAAATAATTAGAAGCCTATACTCAACAAAACTGGAAAATCTAGATGAAATGGATAAATGTCTAGATAGATACCACTTACTAATGTTAAATAAAATCAGGTAAACTACCTAAAAAGCCCCCATAACTCCTAAGGAAGTAGAAACAGTCATTTAAAAGACCTCCCATAAAAAAATAAAACAGAGACAAATAGTTTGAGTGCATAATTCTCCCAAATGTTCAAAGAGCTAATAACAATACTTCTCAAAATATACTTCAAAATAAAAACAATAAGCAATACTACTTAATTTATTCTATGAAGCCGCAGTTCCTCTGATACCTAAACCATACAATGACCCAACAAAGAAAGAGAACTTCAGATCAAGTTTGCTTAAGAATATCAATGTAAAAG
Source organism: Arvicanthis niloticus (assembly GCF_011762505.2). Taxonomy (NCBI): domain Eukaryota; kingdom Metazoa; phylum Chordata; class Mammalia; order Rodentia; family Muridae; genus Arvicanthis; species Arvicanthis niloticus. The sequence goes on along the minus strand of NC_047659.1, from coordinate 68,469,563 downwards.
TAATAAAATTCTGGAAAAACAAATCCAATTTCAAATGGACTGAAACCTAAAGCAGTCCCACTAAAATCAGGGACAAGCCAAGGCTGCCCTCTCTATATTTATTCAATATTGTACTCAAAAGTTCTAGCTAGAGCAATTAGATAGCAAAAGGAGGTCAAGAGAATACAAATAGGAAAGGAAGAAGTAAGTCAAGTTATCACTATTTGCAGATGATATGATAGTATACATAAGTGACTCCAAAAATCCTATGAGAGAACTCTTATAGTTGGTAAACAGCTTCAGCAAAGTGGCTGGATATAAAATGGACTCAAAAAATTAAGTAGCCTTCCTTTATATAAATGATAAAGAAATTAGGCTGAGAAAGAAATTAGGGAAACAACATCCTTCACAATAGCCACAAATAGTAGAAAATATTTGGTGTAACTCTAACCAAGCCAGTGAAAGATCTATTTTACAAAAACTTCACATCCCTGAAGAAAGAAATCAAAGAAGACCTGAGAAGATGGAAATATCTCTCATGCTTATGAAATGGTAGGATCAACAGAGAAAGTGGCCATCTTACCAAAAGCAATCTACAGATTCAATGCAATCCCCATCAAATCTCTAACACAACTCTTCATAGACATGGAAAGAGCAAATCTCAACTTCATGTGGAAAAACAAAAAACTCAGGATAAAAAAAAGCAATTTTCAAAAATAAATGACCTTCTAGGGGAATCACTATCCCTGACCTCAAACTGTATTACAGAGCAATAGTGATTTAAAAAGAAAAAAACTGCATAGTATCTTTACAGAGACAGACAGGTGGATCAATGGAATATAATTGAAAGCTCAGAAATAAACTCACACACCTCTAGATAAAGAACGGTTCAGGCTCTATGATCAACAATTGACAAATGGGACCTCATAAAACTGAAAAGCTTCTGTAAGGCAAAGGACACTGTCAATGGGACAAAACTGCAGCCTGCAAATTAGGAAAAGATCTTCACTAACCATACATCCAATAGAGGGCTAATATCTAAAATATATAAAGAACTCAAGAAGTTAGACACCAAAAACCAAATAACCCAATTTAAAAATGGGGTACAGAGCTAAACAGAGAATTATCAACAAAAGAATCTCAAATGGCCGAAGAAACACTTAAAGAAGTGTTCAACATCCTTAGTCAACAGGGAAATATAAATAAAAAACAACCCTGAGATTCTACTTCACACCAATCAGAATGGTTAAGAACATCAATATCAGATATAATCTCTTAGGATTAAGAAAGATACCCTCTTTCTGCTTCATCACAAATGTCCTTATTTAATTGGCACAGAAGTGAATGTATTTCCTCATGCAGTATGCCAACGCCAGATACTTAATATTGTTTTAACAAAACCTCTGGGCAGAAAGACAAGAATAATTAAGAGGAAAAATGGAAGATCTGGATACATTTTATTATTACTTTAATATGTAGAAACAACTGTTAAAATTTCAATAATCTTGAAAGTTCACTACATGTTTAATGGATGGTTCATTCATTTCTTTGGAAAAGAATATTAACCTCTAACTTTAATATTATTCCTAGAAATTAAACTTAATTTTTAACTACCCTCTAATTTTATAAACATAGCATATAGGACACAGGTAATCACTTTTTTTTCAAAATTATGCATTAATTAAAAGATATGTCAAATTTTCTCCATCTGGCTTTCTGGTTTTAAGATTTATCATTTGCTTTTTATTTTGTGTATGCTAGCGAAGTGTTGTGTAGGCATGAGTGAAGGTGCCCACAGAGGCCAGAGGCACCAGAACCCAGGAAACAGAATTTTCAGATGGTTGCAGGTAGCCCAATGTGAGTGTTGAGTATTGAACACAGAGCACTTGCAAGAATGACTTCTTAACTACTGAGCCATCTCTTCAGCCCCAGGATGTCTGAAGTCTTATGAAATTAAGCATGTTACACTTACTTCTCAAGAAGCAAACATAAATTTAAAAATAGAAATGGAGAAAGAAAGAAAGAAAGAAAGAAAGAAAGAAAGAAAGAAAGAAAGAAAGAAAGAAAGAGGGAGGGAGGGAGGGAGGGAGGGAGGGAGGGAGGAAGGAAGGAAGGAAGGAAGGAAGGAAGGAAGGAAGGAAGGAAGGAAGGAAGGAAGGAAGGAAGGAAGAAGTAAAGAAAATTCTGATTGATAAAGGAAGTATTTTAGTAACAATATAAAATAAAATTTTGGCCACTTGTAAATTGGTGAGTTGTTTGTATTTTTGGTCAGAAGAAAGGCAGAGTACAATTATCTACTGCCATTATTGTTCAGTACTTACCACCCATAAATGAATTCCAAAACCTTTTAGTAATACTTTTCTATCCATAAAAATTAAATCAACTGATAGGCAAAAAAAAAAAAAAAGAATGATGTTGAAACCAATAGTAGAAGCCAAATAAACAACAACCTTGATAAAACAGAAACTTCATGTAGTAGGTAACAATTACTGGAGGTGGACTCGCCTTAATATGTACCAGATGATATATATTCTTCAAATATATATATATATATATATATATATATATATATATATATATATATATATGTATATGTATATACATATATATATATATATATATTTGTGTATGGGCTTACATTTTAATTTTGAGTTATTAATTTCAAACATACATATGTATGTGTGTGTATATATATGTTTAAAATTATTTTTTAATTTTTTTTATTAAATATTTTATTTACATTTCAGATGTGACCCCCTTCCACATTCCCTCCTACCCAGGAACACCCTCTCCAATCCTCCCTCCTCCTGCTTCTATGAGGATGTGCACCCACCCACCAGCCCACTCCCACCTCCTTACCCTCAAGCCCCCCCCCACTGGGGCATCCAGCCTTCACTGAACCAAGGATTTCCTCTCCCACCTATACCCTACAATGTCATCCTCCACTGCCAGATACAGCTGGAGTCATGGGTTCCTCCCTATGTGCTACCAGGCTGGTGGTTTAGAACCTGGGAGCTCTGGTTGGTTGGTATTGTTGCTCTCCCCATGGGGCCAAAAACCCTTTCAGCTCCTTCAGTCTTCCCTCTCACTCCTCCATTGTGAACCCCATGATAAGTTCAATGGTTTGCTGTGAGCATCTGCCTCTGTATATTTCTGGCTCTGGAAGACCTCTAAGGAGACAGCTATATCAGGCTCTTGTCAGCATGCACTTCCTGACATCCACATTAGCCATATACTTTTGGTGACTGCACATGGGATGAATACCCAGGTGGAACAGTCTCCAGACAACCCCTCCTTCAGTTTCTGTCACACACTTTGTCTCCATATTTGCTCCCATGAGTATTTTGTTACTCCTTCTAAGGAGGAACAAAGCACACACATTTGGTCTTCCTTCTTCATGAGCTTCATGTGATCTGTGAGTTGCATCTTGGGTACTGTGAGCTCATGGGCTAATAACCAATTATCAGTGAGTGCATACCATGTGTGTTCTTTTGTGATTGGGTTACCTCACTCAGTATGATATTTTCTAGTTCCATCCATTTGCCTAAGAATTCCTCAAATTCATTGTTTTTAATAGCTGAGTAATACTCCATTGTGTAAATGTACCACATTTTCTGTATCCATTCCTCTGTTGAAGGATATCTGGGTTCTTTCCAGCTTCTGTCTATTATAAATAAGGCTGCTATGAACATAGTGAAGCATATGTCCTTGTTATACGTTGGAGCATCTTCTGGGTATATGCCCAAGAGTGGTATAGCTGGGTCTCAGGTAATGCTATGTCCAATTTTCTGAGGAACCACCAGAATGATTTCTAGAGTGGTTGTACCAGTTTGCAATCCCACTAACAATGAAGGAGTGTCTTTTTTCTCCATATCTTTGCCAGCATCTGCTATCGCCTGAGTTTTTGATCTTAGATATTCTGACTGGTGTGAGATGGAATTTCAAGGTTGTTTGGATTTGCATTTCCCTGATGACTGAGGATATTGAACATTTATTTAGGTGCTTCTCATTCATTTGAGTTTCCTCAGTCGAGAATTCTTTGTTTAGCTCTGTACCCCATTTTAACTGGGTTATTTGGTTGTCTAGAGTCTAATATCCTGAGTCCTTTGTATATATTGTATATTAGCCCTCTATCAAATGTAAGATTGGTAAAGATCTTTTCCCAATCTGTTGGTTGCCATTTTGTCCTATTGATAGTGCCCATTGCCTTACAAAAGCTTTGCAATTTTATGAGGTCCCATTTATCAATTCTTGATCTTACAGCATAAGCCATTGGTGTTCTGTTCAGGAACTTTTTCCTTGTGCCCAGATATTTGAGGGCCTTCTCCAGCTTCTCTTCTATTAGTTTCAGTGTATCTGGTTTTATGTGAAGGTCCTTTATCCACTTGGACTTGAGCTTTGTACAAGGGAATAAGACTGGATCAATTTTCATTCTTCTACATGCTGACCTCCAGTTGAACCAGCACCATTTGTTGAAAACGCCGTCCTTTTTCCACTGGATAGTTTTAGCTCCTTTGTCTAAGATCAAGTGACCATAGGTGTGTGGGTTCATTTCTGGACCTTGAATTCTATTCCACTGATCTTCCTGCCTGTCTCTGTACCAATACCATGCAATTTTTACCACTATTGCTCTGTAGTACAAATTGAGGTCAGGGATAGTGATTTCCCCCAAAGTTCTTTTATTGTTGAGAATAGTTCTAGCTATCCTGTTTTTTTTTTTTAATTCCAAATGAATTTGCGAATTACTCTTTCTATCTCTATGACAAATTGATTTGAAATTTTGATGGGGTTAGCATTGAATCTTTAGATTGCTTTAGACAAGATGGCCACTTTTACTATATTAATCCTGCCAATCCAGGAGCATGAGAGATCTTTCCATCTTCTGAGATCTTCCTCGATTTCTTACTTCAGAGACTTGAAGTTCTTGTCATACAGATCTTTCACTTGCTTGGTTAGATTCACACCAAGGTATTTTATATTATTTGTGACTACTGTGAAGGGTTTCATTTCCCTAATTTCTTTCTCAGCCTGCTTACCCTTTGTGTAGTGGAAGGCTACTTATTTGTTTGAGTTGATTTTATATCCAGCCACTTTGCTGAAGTTGTTTATCAGGTTTAGGAGTTCTCTGGTGGTAGTTTTAGGGTCACATAAGTATACTATCATATCATTGCAAATAGTGAAATTTTGACTTCTTCCTTTCCAATTTTTATACCTTTGACTTCTTTTAGTTATCTAATTGCTCTGGCTAGGACTTTGAGTACTATTTTGAATAGGTAGTGAGAGTGAGGGCAGCCTTGTCTAGTCCCTGATCTTAGTGAGATTGCTTCAAATTTCTCTCCATTTAGTTTGATGTTGGCTACTGGCTTGCTGTATATTGCTTTTACTATGTTTAGCTATGGGCCTTGAATTCCTGATCTTTCCAAGACTTTTACCATGAAGGGATGTTAAATTTTGTCAAATGCTTTCTCAGCATCTACTGAGATGATCACATGTTTTTTCTTTGAGTTTGTTTATATAGTGGATTACATTGATGGATTTCCAAAATGAATCATCCCTGCATTCCTAACATAAAACCTAGTAGATCATGATGGATGATTGTTTTGATGTGTTCTTGGATTCAGTTTGTGAGAATTATATTGAGTATTTTTGTATTGGTATTCATAAGGGAGATTGGACTGAAGTCCTATTTCTTTGTTGGGTCTTTGTGTGGTTTAGATATGAACATAATTTTGGCTTCATAGAACAAATTGGGTAGTGTTCCTTCTGTTCCTATTTCATGGAATAACTTAAAGAGAATTGGTATTAGGTCTTCTTGGAAGGTCTGATAGAATTCTGAACTAAAACCATCTGGTTTGGGGCTTTTTTGGTGAGGAGACTGTTAATGACTGCTGCTATTTCTTTAGGGGTTATGGGACAGTTTAGATGGTTCATATGCTCCTGATTTAACTTTGGTACCTGGTATCTGTCTAGAAAATTGTCCATTTCATCCAGATTTTCCAGTTCTGTTGAGTATAGGCCTTTGTAGTAAGATCTGATGATTTTTAAAATTTCTTCAGTTTCTATTGTTATCTCTCCCTTTTTAGTTCTGATTTTATTAATTTGGATACTGTCTCTGTGCCCTCTGTTTAGTCTGGCTAAGCATTTATCTATCTTGTTGATTTTCTCAAAGAACCAGCTCCTGGTTTTTTTTTTTTTGTTTGTTTGTTTGGTTTTTTTTTTGTTTTGTTTTGTTTTGTTTTTTTTTTTTTTTGATACTTTGTATAGTTCTTTTTGTTTCTACTTGGTTGATTTCAGCTATGAGTTTGATTATTTCCTACAGTCTACTTGTCTTGGGAGTATTTGCTTCTTTTTATTCCTGGAGCTTTCAGGTGTGCTGTCAAGGTGTTAGTGTTTGCTCTCTCCAGTTTCTTTTTGCAGGCACTTAGAGCTATGAGTTTTCCTCATAGCACAGCTTTCATAGAGTCCCACAAGTTTTAGTATGATGTGTCCTCATTTTCATTAAATTCTAAAAAGTCTTTAATTACTTTCTTATTTCTTCCTTGACAAAGACATCATTGAGTAGAGTTGTTCAGATTCCACATGTATGTAGGTTTTCGGTTGTTTTTGTTATTATTGAAGATCAGCCTTCATCTCTGGTGATCTGATAGGTTGCAAGGGATTATTTCAATCTTTTTGTAACTGTTGAGGCTTACTTTGTGACCAGTTATATGGTATATTTTGGAGTAAGTAACATGAGGTGCTGAGGAAAAAAGTATATTCTTTTGTTTTAGGATGAAATGTTCTATAGATGTCTGTTAAATCCATTTGGTTCATAACTTTTATTAATTTTATGGGTCTCTATTTAGTTTCTGTTTCCATGATCTGTTCATTGCTGAGAGTAGGGTGTTGAAATTTCCCACTATTATTATGTGAGGTACAATGTGTGCTTTGAGCTTTAGTAAAGTATCTTTTATATATGTGGGTGGCCTTGCGTTTGGAGCATAGATGTTCAGATTTAGGAGTTCATCATGATAGATTATTCCTTTGATAAGTATAAAGTGTCCTTCCTTATCTTTTTTGATTACTTGGTTGAAAGTCATTTTTATTTGATATTAGAATGGCTACTCCAGCTTGTTTCTTGAGACCATTTGCTTGGAAAATTGATTTATTCTTTTACTCTGAGTTAGTGTTTGTCTTTGTCACTGAGGTGCGTTTCCTGTATGCAGCAAAATTCTAGATCCTGTTTATGTCTCCAGTCTGTTAGTCTTAATCTTTTTATTGGGGAATTGAGCCCATTGATGTTAAGAGATATTAAGGAAAAATGATTGTTACTTCCTGTTATTTTTGTTATTAGAGGTGAAATTATATTTCTGTAGCTATCTTCTTTTGGGTTTGTTGAAAGATTACTTTCTTGCTTTTTCTAGGTTGTAGTTTCCCTCCTTGTGTTGGAGTTTTCCATCAATTATCCTTTGAAGTGCGGGATTTGTGGTGAGATATTGTGTAAATATGGCTTTGTCGTGGAATACATTGTTTTCTCCATCTATAGTGATTGTGAGTTTTCTGGGTACAGTAGTCTAGGCTGGCATTTGTGTTCTCTTAGGGTCTGTATGATATCAGTCCAGAATCTTCTGGCTTTTATAGTCTCTGGTGAGAAGTCTGGTGTAATTCTTATAGGTCTGCCTTTATGTGTTACTTGACCTTTTTCCCTTACTGCTTTTTTTTTTAAAGAAAGAAAAAAGTATATTTTTTCTTTAGTGCATTTGATGGTTTGATTATTATGTGACAGGAGGAATTTCTTTTCTCGTCTAGTCTATTTGGAGTTCTATAGGTTTCTTGTATGTTCATGGGCATCTCTTTAGGTTAGGGAAGTTTTCCTTTATTATTTTGTTGAAGATATTTATTGGCCCTTTAAGTTGGGAATCTTCACCCTTATCTATAGCTATTATCCTTACATTTGGTCTTCTCAATGTGTCCTGGATTTCTGGATGTTTTGGGTTAGGAGCTTTTTGCATTTTGTATTTTCTTTGACAGTGGTGTCAATGTTTTCCATGGTATCTTCTGCATATGAGATTCTCTCTTCTATTTCTTGTATTCTGTTGGTGATTCTTGAGTCTATGACTCCTGGTCTCTTTCCTAGGTTTTCTATCTCCAGGGTAGTGTCCCTTTGAGATTTCTTTATTATTTCTACTTCCATTTTTTTGATCATGGATGGTTTTGTTTAATTCTTTCACCTATTTGGTTATGGGGTTTTTTGCAATTCTTTAAGGGATTTTTGTGTTTCCTTTTTAAGGGCTTCTACCTGTTTTCGTGTGTTCTCCTGTATCTCTTTAAGGGAGTTATTTATGTCCTTCTTAAAGTCCTCTATCATCTTCATGAGAAGTGATTTTAATTCTGAATACTGATTTTCTGGTGTGATGGGGTGTTCAAGACTTAGTATGGTGGGAAAAGTGGGTTCTGATGATGCCAATTAATTTTGGTTTCTGCTGCTTACATTCTTGAGATTGCCTTTTGCCATCTGGTTAACTCAGTGCCACTTGAACTCACTGTCTCTGACTGGAGCCTGTCTTTCCAGTTAGTTATCTTGCTTGTGTCAGAACTCCTCAGAGTCCAGATGTCTGTGATCCTATGTTCCTAAGCTCCTGGGTAGAAGAACTCCTAGGACTCAGGCTGCCTCTGAAATCCTGAAATCCTGCTGCTCTGAGTGCAGTGGTTCCTTTGCTGCTCTGAGTGCAGTGGCTCCTCTAGAATGGCTCAGGATATGGTGTCTTTATTAGAGCAGACCAGCTAGGTGTCTGCCCCAGCCAAAGGTACCAAGTGAGGGCTGGAAGGGGAGTGGTATTCTGGTGGGGCGGGATTCGGATGGCTGATAGGTCCTGAGTACCCCAGGCTCCCAGGTGTAGCTCTAGGGCATAGAGTAGTGGGAGAGAATTCTTACTTGTTGCTCTGAGTACAGTGGCTCTTCTAGGAAGGCTCAAGATATGGTGTCTTCACGGGAGCAGCTTAATTTATTTTTTTACACTCCAGATTTTATTTTTGTCCCCCCATTCACCCTCCAAGTATTCCATATCACAAACCTCTTCCTGCTGTCTTGTCTCCACAAGGATATCTCTATCCACCATATACAACTGTATTTTTAACAAAATTTTACTAAGAAAGGGAATCTCTAAACCTGGAGAGAACTTTGTCAAACAATAGCATTCCATGGACATTGACTCCTGAGGTCATAAATCACAAAACAGCTTCATTCCAGCTCCCACTCATGATATAATGTATTTTGGACTCAATTACTATACTGTAAGGAAACCTAAACTATACAAAGAGGATATGTGATTATGTCTAGGTGAACAGATTCACAGCCAACACTAGCATAAACCGCTAGACATACAAGAAACTGAGTTTTCACATGATCCTAGCCATAAACCTTCAAATTATCTAGTTAAAAACCCAAGCATCATAGAACAGAGGAAAACTAATTCAGCTAGGGAGGAGTTGGGTGCACATCAACAGAGAACTAACAAATCAGAGAACTAAGGAGCACAAAATTAGATGGCAAGAACAGATCTGAGCATGTTAGAAATATGATGAAGAGTGGGGACTAAACTAGGGAATAGATAAGAAAACCTAAAGTGGGAGTAGGGAGAGCTGCACAGTGGACTTAGAGATCTGCAGGAGCCCCCCTCAAGTCTCCATGATTCCTAGTAGATGTGAGACTACTCTGAGCTGACCCGTGAGAAAAAGAAACTACAGAGAGAGAGAGCACAGGACCAAACATGGATTCTGTTTGTGCAAGCTTGGAGAAAAAGGATAAAATTCAAAATTCGTAGCAAATGAAAAAGTTTGTCAACTATTCATAATGAACAAAACATGCTAGAGCAATTGATTCTTTAGTTTTACAAAAGAAAAAAAATCCTCTTCAAATAACTCAGGGTTTAAATAAATACACCTTATAATAAAAACTCAAAAGAACTTACAGAGGCACAAAAACATACCATTAAAACCCCCCATGATTATTATCCAATAAAAAGAAATAAACAGGCATACAAAGTAGCAGAAAAATACAGCCCATAATTAGACAGCAAAAAAAGCGTACTTAAATTAGTGAAAGAAAAACAAAACTGTCAAATGCTAATTCCATTCCTGCCCTCACCCAAAAATCTGTCATAAACAACAGAAAGAGACATTTTTATATAAAATCCCCAGAACTAGCAGACCCATAGATCAAAAATATGATTTTAAAAAGTTCCTGAGACAGAAAGAACATTTTAACAGGAATCTACATTAACATGACGGTTTGAAACACTGGAAACAGTAACAACTGGAATAAACATTAAATACCTTTACCTTCATTTTAAGTATCTCACTAAAATATCTCATCAAAGAAAAACAATAACAATGTAATGGGTTTATAATACATAGAAGTAGAATATACAATATATATATGGCACAAAATCTGGAAAAGGGAAAATGTAAGTATAATTTTTATATGTGTGTTTTAAATTATGTGTGGTGTGGTAAAAATATTATTTGAAAATACCTTGTATTTACTTAAAGAGAAATACTATAGAGAAGGGGGAAAAGCTCAGTCAGTAAAATGTTCATTATGCAAGTACAAGAACCTGAGATTTTTACCCAGAACACCAATAAGTGTGTGTGTGTGTGTGTGTGTGTGTGTGTGTGTGTGTGTGTGTGGTGTGTATAGTAGCCTAGATTTGTAGTTTCAGGACTAAGAAGGCAGAGACTCAAAGATTCCTTAGGCTGACTGGTTAATGGGTGTAGCTTCTTTTTTAAGGCCAATGAGAGATTTTTACAAGAGAGAGACAGATAGACAGAGAGACAATGAGAGAGAAAAATAGAGAGAGAGAAAAAAGACAGAGACAGACAGACAAACAGACAGACAGACAGACAGACAGACAGACAGACAGACAGACAGAGTGAGCATTTACGTGGGGCTTTCTTATAGTTCCAGAGGTTTAGCTCATTATCTTTGTGGTGGAGGAGCATGGTGGCATGCAGGCAGACATGGTGGTAGAGAAGCAACTAAGAGTTCTAAATCAGCAGGAAGAGAACAGAGATACTGGACCTGGTTTGGGCTTTTGAAATCTCAAATCCCATCCCCAGTAACAACCTCCAACAAGGCCACACCTACCCCAACAAGGCTACACCTTCTAATTATTTCAAATAGGGCCACTCCCTGCTGACCAAGCAGTCAAATCCTTGAGCCTATGGATCAATCTTATTCAATATAGCACAGTTCTCCAATAACAATTACTTCACTAGCTCTGAGTAGTTGGCTAGGTTTTGTCACAGACATGGATGGATTCACTCTTTTTGAGTAGGTCTTAAGTCCAATTAGAGAACTGTTGGTTACAAGATATACATGACATTGCTGTACACTTAGGGTTATCATTTCATGCTGGTTGATGCTGTGATTCAAAGGCATCATAGCTAGGTGGAGCTGTTGATTGATTCCCTCCTTTAGATGTTTGCCTTGTATCCTTTGATACCATGAAATGTAGTTCCGAGGGAGAACACATTCAGGCCAATTTCCGCTCAGAGACCTCAAGACCCTATGTCTGAAGTACAAGTTCATGATGTCATCAGCAATATGGACTTACCTTCCACCTCTCCTTGGCTTGGCATATGCCCAAAGGACTTGACAACCTACCCCACACATGCTCAGTCATGATCATTGTTGCTCTTTTTACAATAGCTAGGAAATAAAAACATCCTAAATTAGCCTTACTATGACAAATGGAAAATAAAATGTGACACATGTGTACTATGGAATACTACTGAGATGAGATGTACAGAAAAATGAAAAAGTGAACTTTGCAGGTAACTGAATGAGGTAACCCAGACTAGAAACACAAATGTTATATGTTCTTTCTCATTGTACTGTAGTGGTTTTTTTCCAAACAAATCAAATTCAGAACAAAGAATAGAATCAGGTACATAATGTCATTTCATGTTGTTAAAAGGATCAATTCATCCTGAAGACAGAATCCTACATGTTTATTTTCAGAACAATGGAGTGTCAGAGTGCATGATGCAAAACCTAATGGTACCATAAGAAATAGATAGGAACTAGTAGCAGAATGGTTGCCCAGCACAAAACTTAACATTTAAAATAAAAGAAAGAGTAAAATTCCATATACAGATAATTGTAGGGATTTGAGTAAATGTTTATATGAGAAATATCAATTCCTTGTAAAGTATTTATTTAAAAACAGAAGAAGAGGGAGTGCTTATCAGCTTTTAAGTGAGGCCATTTTAGAGACTGATGCAAAACTAGGCTAATACATTAAATAAAAAAATAATTCATCCCAGCCCATTGCATGCACAGATGAAAAAATAAATCCTAGCTTTTACTGTATTGTGAAAGAACATATAAGAATATCAAAGTTGCATCCTGGAAATGTGAAGTTGATTCAAAACTTGGAAGTCAATGTATGTTAATAAAATATTGTATACAAAAATTTTAAGATAATAATATCAATAATGCAGACAAGGCATTTAACAAAATCAGGTATTTTTTTCCTAACAAATATTTTGTTTGTTTGTTTGTTTTCCCCTTCCCTTCTCCCTTTCACTCCAGCCCTGCTTGCTCCTGCCCAAAGGTTTATTTATTTATTATATATAGGTACACTGTAGCTGTCTTCAGCTACCCCATAAGAGGGCATCAGATCTCATTAGAGATGGTTGTAAGCTACCATATGGTTTCTGGGATTTGAACTCAGGACCTCCAGAAGAGCAGTTACTACTCTTAACTACTGAGCCATCTCACTAACATCTAACAAATATTTTTAACAAATAAGGAACATAAAAATATTTTCTTAGTATAAAATAAAACAAATAAAAATATTTTTAATCTATTTTTTTGCAATAAGGGTAGAAACAAGAACAGAATCTAATCTCACCATTTAACAACTTATTACATGACAATACTGCATTGTCATTACATATCAATACTACATTGTTTTTCCATGACAATTGTTATCACATAACGATACTCCATGTTATTACATAGCAACATTACATTGTTATACATTTGACTGCATTGTCATTACATATCAATACTACATTGTTTTTCCATGACAATTGTTATCACATAACAATACTCCGTGTTATTACATAGCAATATTACATTGTTATATATTTGAGGTTCACAGGACAGTGAGTCAAGAAGATGAAATGACATGTGCTCAGATTGAAAAGTAAAAATGAAACATCCTTACTAATAGATGACATGATCATCTTTGAAAATTGTAGGAAGTCAACATAAAGCTGCTAGAATCAGTTTCGTAAGTTGAAGGAGGGGGTCAGTATATTTATGGGTCTCTATTTAATTGTATTTAATCAACAACACATTTTTGAGTCTCCATTATAAACTGTTCACTGTTTTTATATATCCCTTATTAGTTCATGAATATTTAGGTTAATTCTAATCTGAGACCATTTTAAATAACTTGTTATGAAGATATGTATAGATTTAGTTTTCTCTTCTTTTGACACTGCAGTTTCATTTTAATTATATAAATACCTAAAAGTGAAGTGGCTGAGTCTCACAGTACATATATGTTTGACTTTTTAAGAAACTACAAAATTATTTCCCCAAACTGCAATACAATTCCAGTTGTTCCACATCATTACCAATATTTGATACAGCCAATCATCTCAATGTTTTGTATTCTAGGGAAGATATGGTACCATATAACTGTGCTTTTAGTTGGCATTTTCCAACTGGATAATGTTCTTCAATATTTTCTCATAGGTTTACTTGCCACATGCTTAACTTCTTTGAAAAATTTTATGTGTACTCTCAATCAGACTTATTAAAATTAAAGAATATTAAAATTTTTCTTTTCCAAAGATATTATCTAAAATATAGAATAGACTTATCTAGGATATATGAAACTCTGTAAAAATAAAAATGTTTAGTCAATTTTTTTCAAATAAATTGCCACTTCATAAAAGGTGGAAGAAATAAAGGATAAGATGCTCATCATGTGTGACCATCCCAAAATAAGGAAAGCCTTGGGCTGGAGAGACGACTCTGTAGTTAAGAGCACACACTGCTCTTGCAGAGGACTGAGGTTTAGTTCTCAGCACCCACATGGTAGCTCACAAACCTTTGTGACTTCAGTTACCTGAGTTCTAATGCCATCTTCTGGCCTCTATGGGCACTGCATGCACATAGTGTACATAGATGCCCAAGAGACACGGGTACACATAAAATACATTTGTTGTTGCTTTTTAAAGAATGATCTCGAAATCCTTTTAGAATTTGTGACACCTGTCACTGGAGCACTGCACAATGGGCCTGTGGTGTGATGAGAAGTTGAATTGAGAAAGAATCACCACAAAGCCATCTTAGTGAGTTTGCTAGATGTTCAAAATTACAAAACTTCCTACAGTACTTTTTGTCATTAGTTTCAAAACTTTAAATTAAAATTGAATGTGTTAAAACTCTTAGATGTCTCTGTAAAATGCTTTCATCAGTAATCAAATATTAATGAGGAAATGATGACAAAAAATAGTCAAGTCATTGATTGTTTCTTCTCTCCCTCTAGCCTCATCTTTGCCTCTGGGCACTGCAATTGTGTAACAGGTTCTTCTGTAACTACTGTTCTAAGAATCTTACTCTGAACCTCCTAAAGGGAAAGGAAGCAGATCTTACTGGTCATTAAGTCTTTCACATAACTTGCTTTATTTATTGTCACAAGTGAAACTAAATTTTATTTATACACACCTGCAACTTTATTTCTTATTTTTCTATTAAAATGACATTTCCCAACTACTTTTTGCAACCCAGTACATTGCCTCCTAAAACCATTAGCTTTATTAGTATACTACTATTTGTATATTTACAGAATACTGTCATTCCAAATATCAGGATACTGACAAATAGGTTAATATAGCAAATATCAATATAATCACCTCTGGATTTAGAATAATAAAACTTTATATAGTAAAGCCACCTGAGTCCTTTTTTTCTTTACTTCACCCCTGTAGTGAACCAATATCCTGCATTTGACTCTCTCTCTCTCTCTCTCTCTCTCTCTCTCTCTCTCCCACCCCTGTAGTGAACCAACCAATATCCTGCATTTGACTCTCTCTCTCTCTCTCTCTCTCTCTCTCTCTCTCTCTCTCTCTCTCTCTCTGTGTGTGTGTGTGTGTGTGCACACTTGTGTTACTGGTCTATAAAAGGAGCCTACTCATGCTATCAAGTGCTCTCTTGAAAATCTATATTCCATCTCCTGAAGCTGAGCTTTATGGTAAGACATGTTCCAACAACCCACACTTTTCTGTATATGCATTCACCCACAAACAATTCATAGAAGTATATTATAGGATTCAATTTTACATAAACTGAGTTATTCTGTTTGTGGTAGCTATGAAAGTATACTGCTCAGGCCTCCTGTATTAATCCATCATAAAAGCCTGGTTGACGTCGTTGGTGCCCTATACCACACTTCTATAAGCTACTGCTGACCAGTGACTTAGAAGGAGTGTTACTAATGCACTCCATTCTGCACCACACAGGACTTCTGGAGTGGGTAACTTTGATTATTGACCTCTATCAGGAGTTGGATCTGCATTGTGATCTGGATGCACATATACACTTCTCCTTCAGATGCACCTCTCCTGAAGTGTATTGCGCACATCATTTGGCCATAATGCCTTCATTTTACAGCTCCCAAACTACAATGATATTCTTTTCCAATTTACTTTCTGTACTTAGCTTTTACATTTTTGTAATTTATTCACATGGATACATTTATGTCTAGTTCATTAATTTTAATCATTGTGAAGGTTCTGTTACATAAAAATCCTAGAATTGATTTCTCTCTTTTTTTCCTTTTTAATGGGCATTTATGTTGTCTCCTATGTCTTTTTCACCATTACAAGTGATGCTTCAATGAATATTTTAAAACACAGGTCATAATCTATGCATTATTTTCCCAGCTTTTGTCAATTATATCAAGTTTTACATCTCCAGACAGCCTGCAGGAATGTCAATGGTTCCACTCACTTACCACCCTTGAAATCACTAATTGTTTTTCATTTTTCAGTCTCAGTGGATTAAATTATAGCAGCTCTTGCCAATTATATCAAGTTTTGCATCTCCAGACAGCCTCTGGGAATATCCATGGTCCCACTCACGGAGAACCCTTGAAAACAGTAATTGTTTTTATGTGATCTGTGGCTTTACTTCTGCCATATAGCCAGTCTTAAAAAGATACTGTCTGAGTACAAGATTCCTACCATAGCCCACATTTCCATCCACTTATTAATAGCACATTGTTAAAATTAATAAAATATTACAGTAATTTTTTGATATCTAAACATCTTGATTTTAACTGAATGTTATATTTTACTCTTCATTAAATTTTCCCAGATATTCTTAATCTTATGTTCTATGTAAACTTTAGAATCAACTTGTAAAGGTCCATGGGAAATCCCCTTGGGACTTTGGTTAAAAATAACATGAATTAGGAAATTTGATTTCAGAAACTGAGGTCTTTTTGATTAGAGAATTTAAAGTCACAAATACATTATAACTCTCTTTATGAATCTGTAAAGATTCATAAGTTCTTATCAGACTTTATGTTTTATTTTGGTATTACTGTAATTTTTGTTTCTGAGTGAGTGTATATGCAATATATGGGTGTGTTGCATGCATACATATGGAAAAAGTTGCATGCACTGAACAAAGGAAGAGGTAAGGTATAAAACATCTTTAAAAACCTCTAGTTTATTGTTTTATTTAAGTGAGGTCCAGTGTCTGCTCCCAACCATTATTTTCATTGCCCCCTATCAAGTCTACTGATTAGTTCCATCCTATAGAAGACTCTTGCATTGCCAATCTAAGCTGTACAAGGTCTGTTTTCTCACCAAAAGAGCTTGAGGACATTAGCACCAACTCTTTCCTGAGTATAATTGTAAGATTGCTAAATATGTGCTTCTGACACCCCATGACCACAACCAGTCAATAACATATATATATATATATATATATATATATATATATATATATATATATATATATTACACACACACAGACTAAGCTTTCCTTGCTACCCTTGTCACTAAATATCACAAGGTAGCTCAGCAGACTCACAAAAACCTGCTTAAAAATAACTAAATAAATAGTCAGAGAACAGAAGATGCAAATGTTAATTGCTTTGGAAAAAAAAGAGTCCACAGAAGAGGAAATATAGACATGACGAAAGACAGCAAAATCGGGAAGATGAAAACACAAGTCAGTTGGATGGCTTTTCCCCTTTCCTGAGAGATATCATATAGGAAGATATTCAGACATTATGTAAATAGTCTCAAAATGAGGAGTCTTGAACCCCAAAGACCTTTGGTTTATCAACCTGAGTTGATGTGCTCAAGATTGAACTGAATGCTCAATTTCCCAGTTTTTATGATCATGAAGGAAAGGATTTAAAAGTCTGGCAGATGGCCAATATCCAATTTCAACAGCAAGAAATAACGTTGATGCTATTCCATTATGCTTATTATTAATCAATTTTTGTACAATAAACACTTGGTAACAGGTCGAGTGTGTTAAATGAAAGAAATTAGATGAAATATTACCTTGAAATTCATGATGGTCACATACACACAGCTTAACTAGAGGCCCTGTATCATACATACTATTTTTAATGCTACTTGCCAATAAAAAATGACCAAAGAAGATGGGACAAGGCTTTACAGATCAACATTAATATATCCATGACCTCTTTGTAAGTTTTTTTTCTTATTTAAGGCATCCATGTTAATGAGAGATATAATTTAAAATAAACTCTCTGGTCAACCAGAAATCCTCTCCACAAGAAAAGCAGTTTTATTGTTGAATAAGCTTAAAGAAGAATGTAATCCTTATCACAGGCCACCCTTCATGAGACCCTAAGAACAGAAAGAAATCTCGACCCTGTATACAGTTGAGTAGACACACTCCATTTAACACTTATTCTCAAGATAATGCTTTGCCCCCATGTCGGAAAACTTCTAACATTATTTCTCATATCTGGCTCATCCTCAATTCCATAGTAGAGAGGTGGCCATCTGCACTCCAAACTGACTTTATGCTAACAAAGTACAAACTTCTTGTGGTTTTATAACAAGTAGTTTAGGAACTTGAAGTAAAGTTCGTACTCACGTTAAGCTCCTATATTTTCACAGAAACTGGAATGTAAGAGTGCTGCTTTCCTTAATTACACTTCAAAGAGATCAGTCCTGGGTCCTTGAGAGAGAGATTCCCAGATTGTAAAGCTAACAAGAGGCTTAAGTTTTTTAAAATTTACATATATATTTCAAAGAACTGAAAAAGAACTCACCATTACAAATTTTCTGATGTATTTGCTCAAAGGAAAGATTAGTGGGGCATGTGTCTCTTCTCCTCTTTCCAAAAGAGAGAATCTTTAATTTGCACCTCTTCTCATAAGGATGAACCCAGTACTGATGCTTGAACAACCTTATGGAGAGCCCAGATAAGCTCTTGCTGGAACAGAATGTGAAGATCTCATCAAGTCAAGGTTCTTGGCGCCAGTATGCAGTCCTGGAGATCTTTGTTCCTCTCACACTAAAGCACAGTAATATCGATCCAGAGTTCACAGGATATCTGGAAGAGATACAGATGCAGCTCCTTTGTGCTAACAATGCTTCCTTTGGCCAGTTTGTCCTAGGTGATGGCCTTTTATCAGATAGCAATGGCTATTGCAGAAGCTCCTGTATCTGAATCAGAGAGGTGTATATTTTGTATGCACAGTGACATGTCTACCAATCTACTGTATTTAACTAATACTCCTGATGAGCTATTTAATGCTGAACACACATTTCTTTAATAAAATGCACAGTTTTGTGCTTATGATAATGGGAATGAGAAGCTTGCTGATAAGAAGGTGCATAAGTGTACTGAGGGGCATCTGGAGTTAATTATATTCATAAATGTACATTTTAAAGGGACAGTAGAACCTGAGAAAGTAGGATGAACTCAGCCTATAAGATGTCAGAGAGAACCAAGCCTGCATTTGTGTGTACACTTGACCATAGATTAGATAGGCCTTTTTCATATCCACATCACAAAACATATGCACGTGTGTTCCTGAGGGCTGGGTCTGTTCTCTAAGGAGAAATAAAAATAATAACTTTACTTGTTTGATAGGCTGATGAAAAACAAAATAAATTTCTAGATACAGAAGAGTTTTGAGAAACACGCAAGTATGGTACAATGTAAGCCTTCCAATTTCTATGATGACCCATTGTGAACAAATGCTAAATCCTATAGGATTTCAGAGCTGAGACAACTACTAATTTAGCAAAGGAGATGGTTAAGAAATGCAGTGTCTGTAATAAAATGCATCAAACCTATTAATGAGAAAAAAGTGTTGGCAATGTATTCTTTTTTTATTTTTTTTTTGCTTATTAATTTTTCATTCTGTTTAATGTCCTGCTCCTTGTCACCCCTCCCACAGTCCTTTCCTCACCCCCTTCTCCTCTTCTCTCTCCTTTCCCTTTCCCATTCCCCTTCACCTCCCCCTCTGAACAGGTAGGGGGCCTCCAGGGTATCCCCTCACCCTGGCACTTCAAGTCTCTGTGAGGCTTGGCTTCCTCTCCCACTGAAGCCAGACAAGGCATCCCAGCTATAAGAACATATCCCACATTCAGGCAACAGATTTTGGGATAGCCTCTGTTCCAATTGTTTGGGACCCACATGAAGATCAAGCTGCCCATCTGTTACATATGTGTTAGGAGGCCTAGATCCAGCCCATGTATGTTTGTTGGTTGGTGGTTCAATCTCTGAGAGCTTCAAGGGTCCAGATTAGTTGACTCTTGTTGGTCTTCTTGTGGAATTCTTATCCTCTTTAGGACCACAATCATTCTTCTTATTCTTCTATAAGAGTCCCCACACTCCATCTACTGTTTGGCTGTGGGTATCTGCATCTGTCTGAGTCAGTTGGTGGGTCAAGTCTCTCAGAGGACAGCCATGCTAGGCTCCTGTCTGCAGGCATAGTAGAGTATCATTAATAGTGTCAGGGAATGGTTCTTGCCCTTGTGATGGGTCTCAAATTGGGCCAGTTATTCATTGTTCATTCCCTCAATCTCTGCTCCATTCCTGATCCCTGCTTCTCTTGTAGACAGGGTAAGTTTTGGGTCAAAAGTTTTGTGGTAGGTTGGTGTCTCTATCACTCCATTGCCTGGCCACAGGAGGCAACCTCTTCAGGCTCCATATCCTCAATGCTGTAAGTCACAACTAAGGACACCCCCTTTGATTTTTGTGTGGCTCTCCTATCTCAGGTTTTCCTGTCTTACTGGAGATGTCTCCTACAGCCACTCCTGCTAGGTTGCAGATTTCCATTCATTCTCATGGTCATCTTGCCATCCCCAAACCCATCCTCCCCACACCTGACCACACCCCCTCCCCTCATAATCCCCTTTCCCACCCAATTCCCTCCCTCTGCCTTTCATACCCATTCCATTTCCCCTTCTAAGTGAGGCTCAGGGAGGATACATTCTTACATAACTGACTTTGAAAATGCTTTGCTCCACATAGAAAGAAAATATAAAAGAGAAAGGCATTTCCCACTCATTAATTTGGGAAGCTTTAGAGAAAGGAAATGGAGGAAAGAATAAATGATGATATTATAATTTCAAAATAATTTAAAGTCCATGTTTTTTATTACATTCTTTCCATAGGGCTACTAGAGCAATCATGTTGTTCTACATAGGACAGCATTTTGCCATTTGTTGGATTCATTTACTATAAAATTGAAATGCATGGCTTTAAAGTGGAGAAATGTTGAATTATAGATATTCACAAGTAGACATAAAGGATAGCTGTTCCTCCCATTTAATTAAACTTCTAGATTAAACTTCTAAACATGTACTTAAATATTTAGATCAACAATTATCATATATTTTACTACACTATCACATGTTGTATTTTCCTAGCTGACCTCCCAGACTAAGCTTTGATATATAATGAAGATTTCAAATGTTCTGCAGTCTTATCTCTTCATGTTTTCCTTTGAAACTACATTGTCCTTTTCCCCAGCATGAGATTTGTTGAGCTCCCGAGCCTACCTTGTTATAAACTAAGGCTCTACTATCTGAAAATAAAGATAGAGTGTTCTTTAAAATGTGAGGCCAAATTACAGAGTGACATGTTAGAGAGGCTGGACAGGTGGTTGGGGAGGTTCCACAGTAACAAAGAAGTAACAAAGTTAATTTGGGCAAAATGGAAAAGAACAACCCCCAAGCCTATTACATGATCCTTGGATTTGATACACAAGATCTTGGGGGCTGTTTGCTCCATTCTACCAGTTCTCTCATTTGTTCCAAACATGCCGACTCCCTTCACAACCATCTTACACTTCTATCAGCATCTCCACCCTGCACATTATCAGTGAGAAGCTCAGAAAATAACTTTCTCAAGATTGTACAGTCATTAGGGGTATAAGCTAGAGTTTGAAACCCCAAAAAACCGGGCCACTTCACTCTACCATACTGATCCCCACTTTGTTTCAGAAAAAATAACAATTCTGAAGGCCGCCTACTAAACAATCAAGATTGGAAATGTCGTCTCCATTGATCAGTCTGGGTTGCCTCAGTCCACCTTGGCTAGGCCTTTTGTTCAAGATATAGATGTAGATAGAAACAAGGATACAAATTTCATAGAACTTCAGGTGTAGATATGCTAAGATATAGTATAGATGTAGATGGTTAAACAGAGACATAAGTATAGATGGAGACCCATGCATAAGATTATATAGAGATGGTACAGATAGAAGACTATCTGGAATATCAAACTTGAGCTCTTATTTTTTTGGTTTTAAGAACTTAGTAATTCTTCTTTGCTCTCATGGAAAAAGCTAACGTGACATGATACCCACCAGTGATTTGGATAGAAGCAACGAGGAGGAACAAACAGCCTTTTACACAGAACAGAGGGTGTGCCCTGACTCCTGTCCCTCTGAACCTGAACTGCTAATGTCCTGTGTACATTTTTTACCTGACTGATTCCTAGCAATGGATGTATCAGAATCCTTGTGATTAGAATTATTCTGCACAGTCAGGTGCTGGGACTTCACAGCCTTCAATCTCTCTCCCTTTGACTCTACACATCACAATGCATCAAAATTGTTTTAATGTTCAATTGTCATTGTGACCTTTTAAACCAACTTATTTCCTTTGTAAAAATGAAGGGCAGAGGCATCTGAAACATATGAGACTGTAGGTGTGTGTAGCATAGAATGTAGATATTATTTGATGCAGCTCTGGGAGGCTTTGTTTCTCTAGAGGAAGAAAAGGTTTTAGAATAGAGATGAAGCAACATCAACTTATAATCGTCCCTGGAGGAGTGGGTCTGGGGGAGAGGGAAGTAGAGGAAGGCATTAGGAGAAGGGGAGGGAAAAGTGCAGTAATATATGTAATATATGAGAGAATTCAGAAGAAGGAGGAGAAGGAGAAGGAGGAGGAGGAGGAGAAGGAGGAAGAGGAGGAGGAGGGGGAGGGGGAGGAGGAGGAGGAGGAGGAGGAGGAGGAGGAGGAGGAGGAGGAGGAGGAGAAGGAGAAGGAGAAGGAGAAGGAGAAGGAGAAGGAGAAGGAGAAGGAGAAGGAGAAGGAGAAGGAGAAGGAGAAGGAGAAGGAGAAGGAGAAGGAGAAGGAGAAGGAGAAAAATCTTTATACCCACCAAATAAGTTCTCTTCTACAGCGTACTCATTAACACATATGTAGCAAATCACCAATCTCCAAGCTCTTTCATACAAGATTGAGAAAAATAATTAATCCTACAGTTGTTCAGTGATAAAGGGAAAGAGTTGCAATGGGACTCAGGCCCCAGGTTTGAAAGAAAACAACCAATACCAGAATAGACTCTAATGGTTGTTGTTGGTAGTAGTGTTTAAATTATTCCTATCTCTTCCTAAGTCAGACTATAAGAGATCGATTGCTCGTTTGATGAACCATCTCAGGTTACATGGGGAAAAAAAAGCAATTATGGCCAATAAATAAGGATGATACTTTTAAAAATCCAAATGGTCCTCATTTTTAATTATATTTTAACTATTTTTTGGGTTCCATATATGTATATAATACATTCTAGTTACTCTCACCACTCCCCATTTTCCTGTCCCACTCTCACCCCTGCAAACTCCCTCTTCTCCATGTAAGTCCCCTTTATACATTCACAACATTTTTAGTTTGCCTAGTGACCTGCTGATTTTAACCAGGGCCATCGGTGTGACCACAGGTTTGAAAGTGTCCACTGAAGCATTCTTCTTCCATGGGTACATAAATGAAGATAATGACAGTCATCCACCAGAACCTCCCAATAGCAAATAATTCAGGGGAGATGAGAAGGGCCCAGTCAGCCTCTCTCTGATCCATGATTGACTCATAAGAGTCAATGAAAAATTATGGTTTGGGTTATGAAGCACTATAGAGAAGATTCTATTTCTGCTGCAACTAACTAATAATCTATTGATTAGCCTATAATGTGGTGTTGTGAAAAATGTTTTTCAGCAAGTATGAGAATCTACTTTACAGTGAGGTTGGTCTTAAATCTCCTCTGCATACAGATGTGATGACTTCCAAGGCCATGAAGTGACTCTCTCTTAACAAGTTTAAAGCTGGCTATCCAGGATGGGAGGAATGGCACAAAGGTTAGGAGCACTTCTTGCTCTGTCATGAATAGCACCCACAAGGGATAGGGGAGCAATGGCTCAAACACACAGAGCACCAAAAGCACCTGGTCTCTGTTGGGGATTGGTTCTAATGCTTTGAAATAATCTGGCCCCCCAAATCAGGAATCTGCCTGTCCAAATGCTGAAGGTTCCTGTCCTCAATCGGTTTTTGATGGATCAACAAAGAGTCAACAGCCAATGGCTGGGCAGGTAGACTGGAGCAGAACCTTTGGGTTTGCATGATCTAGAAACGGGAAGGAAGGAGGAGAGAATCACCATGATTCATGATTCGGAAGGAGTCAGATCAGATTTACAGCTGCAGAAGGAAAATCATCATCGGAAGAGTAGGTTACAAGGAATGCAGCCCCCCAAAGGGCTGCCCAGAGCATCACAGACAGCAAAGACTAAGAAGTCATCCAGAAGGAGCAGGGCAACAAATATAAAATAAAGAATTAGAGGGTGTTAAGCCAGGATTATAGGAGGGAAATATGTGTGCTAGTCACCAGGAAGATTAGAACTGCTCTGCCTTTGAGCTAGCAGAGGCATTTTAAAATTAACTGATGTGAGTGTGTGAGTGTGTGAGTGTGTGTGTGCATGTGTTCATGCATGTGTGTGTGTGTAGCTCCTTGGCAGGTGTGCACAGTGCAACAGCCAAAGTGGTGAACTACTGCTACTCCACAGGCACACACATGTATAAGAACAAACCTTTAAATTTATATTTTTGTGCCAATCAAATCTTTGAAACTATTCACCCTACCTCTAATCAGCAGTGTCATCTCTTAGAAACTAGAGAAAAGAGTAGTACATATGTAAACCAATAAATATAGTCAGAAGGAGGATTTCCATTGAAAGGCAGAATCCTACTGTTCAGACTGAATAGACAAGGTCATCAGTGCTTCCGTAAGCTGGTGCCTTCCTGTGTCACTTAGGTGTTTAGTGCATCCTCTATCTCCACAATTTAGTAGAATACAGAGCAGAAAAAGTTCAGTTTATATTTAAGTGCATGAAGTAAAAGTGACTTATTTTATCTTCCTGACCTCAATTTTCCCAACTTAAAAATGTGATGTAGCAAAGGCTTCATAACATCCAACTTAACAATTAACTTCAACTGGCTCTTTCAAAAACATCTGTGCTGAATCACAGTGTAAAAGACAGAAAACACAGATGATGGCAAGTAGAAAAAAATACTGAGAAGCCACACTCTCAGCTACCCTGTGCTTTAAAGTGCCATTCTCATGGAACACTGTGATTTCAGGGGCAATGACTCTAGAGGCCCTTCATCTCAGGCTCATATGCCCTGCCATGACTACCTCCTGCCTCAGAGAATGTTCCCTTGCCTTTTGTAGGAAAGGCAGACCTTGGCTTGGAGCAGAGGAATACAAATATATCTTTACCATTGTGCCACACCCTTCTTCCCATGTACAGAACTGGGCCTGAAAAACAAGAACCTTGTCTCTCCACCATTGGCCATGTGCCACAAGGCTCAGAAACAATCAGTAGGTTTCCTGGGTATATAATTGCTCAAAGATGATTTAGGGCCTGAGATGTTGTTAATGGGTGCAATCAAATTTTCATTCCAGATGAAGTTTCAAAACCACCAGAGGCTAATGTCAAAGAATAAAATTACCTTATTAAGGAAAGGTCAAAGCAGAGAACTTGGGGCTAAAACACTTTTGAGGATACAGGTAGACCGTGTATGAATAGTAGATGGGGAGGGAAGAAATAAGTCTTCATGTGGCTTAAAGAGTGGGGTCTGTTGTCTAGAAATATGTACAGCATGGAATTCTAAAGCTTTGCAAGATTCTTATTGTTTGTCGGAATAGGCACCAATAAGTGCTAACACTTATTTTGCCTCCTTGCTAAATTCCATACACACAGTCTTGAGTGTCTAATTGTATTACCACAGAGAATCCACTCAACAATTCTGTTCTAGGAGAAAAATAAAGTTTATCTGGCTGAGAAATAAAGAGGTCCATAACTAAGAAGTAGTAAAGCCAGGATTCAAACAAGGGCCTATTTGGCACAGAATCTCATTCATGCAAGCCCTCCACTCTGACTCTCACTGAAGTCTAGTTTAACAGTATGGATGCTCCTGAGATGCTAGTGTCTCTCTTCCTGACACTAAAGCCACTAAAATCAGGAAAAGTCTCCCACTGACCTCTATATCACCGTCAACACAGCCTTTTCCTGATTCTGTTCTTCTGTCCAAGTCAGGTACATTCTTTAAAGGATAGAGGTGCTAGAAAAATGACTAAGTCAGTGACGTCACTGTGCAAGCTTGCAGACCTGAAGTTCAATCCTCAGAACCCATATGCAAACATTGGGTGTTGTGGTAGATGCTTGCAGTTCCTACTCTGAGGTTGTTGAAGGTAAGTAGATCCCTGGGGTTTGCTCACCAGACAAGTTCTATTTTGCAAATTCTAGTTTTCAAATACAGGCAAACATATCTACACACACACACATACAAACAAAGAGAGAGAGAGAGAGAGAGAGAGAGAGAGACAGAGAGAGAGAGAGAGAGAGAGAGAGAGAAAGAGAGAGAGAGAGATCTAATCATGTTCTGTGTTCTATGGTTTTGTACTGATGCCCCACTTGCTTAGTTTGTCAAGCAAATAACAATCAAATACATGTCCCCCTGAACTCATCTATAATACTGATAAAAATGTTATAAGTGGTGTGCTGATGGTGTGAGATAGTCATATCAACCTTGGTAACAGATAGCACAGTTGAGGATAGAGAAACAATACCAAACTCCCAGCTCTGACATACAGCACCGAGTAGCTTTGGAACACTGCCTAAGTGCTTTAAAATTCAGCCTTCTTATCTTAATAGAAGTTCGATTCTAGCAGCCTGTGTACATTAGGATAGTCAAATGAGATTGAGTGAGCCTATTTGTAATGGATGGTGAATATCAATGTGCAAGTCCACCATTCTTAAAACTTAGTGGTACATTGACACCAAGCGTTCAGCCCTAAAAATAGATTCTCTCAATTTAAAACTCAGCCTTGGGGGATGGAGATGTACTTGACTCAGTGGATAAGAGCATTTACTACTGCTCAATCCTGAGTTTAAATCCCCAGCATCCATGTAAAGGGCAAGCCATGATTTCCTGTTACCCAATGCTATGACATATCAGACACAGCAGGGCATTAAAACAGAGAATCACTGAGACTTGTGGGCCACCAACCTAATTCCAAGATTCAGTAAAGTCCCCATCTCATGCCAATAAAGCAGAGAGTGATAAATCAGAACACCGTACAGTCATGTGCACATGTACCTCACATACACACATACATAAAAAAATGATTGAATCTTTTTTTGAAAAAAATAGTTTAGTTACTTTGCTAATTTTGGCCATAGAAAAGTTTATTAATGTCACTGTACTTTGACATCTGAAGTACAAAATACCAAAATAGCATTGTTGGAAAGGTTAAAAACATTCTTAAAATGACTAGCATATACAGCCAATGGCAATAATTTAATTAGTGTATTATATGCAGTCTTATCATTACTTGTAAAACATTGATATATAACATTTTTTATTACATGCTATATATTTACATATTATATGTTAAGATGCTATCACTCTTTTCACATTGGCATTTTTTGTTTTAGGAATCTATCATATCACAATTCATCCAGAAAAACTAATTTAAGTCTTTTGTGTGGATGCAGAAACCTCTTATAGAAGTGAATCTGAGAAACATTAACAACTGTCTAATAAATCACCATATGCTGAAGTTTCCTTTTTGTCTCTTTCCTGGACTGTACCCCTTCTGCTGTAGTAATTCCTGTTGCCATGTGTCTGTGTGCTTCATCTCTAACTATTCTTAAGTTGATGGCACTGATCGTATCAACACAAAATGCAATGTCAATCTAACGGTCTCATACACTTCCCAGCTCACCTCTTATAATGTCTTGCCTTGTTCTGTACCTCATTCCGTATTCTAATAGAGAGAGGTTACCTCACTCTTGGGCTGACAACCACAGATAGTTCAGTCAACTCTGCTAAGAAGGTACCACAAAAAACCTAAGCTGGGTTTGGGGGCAATGAAAGGCCACAGGCAATAACTGGAAGGTAACAGGGTGGCTTAGGTTTAAAGCACCAGATATAGGATAAGGGAGGCATATACTTTACTCTGGACCAGTCAGTACTGGCATCCATACTCTAGCTGAAAACTGTAAGGCAAAGGCATATTCCTTTGGCTTGACTAAACCCTAAGAGGTCACACAGTATAAAGGCTCCTGAAAATTATTATGCAGAACATAAAAATGAAATAACCACAAAGGGGGAAATTCTAAACTATCTGAACCCTGACTGATGTAAGAACTGCTCTAAACATTTCAATGTTGTAAATCAGTATATACCTAGACCAGTTTTAATTGTGTACTCACTTTTTAAACCCAAGAAGTGCATAAACTGAGATAGTTGAAAGTCTGCAAGTGAGCAGTTGCTCTTCAATTGTGAAAAATTAATTAACAGAAATCACAATCCAACCATGGTTTTCCTTTCAGCCAGCTTTGAAATATGGCCCCTGTCACCAGCACTCAGCAGCTGTAGAGACCCCTGGAACAAAATGTATGTGATAAATGAAGGCAGGTTCCATGTTAATTGTCTGGTCTGTGGCCAGAGAAGATGTTAAGGAAATAAGAATGTTATAAAGCACAGAGCTGAAAAAGAACAAGAGAGCAGTAATTCATAAGAGGCTCATATCTTCAGAGAGAAACATGAAAATAGAAGCTGTTCTAAGGGAGTTTGTCATTTGAATTCAGTAATAAGGAGAGAACACAGACTTGGTCTCCCAGGTCAAACAACACACAATGCAAGCAATGGTCTCTGCTCACTCCTGAAATCCAATTGAGACAACAATAAAGGGATATTTTAAACACATAAAGGTATAAGGACAAGAAAAATAGAAGATGCAATAGTTGTGCTACTGTGTGGCTATGGAAACCAGGATGCCAATAGAGGAGAGGAGACCGATTTAGCACTACAGCGGGGATTCAGCCAACAGCATGAAAACAAGAGAAGCAAGTCCTTTCATGCCTCAAAATCCTCCAGAAGATTCAAAAACTAGCAAAGCTGAGCATCTTTGAAGACAGGGGTGAGGGTGGAATTAAAATAAACAGAAAAGATGAAGTATGTTTATACAGAAATTACAGCCTAAGATCACCTCTCTTACCTCACTATGAAGGTAATGTTTATTACAGAGAAGGCTAAGTCATCAGCTGTCTAATCTAAATATCCCAGCACGGAGAAGCAGGTCTACCACAGTGAAGAGGGATGAAGGGAAGGAAAATTGCCCCAAATTTTCAGGCCCTGGTCCTTTTTTTTTTTTTTTAATCATCTGCACTATACTTCCAGAAAACAAGAAGACATTTTCTCTGGAATATGGTTCACCACCACTCCTCTGAAAAAAATAAATGATAAACTTTAAAAAACACAAACTTATGAGGTTACCACGGAACTCAGCATTAGAGGGGATGGTATGTCCTGTTTAGAACTTAGTGTTCAGTCTCTATGTGTTTATTATCAGTGCCTGAGCAACTATGAATTTTACATCTACCATCATTCACTGAAAATGGAAGCTTCTGTGATTAAATCTGAGATAGCACTTGTATAAGTATAAACATAAGTTTTAGAAGGTAGTGTGGCACCATTTCAATTTCGTTAAGCAATTGTACTAAGTTCTTTCCTGAGGTTATAACCTCCCTGATCATAGATTTTTAGATGCCTCAAATCCAATCAGTGAATGGTCAGTTACCCTTGTAACAGTTATCCCTAGTGTACCACTGAGAAAGTCTTCCTATGGAAAGTTGGCATTGCAATTAATAAAGTACACAGATGGGTTACCAGGGGATGGAGGTGGTCAAAGAGATTTTAATCTTTATTGTCTATTGTGGGAAGCCATTATGATATGCTGAAAAGTGGTATAGAAGGTAATTTTGTTTGCTGTTGTGGCTTATGCCTATGACCCCAGTACTTAGAAGTTCAGACTAAAGGGTATTTATGAGTTTAAGGCAATACACATACACATAGACATACATGCAAACATAAGCACACATAGACACATATATACATATACACATACACATAAACACACACATGCACAGACATATATACATGCACATGGATACATACATACATATATACATACATACATACATACACAGGTACATACACACAAAAACACACCAATACACACATATATACATTTATACACACACATATGGTCATATACATAGAGATAAATACACATACATATGTAAGTACACAATGATACATATACACATGGACACATATGCATATACACAAGGATATATATATATATATACACAAAGATACATACACAGATAAATGCACATAAAAGCACATACATATATGCAGACACACACATGAACACACACATATCCATACACAGACATCACCCTGTGCCAAATAAACATGAAAAGCTCAATAATGTCCTCTGTTCTTCATCACAACTTTATAATATGTCTTCTGTTGCATTTATCCCGATGATAAGGAAACAGAGGCACAGGGAAGCTATCCAGTCAAGTGGTACACATCCAGTAAGTAGATGCATCAGCCAGAAATTCAAGCCAAGTAACCATGGAAGGACCCTATTCTAAAGCTGAGCTGTTAGTTGCCAGCTCAAACACTGAGTCTTAACAGGATACACAATTAACCACTTGCTGCAATGAGGTGACTATATATGACACAGACATTCAGAATGAAATATAGTTGCTTAGAAGCTGAGCCCAGTGCTTACAAATCAGATCTCAGAGGCCAAGCTTGTTAGATATGAAATTGGCCCTGGCAAGTTGTTTTCAGTTGCCATGGCTGGCCTTGCTCTTGGCTCTCCTGTGTCTGTTTTGGTCAGAGTGTGTCCCATATGTGTCTTCTCATTATATTTCCCTATTTTTCAAAGAGGAAAATTGAGTCTTAGTAAATTTTATTCTATCATCAAGGTAAGACAGAGAATCACACTACCAATGCTTCATGCTCATTTTCACTAAGTCAGAGCCAGCATAAGTAAGAACTCTTAGCAATGAACATTTATCCAGTATTTGGAGAACTGGGAGGACCATAATTAGAACTAGCCATGGAGACTTACTTTACAACAGCAGGGGAATGATTTGAGCAGGTGACATTCCAAGGACGTTTTTAAATAAATGATGAACCTTTAAAGTAATGGAGCCCATATTTATCCTGCTGCTCGAATAGATTGCTGGGATGTGGTTTATGATATTAAAATAGTGATAAATATATATTTAATTTCCATCCGTCTCTACTAGGAACTATAATATAAAGTTTAATCAGCATTTTTCCTAGCATTTGAAAGGCAATTATAAGATTATATTAACATCCATCTTGCAGGGCTCCTTAAAAGGCTTGATGTTTAGCATTTAGGAAAGCATGCTTACCTAAAATATCATCTCAGAGGCAGAGAGAAGAAATCACCTAATTATCACACAAGGGCCAGATACAAGTCTCTCATTATATCTGTCATCTTGAGGCCAGTACAATATCACTACAATAGTAGAATCAACCATTAGATGCCTCAAAAAAAAAAAAAAAGCAGATTCTCTTCGACAAATACATTTTTTACTTAAACCTCTTAGTCACTTCAACAACTTCATGAAATTGTTGTAACAGAATATGAGGGGAGAGCCAATGAAATAACTTTAACTATAAGAAATGAGAGTTAAAATAGAATTCTATTGGTAAAATGTATTGCAGCCTAACCTGAATTTTAAGAAAACTTTTCATGCTAACTTTTCTTTTTCAATATTCTATATCCTTGAATTTTATTTCAGGAGCTAGCTGGACAAAGCAAGTAGCTAGGTCTACTGGACATATTCTTTATTCTTTCCAAGTAGCCATCCTAAAGAAATGAGAGTTGTTTTCCTCTGTAACCTACCACTTTTAAACCTTTGATATTCCTGGTTAGTTGCATCCCTCGTGTCCCTTTCTTCATTATTCCCCACCATTAATTCCTTAGTCATATCTGTATCACTTTCTATTCAATCTCCTAACTTTATCTTATCTGCCTGATTAATATTTTTGTGTAGACACAAGGGAGGCCTCAATATTTCTCTAGAGTTTACATCCTTCAGGTTTCCATCCAAAGCTATCTTCCACATATATTCCTTCCTGTAAGCTTACTTGCTATTAAATCGAACACAAGATGTGTGGTAGGGATTTTTGTTTTCCTATAGGATTCCCAGTGTCTAATGTGTCTTGATATTTGGTAGATGTTAGCAAATATTTGTTGGATATCATAATTTATATAGACAGTTCTTACTCCACACTTAGCAGGCTCTTGAACACTTACATTAAGTTTTGAAAGCTCTGGTTTTCAAATATAGTGATTGCAACCCCCTGGGACCTGGAGCAATGCTCAGTGGTTACAGGTACTTGAGCACAAACATAGGAACTTGAGTTCATATGCTCAGCACCTACGAGAATGATCTGGAATGTGTTATATGTGCCTGCAGTCCCAGTGCTGCCGGGAGAGAAGACAGGAGGATCTCTGGGCTATACTGGGCATAATTCTAGTTCCAGATTCAGTAAGACGATTTCAAAGGAGTAAGATGAGAAATTCCCAGCATTACTTTTAAATTCCTCCTAACCATGCCTCTTCCAAGAAGTATTATTGATACTCCTATGTAAAACTCATGTCTTGTTAGTTTATGTAGGATTGGTGTGACATTTTCTGTGGAGAATTGGACAAACATCTATAAGTCTAGCTAGGTGAGTCAATGAGTTTATTGGTGTAATATACAATAGTTTGGGTGAGGAATCCCTAGAGGGAGCATAAGAGACTCAAAGACAGCTATAAGTTTAAAGGCAGATGCAAATGTGTCTCTGGAACCCCCTACATACCTTCATTCAACCCAACAGGGGTCTTGCTACATACAAACTCTTTACTATTTATGTAACCTCTTGGGAGGGCATGCTGTAAATCTTGTAACTGAGTTTCCTAAGTCTTCTATGTTTTTGAGCTTACTGAATCTGCTACATTTCATTAGTTTCCTGAACCTTATGAGTTACCTTCCCTCCTCTAGAAGACAAAAAATTCAATCAGCAGGCAATAACTACACAACAAATACTCTGTTATACTTCTGTTATGGGAAAATGTACAAAATTTAAATTTTTCATGGTAACCATTTTATGATTTTATTGCATTTATTTGTGTGCATATTGGACAGACAGAAAGACATAGAGACCAAGGACAGTGCCATGCCACAATGAGTGTAGACAGGTTGGAGGACAACTTACAGGAGATTGTCCTCTCCTTCCACCATGTGGGTCCTGGGTATCAGACATATATTACAAGGCTTTTCAACAATTGCTTTTACTTACTGAGCCATCTTAATAGCCCCATCATGACCATTTAAAATTTATGATGTAGTGAGTTTTAGTATATTCATATCCACCATCATCACCACCTGTCTCTGGAAATTTTCATCATTTGCAAGTAACATTCCCACTGGACCCTAAAAAGCACCATGCTACTTTCTGTCTCTTTCTCACATAAATAAAATAAAACTATATTTTATTTTTTGTCTTTTGTATCTGGATTATTTCACTCAACAGAATGATGTCAGTATCCATCAACGCTGTGTAGAAGATAACAGAATTTCAACTTCTCCAGGCTGAGTCACATTCTGCAGTTAGTGCATGCTGTGTCTCATTTACTCATTCATCCTTTAATAGACATTTTAGCTTTCCTTAATGAGAAATTTGGAAATATTTATATATGCTGTACACCCAAAAAATAAGGAAGCTAATGTTTTATGGGGAAAGCATTAGGTGAGGAAAATCTTGAGGTGCTGCATACAGAGAAGGAGGTAACAATGGTAAATTAAGACCACTTCTCCTATGATCCTAACTAAGCTTGGAAATGTCTGATTCCAAGCAAGAAAAAGGAGAAAAATCTGAGATACTTTTAGGGACTCAGGTCATACAAATCAGCTTCTCTTGTTCTGTTGTACTGGTATAGCATCTAAGGCTCTATCATTCTGTGCACTGGAACATGAGCTGAGGGGAGCCCGATGCCTCTGTTGGGTTAAATTCTGAATAAAACTTGCTCCAAACTTCTGCTGTATCAAGAATTTAGATACACTACTTTGGTGGAACCCTACAAATTGAGTTCATACACTCAAGTCTCTGGTGTGTCTGTTTGTGAGCCTCAATTTTACTTTATCACAGGTTTAAGACTCATTACCTTCTAGGAATATGTCCCCATCATGAAGCTGTGTTATCCTGCAGTTATTTCCACCACAGTCAGAATCAGCTGTACTGAGTCATAGATACTGAATCTCCCAATACTGCCTCAGCCTTCTCCCACTGCTCTCCCATGCTCCCCTTTAACTCGCTTCACAGTGCCTTCAGAAAAATAGAAGAAAACAAAAGCATTAGTTCTCTAATATCCTGTTATTAATGGTGCCTAATGTGTACTAAACAACGTACTTATAATTATTAAAGATGGGCAATAGCTGCTGTGGGTCACAGGTCTTATACATGAAAAGATTCTATTATATATTTGTTCAATTACATGGTGAGGTGACTCTTTTCAGTATTGAAATAAATAATCATAGAAGATAATTACTAGTAGAGACATATTCTAAGAAACTCTGTTGATGACCTTGTCTTGATTTTTATCTAGATTGAAAAATCTCAATTGATGGCTATGTGTGTTCTCTTTTTTGTTCACTTTGAAGGTTCTATTTTCCCTCAAACACCTATGTGTGCGGTGTATGGTGGGGTGAGGAAGGGATGTGATATATATGCAGCCATAGTCAGTGGAGTTGGAAAATAAGCAGTAATTAAATAGATAATCTATTTCCAAATACAATCTGAAAACTACTGTTGCTCGTGATCCAAATGTATAGATACAGTGAACTTCAGCAAACACATGCCCCAGTCTGTTTGTCAGTGACAAGAGTTCCTTTGGTCCAAAGTTGGTGCTCCAGCACCAAGACTCTAGGAAAAGAGAGTCTACCTTCTAGTAAAACCATTTCAGGGTCTTGACTGTTTTGTAAGTTTCGTAAGTTTCTCCTGCCTTCAAACTCCTTGTTTACTTTTGATATTTTTAAACTCCTGACATTTAAAAGATAACTTCACTATAACTTTACACCTATTTCTAACAAAAATGACATTTTCTTGTCATGAAAATTGCCAGGGGAGAGTTTACAAAGAAACTTTACATACAAAGACAAAGTTCCTTATTCTCCAGAGGGAAAGTGGATTTTACTGTTTCATGTTCAGGCCTGCAGCTCTCATGGTAATTCTATCCACACTGAGTGGCCTGCACTGCCTTTGACATTCTCTCTACATTTAGATTACAGACATATGAATGGCTGATGGAATTATTAGGAAAAAAAAACACCCCAAGCCAGAGATCCCCAGAGACTACCTTGAAAATCAGGTGATAGTAACTAGAAAGTGTAGCAAGAACTCACCTCTGGGGCTCCCTGCACTCCCTTCTATAGGCCAGCACTGCCTTCACATAATGAAAGAGGACAGGCAAGAGGTGCTGATGCTCCAGGGAGCACTCTGCAGGGTTACCTTTGAGACTTTTCTTTTGGAGTCTAGCTTTAGAGGGACTCGGGCAGTTCCCTGGGGTTAGGAACTTTGTTTCACAGCCTCAAAGCCCACAGGGGAGCAGGTAAGGGATGTAAAGACTTCTCCAACAAAGGCCAGGGATGGCTGCTCTGTGGTGCATGCTAGCCATGAAGGTAGCAGTCAACAGAGCAGTAAGTTAGCTCTCAGCAGCCTCAACTTTCATCTCTGGATCCAGAACTCACAGCATGGGTGGCAGTGGATCTGCTCTGATCTGTTTGATCTCTTTGAGTTTATAGATCCCTTCTCCTTCCAGGCTTCTTGACTGACAACCACAAATTGAGTGATGCTCACTCTGAGAATGGAAGAGGAAGGTAAATAGCAATCTTATTATTGTTGATAATTTTAACCAAATTAGTGAACATCATTTAAAAAAAAAAAAAAAGCAATCTCTAATTCTGAAAAGCTGGGGTATAATGCTAGACTGACACAGACCACTCTAGTTCTAGAACCCCTTCTGCTCAGGCTGTTTGGAATTGCTGCTATAATGCAAGAGATTTAAAGTGAAGAATGTCCCTGTCTGCCTTTACCCATTGCCTTGAAAGTTTGCATTACAGTGGTATTGGGCTCGCAGCATTTATGGCCCTCCACGCAGTTACAAGTGAGTTATTAACAGTGAATCTCTGCAAACAAAAGGAAACTTTTGTTCTCCCACTCAAGACCATAAATCACACTTTCACCTCCAATCTCCTTCCTTTCATCTGCTAGTGGCTCAGTAGACAAGATGTCTATCTCTCAAGATGTCTATAAACTCTTCTTTTTCTTTTCTACAGAAATGTTCTTTACCCAATGACTATCAAATTAAGAGCAAAGGGTCAGGTGCAATAATGAAGCACCATATTCATAAATGCTAACCCTTGCATGTGGGTTCCAAAGTTTTTTTTTAATTTGAATACTACTTTCCTAAAGGGTGATATAGCCACAGGAGACAATGTCACATGATCTTGGTGATAAAAATTGTGGTTGAGAATGGTAAGCATCACACTTTTATTAATGTATTGGGTACACAGGTCTTTCTCACCTTGATGCATTTACTGTATTCACTTATTTATAAAGTGAGCTGAAGACAATATGAAGAAACTGGAGCAGAAACAGAGAAAAGGGACCAGTATCATGGTCAGCCTGGGACGATGACAGAAACTGAAATGGGATCTGATAGCGGTGGTGTCACACCCTGTGCACAGACCCTGCCTCGGCCAAGCACATCCATATGGTGTGCATGCTCTGTTTTCCAGAGTGGGAAGTAATAGTCTTCGACTGAGTGATGACTGTGGTCAGTTGATTATAACTCAACTGTGACAAGAGTGATGTGACAGTATTGCTGAGACTATATGCAAATGCAGCCAAAAAATCAATTAGCAATGACTGCTAAAGCAGCCACTAGAGAGATGGGGCAGCACTTAGCCTAGGCATTGGCCCTTCCACTTCCCTCAGCTACCTTCTTCGACTAATAGAAAACCTGTTTTGGACCTTGAGCTCGCCTTCACCTCAGCCTCACAGTGACCTTTCCAGAAACACTGGAGTAAATCCTTCTGGAAGGTAGCCAGGCCGAAATGAGACCATAAAGCCACCTGAACAAGCAGAAAGACTGTGGAGGAATATTAAAGGCTGTGACTCCCCTTCAGTGCCCTTCAGATGAATCAGAAGAAGCATGTCTGAGCTGGTGCCACATAACATGTAAATTGTCTCTCTGTGGACAGTAGGGCCTGAATTCTAATAAGTTTCCTCCATTCATATGAGTATATTTCAGAGAAATCTAGCTTTAGAAGGTAAACAGGTGGGAGTGAGAAGATGGCTCTGTGAGTGAAGTGCTTGCTGCACAGGCATGAGGAACTATGCATGCTGCTCATCACCCAAGCAAAGTGCTGGGAAGGGCAGCCTGTGCCTTCGATCTCCGTGCTGGGGAAGCAGAAATAGGAGGATCACCAGAGCCTACTGGCCAGCTTAGTCCCAAAAAGACAAGTTCCAGGTTCAGTGTATGTTTGAAACCTGGTCTCAAAACTAAGGTGAAGGACAATAAAGACACTGAGAATCAGCATCCAGCCTTCATACACATACTCATGGGTGCTTGCCTGCATGCACAGGTTCACACACATGAACATATGTACATACATGCATACAACATTCATGTGCAAACATGCAATAAGGATACTTTTTGTTAGGTTTTTGTTTTTTGGTTTTGTTTTGTTTTGTTTTGTTTTGTTTTGTTTTTTAAGACAATGTTTCTCTGTGTGTCCCTGGCTGTAATGGAAATCATCCTGTAGGGCAGGCTGGTGTCAAACTTGGAGATCTACCTGCCTCTACCTCTGCCCCTCTGCCTCTCCTCTGCCCCTCCTCTGCCCCTCCTCTGCCCCTCCTCTGCCCCTCCTCTGCCCCTCCTCTGCCCCTCCTCTGCCCCTCCTCTGCCCCTCTGCCCCTCTGCCCCATGCTGGGACTAAAGTTGTGTGCCACTACTGCCTGGCTAGGAAACTTTTAAATAAAGAGAAGTTACATTTTCCTCTGCCCCTCCTCTGCCCCTCCTCTGCCCCGCCTCTGCCCCTCCTCTGCCCCTCCTCTGCCCCTCCTCTGCCCCGCCTCTGCCCCGCCTCTGCCCCGCCTCTGCCCCGCCTCTGCCCCGCCTCTGCCCCCTGCCCCTCTGCCCCTCTGCCCCCTGCCCCTCTGCCCCTCTGCCCCTCTGCCCCTCTGCCCCTCTGCCCCTCTGCCCCTCTGCCCCTCTGCCCCTCTGCCCCTCTGCCCCTCTGCCCCTCTGCCCCTCTGCCCCTCTGCCCCTCTGCCCCTCTGCCCCTCTGCCCCTCTGCCCCTCTGCCCCTCTGCCCCTCTGCCCCTCTGCCCCTCTGCCCCTCTGCCCCTCTGCCCCTCTGCCCCTCTGCCCCTCTGCCCCTCTGCCCCTCTGCCTAGTGCTGGGACTAAAGTTGTGTGCCACTACTGCCTGGCTAGGAAACTTTTAAATAAAGAGAAGTTACATTTTCATCATCTATAGCATGTCTGACCCTCCCTTCTTTGGGGGCCTTTCATCCCATTTTTTGATTTATAGGCACCCACAAAGTCCCAGTGAACTGATCATGTTAAGGGATTGGATAAAAATTCCACAGGAAGCTTTTGTACTCTATTAGAATTTTGAATAACGCCAAAAACAAGGGTTAAACTCCCAGTGTTATGAGAACAGGTCTTAGAGGAATTACTTAACTTTATTAGAAAGTGGAATAGTTACAGTAGTTTGGGGAATTAAATTATGGAGATGTCTCCCCCCCTCTCTCTTTGTGTGTGTGTGTGTGTGTGTGTGTGTGTGTGTGTGTGTGTGTGTGTGTGTGTGTAAAGAAGATATAAATATATAAAACAATCTTAATCCTATAACCTACAAATAACCTATAGACATTCAGTCCATAAAACTAATTGATTGATAGGAATAGAACCACATAGGAGAGAGAGAGAGAGAGAGAGAGAGAGAGAGAGAGAGAGAATGGGTAAATGGAGAAAGGGAGACAGAGAGACAGAGGCAGAGAGGGAGAAGCAAGAAGACTTCTATTTCACCCTAGATCTCAGCATGGCAAGAAGCCAAAATTACTAAAAGACAACAAATATCAACACACACATTTTAGCTTCCAAAATTCTACCGTGAGGATAAGCAGAATCCAAAAATTTATAAATGTATGTCTTTAAAATGTATTGAAATCACTTTCAGTGTAAGAAGAAACACCATGTAGCCATGAGATACTATTTGCCTGGGTGAAACACTGGGCGATGTCACTGAACTACATACAGAATATCTATCACACTGTCAGCAGCCACAGATGCTTCACAGGGAGCTCATGCTGGTGAGTCCTTCTGTTACTAAGTGGCCCCATATCACCGGCTGTGTTCTACATAGTTAACACACATGCCACACGCTATGTGCCTTGGGCATTCCAGGTGAATCAATTCTATCCTCCTTGGCCTCACTCCTTTAGAATCACATACTGATTGACCTCTCTTGATCATTCCACTTGGGTAGTGAAATAAATGTGCAAAAATGAAACTAGATAAGTCCAGGCAAGCCCTACAAGGCCTCTCTTTCTTTCATGCCCCAGCTTTATCAGGTTCAGGAAGAAAAAGGGGTACACGAATATTTAGGTACAGCTATTTAGTTTTTCTTCACATGAGGCTTGCTTGAGTGAGCTTTGAGTCCAATCACATGTTTTTCAGGCCCTTTCTTTACTCAGTCCTTGCTCATCTTTGAATGTCATGAGAAAGAGGGGAGGTATGACTTCAGCTCCCACACATCATGTTCAATCTAAAGCCTACAATTTACGTGTGGCACCAAGAAGCTATGAATGTGGCCTAATCCAAAACTGTAAACTTATTCAAACATTTAGAAATTTTTTTCTGTAGCTCAATTACATGGTTCCCAAGAAACAAAGTTAATAGATGTCAATGGCTTGTCACCGTGTCAAGAGACTGGACACACCTGCCAGAGGTTGGTTCAGAAAAAAGACTTGTTGGCTACCATTTCATTTCCCAATGTGTCTTGAGTTCTACTGCAAGTTACTGCAGTATGTAGACAACTTCCTTGAGAGGAGAATCACACTATCAGGCTGTCAAATAGAGTCAATTAACCAATGAAGTTATAATCATCCACAGGGGGTTACCTAATTAGGACTAAGAAATGAAGTCTAGTGCAGTTCCTTGGCATTGACCCTGACACAATTCCAAGAATAATAAAGTCTTAGAAATCAAACATAAAGCTAACTATTTAAGTCATGTGAACATTTACCCAATTAAGATCATGTTGGATACACAGCTGTCATCAACTCTGCAGAACTTGTTTGAAAGACAAATGAGGGACAGAGAAAGAGAGTCTGGGCAAAGATGCTTCTGATGTGGTCATTAGGCAATAGACTCAGTACAATACACAACAAGTCCCCAAGTGCAGAATCCTTTCAGAAATTTCCAGAAGTGGGCTGCAGAATAAAGACAATGTTAGTATTTAGTCCCATAAATGAATTTTGTCACATTTTAACTTTGCCAATATCTTACATTTGTTTCTTCATATTTGAGCTTTAAAATATTAATATTTGGTTGCACAAATAATGCTTTTTATGTTTTCAACTGGTCAAAGTGTTTTGGAATCAAGTCTTTCAATTTTTTACTTTCTGCG
This sequence comes from Arvicanthis niloticus, assembly GCF_011762505.2. Taxonomy (NCBI): domain Eukaryota; kingdom Metazoa; phylum Chordata; class Mammalia; order Rodentia; family Muridae; genus Arvicanthis; species Arvicanthis niloticus. The sequence goes on along the minus strand of NC_047659.1, from coordinate 68,429,149 downwards.
TATGCATGTTGAATAAGATGACTTATAGAAATACTGATCCTATTAAACTTGTCATGAAATTAATGAAGATTTTAAGATTGAATTGTACAAATTTGGGCAGCAATTATAAACTGACATAAAAAGAGAGTTGTAGGTTTATTCTAGAAACAGTGATGGCCAACAGACATGAAGGCAACAATTTTTTGAATAATTATGTAAATGCTTACTATTTTTTTAGTTTGCTTTTTTTTTTAGTTTTCATTTTACATCTACATCACAGTCGACTTCATTCCTCTCTTCCCAGTCCCACCCTTATAAATCCCTCCCCTCATTGTCCCCTTCCCTTCTTCTCAGGGAAGGGCAGCACTACTTGGGTACTACCCCACCCTGGACATATCCTTCAAGCAGATCCCACTGAGGCTCAAACAGGCAGTCCAGGCAGGGGCAAGGGGATCCAACGACAAGGAACAGAGAAACAAGACCGTCCTACTTTCTTATTAGAGGAAGCACATGAAGAACAAGCTGCGAATTTGCTATAAATGTGCAGGAGGTCTAGACACAACTCCTGCAAGCTTTCTGGTTGGTGGCCCAAGCTCTGTGATCCCCCATGGTCCCAGGTTAGTTAACATGTGGGTCTTCTTGTGGTATCCTTGATCCCTCTAACTTGCAGTCATTGGTTGGCTGTTCCCTCAGTCTATGCTCCCACTTCACTCCTACATATCTTCCAGGTAAGACAGATTTTAGGTTGAAGATTTTGTGGGTTGTTGAAAGACGTCTAGGAAAGGCTAAGGGCACTCGAGTGAGTTTTCCGGAGATGGCCCATTGTTTTGTATGGCCTATGGTGTGTGAGCTCTGAGGCAAGGTCCCAAAAGACTTTACCCCAGGATTGCTTCTTGCTGCTGGTATGCCTTTTCCTGTCACCATTACATAGTTTAATGATTTCTGGTCATTAGCTCACCCTATTAGGCAGATTTTTTACAGATTAATACATAAGTGAATTTTGGCCACAGAATAATGAAGTTAAGAAAGGTTAACATTACCAAAAATAAGCAACTTTTGCTCTCACAAACTAAGTTTTGCTCTAGAAAACTGCTGACACCATCCATTTTTACCTTACTCAGAACAGGACCACAGCAGTGGATGGATTGATGTCCCTTTCCTCCTCTGGAAGTCCTGCTAGGCTACAGGAGTTGTTAACTTTAGTCACTATATCTCGCTCTCGTAGGAATCTCAGCTAGGGTTTCCTAATATCCTCTCCTGCCCCAGGTCTCCAGCTAGTCACCAGATATGCCTATTCCCTGCTGAATTCTATTCTCACTCCCAGCCCTCTCCTGTTGAGTTCAGTGTATGTGGGACCTGTTGTTGGGTTGAGGTGTGTGTCCCATGTCTGTCTTGCCACAGGGCAAGGGCCTCTCATAGAGACAGAGGCACAGGGCAGGCATCTGGGCTATGTGAATCTGCAGGACATGGCTTGTGATGAAGAGCGCAGTCTGAGGTCCTACAAAGAGCCAGAGCTCTTGGCTTAGGGGTCCCCAGGCCAAAAAATGGCTGGTTTTTCAGACCCTTGAACCCTCAGGCTCTGCTAGGGGACCATGGAAAGGCTGAGAATGAAGTCGTGGTGTAAAGACTGAGAGCCAAGGGGAGAGGGGGAGAAGTTCTGGCTGAGTCCCATGGGAATGAGAGTCTTGGTCTAGGCGGCTTGCTTGGCTTTGTTCCAGCTAGCTCAGTTTGCTTGCTTAGGTTGGTGGTCTCCATGGCTGGGAACACAGAGCTCTACAGAATATTAGGCACAGGTTCTGTGGATGAAGGGCTGCTTCACTGTTCCCCATGGCTGGATTTCAAAGAAGAGAAACAGTCCATGGTCTTAAGATGTTTATTGTCATGGCAAAAGTAGATGAAAACTATACCTCAGTTTCCTAGGGGTGGACCTGAGGTTAAATACCTTTTGTCAAGAAGGAGGGTCTGGAGAGGAATGTTTAATTGGCTACATTCCCTTTGGCCTTTAAGGTACCTCATTAAAATGGAGATCTGTCTTGAGGCTCTGTGGCCTATAGTCACACCCTCTACCTGTGGAGGGACTAGGGGGTATTGTCCTACGTGACTGAAAGGCACAGATCTATGGAGGACTGCAGCCTCCTTTCAGGAGCCTGGAATCTAGGAGTGTGGTGAATGCCTGCTCTTTCTTGCAGGGAACCCTGTGAGATTACCTGCTGGGTCACCAGGGTTTCAAACCTAGCACAACCAGAAATCAGGCTGCCTTTCACAATCCTACAGTCTCTCACCCCCTCTCTCCCCACACATGATCATCATCCCCTTTCCCTTCCTCACCTCACCCCCTCCCATCTGTTTCTCTATCCACTCCTGGTGATAATTTAGTTTGTCCTTCTGAATGAGATTTGCGCATCCTCCCTTAGGACCTCCTTATTACCCAGGTATTTTGGGTATATAAATTGTAAGATGGCTATCCTGCAATTTCTGGTTAATGTCCACTTTAAATAAGTACATACTATACTTGTCTTTCCAGATCTGCATTGCCTCACTCAGAATGATAATGTCAAGTTGCCTACAAAATTCATGATGTCATTGTTTTTAACAGCTGAATTGGAGCCTCTGTTTCCCCATTTATAAATACATGCTTTATAAAAGTAGGAATGGGACCACAAGAGACAAAAGGAGAGAGGTGGGGGGAAGGAGGAGTAACCAAAACATAGTGTATAAGGAATGTCATACCAAAACCGATATTTTGTAATAAAAGCTAATAAAATGTTAAATTTTAATAAGCTGGTTTTGATCATGTTGTAGCTGGGGGGAAAATGCCTATATGAAAAAATCATGCCAACTTGACAACTGAGGAAATAAGATTGGTAGAAAGAAAACACTTGCTCACAGGCACACAGCTAATACATAAGGCAGACAAGATTAGACCTGCACTTAAGCAACTATATAATCACTGCCTCATATCTTCTAGAAAAGCAAACACAGGTTCTAGGATCCAAGACAGAGACTGTACATAACTTAAAGACTTAAGCTTTCTATTAGTTTCCAAGATGAAGAATCTAGACATAACAGAAATTAAACACTGGGGACATGAAAGGAAGACTCAGAAACTTCAAAAAATGTCTGTTTATTCCTTCTTCCTGGTTTATTGCCCCATATTCCAACCTCATGAAATGAGTATACATTTGGATATCAATTCTGGAAGTTCAAAACCAGACACACACACACACACACACACACACACACACACACACAGATGCAGTCCCTGCAACTGAACCGACTGTTATAATTACTTAAATTAAGTCTAAATTGTCAAAGAAAGTGCTGTTTTATTTAGGGTTTCTATTGCTGTGAAGAGACACCATGACCATGGCAACTCTTATAAGGAAAAACATTTAATTAGAGATGGCTTACAATTTCAGAGGTTTAGTCCATTACTGTCATGGCAGGATGCATGGCAGTATGCAGGCAGACACAGTACTAGAGAAGGAGCTGAAAGTTGTACATCTTGATCCACCAGCAGCAGAAGTGGACTGCTACACTAGGCCTACCTTGACCAAATGAGACCTCTGAGCCTGCCTCCACAGTGATACATTTCCTCCAACAAGGCCACATCTCCTAATAATGCCTCTACTCCTTATGGGCCAAGCCTTCACACACATAAGTCTATGGGGGCCATTTCTATTCAAACCACCACATTTCTTTTCCTGGCTTCCATAGGCTTGTAGCCATAACATAATGCAAAATGCACTTAGCCCAAACTCAAAAGTTTCCATAGTCTTTAACAATCTTAAATTTATTTAAAAGTCCAAAGTTCAAAGTCTCTCCTGAGATTCATGCAATCTCTTAACTGTAATGTCCTGTAAAATCAAAATGCATACCACACACTTTCAACATATAATAAAAATGATATATATAATCTTTCCAAAATATAGGGAAGGGAGCACAGTGAGGAGACACTGGGAAAGAAAATCAAAGACAAGCTGTGTAAACTTCAAGCTCCACACCTCCATGTCTGATATCAAACATCTCTTCATATATCCAACTGCTTTCAGCTTTGTTGACTGCAACCCATCTTTCTCTTGAGCTGGTTTTACCACCCCATCCAACCCCCTGTTAACAGCTTTGCTTGGAAAGTATCCCACAACTCTGGTATCTCCAATATCTTGGAGTCTCCAAGGCAATCCAGGCTTGACCTTCACAGATTCATACAATGACCTCTCCAGGCCTCTAACACATGCCTGGTCTCAGCAGCTTTCCTTGGTCATGGAGGGAGATTTCATAACCTCTTTCTTCTAGTCTTGACTCTAAAACAAGAACCACAACCATGTGGCCAAAGCTGCCAAGTTTCTGCTGCTTGCTGGGGCTAAAACATTGCCCTTTTCATTCACTTACATCTTTTTCCAGCTTTCTGTTTTCGGTTATTTCCTTCGTCATGTAAGCTTGGTGGGCCTGGAACTTGCTCTGTAGAGAAGATTGTCCTTAGAGATTCATCAGTCTCTGCCTTCTTAGTGCTGTGATTAAAAGTATATCTTACACACCATGCCTTTCTCTAGTTCCTAAAAATTGAAATCTTGGCTGGATGGGGTCTTACCCTGAGGTCACCACTCCCGTTATTCCATTTTTAAACTGTCTCCTTGAACTTAGACTTAGATCCATTCTACTTCCTGATGACTGTTTTCTCCTCAAATTGCACATTTTCTACTTTCCCTTGCTCAGCATGCTCCTTTTAATTATAGATCTTCATAAGAGTGAACAATAAATAACTCATAAGAGTGAACAATAACTACACAACAGAGTCTATACTAGTCTATTTTGAGATTTCTTCTGCCAATGAAATTAATCCAAACTCCTCATTTTGGTTTCTCACAGACTTTTTGGACAAGGATGAAAAAGCATCCACATTCCTTTCTAAAATATTATAAGAATAGTCTCTAGGCCACATATTAATATTCTTCTCCTCTGAAACCTCTTGAACCACCCTCAGCACCACTCTATTCTATGTTCCTACAAGGATGGCCCATTAAGACCTGCTTAAACATTCAACTACTTTTCTAATCCTAAGTCCCAAAGCCCACATTCCTCCAAACAAAAACATGATCAGGTCTATCACAACAATACCCCAGTCCCTGGTACCAACTTCCATTTTAGTTAGGGTTTCCATTGCTGTGAAGAGACACCAGGATTGTGATAACTCTTATAAGGAAAAACATTTATTTGGGACTAGCTTACAGTGTCATAGGTTTAGTCAATTATAATCATGGTGGGAAGCATGGCAGCATGCAGGCAGAATGGTACTGGAGGAGCTAAGAGTTCTATATTTTGGTCCACAGACAGAAGGAGACTGCTATACCAGGCCTAGTTTGAGCATATGAGACTACAGAGTCTGCCTTTATAGTAACACACTTCCTCCAACAAGGCCATACCTCCTAATATTGCCATTCCCTATGGGTGAACATTCACACACATGAGTCTATGAAGGCCATTTCTATTCCAACTACCAGAGGTACTTAGAGAACAGAGTCCTCTTTTATATTTCTTAGACTCACTATAAACAAATAGAAATCAACTGTTTTTTTTTTTTTTTTTTTTTTTTTTTGCATTTCACCAGCTGAAGACTATCATGATGTTGCAGGCTAAGATTTCCACCTCCAATGTTTTTATCCTCTATGCAAAAGCATATTCTCATTTTTCAGTCTCCAAAGTAATAAAAGAATACAAGGGTTGGAAATAAATTACTCAAAAGTTCTCCCATCAGATGAGTCTCAATATTGTATTTTGTGCTGGCTATCCTGTGTCTAGTTTACCTGAAAAGCTAATGGGGGAAAGTTTAGACTATATCAGTCATATGAACAAAATGGGGAATGACATAAGGCAGAGGTTGTGTGATGTAAGACAGGTAAGGTGCGGAGAGCAAAGAGATGAAGGAAGGGAAGGAGAGAGTGAAGTTTTGCCCAGAGAAAGGCAAGGAAGAACGCTGAGAGTCGTGCAAGGGAGACTAGGCTGTCTGGCACTGATTGATGTAGTTCTAAGAGAGTCGTTGCCTTTGTAGTTTTTAAAATTGCCTAGGGTGGTTCTATCCCACTAGCACTGGGAACCTCTAAAGTAAGGAAAGTTAATGTGTTAAGAATATGAGTAAAAAAATGTGAAAGTACAACTTGGGTTCACCATTTATTAGTAACTTAGCCTTTCTAGTCTATTGTACAACTCACAAATGATGCATTCATAATAAATAAATAAACACTGCAAACTATGAGAAGTGATAAGCACTGTTAAAAGAATAAATTGAATTTTGGAGGGCCTCTGAATGTGGAGGAAATTGCACCATTGCCCTGGGGGCAAAGAGAGAGCTTGGAAGGATTTTAGTGGGATGTACCTATTTCAGCCATATATACGAATATCCATATAGATATTAAACCCAATTCAAGTTATTGTAAATTTTAAAGGTCATAAACACAAATATTAAAAAATCCAATTTTCTTAACACTATTTTTTGCTACTGCCCTTACTTTCTGACTCAAATATCTACTTCCTTACCAGGTAATAGAAATTTTATCTAGTTCATTTCCAGATGTATTGAGCCCATTCAGGGGAAATGCCAATCAATTTAGGGTTAAGATTTGGAAATTCAGGATTTTCAGCCCTTTGGGGGCTATGGCTTATGTCTATGAAGTAATGGTCTGGGAATACTGCAGGTCTGCAAGCATCCCTGAAGCATTATGGCATCCTGAGAGATACTGCTGTGATTCTCCCCCTTCACATTTCCTCTGCTGATCTCTCTCACTGCTGTACCTTGGAGCATGAGAAAGGCTCAGGATGCTGCCTCAATTCCTCTGACTCCTAGAGACAAGATCTAGATACACTTTACACATGTGGCTGTGCTCGCTCTGTCAAAGAAAGGAAAGATGGGGATCTTGGTTCATCTTTCTAACTTCACTTAAAACTGAATAGTTTGGATTACTTCTATCTATAAATTCTTTCTTCATATTTGCTGAAATTTCTCCCAATTGCATCCTCATAATTGGAAATTGTAGCAGGGATGGGAAAACAGGATTTTCTGCAGCCAAAGCTGTGGCCGCTTCCTTCTGGTGTCTATTATTCAGGCCCAGCGCCTCTTGACTTCTAGAAAAAAGTTCTTTGGCTCAACTATCTCTAAAAATAATTTATTACACAGTTTTGATTTTTGATGTTGAACAAAACAAAATGAAATAAAACTGCAAAACAAAAAGTCATCACTCTCACCACACTCGACCCTTGTCATTTCCCTGAACTATATAATTCAGGTCTTTAACTCTAAAGCAGGGATTTACTTAGTTCATTCTTAATAACTTTAGCATTGTCAAAATGGCAAAAAATAAAGGACAAATTTTATGTTCTTGTTTAAAAGAAGAGGTATTTGCTTTGCAAGTATTTTATAATAAAGCCTATAACATTAAGTTTTTAACAAAATATTAACATGTATAACATCTGTAATCATCAAATGTACAAAAGTGATTTTGAAAACTTTCAAAAGGAGAAAGAAGAGAATTAATATTGTGTGGAAAACAGTATCAGCAGACAATCTATTCTCATGTCTGTCTGTGTGCCTGCCTGTGTTCGTTTGTTCTTTCTTTCTTTCTTCCTTTTCTTGGAAAAAAGGCAAACTGCCTGATATTTAGAATTTTCATCTTGTCCATACTTCTGGTTCAAAATGAGTAATGCCAACTCATAGACCACAAGGTGATACTGGGATGGGAAACAATCCTCCTGCAGAAAGGTAACGTTTGCATGTACTCCACCCTTACCTACATCATTTTTACATCACTGATGTTCAGACTATTGAGCAGGGCTCAATTATGCAAAGCTCTCTCCAAAGCCCAGGGTCCCCAGAGACTGTTCCTGGAGACATTTTTATTTCTCTTATTTAAGCCCTTGTCTTTCATGATTAAATAATTGACTCATTGGTTGCCACAGGGTGCCTTTCCCGTGAGATGTTGTAAAATAGCTGCATGCCTTGGCTGGAAGGCCAGGGTAATTTTCTTCAGGGGAGGAACATAACACCACATGCTTGAGATCTGACAGAACAAATGTTTGCTAATTTTCTGTTTAGGGATTTTCAGTTTTCCACTTGAGTTGCTACTGCCGAAATGAGAATTTTCACATTTTGAATATGCCATAATTTATGCAGGAGACATTCAGTAATGACTACAGCTAATGCCAACTGTAAAATTAGCCAAATATCCTTGGGTCCAAAAAAATGAATGCTCAAAACAATTGCTAATTGAGCTGTTTCAGTTCCCCTTTTTTTAGAGACAGAAGCCCTCACAAAATAGTTCCACCAGAAATTACAGGCATTCGTTATGTGTACAGTCTAATGTAAAAGTTTCCTTGCTGTCTTACTTCAGAACCAGTACTAAATGCCAACATGGAGGACTTAAGAGATGTGGCAAACAAAAGGGGAGAAGAAAAACATATGAGGAATCAGAAATAAATCCATGCCCATCTATGCTGTGCCAGCCCTATCCCAGCCATGCTCATGTGGAAAACATCCATTTATCTACTTAAAACTAGAAAATAAGAAGACATGTCCAGCAGGGGAATCCCAAATAACTTGAAGTCAACTCCTCAACTTCTGTCTTGGCACTCTAATGGCTACTTTAAAAATGTTTAGTAAAGGGTCCAGAGTGTCAACCATTGAGCAGTGATGCCTGCTTCCTATAATTCCTTTTCACCAGGGCCACAGTGAAAATCTAGTATATTCTACTTTTATTAAAAGTAAAAGTAATATGTTTCTACTTTCCCATTACACTCAAATGCAGCATGGGCTGTGTGAAATGATCTTCAAAAAGATGTAACACAGACAGGACTAAGAAATTAGGAATTTGGTCCAAATGGTATTTGTAATCAGTTCTTATGTCAAAGGTTCACAATCATAGATGTACTGGATATGACAATAACTATTGAGTCCCATCTGAACTTAAGGAGTAAACTCCACAAGCTTCTTTGGACTTCTTACTTACATCACTATCATAAAACCAACCTAAGGGCTGGGAAGTACCATAAAGTCAGAGAGCTAGGCAGGCCTTCACAGAGCTCTGGGTTCAATCTCCAGTTCCATCACACAAAACACTAAAACACAATAAAAGTGCATTTCAAACAGTGTATAAAGAGACATTCATTCACAGTGATAATGGAATGACTGGTCTTTCCATCAAAATAGTTAAGAGCATGAAGTTGAGATCTTGGGTGGCAGTTCTGCCCCCAACCTCCAAGAACCCAGAGGAAGCAGGGATCCCAGGCACTCTAACTGGGGCAATATCTTAGAATACACAGCCTTGGTGTATCTACTCATCAAGCATACTGAGCAGACCTGCCCAAACCTCCGATGTCCTGGAATTCCATCTGGATTCAGTGAAGACACAGCATCAGAGGCTTATCAACTTACTCTTCCCCCCACCCCTCTTCTAATATCTCAACGCCTGTAATCAGCTTGAAGGAGTCAATGAAGAGTCAGTGCCCCTATTCCCTGGGCTTGGGGACTAATGTGGTTAATAATGGTCTGTCTTTCTAGGGAAAAGTAGTGGTTTTATTGGAACAGGGAGGATTAGCTAGGACTTATTACATAGCCATAACCTATTTAAATGGTACAAAATTTACTTTGATTTCAAATTTAAGATTTTCATTGGTACGAGCTCCTTATTAATATAAAAGTGAGATGAATATTGACACTCTCATGGGCAATGTGCCTGTATAACACATTTAGGAATACAAGGCCTAGACCCAGTCCTTCCTTAACTTTTTAAAATGATTTGGGATGGTTAACCTATGAGTTAAGGGACTATAGCAAATTTATGGCTTTGAGTTTATTGATAGGAGGTTTCCCATATTTTATTTAGAAATAGCTGAGAGGAGTGTACAGACAACAGTCCAGGTGACCTTACATGGATAGTTGGTTTTCAAAACGTCAGAAGTCCATAGAATTGATGCTACAAAAATTTATATATTGATGTCCATTCTGATTAGAGACCTGTCTGCTCCTGACAGCTTCCTATTGTGGATTCGAAGAAATTGAGCATCCTTGGAGTTATGCCAGTTGTGTGGTAACAGCCACTAGGCAAGAATTGCCTCTTTCCATCTACAGACAAATTACTGTCCAGACACACATGCAGAATAGTCGACTGATTATATCTGCCTAGACAGAGTAATCAGCCCTTAATAATCCTGCATCACTAAGGTCTGTCAGAGGACTCTGGGCCAGAAGGCTGAAGATTTGATGCTCGAACGTTCGGTAGTATAGGGGCTTCTCAGGTGTTCAGCGGTCTCTATAAATTGGCTAAGTTTTAGAAGCTACATTTAGTGCTTCCCATAACTTCAGTTAACTCAGTCATTCCGGATTTCTGACGGGGTTGAAGACCCATAGTCTCATAGCCAATCCTGGCTATTTACTTTGAGAGAAAAGATCTGAGTAGATAGTTTTCAGCTGACATTCATTCTAAAGCCAAAAAAAAAAAAAAAAAAAAGAGCCAGGATCAAAAGTAAGTGTTTTAGTTAGTGTTTGTGTGTATGTATATATATACATGTATATATATATATATATATATATATATATATAACACAACACATATGGAGATCAGAGGACAACTTGCAGAAATTTATTTTTTTTCTATCATGTCAGTTCTGGGACAAGGACTTGTATGCACTGAGCCATTTCATCAGCCCCCACATGTGATCTTATTAATCTGGTTTAAAATGATCATGCTCCAACACTGAAATACAGATTGTAACCTACTTAACCATACTATGATCTTTACTACAGTTACCCTCCATGATTCTTTTGATTTCTGCAGACAGAACCAATGAAGTAATGAGAGATACAAGAGGGACCACTGTCTCCAAATTTTTTGGATCTTTAAGGACGCTGCTAATCTTGGTCAGACCAATAGAATTCAGTATTATTTTGCTGTGTTTTATAGAGATTATCTTGGGCAGAAGGGATAATTAAGATGTTTCCAGTTGACTTTTCCAATGACAATAGATCTCATCTAAAGAGCATATAATGAGGGTTGTTTTATCGATCAGCTATACAATTTTTGGTCCATGCTTAGTTCTAATAGAAATAGAAAATTACCATGAGATTTGCCTATGGACACAGCTGACCCATCATTAGTAGAGTTCAGCCAAAACTCCATTTACTTTTCCATCTAAAAGACCCCACTCTAGACAGTGATCCTTTTGGTTGAGGTGGCAACTCATATCTGTGTACAGTGAATATGTATGTTGTTTCTATAAGCACTGAGTCATTATCAGAAATTCTGGGGGGAGAGACTCTAGAAATCATGATGGTATTTATCTGAATAGCCCTTTCCTCTTATAGACTTTGCTGCCTCATGGGCTACTAGTTCCATGTATAAAAATTTCCTTGAGTCAAGACTGAGCAAGATTGGAATTATATTTTTTAGGTATGTCATAGAGTTTTACCACTCTGGAAAACTATTTAGTTAGTATGTGCCCGGATGCACCATTGAGCATGTGTGGACATTAGAGGATGACCTGTAGAAATCCATTCACTCCTTCTATCATGTGCATACTGGGAATCCATTGAACTTTTCAGAATTGTTGTGGCAAGTGCCTTTTTCCATTGAATCATCTCAGCGCCTCAGGTCTTTTCACTGCATTATGTCATTAGTCATTGGTTTGCCATTCCTTCAGGTGTTACTATCACAATGAGTTTGCCCATTCCCCAGAGTTATTATGTAGGTGTTAAGCCCCACAGCCTCAAACCCCATGGCTTCAATGCAAGCCCCAAGTCAAACGATTCCAACATATCTGATTTCACTTTTTATATGTTCTTTAATGAAGAATCATGAAAGCCTAAACCACAAGTACGCTGCTCTCTCTTGACAGTGCATACCAGGACTTTCTAGTACATTCTCACAGTTGTTTCAATATTTCCTTGTCACTGTTTTGGAAACCATGTATATTTTAAACATTTAAGAAAACATATTGCAAGCTCCTCATGAATTCACAAATAAGAATCAGCTTTATTCCTTCTTTCTCTATACTTGAAACACACAAATAGCCTGAGAATCTACCAAGCAGGATGGACCAGCTCAGTCTGTGTATTTTACACAGAAGTACAGAGTACAGGAAATGAGGACATGGGAGGCCAATCTTGTCTTTGACTAGTTTTAATTTTCATAGCAAAACTCCCAATTGACTGGTCTATACTCCCCTCAGACATGTCTAAATCTATATTGTATAACTTGCCAATACTGAAAAGTAATTTGTCCAAAGTACTTCAGCCAATGGAACTGGCTTTTTTCTAATTAATTATTTTATTTACATCCCAAATGTTGCCCCCCTCTTGGTCTTCCCTCCCAGAATTTTTCACTCATACCACCTTTTCCCTTTGCCTCTGAGAAGGTACTCCCCCAACACCCAGGCATTCTCCTTCCATGAGGAATCAAGTGTCTACAGTATTAGGCATATCCTACCCACTGAGGCCAAACAAAACAGGCCTCTTCTACTGTGCCAGGAGCCACAAACCAGCCCATGTATGCTCTGTGGTTAGTGGCTTAGTTTCTGAGAGCTCCCAGGGGTCCAGGTTAGTTGACACTGTTGGTCTTTCTATGGGGTTGCCATCCCTTCAGCTTCTTCAATCCTTCTTCTAACTCTTCCATAAGGGTTCCTTATCTCAGTTCAGTGGTTGACTCTCTCAGTCAGCTACTGACAGTTTCTTAAAGGACAGCCATGCTAGGCTCATGCAAGTACAATACAGCATACTGTCAGTAATAGTGTCAGGTTTTGGTGCTCACCCATGGGATTGATCACAGGTTAGGCCAATCGCTGGGTGGTCTTTCCTTCAGACTCGGCTCCATTTTTGTCCCTGAAATTTTTTTAGACAGGAACAATTCTGGGTCAAAGATTTGAAGGTGGGTTGATAACCACACCCTCCACTGGGGGTCCTGTCTATCAACTGAAGGTGGTCTCTTCAGGTTCCATCTCCCCACTGTTGGGCATTTTGGCTAAGGTAATCCCCATTAAATCCTGGGAGAGTATCATATGCCAGTTCTCTGGGACTTTCTAGAGGTTCTGCTGCCCCCAACCCCACCCCCAGCAGCTCCATCTTTCCATTCATTCTCCTAGCCCTCTGGGCTTTTCTTCTGTCTTCATACCTGATCCTGTCCCCCTTTTCCTCTTTTCTCTTCCACCCAGATCCCTCCCTTTCTCTGCCCCCCATGATTATTTTGCTCCCTCTTCTAAGAGGAATTGAAGCACCCTCACTTAGACCTTCCTTCATGTTAAAATTCTTACGGTCTGTGAGTTGTATCATGGGTATTCTGTACTCTTTGGCTAATATCCACTTATCAGTAAGTACATACCATGTATGTACTTTGGGGTCTGGGTTATCTCACTCAAGATAATATTCTCTAATTCCATCCATTCACCTACAAAATTTATGATGTCCTTGTTTTTAATAGCAAAATAGTATTTTATTGTGTCAATAAACCACATTTTCTGTGTTCATTCTTTGGTTGAGGAACATTGTTGTTTACAGTTTCTAGCTATTACAAATAAGGATGCTATGAACATAGTGAATCACATATCTTTGTGGTATGATATACCATCATTTGGTTATATGTCCAGGAGTGGTACAGCTGGGTGTTCAGGTAAAACTATTTCCAACTTTCTGAGGAACTGCCATATTGATTTCCAGAGTGGTTCTACCAGTTTGCAATCCCCCACCAGCAATGGAGAAATGTTCCTCTTTTTCCACATCAACATAAAACTAGATACACTGAATCTAATAGATGAGAAATTGAGAAATAGCCTCAAACACATTGGCACAGGGGAAATTTTCCTAAACAGAACACCAATGGCTCAGGCTCTAAGATCAACAATTGACAAGTGAAACCTCATGAAGCTGATAAGCTTCTGTAAGGCAAAGGACACTGTCAATAGGACAAAAAAACAGCCTACATATTGGGAAAAATCTTCACCAACCCTCTATCTGGCAGTGGTCTAATATCCAAAAATATATAAAGAACTCAAGAAGTTAGACTCCAAAAAAAAAAAAAAAAAAAAAAAAAAACCAAATAGCCCAATTAAAAAATGGGGTACAGAGCTAAACAGAGAATTATCAACAGAGGAATCTCAAATGGCCAAGAAGCACTTAAAGAAATGCTCAACATCCTTAGTCATCGGGAAATACAAATTGAAACTGACTTTTTAAAAAGTTACACAAAGCTGCCTCTTGCTGCTTATTATATAAAATATCTGAGTTCCAATATCTACCATTTTATGTATAATTAAATTGTGGAGCATTTGTAGTATAGAATACAAAAATTTTAAATATATTAAGTAAAATTGCACTAATATGAAGAAAATTTTAATTCACAAAGTAAAATTACATAGTTCTTAAAAACAAATGTGTATTCTCATAGAAGATCTTAGCTGTCAGTCTGACTGGGTTTGAAACCACCTAGGAGATTTACTTTTGAATGTGTCCTTGAGGATGTTTCCTGAGAAGTTTACCACAACACACAAAGTGTGTTGCACTCATCACATCGTGCAGTGTCCTAGACAATGGGTGTCCTTGGTCCCTGGAAGTAGAGTCTAGTCATCCCCTCTATACCTTTCAGGTTCAGTTATTTTTGTAGAAAGAAACACAATCATAAAGTTATCTTCAAATGTTGGAAAGGTCCAAACTCAAATTTAGTTAGCTCAACCTGTAGAAACAGAAGCCAGAACTTCAGAATAAGGAAACATGTGAAAATTATTAGAATACTCATGAACACATTAGGGCCAACTAAATAACCCTATTAAAATATGTTTATTATTCATTTTAAGTTTCATACTTAATACATCATATGTTTGTAGTAGACATAAATTTTACTTTATAATACAAGAATAAGAAATTCCCATTTGGTACATTTCTCTTAAAACAAATATTCTTCAATAGAGGCAATTTCTATTTTAGTTTTTGCTTCTTAAAAAGAAAGAAAAAGTCCTCCCCACCCTACCTCTCTAGCTACATATAATCTGGTGGCTCGAATACTGCACAGACTCTGTGAAGCTCTGAAGTCACCTGCTTATTTGCTCATGCTTGCACAGTTCTTGAATATGCATATCATTTATATCAATATGCATATGCTCTTATTTGTTGTGTATGGAAGTCACTGTCATGCAAGGTGCTCAGAGACATGGTTCTGTGCTCCCAAACCACAACACAGAACTCCTCTGAAGAACACTGCCATTGTTTGTGGTAAGACAGGGGTCTGGTTATCAGTTTTCCTCCAGGCACTTCTACAGCCACCTATAGTATATATGCTTTGTAATTCCCAAAGTTACTCACATCTGACTCTCTTTAGCATCTGATATGACGGTTGGCTCAAATTCTCTAATCAGAGAATTCTCTAATCAGCAGTCTTAGCCTGCTGAAAAGACAAAATGTCCACACCTGGAGGCTACCAAGGGTCACCACTCAGATGGTGGTTTGCTTGAAGAACTGCTCCATTCCAAGGAGAGTGGAAGCACAAACCCAAGGGTGAGAGGACTTAGTACTTTGTCTTGCTCTACTTCCTTGTCAAAACATAAACTGTTTCATGAGAACTCCCCACCCCACACCACCACCACTGAAACAACAGAAAACCTCAGCTTTTTCTCAAAGAGAGATTTTTTTTAATAAGGCTTCATGAATCCATATCACAGAAGCCTGCCTCTGTGTTCTGAGTATAGAAACCACTAAATTCCTAAGCACCAGAACCTCTTATGCCATTGCCATGCTTCTAGAAAACACCACACCCACTTATCAGTTGCCTGGCCTTGAAAATCAATCTTAAATAAAAGGGTTGGGGTCATGGAATGTCAAGTGAAAAGATAATTTAAGGTTAAAAATCTCTGAATAAATTACTATGTGCTTTCTTTATAGACAACCCTAGCCTTAGAAAGCATTCTTGGTAACTTCCTAAGAAACTGATGAAGATAGACACCCCCTTGTCTGTGGCTCCCCTGCTTTCACTTACCCACTCTCTATTTTTCTTCCATTCTTACAGAATCATTTCCCAAAATATATCTGAGCTAGTATGTTTTAACAAAAGCATTGGTGACATTTTCGTCTCTTGGGCTGTGCATTAGAAAATGTATATTACCCATGTCTATGACCTTCAACTTGTATGCAAGAGCTAAGAAGGCAGCATCCACAGACTGGCCCTGAGCTCCAGCACAGTACAGGCTGTTCTACTCAAGGCCAAAGGCCATGCAACTGCTATAGTGAAAAACATTCTAAGTCACAATTCTATTCTTTATTTTAAAGAAAATGGTTTCAAGTCATTTGGGGATTGAATTACGGAAAATAATAAAAGTTGTTTGACATTTTGGAATAATTATACACAAGTTTAAATGTATTAAAAGAAGGCACATTGAACAGAGATGGTGGCATAGGCTTTCAGTCTCAGCACTCATGAAGCAAAGCCAGGAGGATCTCAGTTCAAGGCCAGCTCAGGCTACATAGCAAGTTCCAGGCCATCCGAGATCACAAAGTAAAATTCTGTCTCCAAAATAAATAAGACTATGGCTGATATAATCACACTTTGGTCCCACACAGTCTGGGCAGGGAGCAAAGCTGAGATGACCACCAACCAATTTAGCCTCACATGGTCTGGGTAAGGAATAACATTACTAAGACCATACCCAAGATGGCCCCAAATACCCAGAGACCATGGGCACCACTAAGATGAGCAAATAAGTGGTGGAGAAAGAAAAGAGAACAAGAAGCAGAAGGATTTGTGCACAATGAAGAGGGGCAGAACTGGAGAGTCAAGGGTAGCCCAATATAAGTAGCTGATGGTGACACTTAAGGCCATGATGAAGTCCTGGCAAGTGCTGCTTCCAAGAGCCATGACTGCAGCATGGGGTAGAGGTGGGGAGTTGTTACCAACAAACGTTAGGTGGGCATCACTGATTTAAGCTGCTTGCTGCCTGGGGCCATGTTGATGTCTGAGGACTGTGAAGAACTGGCCCCATGCCTTACCTGGGCGTTGAGGGAGAGCTTGCCCCAACAGCATGAGAGCAGGAGAGCTGCCCCTGCCACTTCACTATCTGCATATCCCCATATCTTACTTGGGAAGCATAATAGACCTGGCTCTGGTTGTGGAAGTTGCCAGAGAGCTGGCCCCATGGTGTGTGCATGGGAGAACTTGTGGATAAGCCAGAGATGCCTTCCCTATCCACCTTCACTCCTCTCCTGGCAAGCAGGAGAACTAACCCCAGGATTTAGAGAGCAAACGAGCTGTTCCTGACCCTCACCTGCTGCAGCACTCAGGGGAGTGGGCCCTGTACCTTCCCTGGGCAGTACAGTAGAGAGTTGACTCTGGTGTTAGGAGCTTGAGTAAGTCTAACTGAAGGGTCTGAGAGCAGGAGAGATGGCTCTGCCCTTTGCTGGCCGCAGCATTGGATGAGCTAGACAGGGCGGTGCTGGAGAGTTTGCCCTTGTTGTGTGGGCAAAGGAGAACTGGCAGGCTGACCAACTCAGATACCACCCAGGCTCAGATCTACGGCTTTAAGTTGGCCCACCCCAACATCTATCCCATTGATGAACTGCTGGAGCATGTCAAGGGGCAGGTCCTACAGAACCACAGCTTCAGGATCTCCATGAAACATGGTAACAGTAGGATATCTAAGAGGAGTCCCAGTGAGGAACTAGTATTGATAGTGTGGCAGAAGCCAGAATCCTTAAATCAGACCAATGGCTCATTGCAATGAACAATTGCAAGTCAAGAAGTATGGATTACAGGGTGTGCTATGTGGCACAATGATATTTTTGCGGGTAGTGACAAGGTTAACATGTGGGTATGAGGGGACACAGAGATGAGTGGGATTGGGGTGTATGATGTGAAATTCACAAAGAATCAATAAAAAGATAAATAATAGATGACAGAAAAACAAACAAGGCACACTAAAAATAAATTGTAAAAATTATTTAAAGTCATTTCTTAGAAACATTTTTATAATGTAAAAATCTTTGTTTTATTTTTATGGCACACTTCGTTGTTTCATGAGTGCTGTTTAGCAATTCCCTCTATCAAAAACCCATCTTGGAGGAAAGCCAGTAAAATCACAAGGTAATTCCGTCTAGTAGGTAAGCTCTTTAAAGCTTCACAAGTAAATAAAGCAAAACTTCAGGAAATCTCTGAAACAAACCGGATTCACTAGGCCTCTGTTCCCACTTTCTTTTATATTTATTTATTTATTTATTTATTTATTTATTTATTTATTTATTTTTACACTCCAGATTTTATTCTCCTGGTCCACCCCAACTGTTCCACATCCCATACCTCCTTCACACCCACTGTCTCCATAAGGATGTCCCCACCCACCCGCACCCCACCAGACCTCTAAACTCCCTAGGGCCTACAGTCTCTTGAGGGTTAGGCGCATCTTCTCTGACTGAACGCAGACCTGGCAGTCCTCTGCTGTATATGTGTTGGGGCCCATTTTCATATAAGAAGTAATAATATCTAAGAGGCAATCTCAAACAAGCAGAGGTGCCTAGAAGAGGCACAGACCAGTCAAGCTACCTAAAAGAGACATTCTGCAACTTGTTGAGCTGCCCACAAATTGTGCAGTATGCTCCAGGTTTCAGCTTTCATGAAATGTCACCATGGTGGAGTGCACTTCGGTGATTAAGCTGTCCTTGAGTCATTTTTGCTCCTGTAAGTAACCTCAATAAAATCCACTGATTAACCAAGATTCTAAGTTTAGAACTTCAGAACTGAGATTCTGATGTGTATGGAGGTGGGGAGGAGGGGGCTGTAGTAGCTGTCACCACGGGAGCTCCAGAAGAAGAAAACAAAGCTTATTTAGGGTAAATTGGAAATGTATTATAAAAACAGAAATCATGGAGAGAGGACACATGAGTTACTACAGCACAGTGAACACCCTGAAAATGCTCACAGTGAAGGGAAGGAAGCAGCTATGTAAACAGATAATTGCAGGACAGTACTTAACTGTGTTGCATGCTTAGCCGCCTCATTGAAGCCCAGAGCTTCAATTAACAAAGCTGGCAGGCCACGACCTCTCACTGTTGAGAATGGCAGTGACAAGATACAATCCACAACCCCCTCGACAGTAACATCCCACCAGCTCCAGCTAGGCCTAAGGAGCATTTCCTTGCCCTTGGTTGACCCGTCTCATGTCCATATGAGGAGAAAAGCTTTTGTTGAAAATATTCATCAAGCGTCTCTGGGTTTGGGGTTTGTCTGGTTTCAGTAGAGTTGTTACGATGCCATTCCAAAGACAGGAAATAACAGATCCATTTGTTCTAATGGAAAGACAGTGTAGAGTTTAAAGATGGTTTATTAGCTTCCAGTTTATGATACACGGGAGGTATTTGGGTGCATAATTCACCTCCTGGGTCCAGAGCCAGCCTCGTAAACCTCCGCAGTACTTCTCCCTCACCTTTCTTTTCACTAAATAGAAAGCTACTGTACAGTTCCAGTCCAGTTATATATGATGTTAATAAATGTGCCACACACACTGTCTGTTCCTTTAAGTAACTCTGCTAACCTGGACACATTATCAGAGATTTATGCTGCTGCAGAGTCTGAGGAGGATGTGGGAAATGGCTGTGGAGATGGAATTAGACCTGCTCACTCTCTCCATTTCAAACATGCAATGAGGAAGACCGTACAGCAGTGCCTGTGAAGAACTGAAGCAAGAGAATTGATAACAAGAGAAGAAGCACAGTGGGGGAATCTCTGCAACTTTATCAATATGGATGATTTCCAGTCAAGCGTTGGCTATACATTTCTGTCTGGATTTTTTAAACTCTCGAATGAAACTTAGTGGGCCCCACACTTTTCATACACTGTAACTGGTTTCAGAAGTCTAGTTAGTTAAATAAAACAGGTTATTTAGTTATTTAATAGATATTTGTTAAATATATAGTAACTAATCTGTAAAGTACCTGGTCAGAGGATGTCTATGTGAGTGATTCAGTCTCTGACATCCAGAAGAATATAGATAGATACAGACATAGACAGACATAGACATAGATATAAATATAGATATAGATGATAGATATAAATATATTAATAGATGATAGAGACAGAGATAGAGAGATAGAGATAGAGATAGAGATAGAGATAGAGATAGAGATAGAGATAGAGATAGAGATAGAGATAGAGATATTTTCAGCAGAGAATAGATGTGACGTATTCATTATTACCTGAGTGGGTGATATAAACAATGTCTTACTATTCATAGATGCTGTTTAGGGTTGTTTTTTAAATGGTTGTTTCTGAAGGAAAAATTTCATTGTATAAACATGTGCATTTATCCCGGTGACTCTAAATAATGAGTTATCAAAACAGAAGAAAACAGAAACTATGCAGCATGGGTGAGCAAGATGGTGGCAGGCTCATGTGTTGAGTTACTATTATTTCAGCTGATTGGAAAGACAGGACTCGCCGGGCAGTGGTGGCGCACACCTTTAATCCCAGCACATGGGAGGCAGAGGCAGGCAGATTTCTGAGTTCGAAGCCAGCCTGGTCTACAGAGTGAGTTCCAGGACATCCAGGGCTGTACAAAGAAACCCTGTCTCAAAAAACAACAACAACAAAAAAATGGAAAGGAAAGACCAGGACTCTTTCTTGTCAGTGCATTATATAATTATATACGGAGGAGTTAATCATCTCAGAACAGTGTTCTTGCAAATGCAGGCAGCAGGACCTCCTGATTTCCTCATAGTGTACCATGACATAGTGTACCTTGAGCCAGCCTACAATTCAAGGCGCAATCTCAGCATTACTCATAATTTTAAAGGAAGTCTTAAATATGACTATGCACATTATCAGTGCTCACTATAGTTAAACCATCAATGGTAATTCCTTATAATATTTGTGTTATTCTCCCATATTTTCTGGTTAGTCACCTACACAGCATCCTTTATAACTCCTAAATACTTCCAACAAAGTCAATTTCTACAGCTTGCTTCCATCTCAGCAAGTTCAGCTGCCCACTTCTTGTGCTCTGAGTAGACTTTCTTGCCCACTCCACTTTTTCTTATTCTTACTCTGCTTTTCCAACGCTTTCCATGAAGGGGAAAAAGACTCAGCTCAAGTGTTTGACTCTATTGCAATCTTCAGTTCCTTTAAGGAGAAGTCTAGCGCCTTGCGTTGGCCAGATGTTGCTGTGTAATAAATGACCTTCAAATGTAGTGAATTCACATAATCATCCAGGACTGTCTTATAATTCTGGAGACTGGCAATTTGGGGATGAGCTACAGTGTGACAACCTACTGTTTCTTATAGTGTCAGCTGTGCTCACTCACATCTAAGGAGGTTGGGGTTGTTGTCACATCTTGTGCCTCTCTTCACATAGCGTCACCGAAGCAATGCAAATTAGTGCATAATATCACAAAGCCTCACTGGTTATCATGGCATTCTTTCTGCCATGTGTCCCTGATCAGAAGTGAGTGAGACAGGCCCAATTCAAAGGACTCAACATCTTGATAGAATGAGGTGAAAAGAATTGGGATCCATTTTTGAAACTTACACCAAATCTGAAACCTATTTTAATATTCAAAGAGGTCCAGAAGCTTAATGTACAATTCAAAATAAAAATCTTAGCAAGCAATTATTATAATGTATCAAGCTGCAGACTTTATAGAATCTACACATTATGAAGTATTTTGTTTTCACTCGGTAAATAGGTGTAGGGTTGGAAAATTATGAGCTGTGAATCAAAGCCAGCCTACTTACTGTACCTGTTCTTATATACAACCTATGAAGCATTTTTTTAAGTGTGCGCATGTGTGTGGTACTAGGTAACCAAATGCTTCCTACCTGCTAGAAAAACACTCCACCCCTGAAGTCTATCCCAGGCTTCTTTTTACTCCCTTTTTATGTGTATGTGTGTGTGTATGTGTGTGTGCAGCTTGTGTATCTATTAGTATGGGTGTGAGCACATTTCGTGGCACACACATGCACACGCAGGGTTAAATCTAGACATATCATTTGTCCCTCCATTGCCCTCTACCATATTTTTGAGACAGAACAGCTCATTGATCCTGGAACTCACCAATTGGCTAGACTGGCTGGCCAATTAGCTACATGGATCTCCCTGCCAACAACCACCTCAGCAGCAGAGACTATGTACCACCCCAGGCTTTTTTATATGGAGCTGAGGATCTAAACTCAGGATCTCACACTAGGGGTAAGGGAACAGATAATTTCCTGATTACCCATTCTGTTCTCTGGGCTGGCTTTGAACTTACTCTATAACCCAAACAAGCCTAAATCATAGATTGCCCTGCTTCAGCCTTTTAAGTATTTGAGATTACAAATTTGGGCCAACCATTCTGTCTTTTTTTTTTTTTTTTTTTTTTTTGCATTGTTACAATATCTGGTTAACATAAACATTTTGTTTAGAAGAAAAACAATAATAGTTGACAACACATGAAAGTCAAACAAAATTGAAATCTCAGTGCCATAATTTATCTCTTTGTATATGTACAACACCAGTCTGTGTTTGCATTTCAACAGCAGCTGAGTAGACATCTTGGGAAAAACAGTGTATTTACACTGGGGTTTGCCCTTCCAACATGAACGATATTCCTTGAACCATCTTATAAATATATCATTGGGGGCACACAGGAGAGCAGAGATGACACCCCATACCAACAAGCACATACCACCTATCCTCTTACCCAGAGGAACAGTCAGCTTAAGGTAAAAAGAGGGTAAAAGTGCCAGAAGCTATTGGGATGGAGAAATGGAACATATAGTCCATAACCTGCCTGAGATTTATCTGCTAAGTTGGGCCTGATCTGTGGTGCCCTAAGACACCCTATTTCGGCTACTCCACTGTGGGTGTCAAAAAGGACTTCAGAAGAACCACACTGGAGGTCCAAGGAAGGCCCAATAGGGTGAGATCCAGCAGTGAGATAGCCTCAACATCTGCATAGCTCTCCGTGAGAATTCATTCAGCAGAAGCAAGAACTAGAATGACCTCTTTTTTTCCAGAGAAAAGCCAACGTTGTCTGTGGTTTATGCGAACACTGTGGTATTAAAGCTGTGAGTTTCTGAAATGATTGAGCGAATCTAGCCCATCTCCACTTAGAAAGAAGGCAGAGTTTGATTAATTTTCTAAATAATAGCATTTACAAAGATTTCATTTGTTTTTTGTTTTGGTGCTCAGATAACACCCATAAACCATGTTGTTTGTTAGCATTGACACAAAAGCCATGCCCAGTTTGGAAATATTTTTCCCTTACTTCCTATTTGATTCCTTGTATCTGTTCACATCATAGAATAATTGCTAGAAAAAGCCAAAATATTAAACTAAAACATGCAAGCAACAAAAATTCTAAATAAATGTTCATGGAAGCTTGACTGTTGTTTAAAACCTACAATGGACCCAACAGCTCATCTTCAGGTGAAGATGTAAGAAAAATGTGCCACACATGCACACACCAGCAAACACATATACGCATGCATGCACACATGCATGAACGCAGGCACGCACGCACACATGCATGCATGTACAAGCACTCATTGACTGAAATATGGTGCCTCAAAGAGGAACAAAAATCCTCACACAAGCCCTGAGAATACTGAGCTACGTGAAATAAGTGACCGTCTCAAACAAAGTGACACTTAAAGGTAAGTGACACTTAAAGCAAATCACAGAGACTGGATATCATCCATGGTGGCTACAGGCTGGGGATGATGGAAAGTGATTGTTTAGTGAGAAGGACATTTCAATTGTACATATTAGAAAAGAGAAAAAGTTCTGGATATGGATAGTGATGATTACAGACTACTTACAAAAGGTCATAGTTTAAAATGGTTAAAATATGGCCAGCAAGAAAACTCAGAGGGTAAAGTTCACTGAGCACAGTGACCTGGGTTTAATCACCCACAAGAAGAGAACAAGCTCCTACAAGTTGTCCTCTGGTTCATGCATGTGCTTTGATACACAGGGCACATACATAAATACATACATACATACATACATACATACACACACACACTAAACAAATAATAAATGTGACTTTTTAAATCATTTAAAATGATAAATCTACTGTGTATTTTACCACAGTAAAAATGAGAAGGGAAATAAAAATAATTCCTTTAATGTTTCTTTAAAATAATTTAGATCATAGCTATCGACTGCGATAATATGTTAGAAATCCTAAGTAAGTTGCTTTAAAGTAATTGTTAATAATATAATCAGAATTTGAGCCCACATCTGTATGACTCCCAAACTCTCACTCTGTTCCAAGCAAGATGACAGTAAATATCTTTTCTGAAAATTGCATGCCATGACGCCTAATCATAATGACTGCCTTCCACTGGGGTGTGATTAGCTTCTCTTGTGGATAAAGAACTACAAACTATGATAAAGAACTATGGAGTAGTTTGGCAAATTATTTGTGACTAACAAGCATCAGCAGTAAGATGCAGAAAGTGTATCCCAGACTTCCAAGCCTGAACACATTTGCAATGGAGAATCTCCAGACACCACCTACCCTAGTGTCACAATTAATGTCACCATTAAAAGACAAAGAAAATTGTGCATTTTGAAGTCAGACATAAAAAGGAAGTTGTTCAGTCATAATGATTGAGAGTAAAACTCTCACTTCAATGATCCTTAAACACAATTAACTCCTAAGAAAACAGACTTAAATCAAGTTCAGTAAACATCCAATCTTGTGCCTCCAAAGAGTCATAGTAACAAAAGAAACTAAGATATTATAAAACAACTGAAATTAAAAAAAAAATATATATATATATATATATATATATATATATATATATATATATTCCTAATTAGATCTTGAACCAGAGGGAAAAAATACAAAAGGTGATACTGAAAATCATATTAAAATATTTACTTATTTAATTTTTATGCATATGTGAATGCCTGAGCATGTTTATGTGTGTCAGTGTGCACACAGGAGTCCATAGAGATCAGTAGAGGCTTCAGATGCCCTGAACCTTAAGCTAGAGTTACAGAGTTGTCATGAGGGTGCTGGAAATAGAATTCTGTCCTAGCCAGCAGGACATTAAACAGGGGTCCAGGGAGATCACCTAAGAGAGCGAGGTAAGCAGGCAAAGATGCAAAGAAACACGGCTTGTCTACAGGCTAATCAAACCGTAATTTTTACTTTTTCACACACGGGTTATATACACAAAAAGGCAGGATGTGGGGAACGTAGGTGTTCAGGGGGCGTACAGATAGCTTCCAGAACAGTGGGTCAGCTGGGTGAAGGTTCCGTGGACACGACACTATGACTCCGCCTGTGATTCACTTGTCCTAATCTAAGTTGGTACTATCTACCAAGGTCACCTATCTACAAGGTCTATGACTAGAGCCTGGCAACTGTCCACCAAAACTGCTTGTTTGCAATAGCTTCTAGCCATCTGTTCTAGTGTTTTTCCACAGCAACCCAAGACTTTGTGCTAGCAGGCATGCATGTTAGGCCTACCGCTGTCTTCAGGCCTATGGCTGATTTCAGGCCTTCAGTGTATAAGCAGAGCTGCCCCTGACAGAATTCAGATCATCTGCAAGAGCAACAAGTGGTCTTAATCACTGAGCCATCTCTCCAGCCCTCAGTAATAAAGCTTCAGTATAGACTGTGAATGAGAAATAGGTTTACATTACTGGTGAAACTCCTGGGTGCTACATATATAGGAAAATGTCTTTGTTGTTAAAAAATACTGAAGTGTTTGCCAATCTGACTAGTGTTATACTGTAATGGGTCAACACACACACACACACACACACACATCTGGATAGATGGCTTAGTGGGCTTTTATCTTGCTATTTCAAAAGGACCTGAGTGTGGATTCACAGAACTTATGTAAATCCAGTTGCAGTAATACCTATCTATAATCCAAATATTCCTATAAGGAGATGAGAAAAAGAGACAAGAAAATAGCTAGATATTCTCAGACCAGCAATCACACAGTGGCACTCAAGAAGAAACTGTCTCAAACAAAGGTACAAGACAAGAACTGACACCAAGCTTTGTCTACTGACCTCCACCGGAGCACCTTGGAGAACACAAGCTTGCATTCACACACACACACACACACAAACTTGATTGTTAGTATTTTAAAGTCTTTCTGTTCATGAGTGAGTATGAACAATGTGTGTCTGTGTGTGTGTGTTTGTGTCTGTGTCTGTGTGTTTGTACCAATAGAATTTGAATCTTTATTTTCTCTCAAGTTTGTGAACTAACAGCTTTGTCCCCAGCCTAATGTACTATGGTAGTGATACAGCCTTTGGGAGGTAGGTCCTAGGGAAATGTGCTGCGCCAACCCTGACCAGCAGGAATTAAGACACGGAACAAGGGACAAGGTTCCTTCTCACAGCAGTTTACTCAGGATGCTTAGCAGTTGGTAGTCAAGATGGCAAGCCCCTGATCCCTTCCTGGGCGCAGCTTATAAACCCTGCCAGGAGCCCATGAACTCATGCCACGTGCACCATACAGCTGAGGTCACTAAACAGCAAAACAAGCTATGTGGGATAAACAATATATTTATCAGAGTGTGCTTCAGCTGTTATAGGCTTTTGAAAACCAAGTCTTTCATTAGGGTATATGGTTCCAGATGGCTGCAAAGATGATCTAGCCGCTTTCTACTAAAGTCGGCTCCCAACAGGGAAAGGTTTCATGGTGTTCTCAAAGGGGACTAGTGTCTTTTCTTTCCGTGTTCCAGCTGTAAGATAAAAGGTTATTCCAAATACAGCCACTTTTCCTCTCATGAACCCAAACGCAACAAGAACAACCAATCATAGAATGAAAGCTCAAACACTCCATGTGTCTTTATGAGTTGCTTGTCTCAGGTATTGCCAGGAGCTGGGAACTAATTGGCACATATACAGGCTATGTGGATAAACAGAGTAAATGAGAAGAGGAATGAAGGAGAAAGAGGTGAGAAACCATGACCAGAAAGGGATCTAGACTAAGGCACTGGATGTTCTGATCGTACAGATCTGTGCCTACAAATCTGCCCTTACCAATACCATCTATCCTTTTAAATATAAAAAAGTTTTGTCTATTTGTCTCACTCTGCTCACAGGGCCCTGCTTTACCAAAACACGAGCATGGGCTTTGTGTACTTTTGAACCTAAGGGGATGTAACTTTGGTCATCAGATGGCCAGGCAGTTGTCAAAGAACTTCAGTTCATGCCCTACAGGAAACTTTGTCACTTTGAGGAGGGTAAAGTCTCTATTTAACTTGTCACACTGAGCTATTTTGAAGCCTTTAAGTACAATGACCTCTCTTTCCACAAGCAATTTCCCAAAGGCTTCTATGTTGAAACACACACACACACACACACACACACACACACACACACACACACTGACAGGCTGCTCTGAGGGCCTCTTAGTCTTCAAACCTGAAATGCAATCCCCCCATACTAAAGAACAAAAATGAAAAAGCATGAACTACTTCAAACAAAAAACAGCAAATACATCATGGAGTTCAAAAGGGCAAAGCTGAGCAAGATTATCCCATTTCTTGCTCATCAACATGTCTCTATAATTTTATATGTAAACGAGGCTCTAGAATTTGGAAACATATGGGTATCCAAGCAAGTAAATCACTTTCATTCATGAGGAGCAGGAGCCTATGTCTGATGTCTGATACTAAGGACTTATTTAGAGATTTAGGTGGGAGCAGGGGAAGAGAGAGAGAGAGAGAGAGAGAGAGAGAGAGAGAGAGAGAGAGAGAGAGAGAGAGAGAGAACTGAGACTGACTTAAATATCATAATATCACAGCTGAAAGGCCTGGTTAAACATGACTCAATTGCATTTTGCCATTACAGGCAAATCTCGTCCAATGTTTAAATTGCCTAGTCTTTCACACAAGCAAGAAAATCAATTATTCGTGCATTGATTTCTACCATTATCTCCTGGAGAACTCAGGATGTGACTTTTAATAACAATCATAGAGGCAGCAATATGAGCATGGGCCAGCAGACCTGGTACTCTCCCATTTGGTAGATTTAATGAAACAGTCCTGCATATTGATGTTCCTCTCCAGCATCAAATTTTCCAGCTATTGAATTTCACCCTTCTCTGCCCTCCCACTTCTTCAAATTTTGAAGGTCATTTTCAATTTCAATCCAGTTTCCAAGGCATTAGCCACCGCATCCAACTCTCTGTCAATGGGATATTTAATAAGCGCCCTGATTCCACTATCCAAGAAATTAATGAAATTTCTGAGTCCCACAATAAGATATTTTTTAAAGCGTCTTTCCTCCCAACTTCAAATCACAAAGACCCGTTGACAAATACTCTCAATCTGAGCCAGCTGTGTACTTAACAGTGAAATGAGCTAAACCCCATTTTTGTCATTTCTTGATGAATATGACAAGGGAGAGTGGACTTTAAATGCTCTGGGAGGTATACAAAGAGGTTGGGATGTGTTCATTCGTCCTTATCTGACAGAATGAAGAATAGTAACCATGTCAGGTAGCAGCCTTAGTCTTTCTGGATTGTTTTCAATTATTATTTCTAAAGTCCTTGAAGTCTTATGTGTTCTCTGAGCCACCTTCCTTAACATGTAGGAGGAAGCATGCATTTGGAGTCAAACTCACTGGAGGCAAAATCCTATCTCTCTATTATGCAAGAATATAAAAAAAAATCAAAAAGATTTTTTCCTTCTTATTTTTAACTCCCTGATCACCAAGGCCCTTATGGAGTCTTATTCTTATAGGCTTGTTTATTTGTGTGTTTGGGTGTTTAGTTTTCATATTTTGAGATAGTATTTCTCTGTGTTACCCCTGACTAACCTAGAACTCCCTCTGTGGGGAACAGGCTGGTCTCAAACGCCTGTCTCTGTCTCCAGAGTGCTAGGATTAAAGGCAGGTGCCACAACCAACTGGCAATTCTTACAAGCTTTTACAGTGTTTCAAAGACTGACAATGTCACTCTCCTTGAGTATAAACTCAATAAAACACTCCAACCTCTTATTTTATCTCTTTTAAAGGTTGTTTCGGTACTATAAATTCTCTCTGTGGTCAAGTGGTAACTTTGAACGCTTCGATGATAAACAAGTGAACTGTGAGCTCCAGCTGCCCCTCCCCAGAATTTCACACATTTGCACTCTTTCTGATTGATTTCTTACACCCATGAGTGGGAGAGTCCAGGACAATGGTTCAGGCTTGTCCTGTGGTCAATTAGGAAATCCTTGAATATGATACATGTTCATTATGGGTCTCAGAAAAATTATCCTCACCTTCTCAAGCCTGTTTACCCTTCTGAAAGGGAACATTTTAATAGAGCACAGATCCCAGCTTTTAGGACTCCTCTTTAGGGCTACTCAAGACTGGAGCCCTTGAAGCGTTCAACAAAGGAGTGTTGTATTATGGTTATACACCTTGAGTATCTGTAATCTAAAAAGTTGAGACAAGGAATGCTTTACATTTTAAATTACTGGGGATTTCAATATTTTCACATTGATATTGTAGTTGTTGAGAAGCACTGAAAGAAAAATTCACTTATGTCTCACGTACACCTTATGTACACACCCTAGAGGTAATTGAGGACCACATCAGGCTCCCTTATGGTGAGACATCTTGCTGCCCCCTCCCCCCCCCCCGTCTATCTGTGTGTTGTGTGTATAATATTTTAGTTAGAGTTACTATTACTATGACGAAATTCCATAAGCAAAAACATCTTGGGGAGGCTTATTTGGCTTACATGTCCTAAATGACAGTCCATTGATAAAAAGCCAATGAATGCAGGAATTTAAGGTGGGCAGTAATCTGGAGGCAGGAACTGATGCAGAGGCCACAGAGAAGTGCTGTTGTCCTGTGTATTGTCTTGCTCCTCATCACTTTCTCAGTCTAATTTTTACAGAACTCAGGACCACCATACCAGAGGCTGAGCCCTCCAACTTTGATACTTAATTAAGAAGATATGTCACAGTTGGATTTTAATGGAAGCATTTTTTTCAATTGAGGGTTCCTCCTCTCAAATGAATCTGCCTGTGTCAAATTACACAAAACTAGCCAGCACAAATGATCTTTTAAAAATATTTTTATTTAAAATTTTTATGCAATATATTTTGATCACTTTTTCACTCTCCCAACTCCCCGCAAAACCTATCCACTCACTTACCTACTCAACTTCATGTTCATGTATATATAAGCATAGATAGATAGATAGATAGATAGATAGATAGATAGATAGATAGATGATAGATAGATAGATAGGTGATAGATGATAGATAGATAGATAGATAGATAGATAGATAGATAGATAGAAGATAGATAGATAGATAGATAGATAGATGATAGATAGATAGATAGATAGATAGATAGATAGACAGACAGATAGATAGCATATTTCCCCAAAGTAGGGTTTTTAGCCTAAAGATGCACATATGTTCTGCTGTTTTCTTGCCCACAAAAAATGATTTCTTACTTTTCTCACTGCTCTCCTTCTTGCTGCTTATACGATACCCTCCTGCAAAGATGAACCAGACTAGTTTTAGTTAGTTTTAAAGACTGATCCTATAACAGTGTGTATCGCATAATAAATTCATGCTAAATATATGTTAGCTGTGCGAGGGATAAATGAAAAAAAATGTGTGCCTCTTTGATTCACGCCATAGTTTGAGTCAGACCTGGGGCATCTGTTCACTGATCCTACCCATGTTATTAACAGCAGCACCACATCTGCATCCTTTAAAAAGCTTTCTGATTCTCTAGCAGTTTCACTTGAGCTGACATTGGGACTACCTCTGTACCATCGTTTATTTTATGAAATCCTTCAAATTCTCACATGAAAAAGAGTTGTGATTGTCAACCCCTCATTTGAGATCTACTGAAGAAAAGGATGAATAACAGTCCCTAAGGGAATTCATGAGTATGGATGCAAATACCTATGCCTGCTAGGAAACAGATGCCCTTGAAGAGTCAAATCATATTCCAAGGACATCGTTAGATGCATAAGGACACAGACAAAAGACACCTCATTGTTTGTCATGATAGTGAGAGGTGATCTAAGTGCAAATACAAATATATGATGTACATGATTTATGTACATGAATCATGTCGATTCTGAAATAGCCTTTGCAACTTACAGTGGAATACTCCATGCACAAGCCTGACAACCCAATCCTCAGAACCACATATAGGGAGGAGAGAGCCAACTCCACAATGCTGTCATCTCACAGTCACAGGTACACCACAGCACAGGCATTCACACACAAGACTAATTATAAACTGTAACATCCCACAGTAAAATATAGGAATACTATGGTTAAATGGGGAAATCCAGTGCAAAGTTCTAGCTAGTTAACACTAACATGATCCAAAAGTGAATTTGAAAACAGCCCTCTGGGCAGGAATAACAGCCAACAGAGAACACAGAATTCTGGAGGGTGTGGAAGAATGACTGTGTGTGTTTCTACAGTCTTGTAATCTCTATAGTTTAAGGTGGCCCTAGAGAAGCTCTCTGAGTAGATAAAGTTTGCTATAAAACCCAGAAATGCTCAAGCAAACTACCTAACTCTGAAAAAGAACATCCCACATTCAGGAAAAAAATATTTAAATACAAATAATTTCTATCCAGAGTAGCTCTAACCCCACTGCCAAACACTACTCTAGGTAATACTCTACAAGCTGAGAACTTCCTCTGTAGAGAAACTGACTCTAATAGAGTAAAAATACTCTAGACATTATGAAGCTTCAGGTAACATTCTAAAGGTACATGAGTTAAATTCTGAATCCTGGAGTCCCTGACTCACTGCATTCCCTTCCCACAATGCTCCAGTCTCCAGTTCACTCTAGCTTGATCCTAGGGTTCCTTCAATATTCTTTTGATTGACAAATTTCAGGTTTAAACAAGTTTATCTGAGGGAATGTTTAATCTATTAAAGAAAACTAAGTGCGGTAATCACATAATAAAACTCTTTAAAAGCAATTGTTATCATCTTTGTTAAGGTTGATGGTTTTTCTGGGCCTGAGTCTTTAAAATCTCTACCTAAAAATGGTATTCTTGGGTTTTTTGTTTGTTTGTTTTTTGTTTTGTTTTGGTTATTGTAAGCCTAACGCTTAGTGACTGAGCCATCTCTCCAGCCTCTGAAAATTCAATTGTTGATATTAATTTTTTCATTACATGCTTCAGTGGCAAAACAACATTTCTTAGAATAAAGTCCATAATTTATAATTCTCAATAAACCTCATCTGTCATTTCCCAGTTGGGTTGCATTGAAGTCATTTTGTGGGTTGACTTTACTGTAGAAGTTCTCACTATGAGACTACTGAAGCTGGAGGACTCATCCTTAACCATGTTCTCTCCCAAATTCTTACCAAATATGTGAATCAGGGACTTGACAGGTCTTTAAAATTAAACACCTGCAGCCCTTCCCAAAACAGTCTGTGGACCTCCCACCTCCTAGTAGTATCGTCCTAGAGACTGAGCCTTTAACTCACAGGTCTTTATAGAACATCCAATATCCAGAACGTTATGGTACCTATGAAGCAGGCACTTGAATATTATCTGTACTTTCATACCTAAGAAAACCTAGGTGTGTAAGGATGTAGCCACTTGCCCAGTATCTAAGCCCACAACACACTTCCCTATCATGTTTGTGTCCTAGAAACTACAGAGACCAACATTGCTCTGAACTTTGAGAAGGTTTGACCTTCTAAACATTCTAACTGTTTTGACATTTCAGATCTTAGCGAAATGAGCCCAACTCCACTACTCAGATTTGCATGTAGATTTCTTAGAAAATACCCTAGGGAAACAACTCCATCTGTAAGGAGGTAGAACGTGATAAATGATGACAGTCTAATGGGAAGTGCCTGACAGGGGCTGAAAACCCTCAACTGATTCTGCTTGACTTGTAATTTGACCTGAAGGCCGGCGCTCCACCTTTGACCTCACTGGTCAATGCTCTGCCTATTTCTGCTTTAATAAATAGTCATTTTCTCTGTTTCCTCAAAATATAGAGAGGGCATTTTGAGGACAGTGCATAAAATTCTTCATGATTCTTAGACAATTTAACTAGACAAAATTAGGAGAGGCTTGAATCTCTCTCTCTCTCTCTCTCTCTCTCTCTCTCTCTCTCTCTCTCTCTCTCTCTCATACACACACACACACAGGGTAGCATGTAAAATCCTACTGCACCACACCATCAGTGTATTAATGATTCATTTTCTACAGTACAAGCTGGAAACATACTATGTACAAAGTATGACAGTTTGTTGTGTTTTGAGAATGTTCTAAAGCCTGTGTCTTTTGTTTACCTTCTATAGTATCTTGAAGGCAGCAGTGGGCAACTGTGGGTATGTGTGCTGCTCCGGTCTCACACAAGACAAGAGACATGATTAAGAAGTGAATCAATTTTTCTTTCAAGTCATAGTTTGAAAAACCTCAGATTTTGAGTTTTTGATGAGTAAAAATAAGATGTGCTATATAATAAGTTTCAATAGTCTAAGTTGTTAGAAAAAACTTTATTAAAATATGAACAAAATCATCTTTCATTCTTCAAACATCAAATCTTTCATTTACTTTTAGATTTATCCAGATGTTTTATAAGGAGCATAAATTAATTTCAGAGCCAGCCAGCTTCCCCACAATGGACAAGCTTGTACCAAAAATATGTGGTTTCTTCTTCATCCCTCTGTCAGCATCTCCTCAGCCATTGTCAGATTCTACCTTTAACTATCTGTGTGTGGCTTCTCACCAAACCCAGACACTATTGTGAATGCCAGGAAGTGCTAACTGACAGGAGCCTGATATGGCTGTCTCCTGAGAGGCTCTGCCAGAGCTTGATAAATGCAGAGGCAGATGCTCACAACCAACCATTGGGCTGAGAGTGGGGTCTCTGATGAAGGAGTTGGAGGAGGGACTGAAGGAGCTGAGGGGTTGCAGCCCCATGGGGAGAGCAACAATGTCAATAGACCAGACACTCTGGAGCTCCAGAGGACTGGACCACAAACCATTGAGGGATTCATGGCTCCTGCCACATGTGTGGCAGAGGATGGCCTTGTTGGACATAAGTGGGAGGAGTGGCCCTTGGGCCTGAGGGGTTTCAATGCCCCAGTGTAAGGGAGTGCCAGGGCAGGAAGACTGGAGTGGGTGGGTAGTGGGGGAACACCCTCATAGAGGCAGGGAAGGGGGATGGGATAGGGGGTTCTAGAAGGGAGACTTGGAAAGGGGATAACATTTGAAATGTAAATTAAGAAAATATTGAATAAAAGGAAAAAAATAAAGCATTTTATGAGACACACTGCCAAGTCAGAGAGAAGATGTAATAATTGTGGACCTAGTCTTCAACTCATGATGTTGATGTCAGTAAGAGATAGTAAAACAGCAGGCTGACAACAAGGAGGGAGGAGGCCCTGGTCCTTAAGTGTAATACACAGCTAGAAAGTAAGTGCTACTGATCAGGGCTAGACTTTTTGAAGACTTTCCCTGACCTTTGGCCTCTTTGACCTTTTAACTATACTCCATGGCAGGCATGACATGGTACATCATTTCTTAGGTAGAAAAAAATGGGAGGTCTGAACCTGGGGAAGTTTGCACAAGATTATAGAGTCAATCAAGCAAGGTGAGCATTTGGATCCATCTCTGCAAGACTTCAAAGGCTCCTTCTTTTACTTTCTGTTTAATGTCCCATCAGGCCAGTCCATTCGCTCATCAGAGGAGCCAGTGAGCTAGTTGGACCCTAAACTGACTTCAAATACTAGTCCAGTGTTCTCTATCATCTCCCCACACCATGAGTATGGGATGGGCAACTAGAGAGCTACAGCAATGAGTTAACACTGAGCAATGACGAACCATAAAAACTATGAGATGAGATCCAAAGACAGATGACTGCATCAAATTAAAGTGAAACCATGAGCAAGAGGGACAAACTCTATAGACAAAAGTGATAAAGTACATCATCTGTGTGTATGCATGTGTGTGTGTGTGTGTATGTGTGTGTGTGTGTGTGTGTGTGTGTGTGTGTGTGTGTGTTCTGAAGTAAGAACTGTATCCTATAAGTTTTCTTCTACAAATAAAATATAAAATTAAGTGCTAGGCTGGGGAGCTCAGTGATGTGGCACAATATGGATAGTTTGATAATTGAGAAAAAGATTTACATATTGTTCAACACTTTCCAGATGCCAGGTTCATTTTATATTAGCTGCATAGAAACTGAAGCTATGATTTCGGGGTGTGTGGTGGGAGGGGTAGTATGATCCCAGAAGATCAAACTAACTGAAGATGATTGAAGAGAGTGTATGAGCTGAAAGGGGTTGTGGTGGTTCTTCGAATCACACTGTCTCGGAGTACCCTAATTTAGTTTCTGTTGTTACTATAAAAAAACTCTGCCTTGAAAGCAACTTACAAGAGAATGGGACTAATTTTCAATTTACAATAGCAGGTTATAATTCCTCATTGAGGGGAAGTCAAGGTGACAGAAACTTGTCATATCCACAGTCAAGAGGAGATATGGAGGCAACTGTGCTCATCTGTTTGCTGTGCTAGGTTTCATTTCTCCACTACAGTATAATTAAGGAACCCCTATGAAGGAATAATGCTACCCATACTGGGCTGAATCTTCCCACATCAATTAATTTATATAATCCCTACAGACATACTCTAAGATCAACATGAGCTAAACAGTTCTTCATGAACATCTTTTTCCAGATGATTCAAAGTTGTGTCAAATTAATAACTAAAGGTAACATTCACTGTTAAAGTCTAACCTAGGTTACTGTGTATTTTTGTCAGGGTTCTCCTGAGAACAGAATCAAAGGTGTGTGTGTGTGTGTGTGTGTGTGTGTGTGTGTGTGTGTGTGTGTGTGTGTTGCATGTATGCCTGCATGTGTGTGTATGTGTGGTATGAAAGTGTGGTGTGAAAGAGACGTGGTGGTCAGTGAAAGCAAGAGAGGGAGAGAGACCGTGTCACACAATCTTGGGATTGTGGTAAATAGTTTGAATTCAATAGTGCAAGTTAACAAGATGGCTGTCACTCCTCAACCCCAAAAGCAGTCTGTAAATTTCTTCTTTCCTCTTGAGATATTTTTTCTCTTCAAGAGTACAACTGACTGGATGAGGCCTACTCACATTAGAAAAATGATCTTTGTGTAGTCTTCTGATTTAAATATAGACATCATCTAACAACAACTGTCACCACTGCAATACCTAGAATGGGTTTTGTGTCAATGTCTGAGTGCCATGAGCTACCCATATTGACACATAAAATTTATAATCACACTATATAGATGTTCATAAATAATATGAGCATACAGACCTTGTTTTCCACAAAGACTAACAGTGAGAGCTTCTGTTTCTGTGAGCTGAGCCTGGCACCTGGGAAGCACTGAACAGTGTGTAAATCTTTTTCTCAACTATCAAACATTCTTCATTCAGGCACATCACTGAGTCCTTAGACTTAGTACTTAATTTAACATTTTATTTGCAGAACAAAACTATTAGGAAATGGTCTCTATTTCAGAGAATACATAATCTAATCAGGAGAAAATATTACCAACCACATGAAAATAAGGATAATTTGGACACAAGAATTGTTGGTTGCAGTGCTAGTATCAGGTAAAGCTTCCTGAAGAAGTCTAGAGAGGAGGAAGAGGAGTAGAAAGAGGAAGAGGAGGAAAGGGAGGAGTGAGGGGAGGGGGGAATACAGGACTTCTATTATGTACAGAGAAAGAACAGGTAGAAAACAGTGATAAAGACAGGACAAGATAGTGGAGAAGGCACAGCATTATCTAACAATGACCATGGGTAGAGGACCGGCTCTGACCTGAAAGGAAATGACACAGAATAGTACAGAATACTTAGGATAAGGCCTTGAAAAGCAAGCATGAATATGAAGACAGAGCCCGGGCTGAGTTCCCAAAATAGCAAAGACCAACCAGCACATGGCTCCACTGACAGCCTGTTTAGAATTCTACACTGCTTGAGTGTCAGCCCATTTCGATAACACCCTGTGTTCTAATGAGCATTATTTGTAAAACATTTGAATAAGGCTGTTCTTCAGCTCAGGAATGCATGGAAAGGTGAATATGAACACATTCACACTGGGGTCTCCCAAAGGACTTTGTGTACAATCTTCTTCAAGGAACAAATCATGTTCCATTGTAACTGTCTCTGTTTACATGTTCACATTCCCTACTGGACACAAACTTCTCCGGTATATCTGAGTTTTCAGTTCCAGGAGGGCAAACAAGAATCCTATTCATCTAGGTTAGAGAGCCATTTATTCATAGAGCTGTAGCTGCAGCATGGACTCCAACAGGAAGAGGCCTGGCCACTTCTCACCAGGACTATTATATCCCCCATGCTTTCCTCCAGTGCCTCTGCACTTTCATATAGGCCAAGCTCTTGGCCTAAGTTCCTCCTGCCTTATAATTAGAAAAACACACCTCCTAAGCTTAGTAAAGATATCACTGCAGGAGTGGAAATTTGAGGAGACCAAAATGGAACATTTATGAGAAGGAATAAATTGTAAAAGCATGAACTCTAAGAAAAGGATCATAATCAAAATTGTCTATCAGAGCTATTTCTAAAACAAAATAAAGTGGTTGAAGCAATATTATGGCATGGAGAGATAAGCAGATTATGTCTTTCTGAGTTGTAAACTTGTAACTAATAACGCCTTTTGCTTCTTAATGATTCCAGGTTACAGAGGTCTTCGGGCTGTCAGATCTTCAAGCTACAAGTCTACTTGGTGTTGATGTGCAAGCTGAATTCTGTCTCAATACATCAACATTCCTGTTTCTTTTCTGATCCCAGGAGGGAAACCAAACACCCCCTATTTCAGTCAGATTTCTATTCCAATTGAATCAGCTGTAAGGAGGTGCTCCAAAGGGCACATGAGGTATTTAGTCTGAGGTAAGGAATGTGTTGTTTGGTTGTTCATCTCCATAAAGCAACTCATTATAGAACTCTGTTAGAGCTGGTTGAATAAATGCTACTGCAATAAACACAGGCAAGTCAATGGGGACCAAGTTGGCACAAAATAAAAGAGAATGAAAATAACTAGTCAGTGAGAGAAGGTGGAGTTGCAGAGTGAGAAGGCTTCCCTCAACTTAAAATACATAACTTTCACAACTAAAGATATAACTTTTACAGATTGGTGTTTACTATAATCTCAGAAAACATCCAGCATTTGCGGAATTTTGGTTAACATTTCCAATATACGTTTGTTCCATAGCTCTGGAAGATATCAGAAGATCAACAAATGAGAAAATAGAGCTGGTCCAAATCACCTGTAGAGCTGGTCACACAATTATAAAAACCCATCCCTTCCAGCCATGAATTAATCCCTATATCAGAGGAACAGGATTTTTTTTTAATTTCCTATAGTTATTTTTAATTGGTTGCCTGTCTAAAACCCAATGAGGAGAGTTGTAAATGTCTGAATGCAACTTATATTTCCATGGTTAGATTATCTATGTGGCATTGAGACAAAATTCTCTGTGACTGTATGCCAAGTCTGGGTCCTCTGAACAAGGTTCCCTTGTTATCACACTGGGCCTTGTGGTATTAGAAAAGTGCTTTTTGTTTTAATTAGTTAATAACCATGCATTTATTCAATGACTTTTAGTAGTTTTTATTCCCATCCCCCTTTTCATCCCCTCCCTCTCCCTTGAAATCCTTCTTTCCAACAAGTCCCCATCCTGTTTCCTTTATGTCTTGACTCTGGGTATGGCCAAAAGTTTAATTGGCATGTCCTGCCCTGGTGTAAATAGAAAGTTATTTACTGGATCAAAAGCAGCATGTCAGTAGCTACACTGCTGAAGAAGATAACAGCCCAATAGTGACTCAGGAAAAAGTTAAGAGGACATGGTGGGGATATTGCTGGAAGCTGAAAGAAAAGGAAAGAAGTGAGTCTGGGTCAAAAGCAATGCTCCAACTCACAGCAAGGTTAGATACCAGAACCAGGCTCCTCTTCTATTCTTATTGTCAGTAATTATTTTAAACGAACACTTATTGAGCAAAAGAAAAAAAAATGTCTTTTAAAAATAACTTTAATTTTTATTCTTTACATACATTACATTACAACCAAAAATTTCCCTATATCTACTTCTCCCAGCCCCCTCCCACCTCCCCTCTCACCTAGATCCACTCCTCCTCCATTTCCCTTTAAATAAAAAAGACTAGACCTCCCAAAAATATCAATCAAACATGGCATAGCAAATTACAATAAGACTAGGCATAAACCCTCATGTCAAAGCTGGATGAGAAGACCTTGTAGGATGAAAATTGTCCCAAGCACAGGCAAAAGCATCAGAGATACCCTACTTCCACTGTTAGGAATCCTTCAAGAACATCAAGCTATATAACCATAAGGTATATGTAGAGGATCTAGTTCAAACCCATGAATTGCCCATGATTATTCATTCAGTTTTTGTGAGCCACTATAAGCCCTGCTTAGTTGATTCTGTGGGATGTGTTCTCATGGTGTCCTCAAAACCTCTGGTTCCTAGACTCCTTCCTCTCCTCTTTTGTGAGGTTACCCCGGGTTCACCTAGGGATTAGCTGTAGATCTCTGCATTTTGGTGGATGATGCCTCTCTGATGACACTTGTGTGAATGACCAACCAATGGTTGCTACAAATTGAGAACTACAAGGAACCACCACTGACACTGTGTACCACAGGCTAGGCAGCCCAAAGGCCCAAGATATATAGATCCAAATATGACTCGTAATAAAAGTCAATGAAGTGATTCCTAATAATATTTTGCTATATTCTTCACTGTCACTATTACATAGCCTAAGGATTCCTGGCCATTAGCTCACCCTACTGAGCAAATTTTCTGCAGATTAACAGTCATGAATTACTGATGTTTAGATAAATTAATGATTCCATAGAATTTCTGATTTGATTCAAATACTTTTAGGAAGAAAATTTTAAGAGGTGGTTTTAGCTGTTTTGCTAGAAAGATGTAATATAGTTAGAACCAAAAATAGAGTGTGCCCACTCCTTATAAATAGTAAAGGTTTCATAGTAAGAAATACAATGAACTTTCATAATTGCACTACAAAAAAAATGTATAGGATTGTGACAAATTTGTCTTCAAAGTCCAAGGTTGAAGCCACAGATATGTACTATGATAAAGTAAAACCATGTAAAAACTATTGCTTTGAACTTATAATGAGCTTACAGAATGAAATACTGCTTTAACCTTGTTATTGATATTCTTCTTTTACTCCCCTTTTATGTAACATTTTATCTATGGGATAATTCTTTCTTACATAGAGAACATTTTATCTAAAAGCCATAAAAGGCTGGAAACAATAAAGAAAGGTGATGTAGCCATTTCTGCTTAGTCTAGTGTGTGTGTGTGTGTTGTCTCTGAGTGTGACTTTTTTCTTTCCTTTCTTTTCTTTCTGGATCACAAAGAGTTAATGAGTTCCAAACTTCTGTCTTGGCCAGCAAAATGTCCAGGAGCCAAAGAAGTGCTTACTTAAAGCACAAATAATAAGACAGTTACAGAATAAGGAATCAGCACTTATTTAAGCACAAATAAGAAAACAACACATACTAAAGTACAAATAATAAGAGATATACAAAGTAAAAAACAAGATCTTATTTAGCACATATTAAAGTACCAAACAATAAGAAAGAGTAAAGTAAAGTTCCCAGTGCTTAATAAAGCACAAATAGTAAGATTATAAGGCCAGGAATCACTTGGTGTTTAGCCTTCATCAATTTCTCTGTTCCACCTCAGCTCCTCCTCCTAAAGGCCAGGCAGGCCAGCAACTGAGAGAGATGAATGGAGTTGCTAGTGGAAGTGAAAATATATACATTCACAATGTAAATCAATAAGGAGGTTTCTCAGAAAATTGGAAATCAATTTACTTCAATACCTGGCTATAACACTCTTGGGTATATAACCAAATGATACTCCAATCTACCAAAAGAACACTTGTTCAACTATGTTCATAGCAACTTTATTCATACTATCCAGAAATTAGAAACCAGCTGGATGTCTCTCAACTGAAGAATAGATAAAGAAAATGTAGTACATTTGCACAATGGGGTATTACATAGCTGATAAAAACAATGACGTGCAATTTTCAGGTAAATGGATGGAAATAGAAAAAAAATCATCCTGAATGAGGTAATCCAGACCCAGAAAGACTTCTGGGCTTCCTCACAATGTCACCTGAGATTGTGGCAAAGACTTGTTTACCATATTCACACATTAATATTCCTGAGATCCCGGAATACTCTTGCTGTTCTTTGTCCACCAGCCTTGTGAATAAAAGTGTGATCGTCAAATCCTCTTCACTAAATGGTCTTTTACTCAAAATTTCTACTGTGAATTCTGTTACCCTGACCAAAGACATGTACCTAGAGGTAACTTGCAGATCTCCCATCACAAATCAGATTCAAGGGTTCTATAATAACCCCAGAAAGAAGCTGCATTTTTACTAGATATTCAAGGTAACTCAGAGGCAGCATATCTGGGCCTATATATTAAGTACAGCCTTCATACATAAGAGAAGACCCCTTAGTCATAGGGACCTGGTTGTTCTTAGTGAAGAACATTCTAACTTTTATCTCAGTCATCCTAGGTTAGCCAGGACAGTGTTTACAACCTATTAACCAAAATTCAGTTTAATACTAAAAAGAAACATGCTTGCCATACTCTTCAAATTGCTCATTTTCTAAAACTATGGTTTTTGAGAAACAATCTATCTATAAAGTACAATAAACTTAAAAAAATGATGACTGCAAGATTAAACCCTGCATGATGTACTAACTCTGCCACTTTCTGATACACGGCATGAAACTGGCACAGACTTCTGCTACTGTTATTCTTTCAGCCTTAGCAATCTGTGGTCTCAGCAAATTGAAGCTTCTCAGATGAGGGCTGAGACATAGACTGGTTTGTAGGTATGATGATAAGTCATCAGGAGTTTATTTAAACTGTGTTCACTTAGCAAAATAATAGCAGTAGGTTTCCCCCTAGGGTTGATGACCTATCTAGCAACAAGCTTTTAGCTTGATAATAGAGACAGGTACAGGCTTTGTCTTTTAGAGAGAAATATTTTAAATCTAATCAGAAAATGGTCAAGTATTCTGCTGATTTTTTTTCCCACCATCGTACCACCAGTCATGTTTTTCAGGGTTGCATTACTGTATATCTCAGGGTTCACAGCTGGTGTGATTAATGACTATTTTCTCCTACAGTAGTTCTACACATAAAGCCTTCCAACACTATGAAAGATGAAGTTTTCCAATAGGAG
This sequence comes from Arvicanthis niloticus, assembly GCF_011762505.2. Lineage (NCBI taxonomy): Eukaryota > Metazoa > Chordata > Mammalia > Rodentia > Muridae > Arvicanthis > Arvicanthis niloticus. Next base: position 68,386,950 of record NC_047659.1, on the reverse strand, counting down.
TGAAGCTTCCAGGCCAATAGTAGCTTGATTTCTCCATCTTTTATGACTCAAGTAGGTGGTATCTTCAGAAGCAGGGTTTTACCATCATTGGGGAGTTGGGGGGTGGTCAGGTGACCCAAAAGCAATAGCAATAGCCTGTAGTGGGCTCTATGAAGCCCCACTGGCAATGTTTCCAAAAGAAGTAACCCATTCCCAGCACAAGTATTTTTTTTTTCATTTGAGCCTGTTTGCCTGCCTATAAATGCCTCTTCCATAGAATTGATCATCACGCACAGAGTAAGACTAAATCCACCTTTCCTTCAGTCATCCCAAGTCTATAAAGGCAGCAGCTGTATCTGGTGTTTGTTGTTTTATTATCACTCAGCCTTTGTTCAATAAATAATTACAGAGTTCTTCATGTGTGTTGGGCTCTGAGATAACTCCAACCATAGGCATAGGTGCCTAACCCAGCACTTAGAAGAATCAATGCTCAGAAAATGCTGCTCAATGGCTGCAGCTAAGGTAAGTAGCTAGCTTATAACAGGCACACATAAGAGCAAGCCATAAAGGATGCACTTTGTGGAATAACAGTGACAGCCTGTTATGTAACAAGAATACAAATCCAGTGGAAAAGGGGAAGCTAAATCTTTCCAGGTGAGCTGAATAACCAGTGTGTTCTGTAGCTTTTTAGGAACATGACTAGTGAGGGATATCTTTCTGTGACTTCTTGGGGAGTAAGACTGGTAAGTGGTATCTCTCTGTGATTTCTTGGGAGGCATGACTGTTAAATAGTATCTTTCTGTAATTTCTCAGGAGCATGACTGGTAAGTGGTATCTTTCCCATTCAGTGGGAGGGTACATTCCTTATTTTGAGTTTTCATTTTACATTTTCTATCCTGTGAAATACTTCTTAGATCAGACCAGTAACACCTGTGGAGACAAATGTAGCCATCCATTAACATACCCAGATGAAATGCAAAAGCATTTCACACCCCTCCATGTGCCCTGCCTGAACAGCTGAGGGGATAACAGCTGGGCAGTTGATCTGATCTAAACTCTACAAATGCAGGACAGAAAACCACCCACAGCAGTGGAAAAAAAAACCTGTGGGCTGAGACTCCTATACAAGCAGACATAAAGAAAGAAGGAGAGACTGTGGCTTGGCACCACTGAAAAGATCTGGACAAACTCTGGGAAATGCTTGACTATAATTCATCTCTTATAACCAAGCCGCACACAGCCAACCTTACAGAATAAATTGCAACCTGCTTTTCCTACACATAGATTATCTCCTGCACCCTGGTATCCCACTTCTTATTTCTAGTTGCTTATCAATCTTTTGACATTTATACATAGCTAGCATGTGTCGAATCTTGCCCAAACCCCAGGAATTATTAAATACCTTGCATGCATTATCATACTCTTTCCTTATAAAAAATCACAACATAAATAGCATCCTTATCCCAACTTGACAAGGCCAGAAAGAGGGACCTAACATCACTCAGTGAGAACTGTGGGTTTCAGTCTGAAGGAGACTTCAAAGTACATATTCCATACTTCATGGTACCATTCCTAACATTAATCTGTAGAAAGAAAACTATTACAATAAGGCAGAAAAATTGTTGGCAAAAATACTTCCACAAGGGTGAAAACACTAAACGTTTTCCAACTCTAACTACTCAATTTTGCTATAGTTGAGTTAAAGCAGTCACATATATAATAGATAAACAAGTGGGTGTAGTCATGTGTCAAGCAGAAGTCAATTACAAAGAGGCAGTGGGATTATTCAATACCCAGACTGACATTTAGACTTGACATTTTTAACTCTGGGGTGTATAATTATAATGCATAAGCTAACATATACATACAAATAACATTGTATGGACTAAGCAGGTTATATTTTTATATTTAAGAATACACACTCACATATGTGGTATATGCACTGGTTGGTGTGTGTGCACGCCTATGGGCATGTGGCAGCTAGAGCTTGACATCAGGTGTCTTCCTCTCTTGCTCTCAACCTTACTTTTGAAGCAGAGTCTCTCACTGTGCTTGGAGCTCATAGATTCTGTTAGGCTGGCTCTCTGAGAACTCAGGAATCTTCCAATCTCCAACACCTCTCCTCCAACCATCACAGTCACACTGCTGACAGAAATGGGAACATGAACTCAGAGCTTTATCCTGGCACAGCAGGCACTTCGCTGCTGGAGTTATTCTTCTACCCCCAAAACTTCTCTTTGCATAAACTGATTCTCTGAGACACCCATTACAGTAGCTGAAACCTGACTGAGACATTTGAACAGGACATGACTGACAGGAACTCACTATGCATCTGGCATTGAGAAGAAGGAAGAACCCAAACCCATCAGCTTCTCACTGGTAGGCCACTGTGCCCTAACACAGCCTCGGACACTGCCATCTCTTACCTTCTTGTGAAATATTCTCTGAACCCATACCACATATACCTAACTTAGGCCCCTTCTTCCTTCACCGTATCTACCCTCTCAGGTGCATGAAAGCTGGTAAGGCTAGAAACAGAACACAATATAGGAAGAACAGCTGGAGGGTTAAAACCACATTCTGCTGTGGGAGTGATCACATTTACAAGGTGCATGCACATTTGCTATTTATGCATAATGACCATGCGACACAATAACTAGTTGAATATCGATCCGGAGATAAGAACTTGTAAGTTGTATTTGATTACAGTGAGCCATGTTCGTGCCCTCAGCTGTCACAGTCTGTTGCACATGAAGCATGAATGTGTCTGCTTGCAATTAAGTACATGACACAGAGTATCAGTCCTCATCCCTAGATTTCTACTGCGTTCTCACAGAATCCATATCATATCCACATTAATAAAAGAGCAAATTGTCTTAGTGTAGAGCAGAACATTGTGTTGTTAGCTGAACATTGTGGTATTAGTGGAACACTCAGCTTGGAGTTAGGCTATTAATTGCAAACCATTCATCAATGTGTCAGGCACCAGTCGTAAACAGATTGCATGAATTATCTCCTATTAACCTCAATGGTTAATAGGAGATAATTAAGGACAGTACTTTGAGATGGAAGTACTATCATTAGTTCCAAGTCACAATGAAGAAACTGAGGCTGATCCTCACAGTAAGGTTTTCTTTGCTACTGCAACCATGACCATGCAATGCTTTGCTGTTACCTCTCCACAAGAAAAATCATCACACCTTCAGAAACTGACAGCTTTTAAAATTTTTCATGCCTCCTTGTCACAAGATCAGGGCCCTACATAAACCAGACAGGGACCCCTCTGGGAGCAACATGTCACCACTCCATCAAATCACAACAAAGGAAAGATGGGAGAGGATCAACAGTATGCCAGCCAGCCACTGGGGCTCTCTTTCACAGCCACAAAAACAAGAAAAGAAGCAGTTAGAGGCAAACAAGTGCACAGAAGGAACAATGAGATCATGCGAGCTCCATGATGATTAAAAATAAAAAAGCAGCTGAAATTAAAATATTTGATGTTAAATGGTTTAAAAGAATATCTGCCACCGATTTAAGGCTTGATCACTTCTTATCATACACTTAGTTGAATCAGATATGTTTTGTGGATTAGTTAATCCACAAACAATCAAATTCTCCATCATAAATAAAATTACATATGTATACCACATTAATGTATATTTTTAAAGACATGCACAATACACAGACCAAAGAAGCATAGGTTAATAATTAGGGTAACTTTTAAAAGAAACTTAAAAATGTAACTTAGTAAAAGAAAGGATACAGAAGTAGAAAAAAAAAAAAAAAAAGATCAAGACTATGCACGGATAATGCCAAGAATCGAGAGGACCATGAATCATGAGAGGGAAAGCATCATTATTCAATCTTTTTAAAGTTAACCCCAAGAAACAAACAGTATAAAACTAAATAAACAAAGAGCAGGCATCCTCCCTCCAAGGGGTGACTAAACAACAAAAATGAAGATGGACTTCTACAGAGGATAGGGTGCATCTCATCTGATTCAGCCACATTCCCACAACAGCACTATCCCAATTTGTAGAAAGTAAAGAATGTTTGCAGTATGCAGAATGTAGCTTTGACAAAACAAGTGCACAGTCATCTGCAATGCAAAATTACTCTTACTGAGCAATGGTCTTAGCCCAGTAATATTTTCTCAGGGACAAACCAGACAGCTCAGTAATAGATTGAAGAGACATCTCCATTAATATACCCACTGTACTAATCCATTTCTTAAATTAACATTGTATAAAATTAAATGTCACACAAACAAGATATACTTGTTCATTAAATATAGTTGAAGAGAGGGATAGGGCAGTGACCTCTGAGGCTAATGGGTATCTTTAATCAGGCAAGGCACAGTGAGAAGCTTTGTGGCATTAGATGATGCAAATGGAGGGGAAATTGTGTCATGTCCCAGCAAGGCATGGAAAGGGGTAGGGAGGGCTAGATCAGAGTATGAGAGGAATGTTTGCTTTCTCTTGAGTTTTCTAATGCCACATTTGATCATCTCTAAATGAATCACAAGGTCTTACAAACCATAAGTAAAGTCGAAAAGGGAGAGAAAGACAGAAAAAGAGAGGCAGAGGAGGAGACAGGGAGAGAATCAAAATGGGAAAGGGAACTTCTACATCTGCCATTAAAAATGGAGAGATGAGGGAAAGAACAAGTTCTTTCCCATAGTTCAGGAGGCTATAGTTCTAAAGTGATTGATTCATCCACTTACAAATATATGTCTGACAGTCCCCTTTCAAAGTCAATGACACTACTATTCCTGTTGTCATCTTCAGTTTCCTCACCAAGACCATGACAATAACAGTGATAATCCATAGAGATGGACCAAAGGTGAAAGTAGTTGACAAACATTTTGTGGACCATCTGGAATATAAATATCAGCAACTGAATGAATGGCATTGGCTGTCATGGGCCTAAAATGCCAAGGGCTATAATAGTCAACAATCCAGAAGCAGAATGAAGATTCAATCCCTGGTTCCCATCTTCATCCCATCTATCCATAAAATAGGAACATTGTATCACCAAGATGTGGTCTCAACAAGTTTACTAGTTCTGTAGAGTGAAAAATTATATATACAGGCTTTTCCTTTATCCTATACCTGAACAAGAATGTAAGTTCCAGAATGAGGAACTGAATGTAAGATTTGGGAGAGGCCCAAGGCAGGAAGGCATTCCTGACTACAGATAAAGATGCTGCCACCTAGGTGGGGCTATAGCTGGAAGATAGTTAATCTGAAATAGTTGGTAAATGGCAGGATAGGACACAATAGCATGGTAAAAACCACATTTTTGAGAAGAATGAGTGTGCAGAGTGATTTTCACATGACTCTAGATCATTTGGGCTAGATTCTCTGAAATGTTCCACTGTTCATTGTTACCCCTCCCTTGGTCTTCCCAGTGCTATGTTCAAAATTTGTAAAACAACCAATCATGTATAACCGCGCAAAAATGCAACCATTCATGTGTAAGCGTGCGAAAATGCCTTCCTTCCCCCACCCCATGCTATAAAAGACCCTTTAACCCACCACTCTGGGCCAAAACCTTGCTCTTGGAGCTAAAGAGCTTGTAGTTTTGACCACCGGCTAACTTCCCTAATAAAGTCTCTGCTGATTGCATCCAGGTATGGTTTCTTGTGACCTTTGGGTGGTCATGATCTCCTGAGACTTGAGGAAGGGTCTCCCGAGTATGGGGGTCTTCAGTTCTAGTGGAAGAAAAGTCAGAAGTTAAGTTCTAACTCCTCCAGTTTATCTGTTGTGTGATTCTTGACCAAATTGTGTTTCTAGTCCTACATTTCTTCACATATAGAAATAGAATAAACAGTGTACCAGAAATAAGAATTAAAAGTGATATAACATGTGTAGTTATTTCTTAATACACATGGGTAGTATTTCCAGGACTCCATCCAGATACCAAATTCTGCGGTCATTTATACAAAGTAACAGGGTATTTGCATAGGTACTATGTACACCCCATTCTATAATGTATTGTAAAGCATTTAAAGATTACTTTTTCTTTCTAATACAAATGTCTATTCTGCCATATTATGTTGTTTAAAGACTAATGATAAAAAAAAAGTGTGTCTTTCAGTAATCTATATTCAGCATGGACACAATTTTTCTCCAATGTGTCTTCGACAAACAGGTGGTTTCACCCAAGCAATATAAAAGGCCAGCTGCAAAGACTTATTTCAGACTGACACAGTTAAGTATTTAATATTAGTTGTTATGAAAGTAAGCCTTCCAAAGACTGAAGATTTAGCCAAGTAGCATCTGTTGTTCATTCTCTACACACCAACCAGAATGCTAGACCCTAGAGATTAAAAGCTAGCCAAATCTTAGACTCTAGCTTTGGGCTTTTTAGTTGCTTGAATTACTGCCGCTAAAACCAACCATTAACTTTATTAAATTTTAAATTCTCACTGGTGATCAATCAATGTGTTTGAAAGGAAGACTTTTGTTTCCTGTGCCAGACACCACAATATCAATTTGCTAGTGAGTAAAGTATGTGCACGGAACTTTAAAAAGCAGAGAACAATTGATAATAAAGAGAGGAGCATACAATACCTTATTTTTTAAAGAAATTATTACTGAGTGAATGATTGCTTTATGTCAGGCCATGCTGAGCATGGTGGACTCCCTTCTACCTCATGACACATTAATTTATGAGAAAAATGAGACAACTGAGTCTTAAAGATTTTTTATTGTGCCCAAAGGCATATGGGTATTATGTAGTAAAGTGGGAATGTAAACCCCTGATTCCAAAGGCTTTTATTCTGTTGTACTAGATTCCCTATAGGTATAAAATGTTGGAGAATATCAATTGTCTTAAGCTGGCAGAAACTTAGATATTATATAGTTTATCTAAATTCAAATTCCTGAGCATATGTAAGAGTAAGCAGTTCAAGGAGTGAAGATAACAAAAACTACTCAGCTGTTTAATCCTCTAACCAGGACTTCATCATGGTTCTTCTACTCAGATTACGTTACATCACAATCAAGTCTGTCCTGAAGGAAGTAGGCAGACAGAACTCTATGGCTAGAATTAGAACAATATTAAAGTATGCTTTCCACCCATAAAAGATTCCCTCCCTTGCCACAGCACAGGCCAGGCATAGAACTGAACAATTGTATTCCTATGCCTCAAAACTGTCTAGGAAAAGGAAAAAATGTAGGATGGATTTCCTTCCTGTGGATGGATTGTCAGCGAAACACACCTAAGTCTAGAGTAATCTCTGCAGTTTCTGTTTCTATTAAGATGAAAAGGGAATGAAGGGAACAATAGAAAAAAAGAAGAATAAAGTGTCCTGTAACAAAAAGGGTTGGTAGTAGCACTTGTACTTTCTAGCTCAGTTGAACTCATGAACTAATGGATTAGTAATTCTAGACATATTCTAGACTTAACAATATCGAGGAAAGAGCAAAACCTCCAATAGTACTGACAAAATATGTTTGTTGATCTAGATTGATCATATTCTGCACTCATGATATAAATACCACAAAAAGGGAAGTTTGTTGCCATTTCTGAAAAAAAAAGAAAAGTAAAATAGGAAATGTCTCTTGTTATGAATAAGGCAAAATTCATTGAAGCAAACAATCATATACTTCTGATGCAATTATGGAATGACTGATTGATGGATAATGAACTATTTTGTATTTGGAGTTGAGGCCTATATGAGGTACTGTAAACCTATGGAGGTCATATACCCTGTGGGGAGATCTACTAACTTTGTTTTATTAAATGTATATATTGCTAAAAAGATTTCTGAACATGTGTGTTTATACATGTAGACTAGTACTGCTCTCAGCTTTGATCAGAGAAACTTCTTTTGCTGTTGATTACTATCCATAGGCAATAGATCTGGACCGGGATCCTTAGGTTGAGTCAAAAATCTTGTATTTACTCATCAAGGAGAAAATAAATATTTATTTGTTTTCACAATATGAAATAGTTATATTTTCTTCCAACACAGGAAAAGGTTCTATTTTAACTTCTCCCACTAAGGTTTTAGATTTCTGTGGTTAAGTTGAAGTGAGTATCTGTAGAGGACAGGAAGCAAGAAAGCTATGAGTGGCAGGGAGAAAGTTCTACATATACTTTATATGTAAATAAAAGGGGAAAATACTAGGGTTAGAATGGTTTGAATAGGGTGGATCAGGGAGACAGTAAAAGGTAGTGTTGGGGAAGAAACAATAAAAACTAAATATGGATGAGGAAGCCATATATAAATCTGCTACTTTATAAACTAGCTAAAAATATAGTTCAAGAAGAATTTGGATGTGAGTTACACATATGAAGAATATAGCCCACACAAAGCATGGGTTTTTAAACAAAAGTCCCAGTGCTGGTTACAGTGCTGTTCAGGCTCTGCTTCCTCACCTGAAGTCACATGTTCTGTCCAACCACTATCACAATTGTGGACCCTGAGAGGGGAAGCTAGATGGGATGGCTAGAAGTGAAACAGACCTCAGGTGGCCATGAGCACCAGGAGAACAGATCTGAGGGAGATGGGGTGGAGGGGGGGCAGCTTCAGTAACACAGCTCATTTTAATAGGGGTAACAAAGGCTATTTAAACCTTACCTTGTAAGGGCAGAGGAAGTCCGACCTGACTACTGGACTAGATAACCTCCTCTTGTGGCAAAGGTGGCAGTGCAGGCTATTCCCTTAAAGAAATACAGGAAAATACAAACAGTCAGAAGCCCTTAAAGAGGAAACAAATACAGTCCTTAAAGAAATACAGGAAAATACAATCAAACACATGAAAGAAAGAAATAAAAAGGTCCAAGAACTAAAAACAGAAATAGAAGCAATAAAGAAAATACAAATAGAGGTAACTCTGGAGGTAGACAGCCTAGGAAAAAGAACAGGAACTACAGACACAAGCATCACCAGCAGAATACGAGAGATGGAAGAGGAACTCTCAGGCATAAAAGAAACCATAAAAGAAATGGATACATCAGTCAAAAAATACCAAATATAAAAAGTTCCTAACTCAAAACATCCAGGAAATTTGGGACCTTATGAAAAGACCAAACCTAAGAATAATAGGAATAGAAAAAAAACGAAAACTCCTAGTTCCAAAGACAAGAAAATATTTTCAGAAAACCATAGAAGACAATTTTCTCAACTTAAAAAATAATGCCTGTACAAGTATAAGAAGCATACAGAATACCAAATAGATAGGACCAGGAAGAAAAAATCCTCCTGCCACATAATAGTCAAAACACTAAATATACAAAAAAGAAGAAGGAGGAGGAGGAGGAGGAGGAGGAGGAGGAGGAGGAGGAGGAGGAGGAGGAGGAGGAGGATGAGGATGGAAAGGGCAGGGGGAGGGGGAGGGGGAGGAGGAGGAAGATGGAAAGGGGAGGGGGAGGGGGAGGGGGGAGGGGGAGGAGGATGGAAAGGGGAGGGGGAGGGGGAGGAGGAGGAGGAGGAGGAGGAGGAGGAAGAGGAGGAGGAAGAGGAGGAGGAGGAGGAGGAGGAGGAGAAAAAGGAGGAGGAGGAAGAAGAAGACCTATCAGAATTACACCTGGCTCCCCAAAGACTCTAAAAGCCAGGAGGTCCTAGACAGATGTCTTACAGATCCTATGAGACCAAGATGTCATCCCAGACTACTATACCCAGCAAAACTCTCAATCACCATAGATGGAGAAAACAAGATATTCCATGACAAAACCAAATTTAAACAATATCTTTTTTCTAACCTAGCCCTACAGAGAATACCAGAAGGAAAACTCTAACACAAGAAGGGTAACTACACCCAAGAAAATATAAGAAATTAATCATCTCACAACAAAACAAGCGAATCACACAGACATAGTAACATCTTCAACATCAAAATAATTGGAACTAACAGTCATTACTTATTTGTATCTCTCAACAACAGTGGACTCAATTCACCAATAAAAAGATGGAGGAAAACAGACTGGATCAATAAACAGAATCCATCATTAAGCTTCATACAAGAAACACACCTCAACAAAAAAGATAAACACTACCTTAGAGTAGAGGGCTGGAAAAAGTTTTCCAAGCAAATGGACCCAAGAAACAAGCTGGAGTCTAATGTCTAGTAAAATAAATAAAATAATGTCTAATAAAAATAAATTTTCAAACAAAAGTTATCAAAAGATAGGGGAAAGGACACTTCATAATCATCAAAGAAAAAACACCAAGATGATGTCTCAGTTCTGAACATTTATGCATCAAATGCCAGGGCATCCACATTCATAAAAGAAACTTTACTAAAGCTCAAATCACACATTGAACCCCACATGATAATAGTGGGGGATTTCAACACCCCACTCTTACCAATGGACAGGTCATTAAAACCAAAACTAAACAGAGAAACAATGAAACTAACAGATATTATCAACCAAATGGGTTTAACAGGTATCTACAGAACTCTCACCTAAAAAAAAAAAGAAAAAGAAAAAGAAAAAGAAAAAGAAAAAAAAAAAGAATATACCTTCTTCTCAGCACCTCACAGAACCTTCTCCAAAATTGAGTATATAATCAGACACAAAGCAAGCCTCAACAGATATAAGATTGAAATAATTCCTTGCATTCTATAAGTTCACTGGGGACTAAGACTGGTCTTCAATAACAACAAAACAAACCAGAGTTGGAAGCTCCTTCCTTGCTAGCTAGCACTAATAGTGCTGGAAGGTGCTATTTAGACTAGAGAAAATCAGTTAATGTCCCTACCCAACTGTGGATGCTGAGTGCTACATAACTGACCTGCCAGGATGATATACCCATAGTGGCCATAATGACAGCATTGCTTGGGTTACCAATTGTTACGAATCCTTACCTATAACCATGGAACATCACAAAATAGGATGCAGAAAGATTGTATGAATAGATAAAAAAGCAGTGCAGTGGAATTATGTCAACCAGATATGGCAAGGCCATTGTAATCACAAACACACAGCAGATTTGGCTACCTGCACAAGACACACACAGACACACACAGACAGACAGACAGACAGACAGACACACACACACACACATACACACACACACACACAAATATCTACAGGGTGGGGAGAGAGAGAGTAAGAGACAATAATGGGGAGTAGATATCACAGTAAGTTACATGAAAGCAGGAAGTGATAACAAGGAAAGAGAAGGATTGGGCTTGCTGACAGAGAGCATGGCCAGCAAGTGCAGAGGAGAATGGGCATTTTCATTCAGCATCTCTGCTGTCCACTACACACATTTTAGTTGGTGTGATCCAGAGCTATTGCACATGAGGTACTTTGTGAATATTAGGTGGTCAGTTTTAAATGGCTAATGAAGCTACCAGTAGGCAGCAGATTCTGGATGTCAACAATGACCCACTCCAAAGAGGAAAGTGAGAAAGCAAGAGCCACAAAGAGCCAACACAACAGAAGGAAGTGAACTTGTTCAGTGGCAATGTGTACTGTGGCAATCATAACAACATGGCACAGAATAGCGAAGAACACTGTCGAATCCTGACCTGTTTCTTTCACTCAAGATCAAATTTCTTAAGTATCTATGACTTATAACTGTATGTGTGTATGCTTGTATCTCTGTGTCTCTCTGTGTCTCTCTGTGTCTCTGTGTCTCTCTGTCTCTCTGTCTCTCTCTCTCTCTCTCTCTGTGTGTGTGTGTGTGTGTGTGTGTGTGTGTGTGTGTGTGTGTGTGTGTGTGTTCTTTTAGGAGATGCAATAATATATTAACATTTTCATGTGGCTGTGCACACATGTAAGTATGTGTGGTACAAATCCACAATTACATATATACACATGGTGGCCAGAGGCCAATGTCAAATGTCTTTTTTTTTTTTTTCAATTGCTTTCCACCTTGATTTTGTAGACAGGCTCTCTCACTGAAGTTCTTCCATTTGGGTAGACTGGATGTAATAAGCTTCAAGCATTTTTTTTGTCTCTGATCCCTACTTCACCCCACTTCCAAACTGGGATTATGGGGATGCACTATACTCAGTTTTTAGGTGGATGTCTCAGGATTATGCAGCAATCACATTTACCAGGTGAGCAGTATCTGTAGCCCTTTCTTCATGTGTGTAAAATGGAATGTTAAAGCTTCCTAGATAATATATGTTAGATGCGAGAACAACAGCTTACAGAACACACCAGCAAATGCTCTTTTCCTTTCATTATAAATTGACCTAAGCCCAATATAAACTTGTACCATGTAGAGAAAACTCCTTCATCAAATCTGCTGGGAACTCCAATAACTTTGATTCTGAAGATCCTATTTCCTTGAAAACAGAACATTTAGAGAACATTGGGGAAAAAATCAAAATGAATGATATCTGTAAGTCACAGTAAATCTTCAACTAAATTATTCATGCTATTTATTTATAAACAGCATGGCAACTCAGCCGTGAAGTTAAAATTGAGAAATCAATTTCCCTGGAAAATAGTTCAGGTTCTATAGAGTTGTCTTTGAGGATCTGATGTCTGCAATGATGAATTGGTGCATTGGCTTCAGTCACATAAAGAGCACATTACAAAAAGACTAACATGGAGACAATTGTGAGTTACTAGGATGAGGGTGGATGAAAAAATTGGCTTGTACCTCCTGGGAAGGGTTTCCAAGCTTCTTCTATTCCTCTAGTTTCCACTTTGCAAATAAAATGTGTAAGGCACATACAGGATGACTACAGAAATGGGATCAAAGACATAATTCAAATTAATTCAAGCCTCAAATTCTAACTCTTCTAATGGTTAAGTGTTTTTGGAAATGTATCTATCATAAATTTAACGTCGAAAGCTAGCTGAGAAGAATGGACCAAACTGTAGTGATGTTGAGAAGAATGATTATTATTTTGGCACAGGCAAGTGGTTGTTTGTCCAATTTCTATTGTCCTCTTTCTTGCTCACAGAATACAAAATTGTTTTCTGGCTTCTTCCAAGCTTCTTGCAGTCATGACCTTCAAAGGTGGCCATTCATTTCTTTGTACGTAGCAGATCCACTTTGGTTAATGTCAAACCTGCTTGGCTGCAATGAGCACAATGTTTGAGAAGTCCACTAAGGGTCTCCAGAAGAGAAGACCTTACTCCTGGAAGGGAGAAGAAAAAGTCCTTCTTTTTTCTCTAAGTGTGGGTCTCGTGTGGATCTGATTCCTGGAACTGCCACAGCACCTTGCTTTCAACATAAAGAGAAGGCTCTGCTAACTCAGCAAAAGGAAAGAGATGAAGAGTCTAATTCCTGAGGATATTCACAAAATTGCTGCTGTAATCTCTCCTACTTCTGAACACCTGGTGTGTGATAAGTGCATTTCCTAATTGTTTATGCCAATTTCCTTTGAGCTTTCTGATTAGTACAGGACACTACACTCTAATATAAAGATCTTAATGAATTTAAGACGAACATGGGTAGGACAATGCTGGCCTATCTAACCCACATTTTTTACCCTCCTAACAACACATTTTGTTTAAGGTGCTTCTATTATGGCTACTCAATCATTTGTAGACCATAGACAAACTTAAGGGAAGTAGATCTGTCCATGCACTTTGTCCCTGGCTGTTTCTCCTGCTTTCTGCCTAACATGTGAACTAAATGTCCAGTGGCAGCATGGCCAACATGGTCAGCCTGGCAGATCAGGACACCAGAAGAAGCATGAGTTCTTTATCCTTTAAATAACTGTAAGCTTCCTAAAGTCCTCCTTCCAGGCTTCCTCCGTAAACGAGGAAGAGAAGTTTCCATTTAGATGGACGCTTATTGTTGAGTTTCACTGATACAGTAAATCAACTCCAAAAAAAAGTATTAAGCCAGTTATTTAGCATTAAATAAAACCACAAATAAAGATTACTTGGAGAATACTGTGAAGATAAAAGAATGAGGGCTCTAGGAATAGACTTCTTGGGTTTGAAAGCTGGCTCTGCCTTCTGCAAGCAGTAGGGGTTTAGATAAGCTACTTAATTTCTCAAAGTCTCAATTTCCCAAATGGAAAAATTAAGATAATAATAAAACTAAATCCCCTCCAAAGAGTTATTAGGAGAATTTAATGAGCCAAACAACATGGGAAAAAATTGAGCCTGGAACTCAACACATTACTTCATTCAAGAAAAACTAAATACATCATGCTTGTTCTGAGTACTAAGACCACAAAATTAGATAAAAGTCCCTTCCCTTCCAGAATGTGCACACTACAGAGAGGGAAAGGGTAGGAAACAACATGAGGAATGAGAGTGCAGTTTTTCTCACATAGAGATTAAAGCTCCTGAAAATGAATATCATGGAAGACAAATAGAAAGTGGTCATGGAGTGGAGTGCTGTAAATTAGATAAAGTAAAGAAAGTGACATCTTTATGAAGACCTAACAGATTATAACAGAATGAGACATAAGAGCCCCTGGAGTAAGACAATTTCAGGCAAAGGGGAAAGCCAGTGAGAAGACTCAAAGCAAGAATGGTCATGGCTCTTAAAGTGATCTACAGATTCAACACAATCTCTACCAAAAATTCAATCATGTTCTCTGCAAAAAGAGAAAAGCAAGCAAACAAACAAACAAACAAAACATCTAAAACTTCTATAGAAATACCAAAGGCCCTAAACAGCTCAGGCAACCCCAAGCAGAAAGAACTATAGTAAACACATAAACCTAGTCTCAATTTACTCTAGAGAGTCACAGTCATTAGTCAGGTTGGTAATAAATCTCCACATGTAGAAGAATGAAGTCAGACCCATTTCTCCCAGCCTATGTATACAAAAACAAGTTCAAAACAAATCAATGAGCTAATGTAAGATCTGAAACTACTAGAAGAAGACATGTATAAGACAAGTCAAGATGGTCAGGATGTAAGCATAGGCAGGGACTTCCGGTAACCTACTTCAAGACTGACAAATGGAATTAGATGAAATCTGAAAATCTCTGTACTTCAAGGGAAATAAAAACACCAAAGTAAAGGAATAGTTTATAGAATGGTAGAAAACCTTACACACTTGATGGGAGATTAAATTCTCAGAACATGCAAAAAACTAAAATTAAATGTAAAAAATTAAATTATATGATCAACAAATACAGAATGAACTGAATAGACCTCTCAAATGAAGAAGTATTTGTGACTAATAAATACAGGAAATACGTCCAAAATATTCAAACACCAGCAAAATGAACACCAGAACCACACTGAGATTGTTATCTTTTATCTATAAAAATAGCTCTTATATTTATTCAGATCAGTAAGAATTCTTACATTGTTATGTTATTCTCAGGTATATTTTGAAGTTATTGTGAATGGGATATTTTTCCCTGGTAGTTTTTCTCAGGGAGTTTATTAGTATATATAAGACTTACTAATTTGTTTTACCTGGATTTAATATAAAACTACTTTACTGAAGTTGTCTAACAGCGCAAGGAATCTTCTGGTGAAGTCTTTAGGATCTCTTTTTTTATTTTATTTTTTTATTTTTTATTTTCATTGGATATTTTATTTATTTACATTTCAGATGTCATTACCTTTCCCCATTTTCCCTCCCTAGAATCCTGCTATTCCATCTCCCTCCCCCCTTTTGTTTTTGTACCATTTTAATTACGTGTAAGTATTAAGGTCAGTTTTTCAGGATCTCTTATGTACACAATCAAATCATTTCCAAACAGAGATAATTTGACCTTCTGTTTCCTATCTGATTTTTTTTACTCTTTTCTCTTATATAATTTTCTAAGACATTGAGCAATATACTGGTTAGGATAAAAAGTGCATGCACACTTGTTCCAGACTTTGTAGGAAAACTTTTGTTTTCCCCCATTTAGTTAGTAAGTTTTTGTATCCAGCTTTCACTGCATTGAGATATGTTCCCTACCTCTAGTTTTCCTTGGTGTTTTAACACAAGGATGATTATATTTTGTTAAAAGCATTTTTGCATTAATTGAAATGATCATATTTCTATCCTTAAGACTATTTATATGCTATATTAGGAGTATTGATTTATATATGTTGACCCAATCTTACATGACTGTAATTAAATCAAATGGAACATAACATAAAAGATTCTCAATGTATGTTGATAAATTTGGTTGAAAGAATTTACTTACCATTTTTTAAATGTGTGACATATTCCCATTTATAAACAATGTATTGTGATACTATTTGCTCTCCATTACCACTTTACATTTCGCCCACACTCCTGTTGCCTTCTTATATCCACAATAAAAGTTCTAGGCCATCCTCCCAGTTTTCCTATACTACATCACTGTTTTCCACTAGCTCATGAATGATCAGCTAGCTTCCATTTTATTGCACCTTCAGGACCTATGATATTATTTAATAGATTGAAACTTACTAAGAATGCTCAGAAGGTCTTAAATGACACAGCCCGTGAAATTTCTCTTCTTGATTTTGAAGCTTAAGGCATTTGCACTATTATCAAATTCAATTCTATGTATATGTTCTTGGCAAGTCTGCCAATGTCTCTTATGCTTTATATGATCTATTAATTCAGATTCAAATCATGTTATGTGTTACCATTCCCTTTGATAAATAACTCTGGAATTTTTTCTCTACATTGTCCATGACAGAACAATAGGAAATATGCCCAAAATATAATACATATTTTCATGAAACTTAGTTTTAATTAATTAAAATACTCATATAAACATTTTAATTAATTAATTTTAATATAAATGGGACTATCAATCACCTCGTCAGGAAAACGCCCCTCAGGGAGCTGTCTGCCCAAGAAACTTTAAGCAGCCTAGCATATAATTCATCACAATGGTCTCTTTGCCCATTGTCTTTTTAATATAGCTCTTTGGAAGTTGTATTAGCATGGCCACTTATCAGAATAAACAGTTCCTACTTCAGTGCTTACATCACAAGTGGAGTAAAACATTAAGGTAATGTCTTCCATGAAGGAAATAGTGAGACTTCTTCACTGCACTTCATCTAGGAAACCACACTGCTCATGACCAAGCATTAATATTGGCAATCAGTCCCCTCCTCCCTTAGCATGGCCAGATGTTTTCCCTGGGGTTAGGGGAGGATCCATTCATTTTCTAGCAGACTCCAAGTGTTTAGAGGATCCCATTGACAATTAGTTTTGAGTCAAAACTTGCATAACTGGAGGCTGGAGAGTTGACTCAGCAGTTAAGAGTCTTTGCAGCTCATGAGGACAGAGACTAAGTCTCATCACCTATATGGTGTCTTGCAACCATCTGAAACTCTGGTTCTAGAAAATCTGACACTCTTTTCTTTCCCCCACGCACACTGTTCATGTGGAGTGCACTTACAAATAGGCAAAACAGAAAGAAAATTCCTTTTTGGGTTTCTGAATTAGAGGTATGTATGTATGTTCACTGTTTTAGGCCAATTAAATACTGTGATTCAAGTCAGGACACTCTGCTATGGGATAACTTGTGGCATTCCAAAATTTGTGTACTTAAGCCAATTCCTCAGTCTGACTGTATGGATAATTTGGTCTTTTAGGGAATGTTTTAAGATTACATGAGACAAGAGACTAGACTAGAGTCATAATCCAGTAGGAGTTGCATCCTTAAAAGGGGAGAGAAGAGAAGGAAGATAAAGGGAAAAGGGGAGAGCAAAAAAGACTAAAAAGTTAGTTTGCCCCCATTCTTCCCCAGTTCCCCACAGCCCCTAAGAAGACCTCCACCTCACTTCTGCATTAGGCAGAGAAATAGGTAGACTTTGGTTCAAATTATATGCATAGCTACAGTTACTAGAATTCAATCAAAGGAACTCAACCCTAATAATTTTATCAATTCCTTACCTCTTCCCCAAGGCCTCATGTCTAAACACTATAACCATATTAAGTCACCCTGTTTCCTCACTTAATACCTTGAAATCAATATTAAATTTTATACATGAAGCCTTAGAACATACTCAAGCCTATGCAATTCCAGAATAACACAGACTCTGGCATGATACAAGTTTTAGAAGATGAAGATTTTTCTGTGCCTAAATTATATAATTTCTATATCTCAATCATTTCTTATTTATTGAAAATTCTTAAATTAAGATTTTTGCATTTTATGGGTGATTCAGAGACAAGGCAGAAATATTACAACAGGAGAATTAAAGGCAAAGATGTGTGTGTGTGTGTGTGTGTGTTTGTGTGTGTGTGTGTGTGTGTTCATGTTCAAGAGGACATCAGAAAATAACATCCAATGCCCTTTCTTATAAATCATGTCTAAACACTAAAACCATATTAAGTCATCCTGTTTCCTCACTTAATACCTTGTGAAACCAAGTCTCTCACTAACCTGAGGATTGCCCAGTAGGCTAGGCTAGCTGTCCAGGGAGTCTGCCTCCCTGGTACTAGTATTATAAACTCAAACCAAGCGCAGGGAATCAAACTCAGGTCCTCAGATTTGCAAGGCAAACACTTTACTCACTGAGCTATTTTCCCCCAGCCTTTTACATTTTTTACAGATAAGTTCTCATGTCATCTAGCCTAGCCTCAAATTTACTATGTATATCAAATTTACATCTATATTAAGTTTACATATGATATCTGCTTTTCCTATCTCCTGAGGGCTAGAATTACAGGTCTGAGTGCATGTTATATTTCTCATTTCCTGGTTCTGGTTCTGATCATTGAAAAATATCGATAACTTCTAAGTAAAACACAGTACTGCAAAATTAAGGTATTTGAAGGAAAAAAAAAAAAAAAAAGCCCAAGAGCTTGGGAAGGCAAATAAGGGAGTTATAACTGAGCTTGAGGTAGCAAAGCTAACTGGTTAACAAGACAGTGTTCTGGGTGAAACAATAGGGCTGCTCTAAGGTGCTCCCAGGGTATAACCACTACCACCATTACCAGAGGATGCAAAGTTCTGCAGTCCTTTCGTTTAGCAAACTTCTCCCCTTGACATGTACTTACATCCTTAGACATAGCCCTGCATCTAACCCATCTAGCTATAACAGACTGAATAATGGTAAAGTTAACTTCTATGAACACTTCCTTCTATTCTTGGAAGAACCCACCAGCAAGAAGACTACCCCAGACTCTCCCCACTATAACAGAATGAAGCAGAAATGGTATACCAGGAATTATAAGTCCAGAAGCTAAAGGCAGGCTCTGCTATAGTTGATGGGCTATGTGCACTCTCCATGCTGGAAGGTGTACTGACTGCTCTCACTTTCTGGCTAGTTAAAAATAAACCTTGACTATGTGCTTATGCCACCTGTGCCCTGTGTGAATTCTTCTCCTTCAGAAGCACAAGAACTGAAGTTATTGCTACAGATGGGAACAGAGGGAATTCAGAAGGAGGTAGCTCCCTGTCCCTCATCTCTCCATGTGAGGACACAGGAAGAAGGAGCCATCGGTGAACCAGGAGGCAGGCTTTTACCAGAAAACAAGGTTGCCTTGATCTTGGACTTCTCAGGCTTCAAAAGTGTGGGGAAGAAATGTCCATCTTTAGTATTTTTGTCATAGTTGCCTGAATAGACTAAGACAGAAATGGTAGAGAAAGAGAACATTAGAGAGAAAAATGTTGAAAGGGGGTTATATATTTTCAGTCATTTTTTTTCTGAAGCAAGGCAGTGTATGCAGAGAAAAGAGATTTTTCTCTGTTGCAGATTTGAATTCTCTTCATGTTAATAAGTGGTCCACAGAAGCAGCTGGATGCCCCCTTATCACTGCCGTGGAAGCTATTTACTCTAATCCTTTCCCTTGTAGCCCTGCTGGACAAGGATGAAAATCCCCAGCATCAGGTATTAAAAGAGACAGAGGAAGCACACAAACCAATTTACAGGGTTTCGCTTGACCAGTCTTCTTCATTTGAGTCCTATTAACTCTGATAATGTATCCTCACTATTAATCAGCCCAGAAGAAAGCAAGGTAACATCAGTGTGTGAATGCAGGTGGGCTGTCAGCCTTCAGTGATGCTGAGGGTACCAGCCTCCCAGCTGGAAACTCAGAAATAGCAAAAGAATGTAGAAATCACCCTTTTAGGTCTCAGGAAGTAGTAAGTGAGGCAGTACATGCTCCCAGGGAAAATGCCAGGAGAGGACATTGTTGTAGAAACTATCTGTGGCTTTCTAACCACCCAGAAGCAGAAAACTGAACAACTCCTAGTCTCTGTTTCTTTATTTAAAGCAGGGAAATTGCACATCCTGCACAGGGGCTATGAAGATCTGTGAGGTGCGGACATAACAGCGCTCAGTGCCTGTCGCACAAAAAGCACATGATAACAGGAATAATGATAGTATCCTCCCACTCTCTGCTTCCTAGTGGCCACATGTGACTTTAAGAGGGAGTACAGCATTTGAGAAGCCTCTCAATTCTTTTTTCCTGACTCATCTCAAACTCACTCCAAAATCCTCTTCTTCTGAGCCCCTTTCACCAAAGGTTTCCTCACCCAAGACAAGAGAGATCATGCTCATGTGTGAAACTCTAAGACAGTGGTCTATCTACTACTGTTGAAAATATTTATTTGGAGGGGAGGGTTCTACCCCACCTCACATCATTTAGTTCCCAGATAAAAGACACACAACCTTTATATTTGTGATAGGCCTTTAAAGCACTAGAGCTGGGCAGAAATTAGTATCTATTCAGTTATTAGTGTCCACTTCCCTATCAATAACCCTGAGTTATAATTTGCCATCTTCCACCTGAGCCACTTTTACTCCAATTGGTCAGCCCTCATGACCATGTCTTCATGATTCACTTACCCCATGGCATCTTCTCCTCTCTCCACCTTCTCTTCTCCCCCCTCAGCTAGGTTACTCAAACCCCACCTAATTCTAATCCCTCTGGTAATTGATTGTAGCCATTTTTTATTTAATCAGTGGTTTTAAATTAAGGAGTTTTAATTAAGGTATGCACAACAAAAGCTGATAAATGTGAGAATTCAGAGGCCTAGACCTTCAGATACAGAATTTAGCACTACAATACATAGCAACAGACAAAACCTCAACAGTCTACTCATAGATTCAAAAATATTTTTCCTTAATGTTTATGTTCTTCTTGGATATCTCCTCTCATCCCTCTGTCTTCCTATCCTCTCTCAGTTCACTGCCAATCTAATGTAACAGAAGTCAGTTCTCTGGTTACATCAAAGGAGAGATGTCTACCTCTTTCTCTCAGGAGAAGAGATCTTCCTACTGGCTTCCCATTTACCATTTCAAGGATGAACCAAGAATGCTTGAAAGACTTCCTATCTCTGGATTAGGGCTATTCCATTAGTCATTAGCCAGAAAAGAGCAAGGGATCCAAAGAAAAACTGAATGTACAAAGAGGCATGATAGAGTAAAGAAAGAATAGACACATTTTCTGAAGAGAAAATATTGCTAACAAGCCTGCTAAAACATGAACTTCACAAAACACAAGGAGGTTTAAGTAAATATTGTACAGTAGATATAGAATAGGACTCAAGAAAATCTGGTCAGATCTTTAGGATTGTATATAAAATCTACATTTTAAATGGTCATTTAATAACTAGAGCATATGAAAATTTTGCTGACAAAAACTAGTGGCAATAAATTAAGCTTATCCAGAATAGTCTTATGGAGAACGAGCTCAAAGAATGCATGGTAGGAGGTGAACTCTGCATACTGAGATAATGCCGAGAGATGCCTGAGGAATGCAGAGAAGGCCTTCATCATGAACCACCTCCAGCTGTAATATAGAAAGTTCCTGATTTTAGTAGAGGTAGTCAGAAGATCCAACATCAGAACATCCAACTCTAAATTAGACACAGCATTTTGAAGTCTCTGCAGATATCTATCCAGGGATAGGTCACTTGAGAAAAGCACAGAGAAAGACATAAAGGCGGAGTATTGATATTATAAATAGCAATACTTAAGAGGTAGTGGAAAGAAAAAGACAGGGAAAGATACAAGAATGTGTTTCAATAGAAAAAAACTAAAGCACCTGCAGATCACTGAGTCATTCAACTTAATATTGTGCTTTCCATGGAATAGTCATTGTGTCAAGTGTTGGTGTGGTAATGAATAAAACAGCCCAGAATTGACTTTCATGGAGCTTACTGTCTGGGAAACAGTGCATTCAGATATAAATGAGTCAACGAGCATTCACAAGGTGGCCTTTTAAAAAACAGTGGAGATATAAGAAGCTAAAGAAGTATCTGGGAATGATAAGACTACGGAAGTAAACCCTGTCAACATGTTAGTCACATGAAAAGCAAATCGAGGGGCATGAGGCTGATGTGATGGAAGGGTTTCAAGCATTTGATAGCAGTGGAGAACTTCTGGACTTGAGATTCAATGACTCATCAGGACTTGGACTCCCCTAAATGCAAACGATATCATGACTCCTGTCTACATGGACTATGTGGAAGCAGCTGTTTGTGTAGATTAACTGCCCTTTTGTGTCTTCTGAGACCATCAGCAAAGGCACTTTCCCCTATGGTCCCCCACAGCATATGCTCTCATCTGCACTATGAGAATATCTGCATTAGCCTAAGTACATACAGCAGGCCCTTTAATTAATGTTCAATACGCTTTGCACATTAGCAAATATCACCATGTCCCCCATGGAACACTGAGACATCTGGTAGACTTGTGTCTCCCTCAAGACCTTGTTTGTCTCTCTTATAATAAAAAGGCACAAGTTACATCCACTTTGCCAAAGACACAGTCAGTTCTATCTCCCAAACCCTTCTGGGTTTCAACTTCTTAATTCTTGACTGCTTTAGCTCTTAAGCTCTTCAAAGGTAGTCTTCTAAGCTCTTTACACCTCAGCCTACGGTCTCCACCTATTTCAAAAACTAACAGGATTTTTGATGTTATACCCAGGGGAATTAAAATATACGTGCCAATATTTTAAAGAGTTGTATCCAAAAAAATTTTTAAAAAAGTGTTGTCAGTGCTTCATGTATTGATTGTCTATGGCTTTCATTGTGACTCTAATCAATCTATTTTCTACACTAATCAATCTCTTGTGCTCTGGTAGTCCTGTTCATGTGCTCCCAAGGTAGTAGATGGGCAGTTCAGCTTTCTCCTTCCATCATATCTGGATTGCTATTTTCTCAACTGGGCAGTCTACTGATAGAAGTTTGTTGTGATCCCAATATGCCAAGATAAACAAGTTAATTGTGTGATACCAGGAAAAAGTACACTACAAATCTCAAAATTAACAATGCTTGCATCTGTGTGTGTGTGTGTCCCTGTGTGTCTATGTGTGTTGGTATGTCTGTGTTTGTGTGACTGAACTCAGGCCTCATATAAGCTAGCATATATTCTACCACTAAGCTATATTCCAACTCTCTTCCTTTATTTCCATTTTTATTTTGAGACAGGGCTCACAAAGTGGCCAGGCTAATCTTGAACTCATGATCCTTCTGTCTGATTGTAAATAGCAAAGATTACAGGTTTGTTCCATGGATCACAATTGCAGTGGATAGTTTCTTTGATATATTTTAGCAAAAGGAGAAAATATCCAAGGATATTTGTAATTTTTCTTCAGAACATAGGGTCCTAAAGTTACTTTTATAACCCCAAGTTACCTAGAGCGATCCAATCAATTAGTCAAATGCAAGTGGCCACATCTTAGTTTTTCCAAAACAGTGTCAGCTTACATCTGTTGTTCACATTCATGGCTTTCCAGTGACAACATTCCTTTTACCTTCAAATGTGCCTTCATTTAAGCAGTAAAATCATTTGTTGTCTTGAATTAGGCAATGAACACATACAAAAATAACTATGTTTCCAACCAGTTAGTAGGTGGAGTTTTCTCCGATGTTTCAGAAGTGTTAAAATCATGTAACAATTCTCCAAAGCATCTTCTTCATGGAAGCCAGACCCTTCGAGATGAAATGTGGAACCTTCCATGACAGGAGTATACCCAGGGACAGGCAATTATAAAGGAGCTGGTTGCCGTCATGTACTAAGTAGGCTTTTGTTTCTAATTTTTCCCATTATAAAGAAGAGGTGAAAGAAGTATTCAGAGACATGGCTTCACATTGACAAATAAATCAAAGTTATAAGGATTTTATGTGACTGTAAAGAATGCACTAAGGTCTAAAGAAGAACACTCTGGCATCTTTCTAATTATTACTATTGATTAAACATTGTTTAGAAGAAGCCTTAAGATCACCAGAGGCATCCAATCAAATTCTGAAAGTGAAAGGAAACAAATCTATGTGTCCAACTTTAACCACTTCTCAGGCTCTGATTATCCTGGGTCTCACCCCAACACTAAAGCTCCTACCCCTTACAATACAGATAGTCCATTGATCTGAGTGGGAGCCAGAGCAGAAGGGTTGAGTCCTAGTACTTGCTAGAAATCTCATGGCCAGTTTGCCTTGACATTTTGTAGATTTGAATCTTTCTGCTTTATTTCCCTTTCCAAACATTACAAAACTGCGAATGACCCATCCTTCAGACATTATCCAGTGGTTTCTGCTGCTGAATCTAGAAACCATGCAATCTCTTATCACCATTTTTCACAATACCATTTGTCAGTAGCTTTCCAATTGATTTCTTTCATCAAAGCAAGGTTATTTAAATATATATATATATATATATATATATATATATATATATATATATATATATAAAATTTCACAAGCAGCTGTATTTGATACTTAAGGAATATCCAAGGATATACTCTGCACTCAACATTAATTTCATGACACTTATTATTTATTAATGAACTTAGTTTTTCCAAACCATTTCCTTTAATACACATATGCAGTTTTCTCTCCTCTCCTTCAGCCTTCCTTATAGATCTGCTGATAATATATCATCTCACGATATAATCACAGGCTTGCTTTCCAGTTTAAAGAATTCAAAAGTGTGTCACTCATCTTGAATGTAACTGAGTGATATAACAATAGTTGAAAAGATGTATAAATAAAAATGTAACCTCTGCACCCATGTGTCACTGAGAGGCAGCAGAGCCAACGGTTAAGTGTTATGCGAATACAACTTAACACATATATTCAATATTTAACCAAACAATTATTGAGAACCTTCTATGTAACAAGCACTATGTTGGACCTGTGGAGTTTGCATCCTCTTGGGACTGCATTATATGTGAGAATAAATAGAATTGCCCAACCTTGGGATGGACTGAACTACAAAGCAAGAAACAGCTGCTCAATATGTTGCCACACATAAGAGCTGAATCACCACCACCTGTCAAGTATACTGTTGGAAAGATTCCTGTATCAGGTGGGTATTTAGTTATCCTTCATTTTTCAGCAGGGATACTCAGCATGGGTTTTTCCTCATTCCCAAGCCATGTGTTTGATGAGTAACAAGGAATTATTTTTGGATCTTCCTTAATCATTATCTCAGCATTTTCTCCAGAAGCCCTCTGTCCTTGAAGACCTGGCCAAGGAAGTGATCTCCATTGGTCCTGTGGACTGTGGAGAGAGATAGAGAAGGCAATGTGGTCAGAAACAAAAATCTTCATTTTCTTCTCTTTACCTGGGACCATAAAGAAAGGGGAAAAAATTTGAACATAGGATATTTCCCCGATTAACATGAAGGAGTCTCTTGGCCTCTAAGAAAAGTCCCTAACCATATTGAACATGCTGTGAAACGTAATGCACCAAAGACAATTGCTATGCTGGGTGCAGGAGCTGGTAGCATCTCTACTAGAATTCCCAGCCTGTATCTGTTAGGTGATACAGAAATGTCCAAATGTCTCACTGAGGAGACATAAACACTGAAAAGGTAATGAAAATATTGTCTTAGAGTTGATGCAAAGATTCCACAGTGAACAGATTCCATTGGCCTATACCAATAAAACAACTCAAAACATGAAATAACACCACTGGGGGACCAGAACAACCACCACACAGAAATATGAAGCAAGACAAATAAACAAGCAGAATAAGGTAGCGGTGTTCTTCAAGCGGTTTATTCAGCTATCCCTGTACAGCAACTATCAGCAACTGCCACAAAGTCACTGGTGATTGGCCATTCTCAATGATGCGAGGTAGGGTGATCGGGTAACCACACCTCTCAGCGCATACAACTCCATATATGGAGTTGTCTTTTCTCTCAAGCAATGCCTATGCCAAGCACCACCTTGTAATGGCGAGAGCAGAGCCACTTCCCACAATGAACCTTTCAATTTCCAGACACTAACATGGAGACACAACTTTTCCAAATGAGAAAGGGAAAAAAATTGCAAGTGTTACCTACCATGTAGGCAACATAATAACAACTCCAACAAAAACTGTTTAACCTGGAAGAAAAGGAAATACCATCCTGAAATGGTAAATGTGAAATTTTCTTAAAGCTATCCAGTAATAAAAATGACTTCCAACCCTCTACCCAGGCAAAACACATACACCTTGCAATCCAGTGCCATGGGATTCATAAGAATGCTTTGATTCCTGGCCAGAGAAATGGCTCAGTGAGTAAAAGTATTTGCCTCAACTCTTTTGATCTCAGTTTGACCTTTAGGACTCACTGTAAGAAGTGGGAGATTCTCTGATGCTGGCTGAATAAGGCATTCATCTATGAATATAGCAGAATATCATTTGGTGTCATTTTATTGTTACATTTTAGAACTGTTGTATTTTTGTTTTGCCCTAGGTCTCTGGGCTTTATCATGTCTGGTTATTGGTCACCCAAGCAGTATTAGGTACAAATTTAATTTCATGGAGTAGGCCTTAAGTCAAATTAGACATTATTTGGTTATTTCCACAAACTCTGTGCCACCTTTACACTAGCTTATTTTACAGGCAGGAAAAATTGTAGACCAAAGGGCTTGTGGCTGGGTTGGTATTTACGTCTCATTTAGTAGCCTACAGAGTACTGTCCTGTACCAAAGACACCAGAATGAATGTAGGGGTGAAGGTCCTGTATAGGCACTAGCTCAACCTCTCCATGTTCAATGAGTTGTGTAGGTGTTGCCTTCTCCTGCAGCAGAGGGGAACAAATACAGAGACTCACAGCCAGACATTGCACAGAGAGTGGGACCTAGAAACACATAGCTCTGCATGGAATACATCCATAAATCCCTCCCCTCAGAGCTCAGAGAACCCCACAGAAGAGGAGGCAGAAGGGATGTAAGAGCTGGAAGAAATGAAGAACACTGGGAGAACAAGGCCCCTCTAATTCAACTGAACAAAGCCCATATTAGTTCATAGCTCAGGGCTGACCCGGGTCTGCACCAAGTCCTCTGCACATATGATATAGTTTCTAATTTAATATTTTTATAAGACTCCAGGATATGTGAACAAGTGGGTCTCTGATAGCTATGACTAGGCTTGGAACTCTTTTTCTTCTGTGTATTTGCCTTGTCTAGTGTCAATGTGATAGTTTCTATTTTATCTTCTCATATTTATTTTGTTAAAAATAGTAAAATAACTTTTATTACAAAAACAAGGATATTTGACTCCTTCAAGTTGTTCACTGACCTTTGTCATGGACCACTCTGTCAATGTTGGAACCCGCACTGCCAAAAGCCTTGGAGGCTAAATTGTTAGAGCCTGCACTGCCCCAAGCTGCTCCAGTCCGCGTGTCTGGGTTCAGCAAGAGAGAGAGTGAGGACGGACTCAAAGAATAGAGACCAGACAGAGTGTGTTTCAATCCTGTTTATTCTTCAGTCTCTCCTCCTAGTCCAAGTCCCAAGTCTTGAGTTCCTAGTCCCTAGTTCCTAGTCCCTACTGCCTCCAAGTTTCAAGTTTCTAGTTCCAAGTTCTAGTGCCTAATGTCTAAATCCAAGTTCTTCCTCCAAGTGCCAACTGCCTAATACCTAATTGCCTGTCTCCTGTCTCAAGTGCCTACTCCAAGTGCCTAATACTTAATAATAATAATTTCTTTTGTCTGCCTCTTACCTTTTATATGTCTTACTTCTAAGCCACCCTTCTAAGTCACGCCTTTGGGTCTTATCTCTAAATCACACCCTAAGTCACACCCTTAAGTCTCAGCTCTAAATCACACCTTAAGTCTCACACAGCCAAGGGAAGATCCTGGGTATCTAAAACAAGATGTTATCAGAGTGTGCTCAGCTGTTGTAGGCTATTGTAATCAAGTCTCTTGTCAGGGGATATGACTCAAGTTGGCTGCAAGGATGATAGCTGCCTTCTGTCGGCTCTCCACAGACGTTCATTGCTTGATGGATGCCACATTAATGCCTGAGTAAGTGTGTGTGTGTGTGTGTGTGTGTGTGTGTGTGTGTGTACATGTGCATGTGTGTATATGCCTGTTTGTATGTCTGTGTATGCAATTTGTGCATGTGTGTGTGTACACATACATACTAAAAATTTTAAATGTGATTTAAAAACTTTGAAAATATTTTATTCATTTTAGAAAGTCAATAAATTAAATTCTCTGGCATACCAAAGTAGTCACATGTATATTCCTAATTCTGATAAAGTTTTGTGGGGCTGTATTCACCTATGTGAGACCACCTACTTGATAACTCATCTAGAAAAACCAATTGGAAAAAGAAGAGAGCTGGCTTCTATTTTAGCAGGGATATCAAAAGGCCAAAAATATGTTCACACTGTTTATTTCTATTCTCCACAATGAATTACTTTCTCAAATAGGATTATTAGCCTGTTTTAATGCTGTGTTTTAATCTCCATCATGTTCTTGAGTTTTAATGAGTTCCCTCCACACTCTCAACTGTCACTAATTTGCATGCTGAAGAACTTGGTTGCCCTTCTATTGCTTGTACTCATCGAACCCTAGGACCTATTTTACATGAAATATGAATTGCCATCAGCACAGTCACTGAAAGAAAGCATGTCTCTTTTTCCCATGCACTATCTTCTTTCCCATTCTGGGGATTTTCAACTCTTTACAAACCTAAATTCAGGCTTTTCTCTGTTTTACAAGATGTTTTTGGTTATCTGTAAAAACCATAGAATATAAATCCCTTCATTTTTTATGTTTATTTCTTGTTTTGGAATGTCATATAGAATTATTAATAATAAGTCAATGTTACTCAACATATCAAGTAGATGCACAGATTTGTCTAGTAGGATGTATTGCAACCAGCCACCCCAGTATTTAAAATAGATAAAGTCACATAATGCACTCTTACCACTATGTGCCATGGATAACTGGTGTTTTCATTTCCCAAGAAGGATAAAAGAAGAAAAAAACTTAGCTACCCTCTTCCAATTTATTAGTTAGTGTTTTGACTGACTAAGACAGGCACAGAGCTGTTAGCAAGCAAAGATGTCAAATCCATAAGGAATGGAGGGAAGGGCAAACCATCAATGTAGTTAAGTATGGCATTCATCAGGGGACCTGAAGCTCAGCCAGAAATGAAACTGAAGCTCTGAACCACCTGTACCCTCTGAATTTACACTTCTATGATTTCTTTCAGTCCCTCTCAATTCTCTCAGTACTTTCCGAATATCAAAGTTTAGAGGGAAAGACACAATGGTCAGAATGAGCTACAAAAATTCCACCAAGTCCCTCTTTCTTTGTAACAGTGTGGAACTGGTAATACATGTCTGTTTGATTCTCACTAGGAGGGGATGGTATTTTTACTACAAAGGGTTAAACTGCTAAGTAAGGTAGAAGGTTCCACAGACACTTTGAGTCCAGCCAGCACATAGCCAATCAGTCCTGGCCATGTTCCTTTTCTTACACAGTATACCAAACGGCTATTAAGTCTCTGAAAAGCTGTATCAAACACCAAGCAAAATCCTGAAAGATGGTAAGATTGAAAGGGGACTAGAGAGGCAGCTAGTCAATGCCTGGAACCCCAAGTCTTTGTCTGCACAGTTGCTTCTTTTTATCATCACTCAGATCCTAAGTTGTTTAAGGCCTATGAAAGATGTCAGGGAGAGAGCCCACTTCTAAAGTTGGGCCAAGTCTGACATATGAATGCATGGGAATTCTATCAGATTGCTTACTCTCCAGCCAAACCTTTCAAGGGAGTTTCAAACAACACATCTGAAGGCCTAATATGGGAGCATTCACTAGATATAAAGCAGAGGCTTAAAGGCATTTTTCTCCAGGTTAAAAATGGGAAGTGCAGCCTCAGAAACAATCTTCTTTGTTTTTTGTTTTTGTTTGTTCAAATTTATCATGGAAGGACCAATGAAACCTTATTTCTGATTTTTGGACCTTTACTACAGAGACTTTCAAACTTGTGATATAATACTTCTTTATTATCAAACAAAGAAAATAAAGAAAGAAAGATCTCTGCCCGGTCTGCTATTGTGTGGACCCCGCCCGAGACATTCTGGAGGCTCCACAGATCCCACAGCAAGCATTAGGTAGGAAGACCCACGTACTGCCCTGAGCCCATAGCTGGGTGCTGTGAGCGCTCAGATTACAGCAGATACTCCCCCCTCCCCGCCCCTGCGGACAAGCACTCCCCTTCCAGCCCTCTCCTGGATCTGAGGCCTGGACCAGACCTCTGCTGGGTCTGATGTTGTGTGGACCCTGGATTCCGCCTGAGACATACTGAAAGGTCCACTCAATCCAGAGCCACAGAGGAACAACTGAACTCAGAGTATCAGACAACATATCCAGAGATATCCTAGAGGAGACACTGCACCCAGAACAGCAGACATCTAGCTGGACTGCTACCTTGGAGACACCATATCCTGAGGAATCCTAGAGGTACCACTGTAATCAGTGCAACTGGAAAGGATCACAGAGACATCTGGACCCCTAGGAGATCAGACACAAGCAAGATAACTGGAAAGGCAGGCTTCAGTCAGAGACAGTAAGTACAGGCAGCACTAAAGTTAAACAGAAGGCTAAAGGCAAGCTCAAGAACATAAGCTACAGAAACCAAAGTTACATGGCACCATCAGAACCCAGTTCCCCCATCATAGCAAGCCCTGAATACCCCATCACACCAGAAAAGCAGGATTCAGAATTAAAATCACTTCTCATGATGATGATAGAGGACTTTAAGAAAGACATAAATAACACTCTCAAAGAACTTAAGGAGAACACTGGTAGACAGATAGAAACCCTTAAAGAGGAAACACAAAAATCCCTTAAGGAATTGCAAGAAAATGCAACCAAATGGGAGAAGGAATTAAAAAAAAAACATGCAGGATCTAAAAATGGAAGTAGAAACAATAAAGAAATCACAAAGGGAGACCACCCTGGAGATAGAAAACCTAAAAAAAAACGATCAGGAGTCATAGACACAAGTATCACCAACAGAATACAAGAGATGGAAGAGAGAATCTCATGTGCAGAAGATACCATGGAAAACATTGACACAACTGTCAAAGAAAATTCAAAATACAAAAAGCTACTAACCCAAAATATACAAGAAATCCAAGACACAATGAGAAGACCAAACCTAAGGATAATAGGTATAGATGAGGGGGAAGACTCCCAACTTAAAGGACCAGTAAATATCCTCAACAAAATTATAGAGGAAAACTTCCCTAACCTAAAGAAAGAGATGTCCATAAATATACAAGAAGCCTACAGAACTCCAAATAGTTTAGACCAGAAAAGAAATAGTTCCTGCCACATAATAGTCAAAACATCAAATGTACAAAACAAAGAAAAAATACTAAAAGCAGTAAGGGAAAAAGGCAAAGTAACATATAAAGGCAGACCTATAAGAATTACACCAGACTTCTCACCAGAGACCATAAAAGCCAGAAGATCCTGGACCGATATCATACAGACCCTAAGAGAATACAAATGCCAGCCCAGACTACTATACCCAGCAAAACTGTCAATCATTATTGATGGAGAAACCAAAATATTCCATGACAAATCCAAATTTACACAGTATCTCAACACATATCTAGCACTTCAAAGGATAATTGGTGGAAAACTCCAACACAAGGAGGAAAACTACAACTTAGAAAAAGCAAGAAAGTAATCTTCCAAAAACTGTAAAAGAAGGTAGCTACACAAACATATCTCCACTGCCAATAACAAAAATAACAGGAAACAACACTCATTTTTCCTTAATATCTCTTAATATCAATGGACTCAATTCTCCAGTATAAAGACATAGACTATCAGACTGGATACCTAAAGAGGACCCAACATTTTGCTGCATTCAGGAAACGCACCTTTGTGGAAAAGACAGACACTACCTCAGAGTAAAAGGTTGGAAAACAATCTTCCAAGCAAATGGTCCCAAGAAACAAGCGAGAATAGCGATTCTAATATAAAATAAAATCATTTTTCAACCAGTAGTAATCAAAAAAAGTTAAAGAAGGACACTTCATATTCATCAAAGGAAAAATGTACCAAGAGGAACTCGCAATTCTCAACATCTATGCCCCAAATGCAAGGGCACCCACATACATAAAAGAAACTTTACTAAAGCTTAAAGTGCACCTCACACAATAATAGTGGGAGATTTCAACACCCCACTCTCAGCTATGGACAGATCATGGAAACAGAAACTAAACCAAGACACAATGAAACTAACAGAAGTTATGAACCAATTGGACTTAACTGACATCTGTAGAACATTTCATCCTAAAACAAAAGAATATACCTTCTTCTCAGCACCTCATGGTACCTTCTCCAAAATATACCATATAATTGGTCACAAAACAGGACTCAACAGATACAAAAAGAGTGAAATAATCCCTAATACCTTATCAGACCACCATAGACTAAGACTAATCTTTGACATGGACAAAAACAAGAGAAAGCCCACATACACTTGGAAACTGAACAATGCTCTACTCAATGATAACTTGGTCAAGGAAGAAATGAAGAAAGAAATTAAAGACTTTTTAGAATTAAATGAAAATGAGGACACACCATATCAAAACTTGTAGGACTCACTGAAGGCAGTACTAAGAGGAAAAATCATAGCTCTAAGTGCTCACAAAAAGAAATTGGAAAGAGCATACATTAACAAATTGACAGTAAACCTGAAAGCATTAGAACAAAAAGAAGCTAATATATCCAAGAGGAGTAGACGACAGGAAATAATCAAACTCAGGGCTGAAATCAACCAAGTTGAAGCAAAAAGAACTATACAAAATATCAACAAAACCAGGAGCTGGTTCTTTGAGAAAATCAACAAGATAGACAAACCCTTAGCCAGACTATCCAAAGGACAAAGAGACAGTATTCAAATTAATAAAATCAGAACTGAAAAGGGAAACATAACAACAGAAACAGAGGAAATTAAAAAAATCATCAGATCCTACTACAGAGGCCTATACTCAACAAAATTGGAAAATCTGGATGAAATGGACAATTTTCTAGACAGATACCAGGCACCAAAGTTAAACGAGGAGCAGATAAACCATCTAAACAGTTGCATAACTCCTAAAGAAATAGACACAGTCATTAAAAATCTTCCCACCAAAAAATGTCCAGGGCCAGATGGTTTCAGTGCAGAATTCTTTCAGACCTTCGAGGAAGACTTAATACCAATCCTCTTCAAGCTATTCCATCGAATAGAAACAGAAGAAACACTACACAATTCATTCTATGAAGCTACCATTACGCTCATACCTAAACCACAGAAAGACCCAACAAAGAAAGAGAACTACAGACCAATCTCTCTTATGAATATTGATGCAAAAATACTCAATAAAATTCTCGCAAACCAAATCCAACAACACATCAAAACAATTATCCATCAAGATCAAGTAGGCTTTATCCCAGGAATGCAGGGATGGTTCAATATACAGAAATACATCAATGTAATTCACTACATGAATAAACTCAAAGAAAAAAACCACATGATCATCTCACTAGACGCTGAGGAAGCATTTGACAAGATTCAACATCCCTTCATGTTAAAAGTCTTGGAAAGATCAGGAATACAAGGCCCATACCTAAACATAGTAAAAGCAATATACAGCAAACCAGTAGCCAACATCAAACTAAATGGAGAGAAACATGAAGCAATCCCACTAAGATCAGGGACTAGGCAAGGCTGCCCACTCTCATCTTACCTAATCAATTTAGTACTGGAAGTCCTAGCTAGAGAAATTAGACAACATAAGGAAGTCAAAGGGATACAAATAGGAAAGGAAGAAGTCAAAATTTCACTATTGCAGATGATATGATAGTATACTTAAGTGACCCTAAAACTTCCACCAGAGAACTCCTAAACCTGATAAACAACTTCAGCAAAGTGGCTGATATAAAATCAACTCAAACAAATCAGTAGCCTTCCTCTACTCAAAAGATAAACAGGCTGAAAAAGAAATTAGGGAAATGACACCCTTCACAATAGTCACAAATAATATAAAATATCTTGTAGTGAATCTAACCAAGCAAGTGAAAGATCTGAATGACAAGAACTTCAAGTCTCTGCAGAAAGAAATCGGAGATCTCAGAAGACGGAAAGATCTCCCATGCTCCTGGATTGGCAGGATTAACTTAGTAAAAATGGCTATCCTGCCAAAAGCAATGTACAGATTCAATGCAATACCCATCAAAATTCCAAATTAATTCTTCATAGAGATAGAAAGAGCAATTTACAAATTCATTTGGAATAACAAAAAACCTAGGATAGCGAGAACTATTCTCAACAATAAAAGAACTTCTGGGGGAATCACCATCCGGGACCTCAAACTGTACTACAGAGCAGTACTGATAAAAACTGCATGTTATTGGTACAGAGACAGACAGGCTGATCAATGGAATAGAATTGAGGACCCAGAAATGAACCTGTACACCTATGGTCACTTGATCTTTGACAAGGGAGCTAAATTCATCCAGTGGAAAAAGGACAGCATTTTCATCAAGTGGTGCTGGCTCAACTGGAGGTCAACATGTAGAAGAATGCAAATCAATCCATTCTTATCCCCTTGCACAAAGCTCAACTCCAAGTGGATAAAGGACATTCACATAAAGCCAGACACACTGAAAGTAATAGAAGAGAAGTTGGGGAAGACCCTTGAATACCTAGGCACAGGAGAAAAGTTCCTGAACCGAACACCAATGGCTTATGCTCTAAGATCAAGAATCGACAAATGGGACCTCATCAAATTGCAAAGCTTCTGTAAGGCAAAGGACACTGTCAACAAGACAAAACGGCAACCAACAGATTGGGAAAAGATCATTACCAATCCTACATCTGATAGGGGGCTAATATCTAATATTTACAAAGAACTCAAGAAATTAGACACCAAACAACAAAATAACCCCATTAAAAATGGGGTACAGAGCTAAACAAAGAATTCTCAACTGAGGAAACACGAATGGCCAAGAAGCACCTTAAGAAATGCTCAACATCCTTAGTCATCAGGGAAATGCAAATCAAAACAACACTGAGATACCACCTGACACCAGTCAGAATGGCTAAGATAAAAAATTCACGTGATAGTAGATGCTAGCAAGGATGTGAAGAAAGAGGAACACTCCTTCATTGTTGGTGGGGTTGTAAGCTGGTACAACCACTCTGGAAGTCAGTCTGGCGGTTCCTCAGAAAATTGGACATAGCACTACCTGAGGACCCAGCTATACCACTGCTGGGCATATACCCAGAAAATGCCCCAACATATAACAAAGACATATGCTCTACTATGTTCATAGCAGCCTTTTTTTTCTTTTTTTTTTATTTTTATTTTTTTTATTAGATCTTTCATTTACACTTCAGATACCATCCAGTTTCCCCATTCCCCCCCCCTTAGAAAACCCCTATCCCATGCCCCCTTTTCATTTTGCATTTATACATTTTTTTAAGAAATGTTAATCATAGGCTTTATAAGTTTGGTATTGTTCAATCAGAGGTGTAACCCACTACCCAACCTAGATATATCAACTATCTTTGACTGGTGGAGATACATGAACATCTGCTTCCCTGTCTCCCCCCTCTATCTCTCTTTCATCACCTAGCTTCTCCTCTCCTTCTTCTTCTCCTCTTCTTACTCCTTTTCTTCCTCTCAGTACTCCTCCCACCTTAGCTCCTCCTACACATCACCCTTCCTGTTAAAAGGAAACTTTTCTCTCAAAATACAATTAGAGCA
Organism: Arvicanthis niloticus; assembly: GCF_011762505.2. NCBI lineage: Eukaryota > Metazoa > Chordata > Mammalia > Rodentia > Muridae > Arvicanthis > Arvicanthis niloticus. The sequence goes on along the minus strand of NC_047659.1, from coordinate 68,351,188 downwards.
TAATTATGCCTATTTGTACCAGTGAGGTACAAGATAGTCCTAATACCCAGTCCATCCTTTTGTTGACTAACCAGCACCTCTGTCATCTATCCTAACTAAAACACTTAGTTCTGAACCTGGCTTTTTCCTTGGCTTTAGGATGAATGTCAGCTGATGACCATACACTCAGATCTTTTCTCTCAAAGTAAATAGCTATAAGTTTTCAACCCCATCAGAAATCCAGAATGACTGAGTTGACTATAATTGTGGGAAGCACAAAGCATAGCTTCTAAAACTTAGCCAATTTATAGAGACCTCTGAACACCTGGACACTCGCTCTACTTCAAAACGTTGGAGCATCTGTTCTTCTGCCTTCTGGCCCAGGATCATCTGACAGACCTTAGTGCTGCAGAATTATTAAGGGCTGATTACTCTGTCTAGGCAGATATAATCAGTCGACTATTCTGCAAGTGTGTCCTTTTCTGGACAGTAATTTGTCTGTAGAAGGAAAGTGGCAATTCTTGCCTAGTGGCTGTCTCACCACAACTGGAGTAACTCCAAGGATGCTCAATTTCTTCTTAGAATTTAACATAGGAAGCTGTCCGGAGCAGACAGGTCTCTAATGAAAATGAACATTAATACTGAAATGTTTGTCATGTCAATTCTAAGGATTTCTGATGTTTTGAAAACCAGCTATCCATGTAAGGTAATCTGGACTGTTGCCTGTTAACTCCACTCAGCTATTTCTAAATAAAACATAGAGAACACCCTTATAATAAACTCCAAGTCATGAATTTGCTATAGTCCCTTAACTCACAGGCTGACCATCTCAAATCAGTTAAAAAAGTTAAAGAAGGACTGGGTCTAAGCTTTGTATTCCTAAGTGTGTTATACTGGTACAATGCCTATGAGAGTAACAATATTCATCTCACTCTTATATCACTAAGAAGCTCATGCCAATGAAAACCTTAAAATTTGTAAACAAAGTAAATTGGTGCCATTTAAGAATTTATATCTTCATCTTGATATTAATTATACAGATTTCTACTAATAGGTTATGGCTATGCAATAAACCCTAGCTAATCCTCTCTATTCCGACAAAACCACTACTTTTCCCTAGGGAGACAGCCCAACATTTACCACCTTAGTCCCCATGCCCAGGGAATAGGGGCGCTGACTCATCATTAGCTTCTTCAAGCTGATTATGGGCGTTGAGATATTAGAAGAGGAGTGGGGGGGGGAGAGCAAGTTGACAATCCTCTGATGCTGTGTCTTCGCTGCCTCCAGATGGAATTCACGGACCTCAGAGGTTTGAGCAGGTCTGCCCAGCTTGCTTGTTGAGTAGATACACCAAGGCTGATCATTCTGCAATATACAATTCTCAAAACAAATTTTAGTATCAAGATAGTTTTTTTTTTTTAAAGAGGGCTGACATTTTATTAAGAATGTTGGTTCTAACCGCTTTTCTATTTTTCCCCTCTTTTATTGGATATAATATTTACATTTCAAATTTTATCCCCTTACCATATTTCCCCCACCACCCAGGAACCCCTTATCCCATCCCCCCTCCTCCTGCCTCTATGAAGGTGTTACCCACCTACCCCCAGCCTCCCTCCCCACCCTCAGATTCCCCCCCTCAGTGCTCAGCCTTCAGGGTACCAATGATCTTGTCTCCCACCTATGCCCAACAGGGCCATCCTCCCCTACATATACAGCTGGAGTCATGTGTCTCTCCCTATGTGCACCTGGGCTGGTGGTTTAGACCCTGGGGAGCTCTGGCTGGTTGGTATTCTTGCTCTCCTCACAGGGCCACCAGCCCGTATGGTTCACGGTTCCCTCAATTTACTCTCTAACTCCTCCATTGGGAACTTTGATCAGATTAATGGATAGCTGTGGGTATCTGTCTCTGGGTATGTCCGACTCTGAGAGACCTCTAAGGAGACAGCCTTATCAGGCTGCTGTCAGCTTTCCCATCCTGACATCCCTATCAGCGTCTATTTTTGGTGACTGCCTATGGAATGAATACCCAGACACAATGGTCTCCCTACAACCCCCCCTTATGATTCTGACCCACACTTTGTCTCCATATTTGCTCCCTTGGTTATTTAGTTACTCCTTCTAAGAAAGACCTAGGCATCCTCACTTGTTCTTTCTTCTTCATGAGCTTCGTGTCTTCTGGTAGTTGAATCTTTGTTGTTTCAAACTTTTGGGCTAATCTCCGCTTATCAGTGAGTAAATACCATGTGTGTTCTTTTGTGATTGGGTTACCTCACTCAGGATGATATTTTCTAGATCCATCCATTTACCTAAGAATTTCTCAAATTCATTATTTTTAATAGCTGAGTAATATTCCATTGTGTAAATGTACCACATTTTTTGTATCCATTCCTCTGTTGAAGGGCATCTGGGTTCTTTCCAGCTTCTGGCTATTATAAATAGGGCTGCTATGAACATAGTGGAACATATGTCTTTGTTATTTGTTGAGGCATTTTCTGGGTATATACCCAGAAGTGGTATAGCTGGGTCCTCAGGTAGTGCTATGTCCAATTTTCTGAGGAACCGCCAGACTGACTTCCAAAGTGGTTGTACCAGCTTGCAACCCCACCAACAATGCAGGAGTGTTCCTCTTTCTTCACATCCTCGCCAGCATCTACTATCACCTGAGTTTTTGATCTTAGCCATTCTGACTGGTGTCAGGTGGTATCTCAGTGTTGTTTTGATTTGCATTTCCCTGATGACTAAGGATGTTGAGCATTTCTTAAGGTGCTTCTCGGCCATTCGAGTTTCCTCAGTTGAGAATTCTTTGTTTAGCTCTGTACCCCATTTTTTAATGGGGTTATTTTGTTGTTTGGCGTCTAATTTCTTGAGTTCTTTGTAAATATTAGATATTAGCCCCCTATCAGATGTAGGATTGGTAATGATCTTTTCCCAATCTGTTGGTTGCCGTTTTGTCTTGTTGACAGTGTCCTTTGCCTTACAGAAGCTTTGCAATTTGATGAGGTCCCATTTGTCGATTCTTGATCTTAGAGCATAAGCCATTGGTGTTCTGTTCAGGAACTTTTCCCCTGTGCCTAGGTATTCGAGGGTCTTCCCCAACTTCTCTTCTAATATTTTCAGTGTACCTGGCTTTATGTGAAGGTCCTTTATCCACTTGGAGTTGAGCTTTGTGCAAGGAGATAAGAATGGATTAATTTGCATTCTTCTACATGTTGACCTCCAGTTGAGCCAGCACCACTTGTTGAAAATGCTGTCCTTTTTCCACTGGATGAATTTAGCTCCCTTGTCAAATATCAAGTGACCAGAGGTATGCGGGTTCATTTCTGGGTCTTCAATTCTGTTCCATTGATCGTCCTTTCTGTCTCTGTACCAATACCAAGCAGTTTTTATCAGTACTGCTCTGTAGTACAGTTTGAGGTCCGGAATGATTCCCCAGAGGTTCTTTTATTGTTGAGAATAGTTCTCGCTATCCTAGGTTTTTTGTTATTCCAAATGAATTTGTAAATTGCTCTTTCTATCTCTATGAAGAATTGATTTGGAATTTTGATGGGTATTGCATTGAATCTGTAGATTGCTTTTGGCAGGATAGCCATTTTTACTAAATTAATCTTGCCAATCCAGGAGCATGGGAGATCTTTCTATCTTCTGAGATGTTCTTCAATTTCTTTCTTGAGAGACTTGAAGTTCTTGTCATACAGATCTTTCACTTGCTTTGTTAGATTCACTCCAAGATAATTTATTTTATTCGTGGCTATTGTGAAAGGTGTCATTTCCCTGATTTCTTTCTCTGCCTGTTTATCCTTTGAGTAGAGGAAGGCTACTGATTTGTTTGAGTTGATTTTATATCCAGCCACATTGCTGAAGTTGTTTATCAGGTTTAGGAGTTCTCTGGTGGAAGTTTTAGGTTCACTTAAGTATACTATCATGTCATCTGCAAATAGTGAAATTTTGACTTCTTCCTTTCCTATCTGTATCCCTTTGACTTCCTTTTGTTGTCTAATTGCTCTAGCTAAGACTTCCAGTACTATATTGAATAGGTAAGGTGAGAGTGGGCAGCCTTGCCTAGTCCCTGATCTTAGTGGGATTGCTTCAAGTTTCTCTCCATTTAGTTTGATGTTGGCTACTGGCTTGCTGTATATTGCTTTTACTATGTTTAGGTATGGGCCTTGTATTCCTGATCTTTCCAAGACTTTTAACATGAAGGGATGTTGAATTTTGTCAAATGCTTTCTCAGCATCTAGTGATATGACCGTGTGGTTTTTCTCTCTGAGTTTATTTATGTAGTGGATTACATTGATGGATTTCCGAATATTGAACCATCCCTGCATTCCTGGGATAAAGCCTACTTGATCTTGATGGATAATTGTTTTGATGTGTTGTTGGATTTGGTTTGCGAGAATTTTATTGAGTATTTTTGCATCAATATTCATAAGAGAGATTGGTCTGTAGTTCTCTTTCTTTGTTGGGTCTTTCTGTGGTTTAGGTATGAGTGTAATGGTAGCTTCATAGAATGAATTGGGTAGTGTTCCTTCTGTTTCTATTCGATGGAATAACTTGAAGAGGATTGGTATTAGGTCTTCCTTGAAGGTCTGAAAGAATTCTGCACTGAAACCATCTGGCCCTGGACATTTTTTGGTGGGAAGATTTTTAATGACTGTGTCTATTTCTTTAGGCGTTATGGGACTGTTTAGGTGGTTTATCTGCTCCTCGTTTAACTTTGGTACCTGGTATCTATCTAGAAAATTGTCCATTTCCTCCAGATTTTCCAATTTTGTTGAGTATAGGCCTTTGTAGTAGGATCTGATAATTTTTTTAATTTCCTCTGTTTCTGTTGTTATGTCTCCCTTTTCAGTTCTGATTTTATTAATTTGAATGCTGTCTCTGAGCCCTTTGGTTAGTCTGGCTAAGGGTTTGTCTATCTTGTTGATTTTCTCAAAGAACCAGCTCCTGGTTTTGTTGATATTTTGTATAGTTCTTTTTGTTTCGACTTGGTTGATTTCAGCCCTGAGTTTGACTATTTCCTGCCGTCTACTCCTCTTGGGTATACTAGCTTCTTTTTGTTCTAATGCTTTCAGGTTTGCTGTCAAGTTGTTGATGTATGCTCTTTCCACTTTCTTTTTGTGAGCACTTAGAGCTATGATTTTTCCTCTTAGTACTGCTTTCAATGAGTCCCACATGTTTTGATATGATGTGTCCTCATTTTCATTTAAATCTAAAAAGTCTTTAATTTCTTTCTTAATTTCTTCCTTGACCAAGTTATCATTGAGTAGAGCATTGTTCAGTTGCCAAGTGTATGTCGGTTTTCTGATGTTTTTGTCCATGTCAAAGACAAGTCTTAATCCATGGTGGTCTGATAAGGTGCTGGGGATTATTTCAATCTTTTTGTATCTGTTGAGGCCTGTTTTGTGACCAATTATATGGTCTATTTTCGAGAAGGTACCATGAGGTGCTGAGAAGAAGGTGTATTCTTTTGTTTTAGGGTGAAATGTTCTATAGATGTCAGTTAAGTCCAATTGGTTCATAACTTCTGTTAGTTTCATTGTGTCTCGATTTAGTTTCTGTTTCCATGATCTGTCCATAGCTGAGAGTGGGGTGTTGAAATCTCCCACTATTATTGTGTAGGGTGCAATGTATGCTTTAAGTTTTAGTAAAGTGTCTTTTATGTATGTGGGTGCCCTTACATTTGGGGCATAGATGTTGAGAATTGCAAGTTCCTCTTGGTACATTTTTCCTTTCATGAATATGAAGTGTCCTTCTTTATCTTTTTTGATTACTTCTGGTTGAAAACTGATTTTATTTGATATTAGAATCGCTACTCCAGCTTGTTTCTTGGGACCATTTGCTTGGAAGATTGTTTTCCAACCTTTTACTCTGAGGTAGTGTCTGTCCTTTCCACAGAGGTGCGTTTCCTGAATGCAGCAAAATGTTGGGTCCTGTTTACATATCCAGTCTGATAGTCTATGTCTTTTTACTGGAGAATTGAGTCCATTGATATTAAGAGATATTAAGGAAAAATGAGTGTTGTTTCCTGTTATTTTTGTTATTGGCAGTGGAGATATGTTTGTGTAGCTACCTTCTTTTACGGTTTTTGGAAGATTACTTTCCTGCTTTTTCCAGGTTGTAGTTTCCCTCCTTGTGATGGAGTTTTCCACCAATTATCCTTTGAAGTGCTGGGTTTGTGTTGAGATACTGTGTAAATTTGGATTTGTCATGGAATATTTTGGTTTCTCCATCAATAATGATTGACAGTTTTGCTGGGTATAGTAGTCTGGGCTGACATTTATGTTCTTTTATGGTCTGTATGATATCAGTCCAGGATCTTCTGGCTTTTATGGTCTCTGGTGAGAAGTCTGGTGTAATTCTTATAGGTCTGCCTTTACATGTTACTTTGCCTTTTTCCCTTACTGCTTTTAGTATTTTTTCTTTGTTTTGTACATTTGATGTTTTGACTATTATGTGGCGGGAAGTATTTCTTTTCTGGTCTAAACTATTTGGAGTTCTGTAGGCTTCTTGTATATTTATGGACATCTCTTTCTTTAGGTTAGGGAAGTTTTCCTCTATAATTTTGTTGAGAATATTTACTGGTCCTTTAAGTTGGGAGTCTTCCCCCTCATCTATTCCTATTATCCTTAGGTTTGGCCTTCTCATTGTGTCTTGGATTTCTTGTATATTTTGGGTTAGTAGCTTTTTGTATTTTGCATTTTCTTTGACAGTTGTGTCTATGTTTTCCATGGTATCTTCTGCACATGAGATTCTCTCTTCCATCTCTTGTATTCTGTTGGTAATACTTGTATCTATGACTCCTGATCGTTTTTTTAAGTTTTCTATCTCCAGGGTGTTCTCCCTTTGTGATTTCTTTATTGTTTCTACTTCCGTTTTTAGATCCTGCATGGTTTTGTTTAATTCCTTCTCCTGTTTGGTTGCATTTTCTTGTAATTCCTTAAGGGATTTTTGTGTTTCCTCTCTAAGGGTTTCTATCTGTTCTTTGAGAGTGTTATTTATGTCTTTCTTAAAGTCCTCTATCATCATCATGAGAAGTGATTTTAATTCTGAATCCTGCTTTTCTGGTGTGATGGGGTGTTCAGGGCTTGCTATGATGGGGGAACTGGGTTCTGATGATGCCATGTAACTTTGGTTTCTGTTGCTTACGTTCTTGTGCCTGCCTTTTGCCATCAGGTTAATTCTAGTGCTACCTGTACTTCTGTCTCTGATTGGAGCCTGTCTTTCCAGTTGTCTCGCTTTTGTTTGGTCTTCTAGGAGTCCAGATGTCTTTGTGGTTTTTTTCCAGCTGCCCTGATTACAGTGGTATCTCTAGGATGCCTCAGGATATGGTGCCTCCAAGGTAGCAGTCCAGCTAGATGTCTGCTGTTCTGGTTGCAGTGTCTCCTCTTGGATATCTCAGGGTATGTTGTCTGACACTCTGAGTTCAGTTGTTCCTCTGTGGCTCTGGGTTGAGCGGACCTTCCAGTATGTCTCAGGTGGAATCCGGGGTCCACACAACTGCAGACCTGGTAGAGGTCTGGTCTGGGACTCAGACCCTGCAGGCCTCAGACCGGAGGGGGGGCGAGCAGCAGAAGGAGCCTGCTAGTGCTGGCTATGGGTTCTATGGATCCCCCAGAATGTGTCTGGGGGACTCCTGGGTGCACTTATCCGCAGGCCTCAGACTGCAGGAGGGGCGAGCAGGGGAAGGGGCGTGCTAGCGCTGGCTATGGGTTCTATGGATCCCCCAGAATGTGTCTGGGGGGCTCCTGGGTGCACTTACCCGCAGGCCTCAGACTGCAGGAGGGGCGAGCAGCGGACGGGGAGTGCTAGCGCTGGCTATGGGTTCTATGGATCCCCCAGAATGTGTCTGGGGGGCTCCTAGGTGCACTCACTCGCAGGCCTCAGACTGCAAGAGGGGCGAGCAGCGGACGGGGCGTGCTAGCGCTGGCTATGGGTTCTATGGATCCCCCAGAATGTGTCTGGGGGGCTCCTGGGTGCACTTACCCGCAGGCCTCAGACTGCAAGAGGGGCGAGCAGCAGACAGGGCATGCTAGCGCTGGCTATGGGTTCTATGGATCCCCCAGAATGTGTCTGGGGGGCTCCTGGGTGCACTTACCCGCAGGCCTCAGACTGGAGGAGGCAGCCTTATTTATAATAGCCAAAAGCTGGAAAGAACCCAGATGCCCTTCAACAGAGGAATGGATACAAAAAAATGTGGTATATTTACACAATGGAATATTACTCAGCTATTAAAAATAATGAATTTGAGAAATTCTTAGGTAGATGGATGGAACTAGAAAATATCATCCTGAGTGAGGTAACCCAATCACAAAAGAACACACATGGTATTTACTCACTGATAAGCGGAGATTAGCCCAAAAGTTTGAAACAACAAAGATTCAACTACCAGATGACATGAAGCTCATGAAGAAGAAAGAACAAGTGAGGATGCCTAGGTCTTTCTTAGAAGAAGTAACTAAATACCCAAGGGAGCAAATATAGAGACAAAGTGTGAGACAGAATCTGAAGGAGAGGTTGTATGGAGACCATTCCACCTGGGTATTCATTCCATGTGCAGTCACCAAAAATAGATGCTGATATGGATGTCAGGAAGGGAAAGCTGACAGCAGCCTGATAAGGCTGTCTCCTTAGAGGTCCCCCAGAGTCTGACATACCCAGAGGCACATACTCTCAGCTAACCATTAATCTGATCAAAGGTTCCCAATGGAGAAGTTAGAGAGTAAACTGAAGGAGCCTAAAGGGTTGGTGCCCCCATGAGGAGAGCAACAATACCAGCCAGCCAGAGCTCCCCAGGGTCTAAACCACCAGCCTAGGAGCACATATGGAGAGACACATGACTCCAGCTGTATATGTAGGGGAGGATGGCCTTGTTGGGCATAGGTGGGAGACAAGGTCATTGGTACCTTGAAAGCTGGGCACTGAGTGGGAGGTTGGAGAATCTGAGGGTGGGGAGGGGGATTGGGGGGTAGGTGGGTAAACACCCCCATAAAAGTAGGAGGAGGAGGGATGGGATAAGGGGTTCCTGGGTGGTAGGATGAATGCGGTAAGGGGATAAAATTTGAAATGTAAATATATCCAATAAAAGAGGGGAAAAAAGAAAAGCGGTTAGAACCAACATTCTTAATAAATTGTCAGCCCTCTTTAAAAAAGAAACTATCTTGATACTAAAATTTGTTTTGAGAATTATATATTGCAGAATGATCAGCCTTGGTGTATCTACTCAACAAACAAGCTGGGCAGACCTGCTCAAACCTCTGAGGTCCAGGAATTCCATCTGGAGGCAGTGAAGACACAGCATCAGAGGCTTGTCAATTTGCCCTCCCCCCCCCCACTCCTCTTCTAATATCTCAACGCCCATAATCAGCTTGAAGAAGCTAATGAAGAGTCAGTGCCCCTATTCCCTGGGCTTGGGCACTAAGGTGGTAAATGTTGGGCTGTCTTTCTAGGGGAAAGTAGTGGTTTTGTGGGAATAGAGAGGATTAGCTAGGATTTATTGCATAGCCATTAGCTATTAGTAGAAATCTTTACAATTATTATCAAGATGAGGATATAAATTCTTAAATGGCACCAATTTACTTTGATTACAAATTTTAAGGTTTTCAATGGTACGAGCTTCTTATTGATATAAAAGTGAGATGAATATTGTTATTCTCATAGGCATTGTACCAGTATAACACACTTAGGAATACAAGGCTTAGACCCAGTCTTTCTTTAACTTTTTTCAACTGATTTGAGATGGATAGCCTGTGAGTTAAGGGACTATAGCAAATTCATGGCTTGGAGTTTATTGTTAGGGTGTTTCCTATGCTTTATTTAGAGATAGCTGAGTGGAGTTAACAGACAACAGTCCAGATTACCTTACATGGATAGTTGATTTTCAAAACATCAAAAATCCACAGAATTGACATGACAAACATTTCTGTATTAATATTCATTTTGATTAGAGACCTGTCTGCTCCTGACAGCTTCCTATATTGAATTCTAAGAAGAAATTGAGCGTCGTTGGAGTTACTCCAGTTGTGGTGAGACAGCCACTAGACAAGAATTGCCTCTCCCTATCTACAGACAAATTACAGTCCAGAAAAGGACACACTTGCAGAATAATCGACTGATTATATCTGCCTAGACAGAGTAATCAGCCCTTAATAATTCTGCAGCACTAAGGTCTGTCAGATGATCCTGGGCCAGAAGGCAGAAGAACAGATGCTCCAATATTCTGAAGTAGAGGGAGTGTCCAGGTGTTCAGAGGTCTCTATAAATTGGCTAGGTTTTAGAAGCTATGCTTTGTGCTTCCCACAATTATAGTTAACTCAGGCATTCTGGATTTCTGACAGGGTTGAAAACTTATAGCCTCATAGCCAATCCTGGCTATTTACCTTGAGAGAAAAGATTTGAGTGGATGGTCCTCAGCTGACATTTATCCTAAAGCCAGATTCATAACTAAATGTTTTAGTTAGGATAGATGACAGAGGTTCTGGTTAGTCAACAAAATGTTGGACTGGGTATTAGGACTATCTTGTACCTCACTGGTATAAATCGGCATATTTATGCTCTAATTGTATTTTGAGAGAAAAGTTTCAGTTTAACAGGAAGGGTGATATGTAGGAAGAGCTAAGGTGGGAGGAATATTGAGAGGAAGAGAAGGAGTAAGAAGAGGAGGAGAAGAAGGAGAGGAGAAGCTAGGTGATAAAAGAGAGAAAGAGGGGGAGACAGGGAGGCAGATGTTCATATATCTCCACCAGTCAAAGATAGTTGATATATCTAGGATGAGTAGTGGGTTACACCTCTGATTGAACAATTACAAACTTATAAAGCCTATGATTAACATTTTTTTAAAAAATGTATAAATGCAAAAAGGAAAAGGGGGCATGGGATAGGGATTTTCTAAGGGGGAGAATGGGGAAAGGGGATGGCATCTGAAGTGTAAATAAAATATCTAATAAAAAATAATAATTAAACTGCTACAAAACAAAAATGAAAGAAAGAGATGGAGGGAGGATGAGGGAAAGAAAAAAAGAAAAAAGAAGGAAAGAAAGAGAGAAGCATTTAAACTGTTTAGAAGGCTATAACTATTATTATTTGGTTTGAAGATGTTTAATTTACTCATTAAGCTTACAGCTAACTAGGACTTAGTTCCTGTTAGGACAATTCTGGTCCATAGGATTCATGGAGAGCAAAATTTTAAAAAATGTAACTATTGATAAAAAATGTAACTATTGATAAAAATGTTAAAGGTTTTAATGATTTTATACTATCTTCTATCATGGGTGTTTAAACAGTATGCATGATTGACACTGATATAGAAAACACATGGCATTCAACAAAATTTTACTGTCTATTTTCCCAATATGTTATTAAAATGTTCCTTTACATGTACAAAAGTCTTCTATCTATATCTTAAATAGGAGAGAGAATGAAGTTACTTTACGACTAGCATTTTAATGCAATTACCTAAGATGGGGGGGATTGGTATGAGCCAAATCAACATGAAAGCTGAGGAAGAGATTGAAGAAAGAGATCAGTCATGAATGCTTCTTTCTGGTATATTGGGCCTCTTCATACTTATTGTCAGGTTTTATGGAGCAGAACGCAACACAAATTTTTATTATGTTCATTTAGAGTTTCCTAAACAGATTCTAACTGGAAGAAAGATCTGCTTTCCTTTAAGAACAAATAAATGAGCAGTAAGAAACATTTTTGTTTCTACCTTAAGTGATTCAATGGACACAAGGCAGGGTAAGCTACTCCTACATGTCCCAGCTTAGCTCTTGGCAGTAATAACGAAAAACAAATTACCTTTATAGAGCAGACAATTCATGCTTAAGGAGGAAGATGTTGCCAACAATCAGAGATTATGCTAAAAGATGGAAAGATATAGACATCTGCAGAAAGTTCCTCCCAAGTCTTTGCAAAGCCTGAGGCTGAGGGGTGGGAGCCAATCAATAGAATCAAGTAGAATGGTTTTCAGAGCACACAGAGCCAAGGATAACTGGCATTCCCACCAGACAAAAATAAAAGATTAAAGTATAGATTACTGAGTACATCTAATCAATAATTATCAGTCAATCAACAAAGCAAGGAGCCATGAAATATGATGAGAAAAAAAAAAGAGAATCTTGAAGAGACATAGTGAATTGGTAAACAATGGAAATCAGGTGATTATTACAACAAGACCTCCGATGCTTATGAAAGTTGAGCAAAGTTTAAGCCTCCCAATAACAAAAATGACATACATTAAAAAACTAATCATCCAGAGATAAGAAATGCAATATCTCAAATTATATATAAATACTTGGTAGATTAAGAGCATTTAGACAAAGGAGAAGAATGATTGGTGCTCTTAAAATCATGACAGGAAAACTATTATTCACATGAGACAAATTGGTAAAAAAGATTACAGGTCAATGGATGAGGACTTAGCCATAGGAAAATGCAAAAGAATATTGAAATGCTTATAACTGGAAGCCAGAAGGAACTGAAAAGACAAAAAAAAGAGAGAAAGAATTCTCAAGAAGTATTAGCCCAATTTTTTAACATTTGATTTTCACCATGGATCTAAAAAATTCAATGAACTCCAACCAAGAAATGTAAAAAAAATAAAGTCAAAACTTTTCATAAATAACTTGTTTTAAACCAGGCATGAAGAGAAAGCCTTAACAGCAGCTCAGGGGATGAAACATAATAGATACACAGAAATCTGCCCATGTTTGCGTACACACTATATCCAGGTTACGTAATAAGCTCACGCACCTGTCAACCGAGGAGTGGCTAAAGAAGACGGGGTGTGAATATGCAATAGAATTATTCAGCCATGAAAATTGACCTGATCATTTCTAGTAAAACATGTTGAGCAATGTTAACCAAGATAAGGCAGACTCAGAAAGACAAATAGCAAATGTTTTCTCTCATATGCACAATGTGTGTGTGTGTGTGTGTGTGTGTGTCTGTGTGTCTGTGTGTCTGTGTATCTATGTGTTTCTGTGAAATTAGAAAGAAGACTATTTATTAAAATGAAGTGGACCATCAGGAGGATGGAATAACAAAGGAATACAACAAATATATATTATAAACATTCTTTTTTAGTTTTTTACAGTTAACTTTTTAATAAGCTGTAAATAAAACCCTCATGTTGTTTCTGATAGATTGCTTTTTAAACAAATATTGTTAGGAACATTTGTCTGTGAGTGTTATAAACATTTATCTTTTTTATTTATTTTTTATTGGATATTTTATTTACATTTCAAATATGATTTCCTTTCTCCATTTCCCACTCACCCAGGAACACCCCTATCCAATTCCCTGTCCTCCTGCTTCTGTGAGCATGTATCCCCACCTACCTGACCATTCCCACCACCCCACCCACGAATTCCCCCACATTGGGGCATCCAGCCTTCACTGGACCAAGGACTTCCTCTCCCACCTATGCTCTACAATGCCATCCTCTACTACATATACAGCTGGAGCCATGGGTCTATCCCCATGTGCTCATAGAGAGGTGGTTTAGACCCTGGGAGCTCTAGTTGGTTGGTATTGTTGCCCTCCCCATGTGGCCACAAACCCTTTCAGCTCCTTCTCTCAGTCTTCTCTCTCACTGCTCCATTGGGAACCCCATGATGAGTTCAATTGTTAGATGTGAGCATCCATCTGTCTCTGTATATGTCAGGCTCTGGCAGACTGGCAGACCTCTAAGGAGACAGCTATATCAGGCTCCTGTCAGCAAGCACTTCCTGGCATCCACATCAGCATCAACCTTTGGTGATGGCACATAGGGTAGATACCCAGATGGAATGGTCTCCAGACAGCCCCTCTTTCAGTTTCTGTCCCACGCTGTCTCCATATTTTCTCCCTTGAGTATTTTGTTACTCCTTCTAAGAAGGACCAAAGCACCCACACTTGTTCTTCCTTCTTCATGAACTTCATGTGGTCCGTGAATTGTATCTTTGATATTGTGAGATTTTGGGCTAATATCCAATTCTCAGTGAGTGAATACCATGTGAGTTCTTTTGTGATTGGGTTACCTCACTCAGGATGATAATTTCTAGTTCCATCCTTTTGCCTAAAAATTTCTCAAATTCATTGTTTTTAATAGCTGAGTAGTATTCCATTGTATAAATGTATCCATTCCTCTGTTAAAGGACATCTGGGTTCATTCCAGCTTCTGGCTATTATAAATAAGGCTGCTATGAATATAGTGGAGCATATGTCCTTGTTATATGTTGGAGCATCTTCTGGCTATATGCCCAGGAGTGGTATAGTTGGGTCCTCAGGTAATGCTATGTCCAATTTTCTGAGGAACCACCAGGCTGATTTCCAGAGTGGTTGTATCAGCTTACAATCCCACCAACAATGGAGAAGTGTTCCTCTTTCTCCACATCCTCTCCAGCATCTACTATCACCTGAGTTTTAGATCTTACTCATTCTGACTGGTGTGAGGTAGAATCTCAGGGTTGTTTTGATTTGCATTTTCCTGATGACTAAGGATAGTGAACATTTCTTTAGGTACTTCTTGGCCATTCGAGTTTCCTCAGCTGAGAATTCTTTGTTTAGCTCTGTACCCCATTTTTAATAGAGTTATTTGGTTGTCTTTTTATTGGGGAATTGAGTCCATTGATGATAAGATATATTAAGGAAAATGATTGTTTCTTACTGTTATATTTGTTATTAGAGGTGGAATTATGTTTGTGTAGCTATCTTCTTTTGGGTTTGTTGGAAGATTACTTTCTTGCTTTTTCTAGATTGTAGTTTCCCTCCTTGTGTTGGAGCTTTCCATCAATTATCCTTTGAAGTGCTGGATTTGTGGGAAGATATTGTGTAAATTTGGTTTTGTCATGGAATATCTTGGTTTCTACATCTATAGTGATTGAGAGGTTTGCTGGGTATAGTAGTCTGGGATGGCATTTGTGTTCTCTTATGGTCTGTATGATATCAGTCCAGGATCTTCTGGATTTTATAGTCTCTGGTGAGAAGTCTGGTGTAATTCTTATAGGTCTGCCTTTATATGTTACTTTACCTTTTCCTTTACTGCTTTTAGTATTTTTTCTTTGTTTTGTGCATTTGATGTTTTGATTATTATGTGACAGGAGGAATTTCTTTTCTTCTCTAGTCTATTTGGAGTTCTGTAGGTTTCTTGTATGTTCATAGGCTTCTCTTTCTTTAGGTTAGAGAAGATTTCCTCTATAATTTTGTTGAAGATATTTACTGGCCCTTTATGTTGGCAATCTTCACTCTCATCTATACCTGTTATCCTTAGGTTTGGTCTTCTCATTGTGTACTGGATTTCCTGGATGTTTTTGGGTTAGGAGCTTTTTGCATTTTTCATTTTCTTTGACAGTTGTGTCAATGTTTTCCATGGTATCTTCTGCACATGAGATTCTCTCTTCCATGTCTTGTATTTTCTTGGTGATGCTGGAGTCTGACTCCTGGTTTCTTTCCTAAGTTTTCTATTTCCAGGGTAGTCTCCCTTTGAAATTTCTTTATTGTTTCTACTTCCATTTTTGGATCCTGGAGTTTTTGTTTAATTCCTTCACCTTTTTGGTTGTGCTTCCTTACAATTCTTTAATGGATTTTTGTGTTTCCTCTTTAAAGGCTTCTACCTGTTTACCTGTGTTCTCTTATATTTCTTAAAGAAAATGTCCATCTTAAAGTCCTCTATCATCCTCATGAAAATTGATTTTAATTCTGAATCCTGCTTTTCCAGTGTGATGAGGTGTCCAGGACGTGCTATGGTGGGAGAACTGGGTTCTGATGATGCCAGGTAACTTTGGTTTCTGTTGCTTATGTTCTTGTACTTGCCTTTTGCCATGTGTTTAACTCTAGTGCTACCTGCATGCACTGTCTCTGACTGAAGCCTGTCTTTCCAGTTACCTGTCTTGTGTCAGAACTCCTCAGAGTCCAGATGTCTCTGTGATCCTGTGATTCTGTGATCCTGAGCTTCTGGGTGGAAGAACTCCTGGGACTCAGGCTGCCTCTGGCATCCTAAAATCCTGCTGCTCTGAGTGCAGTGGTTCATTCAGTGCTCTGAGTACAGTGGTTCCTCTAGGATGGCTCAGGATATGGTGGTACCTTCATCGGAGCAGACCAGCTAGGTGTCTGCCCCAGCCAAAGGGACCAAGCAAGGAGAGGAGGGGGAGTGGTATTCCAGAGGGGCAGGGTTTGGGTGGCTGATGGGTCCTGAGTACCACTGGCTCCCAGTTTTGGGTCTGGGGGGTAGGGTAGTGGGAGACAGTTCTTACTTGCTGCTCTGAGTACAGTGGCTCCTGTAGAATGGCTCAGGATATGGTGTCTTTAAGAGAGCAGACTGGCTAGGTCTATTATAAACATTCTTGAAAACATCATAATAAAACCTATTATTTTCCACAACCATTATATGCTAATTAATATTCTATAAATAAAGTAGTGCAATCCAAAGCAAGTAATGATATCTTCAAAAATAACTAAAAGAAAAATATCAACAGTAAATAGATCTTTCAATAATGACAAGATGAAGCTATCTTTTCAAGCATACAAAAGCTGAAACAATTTATCATCAATAGACCATTGTTATAAGAACCATTAAAGGAAGTTGTGGGACTCGCAGCAAGAAAAATGGTATTTAAGGGACATCTAGGATAATTCAAACTAAAAAAGAAAACTAGAGACACTGTGTGGGCAAGTGTAATACCTAAATCCTCATGCTTGTAATAGATTAAAATAAGGACAGGTAAATTTGTTACACTGCTGGCTGGAGTGTTATTGTAACTGTATTAGCTGATGGTAAGTAATAATGATTTTATTATTGCTGGTGGCTGGTTCAGTAGTCCTGATGTTATAAGCCATTCTTGAATGATCCTAGTGGGCTCATGCTCAGAGCTCTGCAGTTCTCTAGCAAATCAATTTTAATACAGCTGATCTAGAACTGTATCTGTTCAGATGTTTACCTCTGATCTGTGATCTCTCTCTCCCTCTCTCTCTCTCTCTCTCTCTCTCTCTCTCTCTCTCTCTCTCTCTCTCTCTCTCTCTCTCTCTTGGCAGCAGATTATCCTGTATATCATTATGAAGTAAAAGAGGTCTATAATGAAGTATGACCAATTGCTCAAAAGGCAAGAGAATCTTTTGCAAGGTGCTGCTTGTATTAAATTTGTCAACTTCCCACAGCATAAACATAGAACAAACTCACATGGACAACTTCAAAAATTAGTCTTCAAAAACTACAATGAATTTAACTTTAGAGAAAAAATTCATGACTATAAGAAAATATAATTAGTAATGAATCAATCTACTTTAGTAACAGAGAGTTGATCTACCTATCAAATAACACACACACACAAAGTAATCGAAATAGTTTATTTGCTTATCTCTTTCTTATCATAGCCAATGACTTCATTACTATAGACCTGAGAAGGTTGAGGATTACACAAAGCTATCTTTACATGAGACAGGACCTGGATGCTCTAGAAATTTGAGAAACACCTTGAACAGGGCAAATATGAGGTAGTTACAGAGGGTAAAAAATGAGAGTCAGGAAAGAAATGTAAGATATAATGAGCACAGTCTGATAACAAAGGCTCATGTTTCCTTGGGGAAATTTTATATTGCCTTTCTCTGGTTTTCAATCCATAGAAGTAGCTAAGATTGTAAAATAAATATGCAAGGCAGAAACCCAAAACTGAATCTGAAAAATGGGTATTAAACACTGTCTAAGGGAGAAGCAAGTGTTTATTATGACCTGTGTTAAAAAAAAAAAAAAAAAAAAAAAAAAGGAGTTACAGCCCTTCTAATAGAAGATAACTAAAATGAAAGGGGAAAGAAATTCCAGACTCCACAACTGAATTTAAATGATTCAGTGAAATAACAACTTTGGTTCCTTCTACAACTTACTTAGCTCAAGCCACAATCCCCTAACACTCCTGCTCAAGAGATCTAACAATGAGTTCTGCTGTCAACCTTCAGAAAAAAAAATACATTTAATTGTATTAAATACAATTAAACTGTAGTTCTGCTTGAGCGGTACAGACAATGGTGTTCATTATTACATTCAAGAAAAATGTGTTTAATTTTCTAGTGAACTGATCTCATGCAAATTGAAATTGGCAAATTAAAATATTTTTAAAAACAAATTATATTTGAAATTGTATGTGTTTTATGTTAAGGAACATGGACTCCATGAAGTAAATGACATTCATATTCTTCAAAATCAAATTCATTTGTTCATGAATTGAATAAAAGAAATTTAAGAGAAAAGAGAAACAAAAAGAGGGAGGGGAAGGAAGGGAGGAAATCATAGTATAACCTTCTTTGGAAAATATGCAAATATTTTTGAACAATTAGAAAATACTAAGATTTAGTCTGGAAATAGAATTGATAGTTTTCCAAGACTGGAATATTATTATAATATCCAATATACTATACTATTTGATGTTTCTAGTTCCATTCAAATCATCAAAGAAAATTAATAAATTATTAAAGAATATAGTTATATGATAATCAACAGCATTAAGTAATAGCTTCAGACTTAACTTTTGCACACAGCTTTCATGATATCAAAGTAGAATCTGGGCTAGGGGGAAACAGGAGAGACATATGAAAAAGTAATGGATGAATATGGTCAAAATACACTATATAGAAATGACACAGATTGCTCTGCAGTTAAGAGCACTTGCTTCTCTCCTTGAGGGCCAAAGTTCAATTCCCAACACCCACATAACCATCTGTAATTCCAGTTTCAGGACTCTTCTCCCCCCAGTGGATAAAAACTAGGCACACATATGGCACATAGACAAAGATGAGTCAAACCATTCAGACACATAAAATTTTTAAATGCACTATATACATGTATGAAAATTAAAAATAAAATGCAGTTGTTCAGATTAAAATCATGGCTATATATAAATTATATATCTATAATTTTTTATAAAACAAGATATTTTCAGAGCATTTACTCAAAGAGATGCCAAATTCCTACCTTTGGGCCAAATCCTGCTGCCTGTTTCTGCTAGTAAATCTTTCCTGAAATGCAGCTAAGACCCATGATATTCATGTAGTATCTATCATTTTCTCTAGCCTATAATACAGGAGTTCTCAGCCTATGGGCTGCAAGCCCTTTGAGGGTTCTGTATCAATGTCCTTCATATCAGATATTTATATTACAATTCATAAAAGTAGCAAAATTGCAATTATAAAATAGCAATAAAATAATTTTATGGTTGTGACTCACCACAACATGAGGGACTGTTAATGGATGGCAGCGTTAGGAAGGCTGAGAAGGTTACCCCTGCTAGAATGGAAGAGCTTTGAAAGAAACCAGTTGGACCTCAAAACCTAAAATTTGTGCTACTTATCCTTGTACAGAGAGATTTTCCTCAGCCCTGATTTGGTGGACAGAGCAGCTTTGAAGTTAAGCAAGCCTGGATACTCTTCTCAGCCTTAATAATTGTATCTCTAAGTGTCAACTTTTCAATTTATTTGTTACTGGTTGTTATTATTTTTAAGATGGGATCTTTCTACAAAATCCTGGATGTCCTGTTGGCTTCAAACTCACAGAGATGCACCTGCCTCTGCCTCCCTCAAAACCATGTGCTACCACATCAGGTATGTTTCAACATTTTTAACGGGTAAAAGAATTAATAATATCCTTGATGAGAGATAAAGACTGCACTTATCTCTGGGTATGAGGATAAATGTTGTTTGTTGCTAGAAATCATTGCTGGTTTAGAAAACTAGTTGTTGTAGATTCTCCAATATCTATGACTCCACTAGCACTGAGTAGATAGTTAGGTTTCTAGTACCAGGCACAGCCTAATGTCAAGAGGATTCTAGGATAGGCTAAGGGCAGGGGGTGGGAGGGTGAGGGAGTGGGAACATCCTCTTGGAGACAGGGGAAGGAGGAATGGGATGAGAAACTGTAGAGGGAAGAATGGGAGGGGTATAACGACTGGACTGTAAAAATAAGACTAAAGAAAATTTTTAAAAGAAAAAAAAGAAAGAAAATACCAGATCTTATAGAGGCACTTGCTCAGTTCAAATAACTCTAACTTGTGTCAAGTTGACATAAAAGTAGCCAACAATTTTTTTAAAATAAATGAAGTCATTGCTAATCTTCTAGTTAGGCCCTAAATATGAAAAAAGAAAAACTATAACTCTAGGGAAAACAATTTTTTGTGTAATTTAATGGTAAAGGAAAACCTAAATAAGACAGACCAAAATGATTTGATTTTTCTAGGAAATGAAATGGTTCACGAAGTTTTTGTAAATAAGTAATTATAGTGATGGTCTTTCATTCTTATAACAACATTTTTAAAAACTATTGCAAAACAATAATCCAGAAAAAAACCAAGAAAATCAGAAAATAAGTGAAATATATTACTGTGGAACTAATATAAGGAGAAATGCCAATACCTGACACATATGTGGACCTCACACTGCAAACGGTATGGGGAAATGGGACATGAAAAAGTCCTTACTATTTTGTTGCCATTTAAGCATTAAAATTGAAAGGCTTATCATGTGCTCATCTAACCCAATTAGAAATTCAGCATCTTTATCATTTACCTGAAATTTTACTTTTGACTAGTGTGACATTTGCTCAGATCTTTGTTATTTACTATTTTTATTTTACCTTGTCATTTGTTGTTTATTATGTATTAGTTACTTACAATTTTGTGTTTAGTTTGATTTTATTTGCTGGGAGAAAAAAAATGATCACTGGTTTTGACATTTCTTTTTGTCTACTGTAAACACTGGCGACTAAATCTCCTCCCCCACAGGACTCAGGCTGGATACAATGTACACAATTTGATTTGCTACGCTTTGGTTTTCACTTATTAGCTCCTTTAAAGCATGTTTCTATCTACAAGTATTTGGAGATTTTTCAGATATCTTTGTTTTATTAATTTTCATGTTCACTGACTTGTGGGTAAGCAACATACTACATATCAGGTTGATGTCTTTAAACTTATATAAACTTGTTTTTTTGTTGAAGGTGTGATGATTTTTTTGAATTGCACATAAGTTCAAAAATAATATATATTCTACAGACACTCCTTACTCCATCCCTTCCTGTTTTTCTCTTTATCAGTTAAATATTTTTTCAATCTACTTTGCCCTCTGGGTGTTCTATTAGGTATAACTTGTTTGTTTTTAATGGTTTTTCCAAAAGTTAAAATATATGTCTCTAACATCTTACATTCTAACTTCAGTTACAATAACTTACAAAGTGTCTGTTTTAAATCTCACCACTGTTTTTGTATTGCTAGCATGAATTTTTCTGTAGATATTATAAACAGGAATAAATTTAGTTTTTTTTCCTTTCTCAGCCAAGTATCATTCCAGTACACACAAAGATAAGAATATTTTTTAAGTGTTAAATGTATTTTATGTGCCCATGTGTGTAAGTGCATTCACCCATGAGGCTGTACATGGAGATCAGAGGTTGATGTCAGTATGTATGAATGAGTATCCTAGCACACACACATGCACACATGCATTCAAGCTCTCTTACTGAACCCATGGATTGTTTAGTCTGGCTAGCTAGGAAACTCCCAGGATCTGCTTGTCTCCACATCAAGGCCTTAATGCTGGAGTTCTAGGAACATGCCAGCACACACAGATTTTATATGCATGCTGGGAATTGGAACTTAGGTCCTCATGCTTGTACAACAAGCTTTTAACCCACTGACTCATCTCCTCCACCAGAAAAAAAAATTAAAATACCCACATACTGTTGCTATTGATGTTTTCCTTTTATATAAATCCCGTCTTGATTTGCTTTTTGTTGTCACTGCTTTTGTTTCATCTGATGATTCCTCATGTATGCTAGGTAAATGCACTCCCACTGAGCTCTCCCATAGTTCTCCCAACTGGTGTCATTTACCTCCGATCTGAAGATGACTAAAACTAATTATATGCATGTATGAAATAGATGAGAAAGAAAAATGTTTGATGTTTCACATCAAAAAGAGGTTAATTTTTATTTATAAGTTAATGTAAGCTTATTTTATCATCGTACAAATGGCATTTTTCTCCTATGTAGCTAGAAGCATTCTTGTTACTATATATTATTACATGTGATTTTTATCTGGCTGCCTTCAATGTTTTCTCTTCATCAATTCTATGAACATCATAGTTTGACAATGGTTTTAGTCTGGTAAGTCCTACTTGCTGTCTTTCAAGATAGGTAAGCAAGTTTTAAATTTCTTTTTTCTTATCAACTTTGAAAATTTTCACCCTGTCATTGTTAAGAATTTTTTGTTCTGCTGAATGTCACTTTCTCCCTGGTTCTGTGTGTTTGTCGGTTAGTTGGTTTGTACTAAAGACTAAACTGGAGCCTTGCAAATATAGGCAAGTGCTCTACAGCCGAGCTTTCTGCCCACGCTCTGACTCCCTTTGTGATCCCATGTTACACAACTTAGGACAGCGTGATTGCTGCAATCATCACTGAAGCTCTTATCTGTTGGTTTCAGCTTCCTTTTGCATGGCTTCCTTTGTCCTTTCCCCTAACTCACTACTATTTTTTTTCTGTATTGACCTCTCTTCTTTAAACCTATGCAGTATATTTTTCAGATGGACCAATTTTTATTTCTAGATTAACTATGATCATTACAATATGTTACTTTCCTATTGCTGTGATAAAATACCATGACCAAAGGAACATATAGAAGGAAAGGTTTTATTTAACTTATCATTCCAATGGCAAAACAGTCTGTAATAGCTGGAAGCATACCAGCAAGCTGCTGTCGTGGCAACAGAAACTGGATGCTGAAAGTTCACATCTTGAACCAAAAACACAAAAAAAGAAAGCGAACTAGAAACACAGGAGTCTTTAAACCCTCAAAGCCTGCCTCTAGGAAAGTAATTCCCTTCCCAAATAGCACCACCAATTAAAAACCAAGTATTTAAAGATCTGTGCTTATGAGGGACATTTTTATTCAAACCACCATATTGTCATTTATATTTTCCTTTCTGTTGTGGCCTGAGCTGCCCCATGTTTGGGGGCCAGAAATGTTGCAGCCTGAGCTATCAATGTTGGAACCCTCACTGCCAAAAGCCTTGGGAGATAAACTGTTAGAGCCTGCACTGCCCCAAGCTGCTCAAGTCTGTGAGTCGGGGTTCAGCAAGAGAGAGAGTGAGGATGGACGTGAAGAATGGAGATGAGACAGAGTGTGATTCAATCCCGTGTATTCTTCAGTCTCTCTTCCTAGTCCAATTCCCAAGTCTTGAGTTCCTAGTCCCTAGTTCCTAGTTCCTAGTCCCTAGTGTCTTCAAGTTCCAAGTTCTTTCTCCAAGTGCTAAGTGCCTACTACTTAATAATAATTCTTCTGAGTTCTCTAGTCCAAGTGCCTTCTTCCTCAATGCCTAATTCCTACTCCAAGTTGTACTCTACTCTTCTGTCTGCCTCTCACCTTTTATATGTCTCACTTCTAAGCCATGCCCTTAAGTCGCGCCCTTAAGTCACACCTTTAGGTCTTATCTCTAAATCTGATCTCTAAGTCACGCCCTTAAGTCTGGTTCTAAATCATACCTTTAAGTCTCACACACCCAAGGGAAGATACTGGGTATCTAAAACAAGATGTTATCAGAGTGTACTCAGCTGTTGTAGGCTGATGTAATCAAGTCTCTTTTCAGGGTATATGGGGTATATGGCTCAAGGTGGCTGCAAGGATGATAGCTGCCTTCTGTAGGTTCCCCACAAGGAACATTTTCATTCAAACCACCATATTGTCATTTATATATTTCTTTCTCTGTTGTTTGGTGGGGAGGTGGATGGAGATTGAGACACGACATCTCTGTGAAACAATCCTACCTGTTCTGAAAATCACTCTGTAGACCAGACTGACCTCAAACTCACAGAGATCTGCTGTGTCTGCCTCCTTAGTACTGGAATTTTTGGTGTGTGCCACCATGGCCCAGCTATATAATTCTTTTTATGTCTTCCAGCTTTAAATCTACCAGACTCTTGGACCTGGTATAGACATGTTCCATTTGTCTATTAAAATTCTTTTTACTAATCATAGGAATATAGTTTTGGTTTGATTTGTCTGTTTTACACTCTTGTCTTAGAGTATTGCTGTGATAAAACACTATCACCAAAAGCAAACTTGGAAGGAAAGGCTTCATTTCACTCATAATTCCATAAAACAATTCATCATCAAAAGCAGTGAGGGCAGGAACTCAAACACAGCAGGATCCTGAAGGCAGGAGCTGATGCAGAGGCCATGGAGAAATGCTGCTTACTAGCTTGCTCGTCATCAATTGCTTAGACTGCTATTTTATAGAACTGAGGGCATCGCCCCAGGAATGGACAGAACCAAGGACAGTCATCCCAGGAATGGATGGCCCCAACCACAATGGGTTAGGCCCTCCAGGATCAATAACTAACTAAGGAAATGCTTTAGAAGTAGATCTTACAGAGTTATTTTCTCAATTGAGGTTTCCTCCTTTCAGGTAACTTTAGCGTATGTCAAATTGACATAAAATTTACTATCACTAACCCTGGACATAATTATAACTGTTACAAATCTCTTATCTGATAAATCTATTGTACCTATAATGGGGGATCAGAATATAGGACAGATTTCTCTACCTTATCTCTTCCATATAGATTAGTTTTGCTCAATATGTAATGGATGGTACATGTTTGTGTGCCTGGGTTTTATTAGCTTCTTGAACTGAATACTGAACTTCATTCTATCCTCATAGAAATTGCTTGATCCTTTGGATCTTCATTTTGTGGTATGTCTGGTGGTTCAAGAGTCTAATTTCACTCTGAGGCTAATTTGTCCTAGTTCTGAAGAAGGGCATATGTTAATTAGGGTTTCTATTGCTATGATAAAATACCACAATGAAAGCAACTTGGGGAGGAAAGTGTTTATTTCACTTATGTTTCCACATCACAGTCCATCACGGAAGGAATTCAAGGTTGGAATTCAAGGCAGGAGCCTAGAAGTTGGAGCTGAGGCAGAGGCCATGACGGAATACTGCTTACATATTTGCTCCAAACAACTTACTCAGTCTGCTTTCTTATACACTGCAGGACCACCAACCCAGGGTTTATATCACCCATGAGACAATGGACATCTTAATTACTACCCTATTGCTCTGACAAAATGTCATGACCAGGAAATTATAAAAGAAAGCATTTAATTTGACTTTCAATTACAGAGGATTAAGGTTCATAATGGCAGAGCAAAGGAACAGCTCAGAGCTCACATTTTGATCTACAACCACAAAGCCGAAAGTCAGAATCACAGGACTCTTGAAACCCCAAAGCCAGCTCCCAGTATCACAGCTCCTCCAGCAAGCCATACCTTCTAATTCTTCCAAACATTTCCACCAACTGTGGGGTGGGAGATATTCAAATGTATGTGCCTATGGAGGCCATTCTTAACCAAATCACTACACTGAACCTTCAAATATAAATCACTAATGAAGAAAACGCAAAATGCACTACAGATTTACCTGTAGGTAAATCTTATGGAGTCATTCTCCCAAATGTGAGTCCCCCTTCCGAAATGACTGTAACTTGCCTCTCTACTGAATGCCTAGGGCCATTGCATGGTGACTGCTTAGAACTGGAATGTGTCCTAGCACAGTGCAAACTGGCAACTCCCCAGTATTTGTCCTTTGTCTGATATTTGCTCTTTACTGGGCCTCCCAGATGCCCAATCTGCATACTCATGAGTCAATATTTGAACTGAGAACTGAGTCTTCTTCTGCACAAACTCCTGACCTCCTCCCCATCATCATATTATGATCATTATTCTTTCAGTCCCCAAATTTCAACTGCACCATTACTCAAAATGCTAATCACATTTATTAATAACTAACCCTGTGTTATTTATTAATAATTCACAGAAGCTGGTTAGTTCTATGTGACCTCATCTTCACTGAAAGTGTTGCTAAGAAGAAACCCATCACCTCATATCTGAGTGTATCTCACATAGGGCCTGATAAGCCTATTCTCTGCCACTCTAGAAGCAACACTGAGAGCCAGCTCAGTGAAAACGAAAACGACTTGCTGTTCTCGATGATTGTGTAAAAGTTGTAGCTGGACATTCACAAAAATCTGTCTTCTCAGCATCATATAAGGAAGAAAAGCCCAGCATATGATCTTTTCACATTGAATTGAAAATTCACTTTGAATTTTTCTGGATACAAATGGTTTCAGGCAAAAAAGATGAGTTAGAGACAGGGCTACAATTACAATTACTTGTAATTGTAGAGTGAAAAATTATAAAGGCCATTTTATGAAATATGTGTAGATTTCTTTGCCCTTAGACCTGGGCAGAAAAATGCAGGTCCCAGAACACGGAACTGAAAATAAGATTTCAGTCCTTCACTACCCCAGGACACTTGCTGGATGAATTACATTCCTCAAGCCTCAGGCAGTAGACCCACCTATGAGTGGGAGAGGCCCAAGGCAGGAAGACACATTCCTGACTACAGATAAAGATGCTGCCATCTAGGTGGGGCTATAACCAGAAGAAGTGAAGATAGTTAATCTGAAATAGTTGGTAAATGACAGGGTGGGACACAGTGACATGGTAAACCATTCAGGGTGGGTTTCTCTGGAATGTTTCACTATTCTTATGTTATGTATCCTTGGCAACCCCTCACCCCATCCCCACTCCCCTGGTTTGTGGTTTTCCTTTTTAAAAGACCCCTTAACCCATCACTCGGGGCCAAACCTTGCTCTTGAGAGAGAGTTTGTGGTTTGACCGCCGGCCAACTTCCCTAATAAAGCCTCTGCTGATTGCATCCAGGTATGGTTTCTTGTGATCTTTGGGTGGTCGTGATTTCCTGAGACTTGAGGAAGGGTCTCCCGAGTATGGGGATCTTCATAATCAGCATATACCGCTATTCTCAGAAAGTGAGGGAGTCTAGGGAAAGAATGAGTGAGTTTGTCATCTTTGGGGGGTGCTAAGGTTACAGTCATTAAAACTACTATTAAAGTTTCTTTCCCATCAGGACAACTAATTTTTCTTATATTTTAAGATTAAAGCAATTAAGAGGTAAAATAAAAATTAATATGCCCATACATGGGGCAATGTGATATTTTTAAAAAGTTGTTAAAAGACCCTCTCCCTCAAAAAAATTAAGATAAGATTAGGTAAATTATCCCAAGCCCTTATGTTAAAAGGCAAAAATTGGCAGTCAATATACATTTAGCCTATTTCATTGCCTAGATTATTATGTTAATGTTATTATGCATATTATTATGCATATTATGATGATAATATTATTAACATTATCATTATTAATTATTCTGTTGTTGTATTGTTTTGAATTTTTGTTTTGTTTTTCATTTACAGTGATTTTTATATCCATTTAGAAGATCTCAGTTTTATATGCCTTGTTGATACAATTCAAGATAAATTTTTAAGGAAAATTACAAAGTTACAAATCCAAAATCCCCAAAACTCCCTAGAACCTACTGAGAGGTGAATGAAAAGAACAACTCACTCTTATTAATAACCTCATAAGAAAATTGCATCTCTTTAATTGCATAGTGTATACACAGATACTTCATGTACCCCACTTTACTGTAAGTGACTGTTGTGCTGTAATTGGTTGATGCTTCATCTTATCCCTGCTTAGTCTGTAGCATCTGTGTAATTTGGTTGAATGCCCAATCTTTGGGAATAAAATAACTAATATTCCTAAAGCAATGCACTGGGCAATCTCCTAAGCACTTTATGTGTATTAACTCACTGAATCTTGTTAACATTATATGAAGTAGATGTTATCCTATATTTTCTACATGTTGTAGACAGAAATACTACAGCTCAGAGAAGCCCATACCTCATCTAAGTGATAGAACCAGCTGATGAACCCAGAAACAGACTTTAACATTATAGTGTTCCACTTCTCGACCATATACATGGATATTAAGGAAAAGCACATAATTTTGCTAAATAATATGGGCACCAAGTTATCTGAAGTATCTGGGTGCAAAAGCATCTCTTCAATACTGATTGTCTCATGTTGCATATAAGAACTAATGAGACTCTTTAAAGCTATGACTCTGAGGATAAACTTGATTATTTTACATCTCTCTCTTGATCCTAATGCTATAATTGGATACCTTTTGCCATGGTGAAAAGATGAAGATGAACCAGAATGCACAGCCAATGAAAACTGCTTGGAGTGAGTGTTTGTGAGTGTTGACTTTGTAACCACACCAAAACGTCCTGTAAAATAGGGACAACCAAGATGATGTCTGTCTTTATGAGGTTGTCCTAAGGATACTATCAAAGTCAGAACTACAGAGGAGGGTGAGAAAAGTTCTCAGGGCAGTAAAACTAACAGGTGCAGGTAATCAGAGAACACTTCATTTAGTTAAGAAGCATCTTTGCCATCAAACATTAAATACTAAATATAAAAATACCCGAACACATTCTGAGGACTCAAACACAATAGGATTATGCTGACGTCAGGCATTTGTGTGGTTTTTGAAAGCTTCCATAGTGCTTCTGATGTTCAGCCAATGGTGAGTCTTAGAGGAGAAAGTACAGCAATGAGGGAAATGCAGGGCTATAGGGATACATGACCCTGTTATATATCAGACACCTGTCATAGTTTGCAGAGTGGTAGGACACAGAAAACTTTACATCAAGTGTTCAGTTTAAGCTGAGACTTGGGAAAAAAGAGAGTTTAGTAGCTAAGAGAAAACACAGTAAAATATTTTTCTTTTTTATTTATTTTTTTATATTTTATTTACATTTCAGATGGCATCCCCTTTCCCCATTTCCCCTCCCTAGAAAACCCCTATCCCATGCCCCCTTTTCCTTTTTGCTTTTATACATTTTTTAAAATGTTAATCAAAGGCTTTATAAGTTTGGTAATACTCAATCAGAAGTGTAACCCAAAACCCAACCTAGATATATAAACTATCTTTGACTGGTGGAGACACGTGAACATCTGCCTCCAAGACGCCCTTTCTCTCTCTTTCTCTCTCTCATCACCTAGCTTCACCCTTCCTGTTAAAATGCTTGACAAACAAGTAAAAGACTCTGAGTTCAGAGCCCCAGGCCCACATAGAATATGAGTGTGGACATGCTGACCTGTAAATCAGTACTAGAGTTGGAGCAAAGAGGAGCCCAGGACTCCCCCAACCCCAGTCTACCTAAAATGTCATACTCTAAATCCAGTAGTAAAATGACTAAAGAAATTCCAGCCACAAGAATAATGAGCTATATTTAAATTCCTGTCGGGAAGTGCTCACCTCATGCTACATATGTACTAATATAGCTTAGAAGAATGAGATCTGCAAAATTGCTTGTGCTTTAATTTAGAAAAAACAGGTTTTCTAGATTATGTCCATAAACCCATTCTGTTTACTCAGTTACTTAATTTAAATTCCTGGTGTCAGACCTGTATTGGAAGCTATTTTGTGAGCAGAAGTATTCATTTAAAATTAAATTTCAGTTACATGAATTATACATGAATATATTCCGTATATAAACAATTAAAAGATCAGACATAATTTAATTTCTTTGCCTATCTTGAGTTCTTCTTCTGATATTGCCACTATTGCCAATTTTGTTATATGTCTTTCTAGGCTTTCTTATATACATATATAAATTACACAACATTTTTACATATAAAATTTATAAAAATAAAATATAGCTATAGAAACAAAACTAACATCACAGTGATTTTCTGTTCCCTATAGTTTTACTGGAGTTTGAATATTACCTTGAATTAAACAGATTAATAAGTATAAAAGAATGGTGATTTAAAAGATTACTTTTTCAGGCTCCTATGTAGAGCAGACTTTTTGACTTTGGATGAATCGGTATTTTCTGTGTGAGTGAGTGTGTGTGTGTGTGTGTGTGTGTGTGTGTGTGTGTGTGTCTGTGCATGTACGTTATGTGTGCAGGTGTGTATCTGTAGTTATAAATATTTAATTCCCAGCATAGGGTTACTACCCACCTCAATGGTTTATGTTCCCAGATGAAAGACACACGCACAGCCTTGTTCCTACCTATAACTTCAAGTTACTACTTAGTAATTTCTATGTTTCATCTTGGCTGCTCTTGACCCAGTTGAGCAGCCCTCTGGGCCATGTTCTCTTGGCCCTGTTACATGGTTGTTCTTCTCCTTCCTGCAGGTTCTTCTTCCATGGCAGCTCTGTCTGTCCTGCTACTTCCTCATGATCCCAAGCCCAAAAACCTAACCCTGCCTGTTTCCCTTCTCCCCAACTATTAGGTGCTGGCATCTTTGTTTACCAATCAGAATTAACTGAGGGCAGGTGCCCAAAAGCTACATGCTGACTCCAAATTTTGGAAGCCAGCACTTAGCCTTAGAATACAAGCAGTGTTAGGCCAACCCACTACATATATCTATACATATTTATATGATATAGATAATACACACACACATATATGGCATCTATTATAACACACGTGTGTGAGAGAGAGAGGGGGAGAAAGAGAGAAGAGAGAGAGAAAAAGAAAGAGAGAGAGTGAGAGAGAGAGAGAGAGATTTGCAAAGGATCATATGTTGAGTTGATTGATAGCAAGTTTGTAAGTTTCATGGATCCTCCTCCACCTCCATAGCACTATAACTAGGGTTACAGGTATGTGCTATAGGATCCAGCTTTTCACATAAGTTCTATGTATCAAACTCAGGCCTTCATGCTTTAAAGGCAATCACTTTATCAACTGGGCTACTTCTCTGGCCCCAATTCATTGTTTCTTCTTACCTCTTTTATTATCTTTGAAACTGAGTCAATATTAATTTTTTGAAAGGATTAAAACATCAGGAACAATGTGTGCTCTGAAATGAGGAGAAAGTTGTCTTATTTCTTCATTGTCTTTAACTTACTAATAACACATACAAAAGCATTCCTTGGCTTCTAATCGGATGGGAAGTTAATGGTCCACAGACAGAACATTCCAAATGACTTCTAAAAATTTCCATGTGTCTGCCTCTATGTGTCTGCTTCAAAAATATAATAATGGTTGTCAAAAGCTGATTTCTCCTCTTTTCCTGTGATAATTGTGTCTATACATTAGGCATCATGATCAGTTCTTTATACCAATGTGATTTTTTCCACATGCACATTCACTTATTTATATTGCCTTAGATCTTTCCTACACACTGAGAAAGATACATTAATGACCACCTAAATCCCCAAGCTTATCACAATCAATGCAGAGTCATGAACAGTTACTGCTGAGGAACCCACCCCACCCCCACACTGCAACTTGGTTACTTTTCTATGGCTATGATATAACACTATGGCCAAGGCAACTTAAAGGAAGCATTTATTTGGACTTAAGAGGAGTTTGAGAGGAATATGAGTCCTTCACCATCATGGTAGAAAGCATGGTAGCAGGCAGGCATGCTATGGAGAGTTCATATCTTGAACAATAGACATGAGCAGAGTGAACCATTTGAATAGCATATGGCCTTGAAACCTCAGAGCCCACCCCTAGTGATATACTTCCCCCAGCAATGCCACACTTCTTAATCCTATCCAAATAGTACCACCAACTGTGGATCAAGTATTCAACATGTGAGTCTATAGGAGCCCTTCTCACTCTGGTCGTGACATCCTTCCCTCTTCTGTCTCCTGTGATTCAGGAGAGTTTACCCACAACCATAAAAAGTGTTTATGAACAGAGAGAAAAAACTGTCCATCATCAACTGCCAATGCTTATGTAAAAACTACTTAGAGTGATATTGTTACCATGAAGATTTTCCTGCCCCTGCAAGACATTATTTCTGAGCACTAATAGTATTTAGTCTGTACCTATTTTAAGCATTTATACCTATTCTATACAGCATAGTTACATTTTCTTGATCATAATCTTTTGATACCCAAACTACAATGAGTTGTCTGAGTATTTTTGAACTTACATGTATAAAATAGATGTTTCTAAAACATTTTGGTTATATATGGGAAACAGCTAGACACTTGAACATAGAACTCTATTTAAATAAAACAAACTTCAAGAGTAAAAGAGTGCACACATAGCTGCCACCTCCCTGGGAGCAGAGACTGAGTTCCTATTGAAGCTGATTGTTTGTTTTCAGCATAAGACAATCCGTGGATGAGGCATCACTCAAATATGTAGATAAGGCTCTAATTGTGGTGAAGGAATGAAGGAAACAACAACTCCCTCACAGTTGTTCCCACATCAGTTGGTCCCATGAATACATGTATCTTCAAGTCTTCTACTAAATTGATCAGAAAATTATATTATGTTAAATGATGTTTATAAATAGAGCAGATAGAAAAGTGTATTAGTCCATTGGTTGGAGATACATTCATTTTCATAACACTTCTCTGGTAGTAGAACTATCTAAAATTCAGAGTTCCCAATGGCCTTTGCACTTGAAGATTGCACATGGCCCAAAGCCATCACTATGGTGTCCTGTTTTTTTTTTTAAATAATTTTAATTTTTTCCATATAATACATTCTGATCATGGTTTATCTTCCCTCACATCTTCCCAGGTTCTCCCTGTATTCCCACCTGCCCAACTCCACACTCTTTCTCTCTCATTAGAAAACAAACAGGCAACTCAAAAAAAAAAAAAAAAAAAAAAAAAAAAAAAAAAAAAAAAAAAAAAAAGATAGAACCTGGCAATAACAAAAAGGAAAACAAGAGCCAAAGAGAAAGCACAGAAAAAACATTCAGACACAAAGACACACAAATTCACACACACACTCACACATACAGACATTCCATAAAAATACAGAACCAGAAACCATAATATATAAGCAAAAGACCTTTAAGGTGATGTATCATTTTATAACAATTATAACATATTGTATATTGTATTAAATTGTATATTATATATTATATATTATATTATATTAAATATTTCCCAGACAAAGCATCATGAGATAAAATATTCTCCAAAATACCACTGTGATCATTTTGTGATGGCCATCTATTGCTGGGCATGGAGCTTGCCATTAAGGGTGGTTTGCATAACCAGTGAGACTCTATTGGAGAAACCTAAATTTCATTTTGCAAGTTGTTATCTATTGGAGATAGCTTCTAGCTTTGGATGTAGACTTGTGTCCACTTCTCCATCTCAGTGCTGTGACCCCATCTGGCTTAGACAGATACAAGTCCTTTACATGCTACCAATCTCTGTGAATTCATATGTGATCAGCCCTGTTATGTCTTAGAAAGCCTTGTTTCCTTGCCATCTTCCAGCCCCTCTCACTCTTTTAATTTTTCTGCCTTCTCTTTCACAAAGTTCCATGAGCCCTAAGGAGAGGAATTTGATGAAGTCATCCCATTTAGGACTGAGTGTTCCAAGATTTCTCACTCTCTTCACATTGCCAAGTTATGGGTCTCTGGATTTGTTCCCATCTACTTCAGGAGGAAGCTTCTCTGATGGTGGCTGAGCAAGACACTGACAAGCACATCAGTACAGAATGTGATTAGGAGTCATTTTATTGCTACATTTCTTTAGCAGAACAGTAGTATTTGCTTTTTCTGTGGCTCCATGGCCAATCTAGTCTCAAGTTCTTGGCCACCTAAGCAGTGTCAAGTATGTATTTTATCTTGTGGAGTAAGCTATAAAGGCCATAAGTTAATAGTTGGTTACTTCCACAACTTCTGTGCCACTACTGTGCCAGTGCATGAGGAAGACAGGCCACCTTAATTATAAAGAGTCCTATATTTTATTTTCATTTACTCATTGAAATTTTCATACATATTGACAATGTATCTTAATCACGCACAAATCTCATTCCCTGCCCTTCCAACTCCATCCAGAATTCCCTATATATCTCCCTCACAATTTCTTGCCCTCCTTTTATAATAACCCACTGAGTCCAATTAGTGCTTCTGATACATACATGAATATGGAATCATCCACTGAGGCATAGGGAATTTAACCAGAGCCACTCCTAAAGAAAAGTGATTCATTCTCATTCTCTCAATAGCCATCAGTTGCTAATAGCTCCTCAACCAGGATGGGGCCTTGGGATTCCATCTCCACTTCAATATGGAAATTTTGACTGGCTTGATCATATGCAGGTCTTGCTTAAGTAGCTACGGCCCATGTTTATAACAGTCATGTCATGTTCGGAGGACAGCATTTCACAGCAACACCACACACATCATCCTCTATCTCTTAACTTTTTGCTCCCTCTTCTGAGATATTTCCTGAGCCTTGGGAAGGGAGGCTGGATACAGATGTCCTACCTACAGCTGAATGCTCAGTCACTTATTGTTAGCACTTTGTGCAGCAATGTATGTATGCATTAATCACTACTCAATGCAATAAAAAGCTTCTCCGACCAAGGCTGGAAAAATCTCAAATCTGTGAATATAAACATACGTACTTAGAAGGTAGTTTAACAACCCAGGTTTTTTTGGAGTGGCATTGTTCACAAACATGGGCTATTTTTGTCTAAAGCTCTGTTTACAAATTAAATTTAAATTAGATTACATACTAGTGCTGTTTCATAAGGCTTCTTCATATATCCTTAGCTTTCCTAACTCATTCTCTACTCTTCTGTTCTCCCAACCCACTGTTGACCATCTACTCAAACCTTTAGCTCTCAGTACTCATCCTCATTGCCCTGATTTTTCATGTCATACATGTCCTATGAACCACCTCTTAACTGTATTTTCTAATTGGATTACAATATCAGAAATCCCAGGCCCTTATTCACACACATTTCATTTTGGTTAAGCCTTCCCTTGGCTCCTCATTTCCTTGTCACTAGACTGCCTGCTGGAACCCTTTAGCTCCTAGCATTCCTGCTTTCTACATTCATTAATGGAATGATTAGTAAAACCTGCTATCATCAAAATAATCAGGCTTTCTCTGTTTGACTAGCTTAGCTAAGATCTAACATTTGTAGATTAAATTTGTTATTTTTTAAGCCAAATCAAAGATCATAAGAGAATTTTAACCATTCATTATCTTGACTTTATTCTTTATACTTTTGGTTTGGGAAACAATAAATAGAAAATAATGCTTGAAATATATATATATATATATATATATATATATATATATATATATATAATCTTCAGATATTTCTTGCAACTGTTTATTTCTTGGAATCTGTAAAAATATAGAAAACTCAGCTCATAAATAGAGGAAAGAAAACACCACCAATATTTTTGTAATGTAAAAAACACCCCTGAGCAATTGTGTCATGACCTTATCCTCTGATGAAAAAGATATTAATAATTGATTAGTACTATTAGCAATAAATTACATACTGGTTTCTAGCTTACATATGGATTTATATATATATGCATATGACTATACAATATGCTTTGTATTTTTATTATAAATTCACACAGTATGATTCAACGTGATATTATATGAGCCAAAACTACTATGTGCCTTCCTGAATAATACAGAAGTGTTTGGATGTAGTCATATTTGGCAATTCTGACTATCAGTAGCTGGGAGCTTGGCAGGAAAAACAGCTTTGGTATATAAAAAAGTAAAATGATTCTCCTGATGTGATATGGCAATAACAACAAAACAGCCACTCTGAGAACTGCAGTGGGTGGGTGCTTGCTCTTCCACTTCATTCCTGAAGCATAGGAAAGAGGGTGGTTGGAGCACAGTATACAACCAGCAGAGCTGTTAGCATGTCTTTTGAGATTCAGTTTATTAAAAAGCTATAATTCCAGGAAGGTTTCTTAACTAGGACAGTTCAAATCTTCATTTTAAAAAATCACATTTTAATTCCAGGAATCTCAATTTATAGAAAGCCCAAGGGCTAGAGACTTACACTGTGGGTAAAGAAAGAATTACTACTCAATATTTAAAAGAAAAGCATATTCATAAAACAGAAGATCGGTCTGAAAAGTGCCAAATTGCACTTAATTTAAAAAAAATATTTCTATAAATAGCATTTTAACCTCTGTATAAATATTTCATATGTGAGGGAATAGTTCACTATTTCACTTTTTAAAAGATGATTGCATTTTCATAGACAAGGGGATAATTTTAAGTTGAAGGAAATGAATCTAATAGCATAAATCTTTAGATTTTAAAAGACATGAATTTTTATATATTTGAACATTTTATCCAAATTTTTTCACTGGAGGAATTCTATTCATATGAAGAAAGAAGAGGGAGAAGAAGGAAGAGAATGAATGAGAAGGAGAGAAAGAGGAGGAGGAAGAGGAAGGAGAAAAAGAAGAAGGAGGACGAGGAGGAGAAGGGCGGCGGTGGAGGCGGAGGAGGAGGAGGAGGAGGAGGAGAAGGAGAAGGAGAAGGAGAAGGAGAAGAAGAAGAAGAAGAAGAAGAAGAAGAAGAAGAAGAAGAAGAAGAAGAAGAAGAAGAAGAAGAAGAAGAAGAAATAATAATCATATATAACTCAACAGCATGTTAAATATGGGATACTTCAACACTAATATAAGTAAACATGACACAATATAT
This sequence comes from Arvicanthis niloticus, assembly GCF_011762505.2. NCBI lineage: Eukaryota > Metazoa > Chordata > Mammalia > Rodentia > Muridae > Arvicanthis > Arvicanthis niloticus. Next base: position 68,314,851 of record NC_047659.1, on the reverse strand, counting down.
TAAAGTAAAAACCTCAAAGATCATGGTGTCTATTCAGCAGAGATACAAAAATCCTAGACAAGTCATTAAATAATAAAGTAACATACAAAACTGAGAATGCATTATGATTAAATCACCTTTACTCCAGGAATGCTATCACAGATTCAACAGTTGCAACTCAATCCACAGTAGCACTTAACAACACTTAGGAGTAAATGGAAAGTTCTCCACAACAAACTTAAGTGAGGACGTAGAGGAGCTTCAACCCACTCAGTGCTTGAGAGAATGAAAATGGTAAAAGCACTCTGAAAAACTGTTTGACAATTTCTTAAGATGCTGAACATACACTTGTCTGATAATGGAGTCAATCTATAACCAAGTAGTCACCAAAAGATCATATGCTCACACTTCTTCATAAACGTGGACAGAAGCTTTAGATAAAAGAGCCCAAATTTAGAATCAGACCAAACAAATAAACACTGCAGTATCTTTACATAACCTCCTGCTACTCAATAGCTCAAAGAAGAAGCTGTTGACATAGCCAATAACTGCGTGAACAAAAACCATTTACCTATACTAAACAAAATAAGATAGACAAAACAGTACAAAATGTATCATTAAATTTGGGTAGAATTCTAGAAACTGTGAAAAATAGATCACTGGCTCCCAAGAAGTGTGAGGTGGACAAGGAAGGATAGAAGAGCAGGTCTATGGAGTTTATCAGGAGGTGTGTGTGTGTGTGTGTGTGTGTGTGTGTGTGTGTGTGTGTGTGTTCTGTTTTGTTTGTTATGACAGTAATGTTCATTATTTTGATTGTAGTAATGGATTCATACATGCACACATATATCAAAACTTATCAAATTTAAGTAAGCATAGTTTGTTGTATGCCAATTAATTTCACTGTTTGCTCCCTTCCTCTCTCTCTCTCTCTCTCTCTCTCTCTCTCTCTCTCTCTCTCTCTCTCTCTCTCTCTCTCTCAATATTACTCAGGCAAGAAGCCCTCATGTTATTTATTGCATAAACCTAGTAAATAGACAACAGCACATAAAATAAGATAGTGAAAAATGAATCTAAACATGAATCATCTTGTAAAATGCCTACATTCACCAGTTAAAAAGCAAAGATGAACTAAAACTGAGTTGTATATATTAAAGTGTAGAGAACTGATGACAATACGTCCACCAACCACTCTGAAAAAGAATGCTAGCATGGGTATGTGAAAGTCGTAAGACCAGGCCATAAGGAGAACACCATCAATGATAAGGGATTAATTACAATATAAAAATTTATGATAAAATAACAGTGATGATGGTAATAATGATGGAAAAACTCTGGGAAAGGTGGGAAAGTTATAGCCCTGATTACAGAAATGGGTCACCATATACATGCTTATTGCCAAACTGACCAAGGTGCTAAGTCTGCAATGTTTTTATATATCAATTATATCTCAGTGATAAAATGCAGTTTAGCTCATCATATTCCTTTGAATCCAGCTCTTTGGGTAACAGAGATGGAGTAGTTACATCTAGATAGTGGAAATGACCTATTTGACGGCCGAGGTCAAGTCTTGTTCATCTTTGTGTTCTTGGCACAGAATCCTATACCTAGCACATCATGAGTGTCCAATAAGTGCCTTAGGGATGAGTGAACAATTGAATTATTGGGTGAGGAGTATGCTGTCTGACATTAGAAGCTACAACAAAAGCTCTTGCTCAAACTAGAATTTAAAGCTTAGTTGTCTCTGGCTTTAGGAAATGAGAAGTCGGGGTTGTGTATACTCTCTTGCCCTGGCCCCTTAGGCAGCTTTTGATAAATCTCTTTTTTTGTCTCTAGGTTTTGGTTTTGCATTTATAGTAATGGTGTGAACATGCTTCTTTCACCCTGTAATTTCACTCACATAGTATTTTTTCAAGTTCTTGCAAATCCTTAGTGTAAGGGGACATAGTCACCAAGAATTACATTATGGGGGTAAAGAGAAGGATTCTTCGAACCAGTTTACAAAACATTCACTTCAGCAAATTCATCTCTCTGTCCCAGTTTTCTAAATCAGCCAATAATAATTATCCTATAAATCAGGCCTCCCTGAAGTTTTCCTTTTCTTTACAATCACAACGAGCTGCCTGCTTTTTTTCTCATTACATTTTATGTCTTTGTTTTGTTTGCACAGGCCCCTTTCTCCCTGATGTTGTAATTCTCCTTGTGTCGGGGGATGCCAAATTTATGATTGGGAAAATGCTAACATATGATTTTTAAAACCATTCTAATTACAAATTTTTTAAAAAAAAAAATCAAAAAGTAAACATTCCACTTTTTTAAGAATTACAAAAGACAAACTGCAACAAAAATCCTTGAAAAGGCAAACTGTCCTGAAGATATGTCTATTTCCTACTACTGGATATACATTGGTCCACATGCAGCCACTCTTAAGGTAAAGAGAATCTTGTTCTCTATGGGGGAAAGCAGGTATCCTATATGGATGGCTAGTACCTAAAGGAGAGTGAAAAAATAAACAATAAATGTAAGAAGGCATAGATGTACCCACAAGTTGAGCTTCTCAGACACTAATGATCTTTCTAGACCTAAACCCAGGCTCGGTAGTCTAAAGGTGAAAGGCATTTAATGATCAAAGAAAAAAATAAAACTAATGATTGATTACCTGATTCAATACTGAAGCAAGTATTATTAAGAGAATCCATTGTCTGAATACAATAGATCTCCATTAAGTGCTTGTGGATTGGATTACAGAGCAGATCAGAAACTACAAATGTTGAAAGAAACCTGGGAAATCATTGAGATTTAATGATGAGGCAGAGATATACGATGAGTAGATCTAAGATCACAAAATGAGCTAAGAGACAAGACTAGACCTCATCATCCTCATACCTCTTCATCCCTCCAGTGAGATTTGCCCATTAGGTCTGCAAGCATCTTCCCTAGGAAGTGTTTTACCTTTGGCTAATTTTATTCATCAGTATACCTAAAAATGACAGGGGACTCCACAAGGTTATCTACACCAAGCTACTTGGTAACACTGAGAAAACACAACCTCTGTACACTTACATTTAGCATTACAATATAAACAAACTATTGTATAACTATCACACCTTAGCTACAAATCAGAGAGCAATAGGGAAACACTCAAAAGAAAGAGTGGTTGCATAAACATTTCTCTAGGAGATAAGACATTACTTAAATCAGTGGCCCCATCCTTCCTAATGGTAGGACACTTTTAATACAGTTCCTGGTGTTACGGTGACCCCCAACCATAACATTATCTTCACTGATATTTCATAACTGGAATTTTTCTACTGTTATGAATCATAATGTAAATATCTATGTTTTATGATGGTCTGAGGCAACTTTTAGGAAGGGGTTGTTGGGGCACCAAAGATGGCAGGACCCACAGGTTGAGAACCTCTAAAATAACTTATTTTTTGATACAATTTACCTTTCCTCTTTTGATGTAACATGATTATATATATATATGTATATGCATATATATGGAAACAAGGAATAAAAGTGAATTTTATAATACATATAAGACTGGGTATGTGTATATATAACCCTTACATGTGTACACACACACATATTTGGGTGTATGCATATGCATTTTGTGTGTGTGTTTTTATACCTTCATATTCTCTGATTCAGTGAAGCTGAGAGCAGTTCATATTGCTCAGGCAGTTATATTTAATCACAGGGTTGACATAAAGGTCACATGTTAGTGGAGTATATTTGTTCAGCATATAACTTTGTAAGGACTTTACCAATGAACAGTCTTAGGAAAATTAAGAGAAAGACAAAATTGCTTTTGCCAATGTCCTAGGTTCAATTCAGTACCAAAGCAACCTTCAACTTGAGACTATTTTCATGGCTTCACAAGTGAAAAACCAGAACTTAGTAGCAAGATATTTCATGATTTATAGTTACTTAAACATATTAAAAAGAAATGAAATTTGGATTCTAAATTACCTAACATATTATATCATGGCATGCATTTAATAAAACTAAATTGGTTGTTTTAAGGAAAGTATTTTAAAACAGATGAAGAGACAGACTACAGAATGGAAAAAAATCTTTGCCAGTTAAATATCTGACAAGATAATAATATCTAGAAAATGTAAAGAACTATAAAATTAAATCCACCAAAATTATCTAATTAATAAGTGGTCAAATAAATAGGGTAGACAGTTTTCAAATGAAGTACCGTCAATAAATGTATTAAAATATTCCATATGCATTCCATCCAGAATATGCATTGAGATTCAGTATCAGCCCTGTCAGAATAGCTCTAATGAAGAAAACAAACAACAGCACTCACAAGAATGTAGAAAGCAAGATCTATACACTATTGGTCAGAATTTAAGTTAGTGAAGCTGTGCAGGAATCATCATGGACACTGCTCAAATACTGAAAATAGAATTCAATGCATCTCTACCCATCTTGATTACCTAAGTTACCATTAACAAAGATGCATTACCATCAAAATTTTAGTTACTATTAAAATCACTATTATAGTGTGATATACTATATCACACTATTCATAGTAGTTATGGAATCAGCCTGGCTGTTTCCCAGTAGATGAATTGATGGAGAAAATATGGACCAAATACCTAAAAGAAATAATTTACATCATTTACAAAATTAAACTGGAAAGTTTAATTTTGCTAACAGTTACAGGTAGATCCTGGTTCATCATGACACAGAGGGCACTGAGTGGGTGACCAGTCCTCCACCACACCCAAGAGGCAGAAAGAGATGATTGTCTGTGCTCCTCTGCCCTTCCCTTTTATGTACTTCAAAACCCAGGCCCAAGAAATGTTGGGTCTTTCCTTTACAGTGAATCTTCCTACTTCAGTTAAGTAAACCAAAATAATACCTTGCCATCCTGGCAGGAGTCTTACCGCCTAGGCAATTCCTGTCAAGTTGACTATCACTATAGGCATAAGCTAGGCATAGGCTAGGCACAGGCATAGGCTAGGCACAGGCACAGGCACAGGCACAGGCACAGGCACAGGCACAGGCACAGGCACAGGCACAGGCACAGATAGAGAAGAACAATAGAAGGGGAAAAGGGAGATAACAGACAGTGATAAGTGAGGGGATCTGAGCAAAGTATACAATATGCTTGGATGAAAATACTAACTAAACCCATTACTTTACACATGAATATAAAGTAATTTTAAATTTATAAATAAAATAAATTAAAATAAACAGAAGGAGTTTTTGCTGAGTTGCCCTGAAACCTAGAAGGATAACCTAAGAAGTAAAATATGAATATTTTATTAGTATCAAACAACTGTTTCTGGGAACAAAAAAAAAATACCCTACAAACTCTCCATCAATCATAGCACTAATAAATAAACAAAGATAAAATGCCGATCAGTAGTCACTGAATTATTAAGCATAGGGCTTGTCTGCTATAGTTTTATGAGTCAGAACTCAAAATTGTATGAACCTATAAATAATATTCACAAGCATCATAGCAAAATTAAAGAAATTGTCCAACACAACACATTCAGTTGTACACATCATAATAACCATTTGAAGAGGAACCTTCTACCAAAAACTAATGAATCATGCTCACCAGCATCTCATATAAACAGAATAATATGATAACCAGATTAACAAATAAACTCAAGCCTAGCAGTTGATCCTTTTCTGCATGACTGTATGTCATGCAGAAAATCAAGAGGTTCTCCAAAAGCTGTTCAAGTCACACACACACACACACACACACACACACACACACACACACACACACACTACAACCACCATCACCACCATCATCATTATCGTCACAATAATAACACAACAACAAAACCAATAACCTTCACAAAGAGAAGGCAGCTCCTGAGATAGCTTTTTCTCTAGACTGCTTGCTCTACAAACATGAAGATCTGAATTTGATTCTCAGGACCCACATAAAAAAGCCAGATGTGATGGTGGGAGTTTGTAATCCCAGTTCTGGGGAACTAGAGACAGATAAATCTCTGTGTTGGCTGCCCTACCCTAAATGGAGAGTCCTGGACACAAGTGAGACATTGTATCTCAAAAAGCAAAATAGACAGCACCTGAGGAGAAACCATACCCCAGGTTGTCCTCTGACCTCCACACACACTTATATACACATATACTACACACACACACATGAACACACATTCAAACACACCAAAAATTTAATAAAGAAACCATAAAAGGCTATGAATTTTCAGATATAAAGATGATCAGATGACACGGGTATAAAACAAACAGCATGAATAATGAAGTAGAAAAGAACCAGACATTATTAATCAATCCACAACCTATTTCTCTAGAAAATGATAGGCACAGCACTCATATTGCAGGATTGTCATGAGTCAGTATGGATTTTAATCCCAAACAAACCAGAACATCTTCTCTTTGCTTCAACCTTCAATGAACATTATTGATTTGTTTTAATAAACTCTGTGAGAACTACCAAATAGTGTCTATCACATCACAAGTTTACCCACCCAAAACCATAACCTATCAAAATACAGAGTGACAGAGCCTAGTCCCAACTGATACATATATAACCCAATTTCTACATCCAAGGCCCAATGATCATTTTGAAAGAGGAGCCAGAAAGATTTTAAGATTTTGCTTTGAGATTGTATCTTCTAGGAAGGTCAGAGAAGCTACCCTCAAGAGACCCATGCAATGTTTACAAAAACAGCACAGGTTAAAAAAAAAAAAATGGCCCTGGCTTCCCAGTGTAGGAAAAGCACGGCCAAGGTTTGGCCCCTCCGCCAGGAACAGACTCTGGACTCTGATACTGAGGTTGGGAGGCCAAAGTGGACTGTCAACAGTGCTTAAGTGACTGTATTTGTGTCGCATATCTAGGTGAGTCTCTGACCTCACACTGGATCATCTGGTTTTATCCAGTGCTCACAACCTGCTCTGGCTCTTTCCTATTCAAAAGTGAGATGACTTTCCTCACAAGCCTTGACTATTAACTAGACTGCCCTCAGCTGCAACCCTCCCTCTCACATCTGAGCCCCTCTGAAGATAACCCCAGAAACTGTTATATCTGAACCCTCTGAGGTAAAACTGAAATATGGAGAAATGTCTCCATAGTCTTCTCAGATGCACCTCACTCTCATCTTTTCAAGCCTATGGTCCTGTGCAGTGCTGCTTCCCATTTACAAATCCCTTTGACAAGCCAGACACCAGCCCCCGTGTTTCTCCACATTGACCCCTACTCTTTCAAATAGGCCAGTCACTGGGTACTTAGCCAAATAATAATGACCGTTCTCCCAAGTACTCCTGGCTCTCTTTTTAAATTCCACATATTTATGGCATGTAGTATGTCTACATGTGATATTTTGGCGCAAATATATGTTTTAATGTTCAAATCAGGCAAAACACATCCATCTCTTCAAATATTTATCATTTCTGGTCCTGAGAAATAGATTTTCTGTACCTCCATGTTCTGTCATCTCACGTCCTACCAGTCATTCAGAAAGTCAGGTCCTGTGCTCTATAGCACAGCATTTTATCAAGCCTTGGGGTACAGGGATAGCTGTCTGACTCATTTTGAATGACTCTTAGAGGCGCATGACTCTTCTCAGATTCCACCTGCATGAAAGCATTTGGCAACTTCAGAAATGCATACACAGCATCCGTATTTAATGCATTTATCAGCGGCTTTTTCTTTTTTAATAAAAAGCAATATAGTTTTAAACTCAATAGATATTCAGAGACTGTACCACTGCAATTTTAAAATATAAGACACTGGATTCGATGGCAAGAGTGTTCTGCTTCATGTTACCTCTAACACCAGGATGTATTTCCCCTTCTTCTGGTGCTCAATTAAGCTTAACTTTTTAGAAGAAGTTCTATTTCCTCATAACTGAGAAGAAAATTGCTCTTGATGAATTAAAGCAGCAGTGAACTTCTGCCCATTCTGAGACAAGCCAGGGAACATTATGTCTTTCTCTCGTTGTGGCAGACATTTTCCCTCTACAGAGCTCATGAAGGATGTCCCATTATCCTTTTTCACATATTGCCTGAGGTACAGGTAATGTGAGTACCTTCTGTACCACAGCTCAGAAAGGAGGAGACAGAATACATAAGCCAAAGCTGGTATGAACAGAAGAGAGAAAACAATGTGACAGACATGTGAAGCCAAATGATTTTCTCATTCATCTTTTGTTGATGGAAGGTGATTTGCTGTTGCATCAAGAATGGGCCCACATGAATGAAGCTGTCTGCAGTGTTGAGTGGGGCTTGGCTACAGTACTAGATCAGAAACACTGCAACTGCTGGATGTCACAAGCCATCTATTGTCCCAGATTCACCTGCTGGGCTCATAGCCACAGTCTGTAAGGCTGAACCATCATTGTTCTCCCACATGCACCCCATACCTCTTCATCATTCATCCTCCAACCCAAACACTTTCATTGATTGAGCTCTGTTGTTTCTCCCAGTGCAGAATCTAGGACATAGACAACACTCATCACCCTCCCTCACCACCCACATCCACCAGAGTTATTTCTTTCCCTTTCAAATGAATTGTCATCTGTCAGCCCAGATATGTTCCTTCTATGCCTCGTGCATACAAAGTGAGGGGCAAAGGAAGCCTTAGCAACTCTTTTCTGAGCAAAACACCTTTCTCCATCATTTCCACTTGGGTCAAAGGCTGTTTTTGTTCAGCTATGTCACAGAGTGCTCCCTAACTAAACCACAGAGGGAGTGAAACATGGAAAGTGCCCTTTGAATTGGAAGCTGCTTCAGGACTTACTTGGATCTGATCCTCTATGCAAACCACAAACTTAGAAAAATAAACCAGATCCTATTGGAAAGCTGCCAATACTCTGATGAAAGTACCTAATTTCTAATTTTTTTAATGACTATCAATCTCTCCCCTGCTAGGTTAAAACACCCACCCACTGAGGCCACAAGACCTAAAGTATCTGTTAATACAGTAGATAGGCAGTGACTCCCTCTTGAAGCTGTCTCTCCTGTGACCTAGCTTCAACTTCTTCTCAACTCTCTCTCTCTCTTAAGCTAATATTCTAAAGTAAATATTTTAAAATTTGGTTCCGAATTCTCCACCATGACCCTTCTAAAACTGTGTGTATGGAACTGCAGTGACTCATCAGTAAGACATGCAGCGGGCTCTTGCATTCCCAGATCTCCTCTTTTTACTTCTACATATGTTATGCAAAATTGAGTAAAAGCTACATTATACTTTGCTTCACATTAAGCTTATTGACTAAAGCTCCCACTAGATCTTTAACAAACATCTTATTTTAAATCTATATCTCCCCCCAGTCCATAATGTGGATGATTATTCTAAGTGTAACTGTAGTGTTTCGTGTTTTCTACAAATTAAATTATCCTGTAGTTGGTTCACTGATTCCTCTTCCTCGTCTCTTTGTAGGTTCAGACTCTTGCCCTATATTGGCTTCCCCTCTAGCCTCTTATCACTCCCAAATGTAATCGATGAGGTATATCCTCATTCTGGTCGTTAATAGAAGGAAAGCAGAATCTAGAAATATCTCTTAGAGTTCAAAGCTGATACTAATGTATCTGCCAATTTTCTTAAGTATCTGTTTAGTTACTTATGAACCCAGGTAAGAGTGCATTTGAGGGTTTTCAACGTTCAACCGATTAAAGATTCAGTACTGGCAATGGTCAATCTGTGCAAGAAGCTGCTCCAGATCTTCATACCCACACGTAGACACACAGTAAACAATGGTTTCCTGTGATGCCTTCCACTGTGCAAGTATACATGCAATCCGATACAAGCTCCAAAAAAGGAACCAGAGGTTTCCCATAAACATGCATGAACCCTCGAAAATGTAACATTTGTTTCTTTTCCTCTCTCCCATCCCAGTTTGGAGACAAAGACTCCAAAATGTGAATAAATTTTACTGTAGTCCTGATTAAAAGGGTGGTTTGAGGAGGGAACAATGTCTTCACCAAGTGAAGCACATGTATATGTGTGGTCTATGCTGGATAAGGACAATGTAGCTGGATAAGGAAGGTCAGAGAGAGTAAACAGGCTCAGAAGCAACCCTCTCCACAGCCTTTATGTGTTACTACCTATCTTTAACCACTTCTTGCCAGTCCTGTAATTCATTGGTTAGTCTGAATGAAGAACATTTTCTTTTTACAAAGCAAAGTTCCCCCTTCAAATATTTTGTCTAGGCAGGTGGGCAAGTGGACAAGTGACAGTCATTCAGAAGCCAGAGAAGAGATATTCTCTATCAATAAGGGCAAATGAACACACACTTCCCTCCAGAGACTCAGATGTTCTTTAGAGAGAATGTGTGAACACAGATGAAGGAAGATATGCCTTTGCCCATCTGTTGTGTCCTACAGGGAGACCAACCATCCTGGCTTCCCAGGAACTGAGTTAATTTTAACAGTGGAGATACTGCTCTCTACCACAATCATTGACCCTTTCAATTCAACCTAAGGCTCACTGTGTCTACTCGTCTAGCCAGACAGCTTGTTCCAGGATCCACTGTATCTATCTGCATAGTGTTGGGATTACAGGAAGGCTACCACACCCACCCAGAATATATGTGGGTTCTGGAGATCCAAACTGTGGTCCTCACAGTTGAGTGGCACTGAAAACTACAAAATTATTCATCACCCATTATGAGCCAGGTATGTTATAAAAATTGTATCAACGTTCACAGAATTCTTCTAAGATAGGTATGGTGGTGTGAGCAGGCTTGGCTGTCCTGGAACTTGCTCTGTAGATTGACCTTGAATTCAGAGAACTGCCTGGCTCTGTTTTCTGAATGCTGGGTACAAAGGTGTGTAACACCATGCCTGTACTTAAGCTGTTCTCTACTTGGAACTTGCTCTATACCAGGCTGGCGTTGAACTCAGAGATCTGCTTGCCTCTATCTCCTGGAATTAAAGGTGGTTATCACTCTTCTTGGACTTAAACATAGTTAAGTGGGATCTAGCCCCAAAGTCACCACTCTCATAATCTGTTTATCTCCTTAAACATATGATTCAGCTCCGTCTCACTTCCTGGTGCCCCTTTGTTACTTGAATCATACATTGTATATTTTTCTTTTCTCGACTTTCTCTTTTTCATTAAAATGCTCTCCATAAGACTAAACCAGAGGACAAGGTCTCTGCTGGCATTTTTTGACTTGTCAATGCAATTAATATAAATCTTTTTACCTTAGCTTCAGATAGATTCTTCAGACAAGAGCAAAAAACAGCTACATTCTTCACCAATATACCACAAAATGGTCTCTAGACCACATACTGAAATTCTTCTTCAATGAAAACATTTGGGCCAGGTCTGCACAGCTCAAACTCTCAGCAACAAAGTCTTCCATGTTTCTACTAGAATAGCCCGTTAAGCCCCACTTAAAGCATTCCAATGTTTTCTAAATCTAAAGTTCCCAAATTCACATTCTTCCTAACAAACATGGTCACACCTATCATAGCAATATCCCAGTCCAACTTTTGTCTTAGGGTTTTACTGCTATGAAGAGACACCATGACCAAGGCAACTCTTATAAGGACAACATTTCATTGGAGCTGGAAAACAGGTTCAGAGGTCCAGTCCATTTATCATCAAGGTACAAATATGGCAGCATCCAGGCAGGCATGGTACACGAGGAGCTGAAAGTTCTACATCTTCATCTGAAAGGTACTAGAAGACTGACTTCCAGGCAGCTAGGATGAGGGTCTTAAAGCCCATATTCACAGTGATGCACCTACTCCAACAAGGCCACATCTTCAAATAGTGCCACTCCCCGGCCACTGTTATGATACCACTGCCACCCCATCACTATACAAATACCTGCATTTAATAGACATTGAATAATCTATCCTAAGTCTGTTTATATTGCTCATTTAAAAAAATTGTTTTTACTCAAGTAATTCACTCAAACGTATTCAGAAAGTGACAGACCATGGCACCCATATGAATAAATCTGTTGACAGAGACCAAACACCAGACTGCATTTAGATTGTTATAGATTGGGCCGTGGCATAAAAATAGGAGGGAAAACTCATTTCTAGTTCTTTGTAAGATGAAGTGAGACAGTGTTAGATATGGTCTCACATGTAACTTTAAACTCTATGGATTCACAGATCAACAACAATACAATGCTGAATTGAAAAGAAGAAAAATGGGTTTTTTATAATGGCATTACAAAATACAATATATAATCTAATGAATGAGATAGCAGCAATCACATACCACAGGCCACATAGCAAATACTACATTATCATTATACATTATATATTATACTATATTACAGAGCCCAACTATGGCCTGTAATATATAAGCCTCACTTCAACAGGAGAAAGACCAAATACACGTGTAGCCTAAACTGCTTCTTCAGTATTATATCTTAACATAAGTGTTACAGACATGCATGCAATAAACCCACATGTGTAGCACATGGCTCAAACATGCTTTATTTACACAGAATGAGAAATAAGCACCATCACATGTGTATATCACTCTTTCAGATAACTGACATGTTTAGCAAGTAGTAAACAGACATACACAAAAAGGCAAACAGACGTTGCTGCACACCCCGCAGCCAGAGCAGAGGTGCAACAACATTCGTTTGGTAGCAGGCTGGCACTGCCATCTGACACATGCTTTTACTTCTCGGCCTACTTCCTCTCATCCTCATCAGCATCTCAGCAACCTTTATCTCAACGAGTAAGCACGAGTCATAGAAAGCTGTGCCTCAGATTGACTTGGAGAATTTATCAGGGTTCTCCCTCTTTGCTCTCACATCAGCTCATAGGATAAGTTTTTAAGTGAAAATGTGATTCCTGACAAAAGCAATGCCCAGGAGTAAATGAAAATGACTTTGGGTAGCATGTGACTGGCATCAGGGAAAGGTTTCTACAATATAGGGAAGAGGGTGAGGAGGCTTCTTCTCTGAATCTCTTTACTTGGGGAAGTTTCTCTCCACTTAAGGCCAAGCTCAGGTATTACTTTCTGCATGACCAAGCTCTGTGCTTTCACTAGTGGATGTGCACACCTATCTAACAAGACTCTCTTCCGTGCTTTCACTAGTCGGTGTGCACACCTATCTAACAAGACTCTCTTCCGTGCTTTCACTAGTCGGTGTGCACACCTATCTAACAAGACTCACCACATTGTATGTGTGACCTTGATTACTCATAGTGAGCCTGTGGATTCAGTGACTCTGTGGCGAGACAGCACGCACACACAGAAAGCACTATTCCGTCAGGATACAGAATTTAAAGACATTCAGGAAGCCATCAAAATTTAACATCAGACCTTTGAGAAGAAGTGCAGTACCTTTCCTAGAAATCCTAGGTGATTCCTAAAAAGAAAATGAGAGCCAGCATCCACCTATTAAACATGCCAAGTTTCAAGATGATCTTTTTAAATCTCATGTACTCTCAACCCTGGACTGGCACCTTACATACAGAAGGTGCCCAATGGGTAGCTTTTCTGCCTCCCTCTTCCTAAATAAAAAAAAAGGGGGGGGGGGGAGGGATTGACAATTAGCATGCTTTCCATCATTATTCAATAGCTAAGAATACTTCCTTAAAAGTTTTTAAGACACATTACCATTGAAAAAAAATCACACCTTATTTCCCAGAGACTAACTGAAACTTTAGATCCATTACTGAGAGATAAGACTCCCTAGGTCTTCCCCAGCAAAGGTCATCTGTCCCAGGAAAAACATATTAATAGAAGTTAATATATTAAAACTGAGCCAAACACAGTGGGCTTCAGAATGATTTGAGTAGATGTAATCCATGATGATGTCACTATACTGTCCCTTAAAGTAAATTTCCAAAACACAGCCAGGGTTATTACTCAGGCAGCAGGAAATAGTAAAATTGATAGATTCCTTTATCTCCGGCGATAACAATGATGACAAGCATATTCGAATGGCTAGTAAATTTATGGGCCCCCTTTAAAGAATTAGAGATTAAAGCAGAAAAGTGAAATATGGTACCATAGGAATAAAGGATGGATATGTAACCCTTGGAAAAAAGGATCAAGGAAGGGATAAATAACTTAGAGTTATTTGCCCTGCAGGTTCCTATTGCCCCAAATTTCAGGAAATCTTTGAGCTCTATTTATGAGAATTTATGCTAAGCATCCTTAGGGATTTCTTTTTTTTTAAGTTAGTTCTTTTTATTGTCAGTTCTTTGACAATTCTGTACTTGTATATAATTCATCCTGGTTCTTCTCTCCCTCCAACTCTCTCTTACCTCCTCCCATCCCAACCAGCTGAACCCTCCCCTGTCTGTCCTTTTTCCAGAGTCATGACTTTTGGCTGGCTGTGTTGCCTATTTGATTCAAACAGGACCGTTTGTATGACCACTGGATTGGGTCTAACTGCTGGAGTTCGGTGTGGCTACAAGTGGATATACAACTGTCCTTTTCCCAAAATGTCTCTAAAAGTCCATGTTGAGGACAGAAGTCTAGAAGCCATTGAGATGAGTATGCCTAAGGTGGGGTAGACAGTAGGTCATAGGTAATGAAAGAAAAGGAGGGTAACACTTGGGGTGGAAGGCTTCAAGTAGGGAGAGAGTGGAGAGACAGAGGTACATAGAAAACAGAGAAGTTTAGAAACACAAAAGACACATGAAATCTTCCATATTGCAAATTAAAATCTGAAAGATACCCTGGAAGGCTGCCAAAGCCCTTTCTTGAAGCTATGGATTATTAAACAAAAACCCAGTGCCAGGTGTTGAATAACTCCTTCAGAAATGTTGGTCGGGAAGGCCTTAAAGAACTACAAACAACCGAGGCTAAGCAATGGCTCATGGTGCCCATAAGAATTAAATGTTAAAACCCTATTGGTGAAGACATTCCAGATTTTAAGCTACTTCACGGCCACCACCTCCTCTCTACTCCCATATGGAAGAAAATAAAATAAATAAATCTTATTACTTAAACTCTCCTAAAAGCTCGCCATGGTCCTTTCCCTTCAACTCTTGCGTAGATTCTCAGGGAGGAGAATCTACATGCCACAATTTTTATTGTTTTACCAGGAAGGATGTCAGGTAATACTGCTGAATTCCTTTTTGTTTATAAGAGTTTGTTTTCTTCTCTACAGACTAGTCTTATTCCTAACTCTCCTGAAAGCTGTGAAAAAGGATTCAAAGTACCCCAGGAATTCTTCATTGTGATTTAAACAGAGCTACTAACTAAAGAATAAACATCCAACATTCTAATAGCATTTTCAAGCTCTCTCTCTCTCTCTCTCTCTCTCTCTCTCTCTCTCTCTCTCTCTCTCTCTCTCTCTGTGTGTGTGTGTGTGTGTGTGTGTGTGTGTGTGTGTGTGTGTGTGTGTGGTGTGCAGGTTTGCCCATGTGCACATGCAGAAGCCAGAGGATAGTGTCAAGTCCCTTTTTCTGCCTTACTGTCTTGAGCCTGGCTCTCTCACCATTCTGAAAGCCAGAAATTTCTGCTAGGAAGGGTAGCTGACAAACTCCTAGGATCCATTTATCCATTTATCTCTGCTTCTCAAGGCTGGGCTTATATGACACAGAGTCATAACCAAGTTTGTACACAGTGCCTCAGATTCAAACTGCCCCGCCCATCTGTACACTCTTGTCTACTAAGCTGTCTTCCCAGCCCCATACTTTCAAGTTTTAAAAAGCCACTATTAGATTTGACCCTTTTGAAGGCCTAAGATCCAGGATGAATTTGCTCACCTTGTGAGGGGTAATGAAACAGATTTACATGTTACATATGTGGAGGAGATTTTTAAACTCTGCAGGCTGTGATATAAGTGAGATAAGTGACAACCATTCTCCACCTCACAGGGCAAAGGCCAGTTGCCACCCACTAGTAGCCTAATGTCCCTCTCTGTTCCTCATCTGGCTGCTGTCAAGTACATGTTTCAGCTGTTTTCAATCTTTACAGTGCCAGACTTAGTTAATTTAATTTTTTTCCAGGTCTGTATTTGTCATGTAGAACCCTCTGTTGCTGTTATATATGAGGAAAATGTTATTATTTTAAGGCCAAAAATCCAGATGGAAGCTTTCAAATGTTAATTGATCCATGTGAATCACCATCCAAGGATGACCAAATGAGAGAGGGCATCCGAGGGAATGCTACCAAGACAGGAGCAGACGTTAGACCTGCTATGTTGCTCTTCTTTAAAATATATATATGTATATATGTATATGTGTATATGTGTATATGTGTATATGTGTATATGTATATATGTGTATATGTGTATATGTGTATATGTGTATATATATGTACATATATACATGTATATATATACATACATATATATATTCCCTCCTTTTTGCCTCCGAGAGGGTTCTCACTACTCCCTCCCCCCGACCCCTCAATCCCCACGTTGCTCTTCTTAACCCTAACTAGAACAGTGTTTGGAGATGCAGAGAGACCAGAGCAAGGCATATAGTAGTTACCCTGTGTCTAGCTCAAAAGACCAACAAGAACCAGACAAGTTGTTTAAGTGTCTAAAAGGCAGTGTGGGCCTTTGAGAAAGTCTATAAAGCCTAGAGAGGCCTGGTTCCTGGGGAAGGATCCTGCCATCAAAGCTGCTTGCCGAGTCACTGAGATCATTACCTGCACAGCTACTGTCTGAGCCTTTGTGACTCTGTGTTCTTTCTGCTCCATCTTCTTGCTTCTGTCTCTCCACCTGGCAAATGAAAGGTTGGAGTTTCTGTGACTGCACACTTCAAATTCTGTGATTTCTTTTTCTTCCTGGTACAGTCTCAGAAAGAACTCACTGAGAGGGTAGAGAACAGATCATATAAGTAATATGAAAACAGAGAGGGGACACTGGGAATGAAAGGGTTAAGTAGGGAGGGAGTGGAGGCTATCCCTCCCTTATCACTCCAAATAATAATTTCTTTTTCTCTACATCCTTCTCACTTTTTTCCAACCCAAGAAAATGAATGAAATGAAAACCAAATTTTCCAGCTCAAGACTTAATGATACATTCAAACTAAAAATGCAAAAGATCATTATGTTTGTTTACTTGGAACCAGACAAGCCTCTCTTTAAAGTTTAATTACCAAAGAATCAGACAACTTCTTCTACATATCGACTTCCTAAGTTAACATGGCATTTGTTTTGCAACAGTTTCAGCTCAATTTATTTTCTACTCTTCTCTTTTCTCTCCCGGTGCCACCTAGTGACTTATCACACAATTTGAAAAATCTATACATTTCCTAAACAAGGTCAGAAAAGTGGTTGGAGACTCCTGGTCACCCGATGGGTCAAGTTTGTCTTGCTTTAAAGAATCTGTAATGGCATCTGAAGAAAGAGAAAAGAATAAGTAATAACCTAGCTATTGATTTAGGGGTGGGGAGGGACAAAGAGAGAGTGAAACCAGACTCATCACAAACTAGAAGTGTAACTGAAACAGGCAACAGCTTTTAGGGACATTAGCAGAAGGAATCCTGGATCCTACACAGGAGTAGCATACTCCTAACTCCAGGATGGAGGGTGGCATCTAGGAAGAGGTGACTGGCAGTCCTAATCCTCAAGTTTGAGCCAGATGTAAGAGCTGAATACTAACCTCAGCCCTATTTTACCATCTTCGGCCTTGAGTTCCTATCAGAAGTTCTCAGGCCATTCACATCAGTCAGTCTGCATTTACATATTTGAGTTCAGAGTCAAATTCTCCATCTGTAGAAACAACTCCCCAACACTCTCTCATGAACACATACACACACAGAGACACACACAAATACACACCCACACACAAACACACAGCATACTCACACACCTTAATTAAGTAATGTTATCAATCATAAATTTGTCTTGGTTATTGATATTCCTGTGTGTCAACAGAAATAAAACTATACTATGTTCATTTTCTAAATAGCTCATTAAATTAATTTGAAGAGGGCATAGACCTGGGGGTGGCAGTCTGCATATGAAAGTAAGCTGGTGTAGGAGGTGCTGGTCAAGGCTAAAAATATTGGACAAAAAAAATGCACTATTCATCTTTCCTTTCAGACAGAGCCTGGCTATGGTCAGCTGGC
This sequence comes from Arvicanthis niloticus, assembly GCF_011762505.2. Lineage (NCBI taxonomy): Eukaryota > Metazoa > Chordata > Mammalia > Rodentia > Muridae > Arvicanthis > Arvicanthis niloticus. The sequence goes on along the minus strand of NC_047659.1, from coordinate 68,296,884 downwards.
AGTGCTTTTGCAATGCTGAAGCATTTTGGCCAAGAGCATGTATTACTTAGGCACAGTGGGGTCTTTAGAGGCGGAAGCTTCCCTCTGAGAACAGGATTCCTAATAGAGTAATCTATTATAATCCTCTGTCGCTCTTTCTTGTGGGGCAAGTGGAACTGTATCATCAGACAAAAACTGGGAAGGTTGAATGAATTCAGAAACCCCAATATTCTCATATTTGCAACAGGTAGGCCTTTCATCTGCCTCTGACCTGGTTCCTGTCCTGGAGCAAGTGAACAAGACAGACAACATAAGAATCCTGACCACTAGACACAGCACAGAGTTCTCCATGCCAATGAAGTATCCAGATGGACTGCCTGGGGGTTTAGCCAATAAGTTTAGCTTCCTGGACATTCCTTCCTGCAAAAGGTATTTAATCTCTGGTCCACCCTGAGTAAGTTGTATGCATCCACTTTCCACAATGAACAATAAATAAACGGTATAGACAAGCAAGGACGGTCTCTCTTAGCAAGAACTGCTGTGGGGAAAGCTTTGATCCTTCATGCAGTGCCACACTGCCTAAGTCTCCTGCAGAAGACCCCTTGGTGCTCCCAGACACTCACCCCTATGCTAAGCCCGAGATACCTACCCGCCCCCCTTGTACTCATCATCATCAGCCTACCCACATGCTTCCCAGTGCTGTCTGGGGGCTGAGAGTTAGAGAACCCCAGCTGCAGCCTCAACCTGCATCATTTTAGGGAGTGTTCTCTCACCCCTCAGCGCTTCCCACAACCCCGACACCCGATGTTGTTGCTGGAGAAGAGTAAGATACAGCCTCGTGCCTCCCAGCCTCCCATTTCATTTGCCCATCGGAGTTCAACCAGGCACGGAAAGGCAAGGTGAGGTGAGATGCAGAACCACACCCTCTTATGTCCCATGCAATTTGTGGAGCTGCACTGAAGTCTTAGTCTTCCAATAGAATCCTCCCTCCTCTCCAGTCCTCATTCATAGATGTCAGACCTTTGTCATGGGATGTAGTCTTTTTCCACCCGGTTCTTCTCCATCCTCTCCTTTCTCTTTTGTAGAGTTAATTTCCAGATGAAAAAATCTTTTGCATTTTTAGGGTTTTTTTTTTTTTTTCATGTCCTTCCTGCGTGTCCCAAACTACCTTTCCAAGAGATAGCCCTCTCACATGAAAGAAAAAGTAGAAAGACTATCAGGGAAGCCACGCCCTTGCCTCACTGCCCAGCAGGATTACGATGACGTTGATGATCACAACCCATACAATAATTCATAGTTGCCAAAGTGGTTATATTCCCAGATACAAGCCATGCTCCAGTCTTCAATAATGGACCTATTCATATCACTACCTGTTAAGATTTCTAAACACTTATTCACTTCACTCGGGATAGTTTCTAGTTCCATCCATTTGCCTGCAAAATTCACGATCTCCTTGTTTTTAATAGCTGAATGCTATTCCATGGTGTAAATGAACATTTTCTGTACCCATTCTTCATAAATCAGGGCTCTAAATGAAGTTGTTAATGCTGAATGCTTGGTGCTTTTCCCATTAAATTTTTACTCCAAAAACAAAAAGATTTCTAAACATTGTAAGGCTCGTATTTTTTGAATCAATAAAGCAAGCAAACAAAAGAATATCCATTACTTCCATCTGCTATCAAATTCACAAACCTGTCTGATTGTCAAGTGGCTGTGGCTGCATTACCATTCAGGTGACAGTTCAAATATGACCTTCTCACAAAACCCTTCCAGTGTACCCAATTATATCACATTCATCTATCCCACAATTCTTTCCACTTCTGCATAGAACTTGCAGCCCTATAAAAATTGTTCAGCTATTTGTTTGCTCGAATTGCTGCTTACATCCTCCTCCAGAAAATACAGTAGAGCCAAGACACGATCGCCCTGCCCGTGCCTGTGCCCAGATTCTGCCACTATGGCTGGCATGAATTTGAATGAATTTGAGAAAGGGTCCTGGTTTCCATGCAGGGCATGAGCTGTCTATATAGGTAAAATTTAAGAAAGTAATTTCATCTTTATAATCTCCTTTGGTATCAGAATTCCAACTCTGAAATCTACATTTTTTTTCTCTTTCTCCTCACCCTCCATATTATTCCATCTGCTGAGGAAAGGCTGGGTTTACTAAACACTGCCACTGTCACCCCAGAGGAAATTGCTTTGGGTGTTAATCTAAGTCTGCAGCCTACAAGAATTTTGTGATTATTTATCTTTACCAGTAAGCGATTTTTGAGCAATCATCCCAACTATGTCTTCATAAATTGTACGTGCATGCAACAATATAAATATGTGTTTTAATCAAAAATAAATAGGTAAATAATAAATACGGACAGGTAAAATAAGAAAGGGAAAAAACCAATTCTGTCATTTTTAGTTCTCTCACTCGGTCTCACCTGGAGTGTCCCCTGAGATATGTGTGGCATATTTTGAACGTTGCTAAAAAAGCAATCTTTTCCTAGAAACAGGAGGTTGCCCAGGGTTAGAAGTAGGACTGAGCCTAAGTAAAAAAGAATGGGAGAATTTGAGGGCCTATTAGGATGGTTCTAAATCCTGCTTGTGGTAGTGAAAACAACATAACAAAGCATTGAATCCCACAGGACTATACATACCAAACCATGATTTTGCCATATATGAATTTATGCTATATAAGAAACAAACTGGGGAAAGAATCTAATGAATAGTTAGACCCTCAGCTGGTTAAAAACAACGAAGCCTGTTTCAAACCTCATCCTAGCTCTGCTTCTCGGATCATAATTTCATGAAAGAAAATGAACACATCCAACTGGGGCCGGCTGTACCACATCACCACTCAACCTGCTTTCCCAATGTGACCTGCACCTTGCCACCAGCTCATCAGGAGTGAAGGTCCCCTTCTTTTGAAGCCTGTATAATCTTAATGACTTGCTGATAAATGGAGAGGAGGTACATGATCTCACAGGCCATGTCAGATAAGACCATAGGGCTTTTGGTCAAGTCTTATCAAATATTTTCTCTTGGAACCCACTCCACCATACTGAGAAAGCTCAAGCCACATGGGGAGGGCACGCTCTATCGAACTTACAGCCTTCAATGAGACCATCTTTGAGTTATTCTGTCCAAGTTGGGAACTTCAGTGACGTCTAGCTTTGAGCGGCTTAACTTAGTTCCAAATTCTGATGGCCTAGACAGTGTAGCCACAAGTTAGAGCCACTATGCCCTGTCTGTATTTCTAATCCAGAGCCATATGAGCATCCTCATTTGGGAGATAGTTTTGATAGCTACATCCAACCTGCATCCCACCCATCATCCACCCCATCCTTCTTTGCCAATCACACTCAGATTTCCTTTAGTGCTGATGAAGATACCAACACCTCCACTTTGCCCAGGCTTTCATGAGTGAACTAAGGCAATGTAACAGAATCCCAGCCAATGAGAAGCAAGCAGATATTACTGGTTGAAACTTCCAAAGATAACTGGGCCAGGGATGGGGAAAATGACCCAGATATAAAGTGATTGATTGATTGATTGATTAATTAATTAGTTAATTAATTTAAAAAATGAAAAACTATAACATAAAAGTTGAGCTCTCCTAGGATGGCTGGCACTTCAAGCATTTGTCACTTCTCATTCTTTCTGTCAAGCATGTGCTTCTGTCTAGAAAGGCAGGAATCACCTTACTACCAGGAGATGAAAAACCACAGACTTGAAGCCTTGTGAAGTGATAGAAATGTGCTTATTTCATGAGGACCCCATGAGGCCATCCTACCAGACAGAACTGCTCACTTCAAAGCTGTCATTTCCTAAAAGCAGCCTGGGTTCTGGAGCAGGGAACTCGGGTTATAAGGGATGCACAGCAAGCATGTCTAACACTGCGCCATTTCACCATCCTACAGCAATTTTTAATTCAAATTTTCTGTTACATGTAGCCAAATATAGCCAGTGACCCAAGAGTTCACCACACATGTACAAAAGACACTGCTGATCTGGAGAACCAGGGGGTAAAGATTAACCAAATACCCTATCAGATCCTTTAGTTAGTCACCTCATTTCCCTGTAATGGCTATTTGTTTATGTTGAAAATAGTAACACAAAATACTATGAACCCAAATGTGTCTCCTCAAATTCATGCACTGAAGCCATAATCCTCAGTATGACTTGGTCTAAAGACAAGATTTTAGGAGACAATTAAGTGAGGGCTAGGAGAGGTGGTGAAGTCCAAGAGACTGATCTTGGGAACTTTAAGGAATCCTGGGAAATATAATGAGTTCGAGACCAGTATGGATACACAGTAAAAACACTATTTGGGAAAATAAATTAACTATGGTAGTGGGAAACACAGGAAATTAATAGGGGGAAATATGAAGAGGGAGGGGAGACAGACACAGAGAGACAGACAAACAAAGGGAGACAGAGAAACAGAGACAGAAACACACCCACAGAGAGGGGAAAAGGGGGAGAGAGAACGTTCCTTTATACTTTTGCTTCATATGGAAGACAGTGCATAGGTAGCCATATTGGAGATGAACAGACAACCCCCACCAGAAGCCATTCTTGCACCCTAATCTTAGACTTACTCCAGACCTGTAAGAAAGTAAATTTCTGTTGGTTAAGTTTCTGAGTGCGTTATTTTGTGACAGCAGTCTGAGGCAGCTGACATACAGAAGATAAAAGAATGGGGGCAGCCCAAAGCCACTCTTCCTACTGCCTTCCCTCACCTATCAGTAAGTCCTAACAGAGAGCTGGTGTTGGTAGACAAGGGAGTATAATACAACATGCAAATCGCTATTGTGCTCCACTTCCACCATTCCAGTAGAAGGAAAATGCAAAATCTGGTATAAGCAATCTAAGGCAAACTGTGGAATTTCCATAATCCACAAAGAAGTGTTCCCACGCTTGCACTTAAAACCAGGGTCACATTCATCAAAAGAAAAATTTGGGAAGAATATAAAAGCCTTAACGCTTACAAGAGTATTTTCTTCTTGCTTTTTAAACTACAGAGTCCTGCACATTATGTTGCAACCATATATCAGAAGAGGGGTTTAAAGTACCATGGGAAGTGGGGAGCTGGGTTTGATGGCTAAACAGCCAAGGATTCTGCTATGAAAAGTAGGAAAAGCCATTAAGTCCAACTTCTGATAATTACTACACTCTGGGGTGCCAAATCTGAGAAATAATAAGAAAAAGTCACAATTTTGGTGTTTTTCTCATGTTCCCTAGGAAGAAACATTGGGGCAGGATTAGGTGTTGTGGTTTTATTTGGGAAGTAGAATTTCAATGCTAGGTGATGGAAACAGAACTAAGAGAAAGAAACAGGGACCCCAGTACATGGAATGGTAGTGTCCACATTTAGAATGGATCTCCCCACTTCAACTAATCTAATTAAGATAATCCCTCCCAGGCATGCCCAGACTTCTGTCTCCTAGGAGATACAAACTCCTGTCAAGTTGACAGTATTCATGATCACATACCCAGTGAAAGAAGTTCTTCCCATTAAAAAATTAATTCCTTCCTTATACTTCTAAATATTTTGTAACCTTCAAGGAATCCACATCCTGTAGCTAACATTAGAGAGTCTCAAGCCAATCTGTCAGGAGTTCAACTCTTGAGTTGTGACTGTCTGCCCTTTAAGGTGTACAAAAGACTGCTTTTGGCAGCTTCCAGGGTTGTCCAAAAGAGACAGATGAATCTGGTCTGGGGTTACTAACAGCACATGGGGAGACAGAAGGAAACATCAATTTGTTAAAGGAAAGTTCTCGGCCAATAACTTGTAATTTAAGTTAAGTGGGAATCCTACAATTTGAAGTCTTACAATTGAAGAAAGCACGTTCCTCAAAACTCCAAAATAAAACTGATAAAAAGAGGCGGCCACCAAGCTGCAGGCCTCTCTCAAATGCCTTTCCTTAATGGTTCTCCACCAGGGAGAGAGGGCCAACATGCTGGCAATGAGGGGATTAAGAGGTGGCCCTGTCACTGGAGCCTACTGTTTTGATTGCTTCAAAAAAGAAAGCCATTAAGCTAAGACACGGGATGGCAGTCACAGCACAAAGAGCAATAGGTAAAAGGGAAAAGCTTCAGGCTTAAGAACAACATCTAAGCAAGACGTGTGCTGTGATTACTCCCACGGTAATGAACAGGCTGGGAGCCTGCCAAGAATTTTGAGGGAAATTTTGTTTTAAATACTTCAAACTTGGCCACCTGTGGTCTATCGTTTTTTAACTCCTAATGAAACCCTAGGTCCTTGGCTTCCATCAACAAGAAGCTGTTCTGTGGAATCTGTGCAGTTGGGATAGATGAACATCTTCCCCAATGCCCCCTTACACACACACACACACACACACACACACACACACACACACACACACTCAAATGTGACTTTAGGGGGAAGAATGGGGGATTATTATTCCAAAGATAAAAGCCCAGGCTGCCTGGAAGCCATTTAGATGCTTACACCACAGCTAGAGAAAAGAATCTCTTTTGTTGCCTTGATGGTGAGTCTCCAATCACCTGTTGTGTCATGTTTTATTGCTGTGATAGCCTCTTCCTTCTCCTTCTCCTTCTCCTTCTCCTTCTCCTTCTCCTTCTCCTTCTCCTTCTCCTTCTCCTTCTCCTTCTCCTTCTCCTTCTCCTTCTCCTTCTCCTTCTCCTTCTCCCCCTCCTCCTCCTCCTTCTCCTCCTCTTCCTTCTCCTCTTCCTCCTTTTTCTTCTTCCAATGCCTTATGTTGGTGTGTATAGGAAGTAATTTTTTAAAAAAATCTCTAAATTCATTCAATGTACAACTCAAGAATATACTTTTGGACTGAGAGCTAAGTGCTATAAATGATGAGAACGTGGATGTGTCAGGTGGTGAACACCAATGCCTGAAAGGAGGAGACTGTACCAAAGTTAATTGGTCCAGGCTAAATCGTGTCAAACACTATGCAGTTTTCATTCTTCCGCTCCTCTTAAATTACAGACTTTTGCATTAGCAGCAATAACACCAGTTCAAATGCACCCCTGCCCAAGTTCGAGAGCACACTGGTACCTTGTGTGCTGACAAAATCGGATAGTGAAGACAGAGTCATTTAGAATGTTAAAGCAGAAGCTCTTGGTTGTTTCCTCTCCCTTGCCTCCCTTTCCTGTTTTAGGCTATGAATGTAATACCTGGGAATATAGAAATTCTCTTCTCACCTGGAGAATGAAAACCACACAGGTCTTCAGGACGAGTGAACAAAGCATGAACAGCAAGCACACACACACACACACACACACACACACACACACACACAAAGAATAAGAAGTGATTTGATTGGCTCATCCCACAGCATATACATACACCAAAAACCATGTTGTACACCAAGTATATGTAAAAAAAAAAAAAAAAGTTTTCAATTAAAGTTTTTTTTTCTAAAATTTTAGCAAGAGAGTCCTAAATAAGTCTATGTCTATGGATCAATTGAATTAACATAAGAATTGTTTTACATGTAAAAGAAATAAACTGCTCTGATATGAAAGTACTGTCATGGTAGGGGGTGCTATGACATGCAGCCAAAAGCAAACCTATTTAATTCTGATGCTACAAAGGAAAATCACAGCCAGTCAGGAAGTGTTTGCAGCAGTGAATAGAAAACGGTCACTCCATGGTGACATGGTGACGTGCAGCCACACTGCAAATGAGGAATGAGGGGTTCTTCCCAGTTCTTCAGAATAAGTCAGAAGACTCCAAGCTGGTAACTATGTGGCTGCATCCTCTTTAGGCCCCTGTAGGCTAGAAGCTTGTGACAACAGAACCACACAGCGTGTCTCATGCACACTCATTCTCTCCGCTGTGCATAGTTTGGTTTGAGCAGTTCATTTTTCACCTCTGTGCTTATAAATCATTTCTATTGCTCTCCTTTCAGTACTTTAACTTAGATGAAGAAGCAAAACAAAAATGTTCCTGTGTTGTAGAAAATTATTTAATCTCAAGCAGGATTTTCTACCCAGCCTTTGATCATTCAGTTACTGGATAAAAGACACACAATCCTTATGGTTATATATATATCCTATATAATCCTAGAGCTGAGCAGATAGCTACCCTCTAAGCTATTAGAATCTATTTCCCCATCAATAACTCTGAGTCATAATTTGCCACATTTCATCTGGGCAGCTCTTAACTCCAATTGGCCAGCCCTTGTGGCCATGTATTCATAACTCATCTAACCCATGGCATCTTCTCCTTCCTTTGCCTTTTCTCCCCCACCCCCCCCCCCCATTTGGTTTCCTCAGACTCCAAGCCTAGGAACCCAAGAGCTCTATCTCTTTTCTGTCCAGCTAGTTGTAGGCATCTGTAATCACCAATCAGAGATAACTTGGGGGACTGGGTTACATAGTGTCACTTAGTTATGTCACTTGGGTACATGGAGACTCTCTCATCCCTTGGGGAAATCAAGTCTTAGGGGGCAGTAGTTTGCATAACAATACAAGCTAAAGACCTCAACACCCTGTCAATGCACTAATGGATAAATATGACTCCTGTTTGAAATAAAAAATAATGTTACTCATGCTGATCAACAGATGTAGTAATAAATAAGATGCAGTACATATACAATAAGGCAGTATTCAAAGATAAAGAACAAAATGATGTCACTAGGGAGGTGCATAGGACTTAGCCTATCCTCAGTTTTTCTTCAAACTCACCATAAATTTATGTGAACTCTAAGAATACTACAAATGCCTTTTAATGACAGGGGGAAAATCCATTAATCTAGTCTTTGTCCAATAAGAGTATTGCTTCTTCCTAGGAAATCTAAGATCTAAATCCTAGATGATTACAGGCCAATACAAAATAGAGTCACTCTGCTCATGCCCTTTAGCCATCAGATATTGGAAAAGGGACTAGTGTCTGAGCTCATGGTCACTGTAAGCATGTTACCATGTGACCAGTGTCTAAGCTCAAGGACATTGTGAAGGTGTTAACATATGATTAGCCTCTGAACTCCAGAACAGTTTAAGAATGTTACCATGTGGCTCTTGTTTTAGCTACCAGATGTTGTTAAGGTGTTGTACTTGATGTTTTAGACTGTACATACTGGGAGGGTATTCCCATGTGATTAGTATATTAGCTCCTAGATACTATAAGCATACTAGCATGTGATTAGTGTCTAACCTTCTGAATACTGTGAGTGTTGACACATGATCAGTGTGTTAACCTCTAAATACTGTGAGAATTTTTGCCATGTAACAACTATTTGAGCCTGTACAATATGTTGATACTGTATGTTACTATGACCAGTATGTTACCCTCTAGACCAGGAGAATGTTACCATATTACTAATGTCTGAGCTCCTGGATACAAGTGTGGGTGTTATTATGTACCAAGTATCTGAGCCTCTAGAAACTGTTAGGATGCTACCATTAAACAGAATGTGAGCTCTTAGACCCAGTATCACCATGTGACTTGTGTCTTAACTCCTAGATACAATGTTGCTAATATGTTAATTAGCCTTCAGAAAATGTAAGGGTTTTTATAATATGACTAGTGTCTGAGATATGGTTATTGTGAATACGTTATGAAGTGACTGGTGTCTAAATTACATACTATAAACATGTTGTTACGTAACTTTCTGGCCACTTAGTGTATATTATCACATGCCTAGTATCTTAGCCTCAGGACACCCTATGTTACCATGTGTCTAGTGTCTGAAATGCTGGTTACTGTGAGTATGTTACCTTGTGACTAATGACTGAGCCTCTGGTTACTGTGAGTATATTACCACAGTAACCAGAGTGTAACTGATCACTAGACACTCTGAGGATGTTCCCAAGTGCCTAATGTCTTCCTTTCTAGTTACTGTGAGTTGTTGCTATGTGACAAATGTCTGAGCTTTGGGTTACTGTGAGGGTGGTAGTATGTGTCATGTTTTAGCTGTTGGATACTTCAGCAGGTTACCATGTGGTGAATGTCTTAGACTGTGGATACTATGAGAGTGTGCTCACATGTCTAGTGTCTAGTCTCTTAGATACTGTAAAAGTATTACCATGTGAATAGTGCCTGGTTTCCTGGATACTCTGCGTGTTTTAACATATAACAAATGTCTGTGCTTCTGGCTCCTGTGACAGCATAACCATTTGGCTAGTGTCTGAGATCCTAGGTACTGTGGATGTGCTACCACGTGACTACTATCTATCTTCTAAAATATGAGAACATGTTACAATGTAACTAGTGCCTTAGACTCTGAATACCCTGGTCCATGTGAATAGTATGTGAGCTCCTGGACACTGTAACTGTGTTACCAATGTGACTCTCAGTATTAGCTACTAAATAGTGTGAGGATGTTAGCATGTTAGTTGTGGCCAAACTCCTGGGACCATGGTGGAGTCCTGGCCTGTGTTACCTCCAGGAGTCACATCTGGGTTCAGGGCTATGAAGCAGCAGGGGTCTGTTACTACTGCAGGCCAAGCAGACATCCCTGATGTGGGATGCCTCCCAGGATATGTTGATGTCTGAGGGCTATGCAGAAGTGGCCCCACCCCTCATTTGGGCATCATGGGAAATCTGGCTCTGGGGAAATGCAAACAGGAGAGCTGACCCACCTCAAGCCAGCTACAGTACTTGGGAGAGCAGGCCCAGTACATTGGGTGAATTGCAGGTGAGCACAGCCCAGGATATAAACATGGGAGAGCTGGCCCTACCACACTCATCATGGATGAAGGAGAAATATCCTCCTCTGCCCTTACCCCTCACCATCACCAGCAGGCCAGAGAGCTGGCTCCAGTGTTATCAGAGAGAGAGAGACAGAGAGAGAGAGAGAGAGAGAGAGAGAGAGAGAGAGAGAGAGAGAGAGAAAGCACTGTCCCTTCCCCTCACCTGCTGCAGCACGTGGGAAACCAGGCAGCACAGTAGACTTGACCCTAATGACAGGGGCACAGGTGAGTTGGCCCCAAGGGTGTGACCATGAGAGAACTGGTCCAGCAACTTGTTACAGTCTAGCAGCATGGGCAGTGGACATTGGAGAGAAACACATACACACACACACACAGAGAGAGAGAGAGAGAGAGAGAGAGAGAGAGAGAGAGACAGAGAGACAGAGAGACAGAGAGACAGAGAGACAGAGAGACAGAGAGACAGAGACAGAGACACAGAGACAGAGAGAGACAGAGAGACAGAGAGACGGAGAGACGGAGAGTGCTCTCACCACTATCTGAAGTTTTATGAATTAACTATGGGTTCAGGGACTGTCTTCTTCTACAATAAAAGGAAAATCATTGTACTTGGGTCACTGTCAACTGAGGTCCTTGACTCTCCTCAATAGTTTTCCACTTTCTTTTGTGGTATTTAAATGATGTCTCCGAAACTGTAGAGCTGTGGAAGTAAAGGAATAAACCTTATCAATGTGTGGGATTGAAACTGCAGAGCAACATTTCTGCCAGATTGTACCGAGCACAGCAGTTCATAAGATTCAAGGGGACAGATCGACACAGGTATAGGAACAGAATTTATGGGTCACCAAGCTAAATGCTTATCCTTCATTTCAGGGATCCTTATTGAGACACTAGAGTTAATTTCAATTCATAGCGGGACCTTTTTCTTCAGCTTTAATCACTTCATCTTCTGTAACAATGAAAAGACCACTCCAGGCCTCATTTATCTTTGACTCTTCGTTATTTGTTCAAGTGCCTCTCCCATACCAGTTACCATGCTCCCCATGAGAAAGCATGATAAATACACTCTTGTCTTACCTCAGTATCTAGATCACAAATCCCTCCAGAAAAGAAAAGTTTCATATTTAACTTTTGACTCCACTTCCAGTCCCTCTGTGTAGCTGTGCCTTGAGGCCCAAGGCTTGATCTCAGAATTTTAAAGTCTATAAATGCCATAAGGACACTTGAAGAAACAGACACTAGAAAATAACAGTGAAAGTCGTTTCATTAAAGGGCTTCCAGTTTTAAGCTCATTTATTACATTGTCATTACAGCCACAATTTGTTGAATATTCATTTCTCACAAATCATAAGAAGTGAGGCATTACCAATCCTACTAATTTCAATATTCAACAATATTCAAGCTGAAGAGAAAGGTATATATATAAAATGATGCTAAAGCTCAAAGAGTTTATATGATTTGCCCACTGGCCACCAAAGTTATGATTGCTTAAGATTAGAATCCATGTCTGTCCCATTGTGAAGCCCATCTTCCCTTTCCATCCTACCAGGTACAACCCCTAGGCAGGTAGAAAACCTGGTTCTGCTTCCTTGCTGTCACCATTTTCAAATTCTTTGTAATTTCTAAACAGAAGGCCCTGAATTTTCAATTTTTTACTGGTCTCCATGGGTTATTCAGCCAGTATCTGTTCTGCTCATATGTAAAGTGTCTGTCAGTTTACATTTCTTTAATTTAACAACATTTTCTGTTTCACAGATGTGGGAGCTGCATGGAATAAAAGCATAGTGTAAGCCTTTCTACTTCCAAGTCTATCCCCACCTCAATATTTTTCCAAAAATGCTATTTCAAGGCATTCATCATGTCTTTGAGTTATTTCTCTAAAGTCTTCCTACAAAAGGTTTATACATCCCATAATCTCACATCACTTACCTTGAGTACTCATTGTATTTATCTTGTAGTAGACCAATAGTCTCCAAAACTGTCCTTTTAATTACCCTTAATGCTGCTACAAGGACACCCTCTAATAAAAATCCCCAAATCTATACTAGTAAAGAGATAAATTATTAGGTAATTATTCACAACACAAAGGATTGCTCACCATGGACTCTTTCAAACTTACACAGAGCGCTCATTACTTGTTTATGAGCCATTAACCACTTGAGAGGTTATGGTGCAGAGACAAACTGGAGGATTGACTGTTTCAAGGCTGAAGATGAGGACTCTGGTGTTTAAGTCTCTAAGCTAGACAACAGAGAACGAGGAAAATGCTTCCGACTGAGAAACCTGGTGAAGGAAAGATCCAACATATCCACACAGTTAGCAACATACAGACGTATTAGGAACCCATTCCCTAAAGATGAATGCAGAGATCTAAAGTAGGTATGGGAGGAAGTTATTCCACCCAGAAGACAATAATTCACCAGGAGATGGGAAGTTTTAGATTTACTGGTTGCCCCCAAAAACTCTGAAATGAAATTTCTACCATATGAACATCAACAACTCTACCTACTCGACCAGTTTCCTTGGCCCAAAAAAGGCAAGATTTGGCATCTGCTGGAATTGATCTGATATATATCACAACTATGGAAGAAGCACAGAGTCTAGACCATATAAGCCTTTTGTTTTCAATGTGCCCTAGTTAACGTTTGGAGACAGTCTTGGCAGCAAGCATCTCTTTACCCACTGAACCATCTCACCAGCCCAGAATCTTTGCTTTTAAAAAGTTTGCAATAGTTCTCTCAAAACTGGTGTTATGATACAGTACCTTTGCTAGGAACCACTACACAGAAGAAACATGGCCTAGATTTTCAAAACAACTTATAGTCTCACAGAAACCAGAGTAGAATCATCCCCACCTTCAAAACTCATTAATATAAGAGACATATCATCTGCATAGTACAAATTCTATGCATGATAGGTACCTAATCTCTTCTGTAGGTTACCTATTGGACTTTGAATAAAGTCCCGCCTCTTCCAATGGCCTCTTTCCAGCTCAGCTTCTTCTTACTCTTTCTCCTACCCCATGTACTATGCTCAAACCAGATTGATCTTCTTACTGTGTCCTGGTAGGTCAGGTTGTACTCACTGTATGGCATTCATATTGTGGCACCAGGTGGAAATCCCATCACATGCCAGTTATTTGCATTGTTAACTATGTCATCAATAGTTAGCATGTCAAATTTATCTCTAAAAAAAAGTAAGCCTTGAAATTTTATTGTGTATTTATTTGCACATTTTAATGATTTTTTTTTTCTTACAGTCCACACTCTGTGAGAAGAAGAACAGGAAGTCCCTTAGTAAAAGGGACTTGCTTGAACATTAAGAAGACTTCAGGGTTGAAGGACAGAAAGAGTATCCTCAAGGAATCAAGGGAAGAAAGAGTACTGGTGTATGTGTCAGAACTTTCTAGAGCAGTGGTTCTCAATCTTCCTAATCCTGCAACCCTTTAATACAGTTTCTCATGTTATAATGACCCCCAACCATACAATTATTTTCATTGCTATTTCATAACTGTAATTTTGCTATTCCTATGAATCATAATGTAAATATGTGATATGCAGGATGTCAGTTATGTGACCCTTGTAAAAAGGGTCATTTGACGCTTAAGAGGTCATTAGACCCTCAAAGTAGTCAGAACCCACATTAAAAACCACTGGTCTAGAGGAACAGAAGTGGGGTGTGTGTGTGTGTGTGTGAGAGAGAGAGAGAGAGAGAGAGAGAGAGAGAGAGAGAGAGAGAGATTAAATTATTTTACATTAAAATAGTAACAATAGCATCTCATACCTTAGAAGCTAAGAAACCACCAAAGTGGGAACTTTGGTGCTGAAAGCCTGGAAAGTTCCTAAGAGCCATTGGTCCTTGGTCATTGATGGAATACTGGAAACACTGGAATCGGCAGCAGCAGCAACAGGGCAACTCAGCTTGGTGGCAAATGAGAAGGGTGGTCAAGCAAAAGATGAATGTTTCCTTCTGCCACATGCTCTTTTATATGGACCACTTGCCAGAAAGGTACCACCCAGGCATTCTTTCAGTTGAAACACCCTCCTTAGGTGATTCTAATATGTGGCTGCTTGATGTTAAAACTAACCATCACTCAGCAAACTTTACCAGTAGTCACAGTCACCTACATCCCAGAAGAGGTGACCCTTGTAAGATATTCAACAGCTCTGGGTAAACATACCCAGAGCACCACCAGTGCTAATACACCTGTTCACAGATCATCAGGGAAACATGGATCCTCTTCTTTCTGATATAATCTAGAATCCTGCAAACCATGGAGTCCAGTTTCCAGGTTTAGATATTCTCAAACAAGGAACACAACCCAGGGCAATTTTGCTAAAAAGACAACAGAGAGTGGTGAATTACTATCTAAAGCAATGTCAAGGGACCTTCAGGAGCAGAGAGAAGTTACTAAGTTAATGGGAAGGGTAGAGAAAGGACTATCAGGAGACATCTTTCACACACACACACACACACACACACAATGAGCACTGCACATCTGCCATATGGAAATCACCATATCTCCCTAATAACAAGTCCATAGAGTATGACAGGTTGGCAGAGTTCTGGAGTCTTCTGGTCTATCACAACAAATGTCCTTGCCACTAAAACTAACATGTAAGACCCAAAGTTAATCTGGAGGAGCAACATTGAGGAATCAATTTATAATTTTCAAAAGTTTATCATGACTAAGTTACCCTACAGAGGTTGGGGAAGGAATCAACTTCTGAGCCTTCATTTTAAAGACATCTGCTTACCAAAATGTATTAGCACAACCTGTTGTCCCATGTTAACCCACTGTGCACTTACCTTAAATTAAGCTCGTGTGTGTGTGTGTGTAACAGAGAGAGGAGAGAGAGAGAGAGAGAGAGAGAGAGAGAGAGAGAGAGAGACAGAGAGAGAGACAGAGAGAGAGAGAGACAGAGAGAGAGAACTTTCTATCTAATTTCTTTTAGTTTTTTTTTTTCCTTTCTCAGGAATTACTTTCAAGTCCTGACACCTTCAAGAAGTCCTAGGGTGCTATATGTTAATAAAAAGCATTTCCGAATGGTCAGTGGGTGGGCAGGCAGTGAATTAATTGGAAACCTCAGACAACTGTGCTTTAAGAAAACCCTGCTGTTTCCACTTTTGTGATTTCACTGCCAAAAAAGCATTCTTAATGGTCTAAGAAAAATAAAAGCTGATATTTGAGAGCCCCAAGAGTCCAGTTTTCTTTAACTCCCTCATTTCCAACTGACCCCTCAAGAAACCCTCAGTCCACAGAAGACACAAGCTGGCATTTTCCAGGGAGTCTGCATATGGATGCCATTATAAAGGTCCAAGTCTGCTTCAAACAAATTTTCCTGAACTTTCCTATGAACAAAACTTAGCAACCACTATGGCAAAAACTCAACACACATTGACTTAAGCAAAGAGGGAATATGTGGTCTCCTCAGATAAGAAAACTGGACATTTTCTTGCTTGGTCATGCCTACATCTAGAACTCACATGATGCCAACAGGAACCTTTCTCTCAATTCCATTTCCTCACATGTTGACTTATTATGAAGTAAGGACAAGTCAAAAGCTCTAGGCCATCATTTTCTCAGATTAGCAATGTCAGGTCAAGAGAATACTCCTCTCCTGTGGTTTCACCTAGGCTTCCAGAGCTGGTTCTCAGTACATGAACTTGAGTCTTGACTGATCCCGACCCAACTTTCTCCAAAGGAATGGAATACTCTGCTTAGCCTAGTGGGCTAAGGAAGTAGCATGTAGCTAAGCAGAACCACATAGCCTAAGGAGATACACACATGTATCACAAAGGATACCTCAGTTCTCAGATATGAGTAATGGTGGTAAACTTTCATTTTATGCTGATTATATTACCTGGGACATAGGTGGTTATGGTAATTGCTGAACATTCAGTACCCCCACTGAGTTGCGCACAACCAGTCTAGGAAGGTAATACTATAATTATACCTATTTTCAAGATAAGCAAACAAGGACCTTAGTCCCTTCTCAAGGTCTCCCCTAATCTCAAGTTGTCATGAATCTCTTCCATATCCAGTTCATATCTGCTTGTAGCAAAAGAGAAGTCACTCCTCAGTAAGAACTCAGTCTGATAAATCTGTTCTCGGGACCTGCCCACTTAGTTACCCTTCAAGCTGGGGAAGCTATCCGCTCTCCTCTGATGATAGAACTCTGGTCATTTAAGGTAATGGCTCCCAAGGTGCTTCAGTGTATGGATTGTGTATGCCTGAATAGCAAGTGTTGCATTTTTACTCAATGGTTAATTAATTATTAATAAGATTAAATATATTATTGACTGTAGCTTTTCTCCTATGAATTATTTTTTTTATTTTTGTTTGTATTTTTGTCCATGTTTCTATTATCTGTTTAAATTATTGATCTTTAGCAGTTTTTTGTATGACCCAGATATTCACCTCCTGAGTGATAAGTAGGCAACATCCCCCCCACCTTACTATGTGTTTTGACATTTTAATTAATTAATTTAATTAGCTGCATGCCTTGAATTTTTAATTAGTAAGAAGAAAAGAGGATGGAGGAGAAAAGACAAAAGCCAGAAGGGGCAATACATGTAATGCTTTCTGAATCAGAGTAATCCAAATTGTTTCATCATTCATGTAAGGTATCTTGATTTACAAATAGATCACATTCAAAAGAAGCAAATCATTGCATGGACAAGTAGGTACTGATTCAAATGATATTAGGAGTTGAGATGCTTACTGTATGAAATAATCTCTATGTGAGAGGGAGGGGCTCATGAGCTCCCACTTATAACTGAGAAAGCATTGAGAATTTATGGCTTCTCAGAGATGGTCAGCTTTCTACAGTTAATGGCCCCACACCCAAAGGTACATGGGTAGCACAAGGTACTTTTGAACATGATAGTTTTTAAGGAGAAAAAAAAGAGGATATAAGCTTGGAAGGAATGTAAGATGGATCTTGGAAGAGTTAGAGAAAGGAATGGGAAAGGAATATGATCAAAATGCATGTACAAAATTATCAATAATTAATAAAATAGTACATTTAATTTTAAAAGATACAAAAAATAATAACCTTTACATGACAGAAAATGAATTAAATGCCTTCTTTTCATCATTTTAAAACCTGTCAAAAAGAAATTTGAGAATATCTATTCAGAAATTACCATTTAAATCATTGGTGTTGATATGCACTGTTGACTCTATTGCCTGTTGTTAAACATGCTGTATGAAGGAACATATATATGATGAGATCAATGTGAAAATTTAGTAAATGCTTTCAGGCTGATTAAAAATCAAATATCAAAATAATGAAAGTAATTAGAGCTGAATATGATTAAGTCCTAAAAGCTGCAAAACTAATTCCCAAATAGGCAAAACATTTTCAGGTAAAGAAAAAGACTAACTAGATCAAAATCTTAAAGTTTTTACATGACAGAAAATACTAACTAAAAAAAAATGCAAGCTATACAAAAAGTTAGGGAGATGCCACATACCTGTAATTAGGAGTTGACTAGGTTAATTTTTTAAGTCTTCAGATCAATAATATGAATAATATGAATTCAGATCAATAATATGAATATAAAAATGTTATTCATATTTATATGTTAGTACTACAAAATATTAGAGAAATTAGAATTATCCATCAGTAAGAAAGTGGTTACTTAAGCTCAACCACAGCCAGGTTACAAAATTCTATGCAATTATCTTATAAAACAAGGACTATTCCTATGGTGTAAATAGAACTTCTACCAAGAAAAACTGACTTTGTAAAACACATGCTTCTCCACATCATTCATTGTGTGCCCACATATACACTTCTGGTAATTCAAACAATGGGTGACACATTATGATGATGATTCAGAGAATAAATAGAAATGCTATACCAATGTGGATATAGCCAGAATCATCTAGAATAGCACATGTTAGACAAAAACCACAAAGGGATACAGAACCAGTGGATGGAGATAAATCTTGTCATATATACCAATGCATCCATTTTCTAAATGGCTAAATTATCATATATGGACTGGGGATGTAATATCATGGTAGGAATGGTTTTTCAGTGTGTCTAAAGTTCTGAATTTGACCCCAAACACAACAGAAAAGCAACAAAACTATTTATTTCTACAATACTTTATCAAGTCATATAAATTTCAGAAAATATGAACACACATATAAGATATAAAATGTAAGTCATTGATTCAATCTTGTTCATTCATTCAATCTTTTTTCATTCATTCAAGTAACAAATATTACTGTTGCCTTTTACAAGCTAAGTGCTGTTCCTGCAATGTTGATACAGGAATTGAGGATGGACTCCCAACTCCTAGTGACCTTCCTATTCCAATGAAAGAGATAAGTATATGGGGACAAATAAGAAGAAAAATCAATATAGGGACCAAGGGTCCATGCTTCATACCAAACCATTCAATTTTCCCACTCAGTTTTGGAGACACATTTCCTATAGAGAAAGAGAAGGATGTTAGTGAGACAAATTGCATTCAGTGGCTCCATCACTGTAGTTTTGACCCTTGGGGTCAAAATAAATATTTACCTCTCCTTAGTGCATTCTCCATTAAATACAGATCTCAGTGACTTCTTACAAGTGGCATCTCTAAGTCAAGAAATAAATGATAGAGTAATCATTCTCTCTCTCTCTCAAGAGTACACTCTAGGTGCTTTACCACACTGAATTCCCAGCAGTGGTGACTGAAAGAGCCTGCTTCCCAAAGCTTTCCTGAATATATCTGTGCCCCATCTCATCAATATTGAAAATTAACTGCTCTTAAATTTTTTATACACTCTATTAGACTACCCAAAAACATTTTAAAAGTCAGCTAGCACTTAAATAAAGTGTAATTTATTGCAAAAACTAGAAGCACATGGTCAAGGACGGCTGTCTATCGGTATAGTCTGACCAGAATTCCCTGTACTGGAGGTAAGTTGAGAAACCCTCACCCTGTTCTAGTTCTATTTACCATTCTTGACCTGTGCTCTTTTTCTTAAGAGCCTACTCCTATCTTCCAACAGTCATTGGTACTTTTTTGTCCCCAATGTATATATTCTTTTTATTTTGGAAATTCCCAGTCTCCTATAAGAAAAGCTGCAGATATTCTCTTAAAACTAGCTATTTTAGTGGAGATCTAGAGAAATTAAGAAGAAGAAGCAGGCATCTACGTTAGATGGATTGTTTGTTTATCCAGGGGAAGTTTGAGGGCTGAGGCAGTGTCTTCATTGAAAAGAATGGGTAGGGATCACTGTACAGAGTAAGCAATTTAGTTTGAAATCCAAAAAAGAGGTCAGAGCTAGAGATACACATTTGAGAACTGGAGATTTAAAGCCAGGAATCTGCGATTACCTGCAGAGTAGGAGGAGAGAAATAATACATTATTCTATAGGACCAAAATGCAAGTGAGTTTTGTTTGATGAATGCTACATGTGCTGAAGTCATTCATAATATTCCTCATAGAGAATTTTTCAGATTTATTTATTAAGATTATTTTATGTAGATGTGTGTTCCTGTGTGTATGTATATATACCACATGCATACAGGTGCCTACAGAGGCCAGAAGAGCGCACTTTATACCCTGAAAGTGGAGTTACAGATAATTATGAGCTGTCATGTGAGTGTTGGGAATCAAATTTACAAAAACAGCAAGTACTTTTACTTCAAGCTGACATCTCTCCAGATCCTAAGTCATACGTCTTGATTCTGACAACCACACCTTGTAGAGCCACGGGCATCTCTGCCATATTGCAGCTTTGACTGATAGAGTCCCTCCCTATCTTTTCTTTTATGTCAATGATTCTTTCCTTTAAAAGTAAAAACAGCTGTGTTACAAAATATGGGGCCATAAAGAATAATGTGCCAAAACATCAGAATTTCTCCAAACACTTTAGAGAATGAATTAGACAACCCAGAAACCAAAGAAAAGGGAAAGAATTTACTAGGCCTTATATGGTCCAGGAACTCTTGCATTTTTACTGTCAGTCACACCTCCTTATTTCTAGGCATCTGGAGCCTCTGGCCCAGATGTGAAATGTCCAGTGTGCAAATATAGTCAGGAGAAAGGTGGATGAGATCTGCTGGCAGTGAGAGTAACAGGTTGCTGATGGCCTGGAACCATCTTTTCCCAGACATCTGGAGTTGGTAATTAAACTCCTCCCAAGTGGACAGTTGTTTACATCAGTCTAATGACCAGGTTTATCTCTGGGAACCAACACAGCCCATTTCTAATATGCATTATAAACATTATATGGCTCTTCGAATGTATCGTTTCAGGGTTATGTCACTGACTTTCATTCTACCATCAAAATAGACAAAGTGGGAAGGTCAGGGGAGAGTGATGAACACAGGCTGAATGGGAAAGCCAAGATTCCTAGATTCTAGTCTCTGCTCTGCTACATGGAGAGAAGCATGTGAGATGGCAGCCATTCATAATTAAATTGCATCAACTATTAAGAGGGAAGGAAGAGATGTTTACAAGCTACCAAGTTCCACTTCCTTGACTGACAAAGTAGAGAGGAGCTGCTCTGAGCTCCTTTTAGAGAGTGAAGCCCTTGCCAAACACTTGCATAGTACTCTGGTTTTTGGCTTGAGAATAAAATCATGTCCCTGTTTAAGTGAAGTGTAGCACCAAAGACAGGGTAGATAGAGTTGTAGTGTTCTTACTGAGGTATCAGCTTATGCTCTGAAGCTCTCAAAGTACTGAAGTAAATTGATAGTTTGTCTAACTCACTTAGACATGTTTGGAAAGACAAAAATAAGGAATAATGTTAATTTATTCTTCCCTAACCCACCTATCCCCAAATATTTGGCTGTAATGAAACAAACAGGCTGGTGGAAGTGCTGCCACATATTCTTTAGCCCTGACATGCATGCCTTTGGGTAAACAATCGCCTCTGGCAGAAAACAGAGCCAGAGGAAAGGGATATGAGCTAGCACAGTGTTCATGAGGAACTGAGAAAACTGAAAGCCAACAACACTGAGGCCCAGGAACTGGAGAACATGCTTTTTCAATGTCACAAGTGCTTTAGTAAGGTTCAATACAATTCAAATCTAGGAAGAATGTTTTCCCTGGGACTCATAGGACCCTGAGTCTTACCTGGATGTCCCCCACTCTGCCATTCAGTGCTGGTTAATACAAGGTACATTACTTCCCTCTGCTAAGCTTAGGTTTCTTTCCTGTAACACAGGAATACACTGGTGCCAGGCACTGTGCTAATAAAAATAAGTTTGCACCATGACAAGTGTATTGTTTAAGATCTCCTCCTGCCTGAATGAGTGCGCCCCGCAGATAGAGTCATTTTCACAAAAGCCCTGTGAGGTAGGTGTTGTTATCACCATTTCACAGGTAAGAAAACTAATTAAGTAACTTGCTTGAAGAGACATAGCTAATAGTAAAAGGAAACAGACACTAGAGCCAAAATTGTTTCAAAGCTCTCTTTTTAAACTACTTTTTGATGGTCTGAGTCCATGAACACATTGTAAAAGGACAAAATTCAAAATGATATGTTCAGAGATATATGAAAAGATGATGTTCCTGATACTGTGTGAAGTTTCTCCTCCAGATCTAAGCAAACTCCAGCATCCAGGCATCTAAACCCAAGAGTTCAATGATTGGTTAACTCGTGTTCACCTCTACAGGTATGTTCAAAGAGCTTTTAAAATTACAGTGTCTTTCAGTCAGCACTAATCACTACACACATACCCAGCAAAGAATTCACAACACAGGCCAAAAAGGACATAGGTTCTCTTGAGGTAAGGGGACATGAGAAAGAACTTGTTTGATCTTGATACAGGAAGTGTCTTTGTTTCCTGTGGCTTCTGTACCAACTGATAACAAACTGGGTGGCTGAAAAAAAGAAAATGTATTGTCTGAGAAGCACCAAAAGCAATGCACCCAAAACGATATTTGCTCTGGAAGAGGCTGCTTCCTCTTCTGCTTGTACCTGGTTTCTGTCAGCATTCCCTGACTTGTGTCTGTCTCTTCTCCTTAACTGAGAATGCTTGTGACAGCACTTGGGGTTCAGCCAGGCAACCCTGGATAATCTCATCTTAGAAAATCCTTAACTTAATCACATCTGCAAAGACACATTTTGAAAATAAGGCAACAAATCCCAGGATTTGATGTGAATATTTTTGAACAGGGAGCATTTTTTTAAAGATTTGTTTGTTTTTTTTTTATCTATGATCATGTGTCTGTATCTATGTACACACATGTGTGGGTACCATCAGAGACCAGAAGAGGGCATCAGATTCTCTGGAACTGACATTACAGGTAGTTGTGTTCTGTCCAATGTGGGTTCTAGGAGCCAAACTCCAATCCTCTGTAGGAACAGCAAGCATGCTTAGCTACTCTACCATGTATCTCTCAATCTCTTTGAGAAAAGAACGTATTTTAAAAAATCTACTGGAGCCTAATAGCAGGGATGGTAATGGGTTGCAGTGAGCCCTACTTCAGGAAGTTCAATAGTTCACATACACAAATGTACACACACACACACACACACACACACACACACTTAGAATGTTCAGTAATCAGACCCTACAATCTCTTCTTGCCACTTGGTCAGTCCAACTTTCCAAATCCTAAATTTTAGTTTCCCCCAAATGTTTCAAATCCAGGATTAAGATGCTCTGGTACATGGGCTTGAAGGCTTATGCACTGTCAACAGCCCACCCATCTGCTAAAGTAAGCTCAGAACGTGTACTTCATGCTGGCCAGGCTTCAGAATAAGCCCAGGCTTCGAGGCATGAGCCACATCCAAGACTACTTAAGGGGACTTTGCATGATGCCAATTTGTAGTTTCTTAAATGTGCTGCTGATCTCTGCTTTCCTTTGATCAGGAGAAATAGCAGAATTTCGTCTATGTTCAAAAGCCGATCTACCTTGAACTTTGTTTTAATCAAGTCCGCCGTGGGCTTTATAAAAAGAGTGCATGCAGGGTAAGGCTCAAACAAAATAAATGAAGCAAATCTCAAATTTGGTGGCAGCCAGTATGGGCAGAAATCAGAAAGGATACCACCAGTGCAAAGGCATCCACCAGACAGTAGTTAAGCCCTTTGTCAAGCCAGCCTCCAAATAGAAATTGGAAAAGAGAGATGAAAACAGTTTCTTCTCTTGAGGGGAAAAGGACCAAGTACAGTAGCAGATGGAACATGGCCTTACACTAATCCAGGCTACATAATTAAGTTCCACAGCCATGCCAGCAAAAGAAGACAGTATTCAAAAATAGCAGGTGCCTCCTAGAGATTTTTGCCAGAGAGGCTTTTCTAAGGCATCAATCTGACAGCCTGGGGGATGAAAACACTGCTGGACATAAGTGTCCAGCAAGCTCTGTGGAGGACACCAGAGTGACCTGCTGCTGTTTTTATATCCCTCAGCAAAGTACATCTGATTGCCTCTGGGGCCCTTCAGCTGTATGCAGACTTTGTTGCTGAAGGGGTGGTCATAGGCTCAAAGCTGTCTTGGCACCAAACATGGCTATCTCCCTGTCTACAGTTAGACCCTCTAGCTATTTTCCTCTCAAAATTAAACTAAATCAACGACTTTAAAGACTATGCACATTATGGGGAAACAAGACAGGTAGACCCCCAGAAGCTCACCTAGTCTAAAGGTGAGATTCAAGTTCAGTGAGAGACTCTTTCTTAAAATATAAAGACTAGAAGAATGGTTAAGTGGATAGAGGCACTTGCTGCCAAGCCTGATGACCTGACTTTAGTCCCTGGAACCTATGTGGTAGGAAGAAGAAAACTGGCCCTGACCAGTGTTGTGCCACACATATGCACACATATATATATTCATATATAAATACACATATAAATATATATATGTGCATACATACACACATGCATACATATACTCATACACACATATAATAAAAAACAAGGAAGTAGAGAATGATAAAAGACACTGATGTCCTCCTCTGACCTCCATATGCAGTGTGTATATCTATACACACAAGTATACAGGCACTACACTACACACAGACACATGGACTCACACATACACAAGACCATGACCATTAATGTTGCCTGACTCATTCTTTTGCATTGTACATAGTGACAGCGTGATTTACTGGCCTTAAAGTTAGACTCAAAAGCCAGGTGGACCTTGGTTTTTGTAAGGTCCAATAACTTTGCAATATGTGATCTTAGGGAAAAAAACAAAGTCTAAGTTGTGGCATTTTTTTTCTGAGCTATAAATTGTATTTCCTGTAACAGATCGGTATTGAAAGGAAGAAATTACACTGTAATAAGACAACCAATTCATAATATGGCACATGGCAAGAGAGTTTTTAAAAGGTTATCCACTATTGAGGTAGAAATTGACTGGAAAAAACAATGTATATGGGGGCTGGGAGATGTCTCAGTAAAGTGCCTGACACACAACATTGGGGCCCGAATTCAGATCTCCAGCACCCCTCATAAAAGCCAGACATGACAGCACACACATCTACAAATTCAGCCAAGGGAAGGTGGAGGCTAATTCATCCCTGTGGTTTCCTAGCTAGCCACAATAGCTGAAGGAGTGAGTTCCGGGTTCAATGAAAGGCTCTGTCTCAAAAAATAAGGTAGCAAAGTAATTAAGAAATATATCCAACATAGACATCTAGCCTCAACACACCTCACCCCTAACACATATACATTTGAACATACATACACAAATCACAAAGGATATGGCTGTCAGAAACAAACACTGAGGCCATCCACACACAAATTCATGAAAAGGATGGAACAGCCAGCAAGACTTTGTGTTACCTGTTTCATGGCTTTTTCTTTGTTATCTTATGTTTAAGGGGTGGCTTGCGTCTTTCATCTGATCCAGACAAACAAAAGGGATAAACAAAGACCACCTACCTACCACACAAGAGCAAGCGGGAACTCTCACATGGTCCCATTTTCTCAGCATCTCACAGATGCGCTAGCTTCAAGCACAATTGGCATATCATCTAGTATGTTCCAAAAGGACGCGTTTTCCTGCTCCTTTCTTTATACAGAGGTTTCCAAGGAAGCAGCTTCCAAGTCTGGAAAACAGCATGAGCTCAGTCAGACAGCACTGCAAAAACCAGCTGGCAGCACCTGGACAGCTCCAAAGCCAAGACGCAGGCTTTTCACCCCGAGGGAAGAGAAACCCCTCCAAGTTGTTTCATTTCCAGGTAACTTTGTGGGACTTGTGTGGTACATGCTGCCGACTGCCCTCCTGGTATTCCCATAGTGCTTCTTCTGGGCAATTGAACGAAGCTTGATCAAGCATCGATTCTATTTTGTGGAGAGACGCAAACTCAAACTACTGACTCATTATTATCTGTGTGAGCCTCTACAAATCAGAACACTATGTGCTTCACTTCTACATCTTTTAATGGAAGAAATAAAATAAATCTATATTCATAGATACAATAGCCTGGTTCTGGAGGAGTGGCTGGCATTGGTGGAAGACACTTTCCAAGAGAAAGCAACAGTAAAGAAAATGTTCTGAAGTCACCCAGGGGAACAAGAGAGCAGAGTATTCCAAGCAAAGACGATCCAGCTCAACTCACATCACAATCTGATCCCTATTCATCAATGCCGTTCACCCTTCCTACTCACCAGAAAACACTGACATTTTAAAGCCAAGATTTTATTGAAATTTCTGCCCCTTGCAAGAACTAAAACCTCTCCAGCACAACTTTAAGCCACTAGGAGAAGAAAAGGAAGAAAATAAAAAAATCAGGTTGCATTGGAAAACCCAAAAGCTCTCCATTTTTGAACCATGGAGAACACTTGTTGGTCAGACTGTGAGAGAAAGCCAAAATAAAATAAAATAAAATAAAATAAAATAAAATAAAATAAAATCCAGGGCCTCTTTCCTTCCTCCTTTTCAAGACGCCAGTCTCAAACTGCCTTCAAGCCTAAACAGTGAATGACCCTGTTGACAAGGTCACACTGGTTCTTTGCCCACCATAAAAATGGACTTTCTCAGTTTCCACTGTGGATGAAAATGTAGTATTTCTGTTTGCGATTTCAATTTCACAGCCGACTGGCATCTGCAGAGACAGAAAATTCTAATAAAATTGCAGGAGCATTTAATACAATGACTGGCAGGTGGGAAAGAGTTGCTAGCAGCTCCATTTTTCTGATTATGTTAACAAAACATGGCATGCATTTTTCCAATGCCCCAACACTATTTCATTTACAATTTAAATCTAATAACTGAAAACAGGTATCAGGGGTTCTGGGTGGGGGCAAGGTTGTTTACCACCTGAATGGTTCCATGATATATTGATTATTTTTCCCTTTCTAATTTGACAAATTAACACCCCACCTTCCACACTTAATAAAGTTACACAAATAATTTTTAAAAAAATTATCTGAGTGCAACATTGCATCAATAAATTATCTATGCACACTTGACTTGAAAATTAATCAGCAATAAACCATTCTTTACCATAATATAGAGCCCTTTAAATAAAAAGTGGGTCTTGTGGACATTAGAAAAGCTTTTGTTGATAAAATAGTGTTATGACTAATCTTGGTTGCCAAGTTGACTATATGGGGACTCATTCTCAACTAAAACCAAAGCAGTTGAGCAAACCTGTGACAGAATTCAGATTTCCTTCATTGGTTCATTATGGTGTGAAGACACACCCTAAATCTGGCCACATCTGGTAATAGCAATTTACATATAAGAATATGGAAGAAGAAAACTTGCTTTTTGCCTGCTGGTCAGCACACCTGATGGCAAGTTCATCTATCCTATTACTGAGACACCCCTCTGCTGGTATTAGAACCTACTTTTTCAGGATCTCAATATTGACTGAAAATCAGCAGCTCTCTAGGAAACTTCTGAGGCACCTTCACCAAATTAGGACTGCTATAACATCCAGTCTTGTGCACCAAGGACTACTGGATTCTTGGTCTTCTTTCAGCAGATACCAACTGTTAGACTACTCAGGCAATAGCCTGGAAGCCACTCTAATGAATCTGCTTTTAATGAGTATGTATGTGTGCACATGTTCGTGAATGCCTGTGTTTGTGTGTGTGTGCACAAACATGTGAGAGTGCACATGAATAGAATACTCCCTGCAGAGAAAGAAGTGACTCAGTAGCTTGCAGAGGAAAGGCACTGGCACCTGCCCACCCAAGGCAATCAGCTGTCAGCACTCCCTAGTGGCCACACTGAAGGGAAAACTAATGAGAATTGTGAAACTAGATGTGAATGCAACTTTCTGAGAGCCACACACTGTGAACATGGCCAGCTTTCTGAACTGATCTCTATAGTGATCATTCCAAAAGTATTGACTCAGTTTCCAAATGCTGGTGCATGGAATCGAGGTTGATGGCCTCCATACATGTGCTGTGCCAGGTTGCTGTGCTTGTTATTTGTGGTGATGCACCAGACTAACTCCATGATCCTGGGGCAAAGCTTCAGAAACAAATTTTACATCGCTTGGAGAACCATATTTAGAGATCACTGACATAGCTTACTTCCAAAGTCTAAAGTGAGATCATCATACACAAAGAGAAACTCAAGGATGTGTGACTAAAATTGTATTAAAATAAAAAATACCCAAGTGTGTGGGAGGGTGTGGGATGTGGTGTGCATGTATGCCTGTGTCTGTCTGTCTAGTGTGTGTGTGTGTGTGTGTGTGTGTGTGTGTGTGTGTGTGTGTGTATGTGTGTGTGTGTGTGTGTGTGTGTGTGGTATATGCATGTATGCCTGTGTGTATGTTTAGTGTGTATATGTGTATGATGTGCATGTATGTCTATGTGTCTGTTTGTCTGTCATGTGTGTGTGTGTGTGTGTGTGTGTGTGTGTGTGTGTGTGATAATAGTGGTGGTTTAAATGAGAATGGCCTCCACAGACTCATATGTTTGAATGCTTGGTCCAACTTAGTGGAACTGTTTGGGAAGGATTAGGAGGTATGATCTTGGAGGAGGTGTGGCCTTGGACATGAGACACTGAGGGCTGACTTTGAGGTTTCAAAAGCTCATGCCAAGCCTAGTCTTTCTCTCCCTCTTTCTGTCTGCTGCCTGCAGGTCAGGTTATAAGCTCCTAGTGAAAGCTCCAGTGGTATACACCCTGTATTCCACCATGCTCTCTTCCATAATGATCTTGTACTAACTCTCCAAAACTGTAAGCAATCTCCAATTAAATGCTTCCATTAGTAAATGCTTATTCCTCATGGCATTAAAAAGAAACTAAGACATGTACATATCTCTCTGTGTGTTTGTGTATGCATGTCTCTCTCTTATCTCTCTTTCTCTCTTTTCTTCTCTTTCTTCTTTTCTTCTTTTTCTTCTTCTTTTATTTTTTATTGGATATTTTATTTATTTATAATACAGATGTCATCCCTTCCCCATTTCCCTCCCTAGAACCCCCTATCCTATACCCCCTCTTCTTTTATGCTTTTATACAATTTTGATTACATGCATGTATTAAGGGCAGTTCTAGGTTGAGGAACTAGCAATACAATAGATGCAAATAGTCAAGGAACAAGCAATACAATAAACACAAATAGTCAAAGAAAAAGCAAGGCATTAAACCTAATTACATGAATACTCCAGTGATCACTCTTTCTTTCTTTCTTTCTTTCTTTCTTTCTTTCTTTCTTTCTTTCTTTCTTTCTATTTCTTCTTCTTCTTCTTCTTCTTCTTCTTCTTCTTCTTCTTCTTCTTCTTCTTCTTCTTCTTCTTCTTCTTCTTCTTCTTCTCCTTCTTCTTCCCCCCTCTCTCTGGTGTGTGTGTGTGTATGTGTCTGTCTGTCTGTCTGTCTGTCTGTTTGGGCGTGTGTTTTGATCAAGATATTGACATGTATTGAGGCTATCCTTGAACCCCTGGCCCTCCTGCCTCTGCTTCTACCTATTGGAGGTTGAAGGTAATGGCAGGAAGTACATTGTTAATTAACTGACTTTATAGCTACCAGTAGCTGCTTCAAGACACCCTGCAGTTTGAGCTCCTTGTTAAGGCTGTACTAGATAAGTTGAGTTTCGTAAGCCCTTATATCTTCAAACCCAATTGTGTACTCCATGGAACCTTGTGGGTGGGTACCTGGCAAGTTTGGCTGGGCATTGACAAGAAAGTAAATTAAAAATCAAGAACTATATGCTGAACAGTAGTGGGGCATACCTTTAATCTCAGCACTAAGAAGGGAGAGGCAAGTGGATCTCTATGAGTGCAAGGCCAGCCTGGTATACAAAGTGAGTTCCAAGACAGCCCAGGGCTACAAACAGAGAAACCCTTTCTCAAAAAAATACCAAAAATAAAACAAATTTAAAAATCAAGAGCTGTTAGAGCGAGGTACTAAGGACGTATGTGGGGCCACGGCTGCCTCTGTAATCCACAATCAACCCTGAAGATAAACA
Source organism: Arvicanthis niloticus (assembly GCF_011762505.2). Classification (NCBI taxonomy): domain Eukaryota; kingdom Metazoa; phylum Chordata; class Mammalia; order Rodentia; family Muridae; genus Arvicanthis; species Arvicanthis niloticus. Next base: position 68,266,934 of record NC_047659.1, on the reverse strand, counting down.
AAATGTAGAAACCAGAACACAAACTCCTAAGAATGCTGAAGCAACTTCTATCAGTCCATTCTCAAAGTATGCAGCATAGTTGTTAGTCTTTAAGACACTTTAATATATAAACACAAGGGCAAGAAATATCCTTAACTGTTTAATTTATCCTCTAACTCCATCACAAACCATCTGAACTCTTCACTTTAACCAGATAAAGAGCTTCAGAAGAAATGAGAGGAGGAAAGACAGGTTTTCTGAGGAGGAATTAGGGGCAAGCAACAGGTGTGGAGGGCTGAGCGGGGGGCGGGGGTTGGCGGGTGGAAGACAGGAACAAATTTCCACCTCTTCGTTCACTAAAAACAACCATGCCATGCTGTATGATAAGAGAATGTCACTCTGGGTCTTCCCACCTCTCAGAAGGCTTGCAAAGTCACAGCTGGTGTTGTCATAATACATCCCAATACTACAAAGAAATAAGCTGTACAGACCCATGATGGTCACCTCTCACCTGGGGCAGTCTGAATGCCAAGTTTAGCTGGTGATTGGCAGGAAAGCATTTAAAGAAGGCCATTTCCATCATTCTGTCACCTGACCCACTGCCAGCAGGGTCTCTCCCGCCTCTTTCCAGCCTCATTAGTTGCCATGGATGCATCTCCTTATCTTAATGACATTTTAGTCAACATCTGCCCTACCACCACCCCCAGAGATGAATGCAAGTTTCCAAGGAGAATTCGGGAAGTGTTCCATTATTTCATCATGGCTAGTATTATGTTTTCTACTTCGATGTGTATTTGTCAGCTCACATGAAATCTCTGTCTTTCATTAGAGATCCATGGGGAAACAGAAATGAGTAAATTAAATTAGGCCTGGGAAAGATCCCTTCTGACAACCCATAAGCACAGAAATGCAGAGCACAAATACTTGACTAAGTCTTCTGGCTGTTCCCTGTGCATCACATTAGTACAGAAGAGAAGAAACGCAAGTACCTGCCCAATGCCAGGCTCTGTGCTAGACCACTGATGAGACCACATTAAGGTTGTTTTGTTTGTTTGTTTGTCTGTTTGTTTGTTTCCCTGTGGGAGATCAGGTTGCCTCATTACATGGGGAAGGTAATCAGGACTCAGAAATGGTTAAGTACAATGGAATAAGGATCTACCTGAGGCACTCATTTAAGCCATATCTGTTCTGGAAACTTCAAAAGAATCAGCGTGATTGTCCCAATAACCTAGGAAATATTATTACTCCATACTACTGATGATCACATTGAGGCACAGACATGGCTAGACAACTTTGTAGGTTTTTTTTTTTTTTTTTTTCATATCCTCAACACCAGAGTCAAGAATCCAATCAGGGCACTTTGGCATTTAGTCTAGATATTTATCACACTATGGTTTTGTTCTCAGATTACAGTAGGTCATAATGATAAATCATGGTTAATCAAGATGGCACTAAAGGAAGGTTACTTAATCTATGTTGTCACCCATTACACCTGAAGCTATTTACTTTCATTGACAATTGGCGTCTAAATCCCCTTGCAGTGGTATATGTGCATACATAGGTCCATGATGTGTATGCAGATGCACATGCACAAGTATGCATGTGTGTGTGTGTGTGTGTGTGTGTGTGTGTGTGTGTGTGTGTGTGAGTGAGTGTGTGTAGTGTGTAGTGACCAGAGGATGATCTTAGGTGTCACTCCTCAGGTGCTACCATCATTTTTTTTTTTGATTGATTGGTTGGTTTGTTCTGTTTTTCTTTCTTTTAAGACTGACTGGTAACTCACCAAGAAGGCTAGGCTCACCAAGAAGGCTAGGCCGCTGCTTAGTGAGCCCCAGAGATCTGCCTGTTTCTGCTTCTCCGGTGCTAGGATTACAAGAATATGGCACTATGCCTGGCTTCTTTATACGGGTTGAACTCCCAGTCCTCAGACAGGTAAAGGACTGCCTCAATGTGATCATCAGTAGCATGGGAGTAATTATACTTATATTAGGTAATTATACCTAGGTTATTGGAACAATCACATAGATTCATTTGGAGTCTAGAACAGGCATGGCTCAAATCAGTGCCTCATGTAGATGCATCATTCCCACTGTACTTAACCATTTCTGAGTCCTGATTGCCTTGCCCATGTAATGAGGCAACCTGGTCTCCCACAGAGCAAAATGCCTACTGAGCTATCTTCCCAGCCCCCGAATCTAAATCCCTCCCTAGTACAAATTTAGACCCTTGCAATCATTTCATCTAAGCATTTAATTGTCAAATGTTTACTAATCAATTGAAAACTTTTTAAAAAATTCTTATTTTACAGTTCTTTCTACACTGCACATTGAAATTCTGAATGCATTATGAAATCTTTGTCCCATACTCATAGAGATTTCTAGGCAGAAGTCCTTAGCATTGAAAGATGTGGCAGAGTTAGCAAGCAGGAGGCTAACACAAGGTAGAGGAGTGAGACAGAGAAGGGAAAGAAAAAAAGGAAATAGCAAGTGAGAATTTTAAAAAAAAAGGTGTTGACTGAGAACTTACAATGATCCAGGATTTCGGCTGTACCTTCTCCAGTGGCCATGGTACTTTATAATGACCCATGAGGTTGTATATATGTATGTACATATATACATGCATCTTCTCAAGATTATATTGCCCATATGCAGAACATATCCAAATTACACTACTGACAATCCAACCATAGACTAAGCTCTTCCCATTCAAATAGCCTCCTCTAAGTTCAGTGTTTCAAATGTAATTCCACTGTGGAAAAAATATTGATCAATCTTTCTGGTCTCTGCTTCTTCATCTATAAGGATTAAAAAGATCATACCTTCAGATTTATTCTGAAAATCCCATGACATCACAAGTTTGCAAAGCACATAGAATGTTCCTTGGCTCACAGTAACCTCTCACATCAGGACAATGAAGATATTAGGAGGTGTCAGGAGATATGCTAAATGCTGCAGTAGGGGTGGGTGTGGAAAATTATACCAGTCTTCTGACCAATAATGCCCCACATCAATACAGTTTGCAATTTTCAGGTATCCCAGAGCCCAGCGGAAGCATTCCTGGGCTGAGCCTTGCTTTTCAAGCTGTAAAGTACATACTAATCACCTGGGCATTTTGCTAAAATACAGAGTCTAATTCTGTCTATCTAAATAGGAACCTGAGATGACACATTTTTGCCCAACTCCTAGGAGATGTGTACCTAGAGTGGACCACCTACAAAACTGCTTTCCTATTTCCTAGTCTAAATATCCCCCTCTCGAGTGCCTGAGATAATGAAAAGAAACCTGGGAAAATAAATCATCTTCAACAACTAAATGTCAAATAAATTAAAGTCTCAAGGAAGGCAAGTATAAAAGCTATTGAAGGCGGCTTCCTGGGGCTTTGGGGGTGGGAAATCCTTTCTGTTCATTCTCCTCTATGCCAGCTAATCATCGAGAGGAGCGAATGGCTTCATTTTCTTCACCATACTCCAGAGTCCAAAGGAGTAGGGATAAATCTGTGTGTGGCTCCAGGTCTAACCTGAAAGCTTAGTCTTTCTGCAGTCTATTGAACTAATGTACCCAAAGAAGAGAGTCTGCTAGTCCACGCATATCTTTTTAATATTTGGTCTTTCTCCTCTCACAGGGCTCCTTCAGACTGACCCTCTCAAGCTGATTCTCCCCCACCAGCAATAAATTTATTTTCTTCTGCTGTGCTAGGAAGACAAATGCTGCTAGTAAAGTTCATTTGTTATTAAGTGAGCACGGGAAATGACAAGGCCCTGAGAAGCCACTGAAATCATAGCATGTTAACAGGCAAGCAGACCTTCTTCACCCATAGCCCCTAGGGATCCAGCAGTAACAGCAATTAAGATAAATGAAGGCTGAGAAAAGTTAGACTGGAAAAATAATTACTATTTTTTTTCTAGAGTGTGATTCGGAAATATTTCAAGTGGGTCTTTGAGAAAGGACGCTGCAAAGGCTTTATGAGTTCAAAGCCTCAGGGTGTCCCTAAGTGCCACCCATCCCCCACCCCCTCCCCAGTACCCAAAGCTGCCTCTTCCCAAGCTCAACACAAAGATCGTGAATGTCCATGCTGGAGAGGAGAATTGACAGGATGGTGGAGAACAACGTGAGGGGCTTGTTCCTCCTGTCTCTTGACACCGGCAGACAGATGCACCATCTGGTCCTGGTGCAATGAGAGTTTCCAATTGCGTGACCACCTAGACAGAGAAAGCCAGATTCTGCACACTTCTTCCACACACCTATGCCTTTTTTTCTGAGAATTTTCTAAATGATCCTATTAAAAGCATAAGGAAAATAACATTAGTTTAAAAGTTGGCCTTGGGCTAGGAAGATGGCTCTGCAGTCAAAATACCTGCCCTGCCACACAAGAAGCAGAGTTTCGATTCGCAGAACCCACATCAATGCTTAGGAGATGTGGCTGCCACCCTGTAATTTCTCTGTTGGGAAGCCAGAGACTGGGGCTACGTGAGCCTGGCAAGATGACTAGCCAGATCAGGAAGCTCTGAGCTCAACTGAAAGATTCTACCACAGAGAATAAGGTGGAGAGTAATTCAGAAAGACTCCTGATATCAGCCTCAGACAAACACACGTGTGTGCCCACACACACACACACACACACACACACATGCACAGACACACACACTCAAATACACAAAGAGAGAGAGAGAGAGAGAGAGAGAGAGAGAGAGAGATCAGTGATTGGATTGATTGGATTTCCATTTGTAGATAAACGTTTACTTTTCCTTCCCTATTTTTACTTGGTCATGAACTGGGCTCAATGAGAACACTAATTTCTAAGGTTAGCATGACTGTAAAAGAAGATACCATGTTTGTGAAGTGCTTGGCACAATGCTTGGCGTGTGTAAACATAGGTACTGTCCTTTCTTCAAGAACTCTTTAGTCGCCAGTGATCAAGGAAGCAATGTTATGGTTCTGTCCTCTGTGATAAGCTGTTGCCCCCAGGGAATAGTAAGCCACTGGTGAAGAATGACATGGTCTAGCACTCAGAGGTAATTGCTGCTTCACTCTCTTAGTTCCTACTTAGAAACCAGGATGAGTAACTTAAATTGCTTACTGATTAAATAGTCATAAGTGACTGTTTCAATATTGTTGATTAATTCTCCAGAGGGTTTAACAAAAATCCAAAGACTCTTTTTGAGGTTGAGTTGGAGGCTAACCCTATGTACAATAGAGCTGGCTCAATGGCAATCTGCATGTACTTCCTTACCTGGAGATGTCTGTGTCCTTCCTCCCTCCTCCTAACAGGAAGGTATTACAATGCATCCATCACAACCTGCAGTTCTGGGACAGCCACAATGCTTATATGTGAGTTATGGACCCACAGACTAGTAACAGAACCAGGCAATGAAACAAATGAGTGCATTGTCTGTAGATCGTGGATGAATTTTAGCTTGTAGTGCCATAAAAGTGATGCTGATGCCTTAAGGTTATTTGCTACAGCCTGTACCAAGGAAGAAGAACAATATTGCAATTCAGATGGAAATGTGTCTGGTTTGCCAAGAACCTGAATGCCTACTCTGAATGAAGCCCATACCAATCACACTGAAATCCCTCCAAAAATTCCAAAATTGAATGTTGTTAGCCAAACAACAAGGCTGTCGTCTCACTGTGCTACTCACAGCAAGCAACCACCCCCAGCCTCAAAGCCTTCACCCTGAGAGACTACACCAACCTCAAGAATTCTTCCCTGGAGGTGTTTACACCGCAAACTAGAACTCTGTCCAGAGAAGTCAATTCATGGACTAGTTGAGGAAAGGTCAGACTGCCAAATGAACTGGAGTACGCTTCCTTTCCCTGGTGACCTTTTTTAACATGCAAGTGCTAGAATCCATTGCAGATTATTAAATCAGGTGGAGTGGAGCTGAGCTAGGTACACATGCTTACCTATAAATTTTGACAGGGAACCAAGGTAGAACATCATAGATTTCAAGCACTGAATCTCAATGAATTTCGATGTGTCCCCAAAATATCTGTATCATCATCTGTCAGAAACATGGGCTCCTGGGTTCAGGGATGGCTCATTGGTTAACAGTACATACTACTCTTGAAGATGACTGTCCTGGTTAGTGGGTGTTTTTTGTTTGTTTGTTTGTTTGTTTGTTTTTTGTCAGTTTGACACAAGTTAAAGTCATGTGGGAAGAAGGAAACTTCAATTGAGAAAATGTGTCACCAGATTGACCTGTGGGAAAACCTGTAGGAACTTTTCTTGATTAATGATGAAGTGGGAGGACCCAGCCCACTGCCAGTGGTAGTATCCCTCAGCTGATGGTCCTGGGTACTATAAGAAAGTAGGTTAAGCAAGCCATGGGGAGCAAGCCAGTAAGCAAAGTTCTTTCATGGACTCTGCTTCAGTTCCAGCCTAGTCTTCCCCAGATGACAAGCTGTAACTTGTAAGTTATATGAACCCTTATCTCTCCAGGTTGGTTTTGATCTTATGTTTTATCACAGCAATAACTAAGACAAGGACCTAAGTTTGGTATCCAGCACTGATATCAGGAGGGACACAGCCACCATAACTCCAGTTCAATGGGGTCTGTCACCCTCTACTGATCTCTACAGACACTGCACTCATATACAATCCCATCCTCGCATACACGTGCACACACATGCACGAACACACAGACACACGCACACGTATACATATAATTTAGACCTTACTCCAGACCTACAAAGTCAGAAACCATTAAATGGTCCTAGACCATCTGTATTTGAGCAAGGCCTTCAAATAGTTTTGAGGCACATTGAAGTTTGACTACCTTGGATCAAGAGTCATGCTACTCAGAATGTGTCCCATCAACCAGCACTATGGCTTCTGTATAGGCTGGAGGCACAGGCTTTTCTGTCCCAGCCTGGAATTGATGTATCAAAGTCAGCACTTGAACTGAACCAAGTACACATGTGGTGCACACAAATACATGCAGGCAAAAACTCATATACATAAAATAAATAAATCTTTAAAAGGTGGGGTTGGGGAGGGTGGTGTAAGTAAAGAGGCTGGTTGCTCTTCTAGATGACCCAGCACCAATGTGGTGACACGTTCTACTACAATACAATTTCATTATGCAGAATTACACAAAAAACATGAGTACCTATGAGTCCTCATAAAATACTCATTAATGTGTGATGAGCAGATGTTTTTCCATGAAGGCTAACACAGCAAATATGATTCACCTTGTGGGCTACTTGACTTTATAATTAGAACATTATGAGAACTACAGAAGGCCTCGATATAAGAATATGCATGTCTTCTAATGAAACATCATCTACAAAAACAAATAGAAGGTCGTATTAGTTCCTTGGGTCATAGTTGGCTAAACCTCAATAGTAAATTATTAGAAATGGATGTTTTCAGAGCAGTAGGGCTTAAGAGAAATGGGCTCAGAAAGAATTTTCAATTCTACCCCTACAGACTTTAATTTGCTTAAATATTTGGTTCACCAGGTAATCAAATTAATAAATCAATTAGCAACTGAGTTCAATCATTCACAATACATTTTAAAATCATATTCATTTTAAAAAATAAACATGTAACCTAAAATAGGTATTTACTGTAATAACTATGGAGATAGGGGAAGTTCAGAACAATTCAAGTGTGCATTATAAAGATTCCTGACCCAAACATGTCAAAGATTAGTTCCCAGAGAACTAGGATTCAAACTCACTAAAAATCACCCTGTGGTGGGGGGATACCCAGGGGGTTCCCCAACTGCTCAGAAGAGAAGTGGTGGTGGGGGAAGGATTGTGGGAAGGTCTGACCAGGAGGGGGCAGTGAGCTGGATGTAAAATGAATAAGCAAAAACATAAATTAATTAAATAAAAAAATTACCCTGTGTGCAGAAATTCCAAACTAGTAAATAGCTTTGCCAGTGTGTAAGCCACATGAGAGTTTCAGGGCCATTCGTGCAATATCTAAGTAGATAGTCCACTTAAGTGAGAGGCTCAGAAATGACCAGAGTCAAGTTTTGCCCCAGAAAGGCATCCTCTGGGATTTGCAAACTATCCATCCTGACCCCAAGTTAGTCCAACTGGGACAAAGGACCAATCAAGAATCTGAACTCCCACTGAGTATAATGTCTTCTGGGCTCTCATGCGGTGGGCAAAATAGAAAGACCCCCATCCTTTGTGTCAAAACAGGTTTTTGAGAACAGTGAGAAATTGCAGGTTTGAGCTCTTCCCTAGAATCCGACGCCTGTGCACAATTACGGCTCTGTAGCAACCAAAGTGTCAGTCACATCTCTTAGGAGAGCAGTCTCTGAACAAAAAGAAGACAAAACACTGCTCATTCCTGTACCACACACTCCTTCCTCCCCAACAGCTGTCACTCAAACAATCCCCTAAGGAGGAACATTAAATTCCATCTCTGTACTTCCATCTGCCTTCAAAAGAAGCTACAAGTGAGAGTTTTAGATTTGTCATTGAAGTTTATTTTGTAAAAGTCAGACTAAATAGGTTAACTCATTAAATAAAAATAGACCACTAGTCCCTGGGATAGTATTCTGTCTACATTAAATAGATGGTTAACCAAAACCTGCATTTATTTTCACATACAAAATCCCTTTTGACCCTTCACTAATTCTCATTATCTATCCTAGGGCAGAAAGAAAAAGCAGTCCTTTTCCTTCAAGGGTCTGTGTGTGGAGCTTTGGCTCCACTACCCGGTGGTAATTTAAATATCAATGAGCCCCAAGTGGTGTGGCTGTGGGAAAAAAATGTGGTTCAGAGGTGTCTGAGATCATGCTGATCTGAAACTACACTCTCTTTCAGAAGACTATAATGCAAGCTGCGGGTGGGAGATGGAGGCAGAAGATGAAGAACATGTCCAGCTTTGGCAGTGTGATGAGTTCAAGGTCATACCAATGTCTGAGCATCAGACTGAAAAAATACATCCACGTATTGGGTTCCTTTCTGAACCTTCCAACAACGGACAGCTTGACCAACAAACAAATGGCCCCTGTATGTTTTGTTTTGTTTTGTTTTGTTTCTGTTTCTGTTTCTGTTTGTCTTCTTCTTCTTAAGGGCAGCAGCAAGGACAGAGGTCAAGAGGAGACAGAGATGAGTGCAGCACTCCTCTCCCAGAGAGTACCACTCTGAGCTAAAAGATAGACCAGCATCTTAACTCAAGTGTGTCTTTGTTCTAAATTTCTCTTCAAGTGTTGTCTCTAGGAGCAAGTGATAATTAATATAAGTGGAGTGCCAGAAATGGTCTCATTTATTGTTGGCCCCAGTGATTAGCCTACATATTCATGAGTTGTTGTTAAATATATTGGAGGAGACTCAAGTTAGTGAATTTTCTCCTTGGAAGTTGCCTGCATTTTCTTTAAGGTAAGAAACACCTGTATTTTCTTTAAGATAAGAAACAATCCCATTGGTCTCAGTTTCTCCCAGCTGTTACCACAGTACCCAGAATAAAGTACATGCTCTTTGGAAATCTAATAAATAGATGAATAAGTGCATGAACAGACAGCTGTATGAATGAGTGATGTTTGAAATAATTCAGTTGAACCAACTCTGACTTTCTTTCAAAGAGGGAAAATTTGGAGATGGACACATATAAGGAGAAAACATGGAATACTAAGTTAGCAATCTGCAAGCCCAGGAAAGAGACCTGGAACAGTTACATGATTTAGAGATCTCAGAAAAAACTAAACTTGCCAACACATTGAAGTTAAACCTCCAACTTCCAAAAACATAATAAAACAAAGATCATTACTTAAGACACCTAATCTTTGGTGATTTATTAATGCAGTTCAAGAGAAATAATGAGAACTTATTTTAGGGGATTAGTTTTACATTGAACTTTTTAAAATTCCAAGTATTTATTCTAATAAATAGATATATGTGGGAATAAATATAATTTTTATGTTTTTTAGGAATGTCATACAATTTATTTTGGTCATATTTCCCCCTCTCCCAGCCCCACCTATGTCCTCTTCCATTTCTGTATGTACAAAATGCCATGTTCTTTCTCTCTTAAATAAATAAATAAATAAATAAATAAATAAATAAATAAATAAAACAAAAGTTAAACACACACACAAATGGGAGCAGGGAGGAAGATGAACACTTACTTGTATTAGCCATCATTACTCCTGCACATGAGCCTGCTCTGGAGTGTGTTTGAAATGCCCAGTGTCATTTCATTGAAGAAAACTAATTTTCCCTTACCCATCAGCCATCAGTTGCAAATAGCTTCTTGGTTAGTGGTGGGTCTATAAGCCCACTTTCCTTTCTGGGCTCAAAACCTTTGTCTGCTGGAATATGTGCAGGTCTGTGTATGAAGTCCCAATCTCTGTGAATTCATTTGTGCATTGGCCCTGTTACATTTGGAAGATACCGTTTCCTTGGAGCCATTCACCACTCTGGTTCTTACAATCTTTCCTCTCCCTACTCTGCATAGATGCCTAAGACCTTAAGGAAGGGGTATGGAAAAGATATACCACTTAGGGTTGACTGCTCCAAAGCTTCTTCCTCTGGGTATGTTGTCCAGTTGTGTGTCTCAGCGTTAATTACCATCTATTGCAAGAAGCTTCTCTATGAAGGACTGAGCAATGCACTTACCTATAGGTATAGCAATATGTCATTAGGAGTCTTAGCAAAATAACTGTAATTGGCTTCTCCTAAGTCCATGATCAATTTAGTCTTGGGTTCTTGGCCTTGTTAACAGTGTAGGTTCCATCTCCTGGAGTAGGACTTAAAGCTAGCTGGAAAGTGATTGGATACTGACATGACATTGTGCATACTATTGCACAAGTATATTTTGCACACAGGTCACTATTCTTCTTGCAAGGTTTGTAGCTGAGTGAGATGATTAACTTTCAGCACTACTTTACCTTCCAGCACTGTAAATGATAGTCAGTGGTGGTTCCATTTGAGTACCACATAGATTGCTCCATGTTCTATACCATAAGTGTATGATGACTTCAGCAATGGAGTCTTACTATCATGTTGCATAAGCTATCCAAAAGCATTGGTAATAGTCTGTGATGTTTGGGAGACTTTATGTGACCACTTTGGCCAATGACTCAAAAAAGATGCAACCCATACCAGTTAATGGGGAATTTTGGTAGTGTATAATGTCTAGCTAGTTAGGGCATCGTCTCCCTCATTGTATTGTGATTCCACTGACATTCCTTTTATAGATGCACACATTTTAGAAAGTTTCCCTGGTGGTAGGTCTCCACGTGGCTTTTCAAGAGATCTTTAGTGTTAGTTCACTCCTCTACCCAGCCCTCCAATCCTCTTCCCCATTTAATGTCCCCACTCTGGTTTCCCCTATGTCTTTATAACACTGTATTTTATTATCTCTCCCTTGGAAAATCCCTTCCTCTATGCTGGCCTCCTACTAGCTGTCTACATGCTAATCTATGCTCTCAGTAAAGCGCACACAACTAAAGCATAAGAACTAATATTCACATATAAAAGAAAACATGCAATGTTTGTCTTTCTGGCTCTGGGTCACCTCATCTTGGATGATTGTTTCTAGTTCCACCCATTTATCTGCAATTTCATAATTTCCTGTTTCCCAACAGCCCAAAGTTATTCCATTGTGTAAATGTAACACATGCTCAGCATCTATTCGTCAGCAGACGGAAACATAGTTAACTTCTTAACGAAGAAGAGTTCATGTAATGGCTAAGGAGAATAGTAAGAACCAACTTCCCTGGCTTCCACGTTTGCTGCCATCATTTACTAGGTGTGTGACTGGGGTTAAGTTACCCCCTACCCTTGTTTTTGTACTTCTAAGTGGAGACTACACCAGAATAATACAATGATCCTTCTGAATCTGCAGTTTCCACATCTGAGAGATCAGCCAACCACAGACAAAAATACTTGAAGAAACAAAATGCTTCTGGACTATATATATATATATATATATATATATATATATATATATATATATATATGCTTTTTTCTGGCTGCTATTGTCAAGTAGCACAATTTAACAAGTATTTGCATAACACTCCATCATTTTAACAATATTTTAAAACTCATAGGAAAACTGCAGCATTCTGTACAGATGGTGTGCCCTTGTGTAGAAGAGATTGAAATATCTGCAGATTTCCTAACAGGGAGACTGAATATACCTAAACACATCTGTACCAGAAAGCCTGCTAGAGATGATTAAATGAGATATTCCATCATGGCAGCTATGCATAGGAAGAACTCCATATGAGGTGTCCATGTAGTGGGCAATACCAGTCAACAGTGGTGGTCACGTGGAGATGAGCAGTGAAATGTGTATCAAAAAGAGACACAACACCTGGATTCAAACTCCAGTTCCATGTCTTGCAAGTTTTATGACTTTGAGCAAATCACTTTACCGTGCTATGCCTCAGAAAATTAAAGATCATCTGCAAATTGGAGATAATGATATAGCTGCCATGGAGTGGCTGCGCAGGTTCAAAGTGAAAATGAACTCTCAGCATTTAGCAGGTCTCCCTGGCTCATTTCAGTGACTGCTTTTAAACACAGACAATCTTATTCCTCACCTCACTCCCCTTTGGTCTTCCCAGCACCTTTCCTCCATGCCTTAGAGAGATAAGTGATATTATATGAGAAAAGCCTGAAGAGAGAAGCAATAGCACTCTTGTCGGCTAGCTCTACTAGGCCATACCACCAGCATGCTCTAAGGCCATGCTTGGAAGCCGACTCATGGCAAGACTGCAGTTCACAGCTAAGAGCATGCACTGCTCAGCCAAAACGAGCCATGCATCTCTCACTGGTGCTTTAAATGGCCTTTCAAGGTCACTTTCTGGGACAGGAAACTGTCCCTCAGGAGTCACATAGTTGATACTTTCTGTCTTTTTACCTACAAGCCTCCTCAAGTCTTCTGAGCAAAATCACTTGTCTTCAAAGAGCGCACTGTAGCTGGAAGCTGCAGTGTGCTGAGTGCCTGGGGCTCTGGGAAGCATCTTCTCTTCGAATGATTCATAAGACACTCCTGGTTTTTAAAACATGTACATAAAGGAACTAAAGAGGTTTTACCGAGAATGCAAAATCATTTTCTACTTTCAAAACATTTGAAAACTTGAACTTTTTTCTCAAAGGTTTTCTTGATGGTTCTGAGCATCTGCCGTGACTCTAAATGTAGATGCAAATACAAGTCCCCAAATCTAAGGGGAGTAAACAAGAAGGACAGCTACGTTTTCATAATCGTGGGGTTTCTAATGTCTCAAGATCATTTTTTTTTTCAAGAAGTAGATGGTAAATTGTGATTTAAACTAGAACTGCAAATGTTCTTTCCAAAATTTAGGAAGAGTTCATTCTCCCTGTTTCTTGATAGAGGATGGAAAGGAAGTTTTATGCCTGCCTTGTAGTTTTCTTGAAAGCTCTATTATATGCAGGTCCCTCGCTGCCATCTGATTCCTCTTCTACCAGTTTCTAAGCACCTGATTGTCACCCATGAGACTCTCCATTTTCATGCATGCCATTTACAAGGAGGACAGAGAAAGACTCGAGCAGTAAAATATGTCTCACGGGAGCCTGCACCTGGAGAGATAATATGTGAAACAAACAAGGTTATTTTCTAATGTCAAGATGAAGCCAACTAGGCATGATGTCGGGAATAAGGTCTTCAAGAAAGCTGGCTCAGAGAACATACATGCGACAGAGAGCAGCGCAGCAAGATCATGAGTGGAAGGCCCTCACTGGTCTATATAATTCTGCCTACCCCAGGTGCCTGGAAGTGAGGGACCCACAGGACTCTCAACACATACTTTGTAATACCTGATATGTGTACCTCTTTAAGGTATAGTATTTTACTCAGCTTTATATCACACATGCACACACACTAGATAGATAGATGATAGATAGAGAGATAGATAGATAGATAGATAGATAGATGATAGATAGAATGTGTGTATATATAGTATACACACATGCACACAAACACACAGACATACACACACACCATATATATAATTGCTTGCCTATTTGCCTATGAGGTCAGTAGTACCTCTCTGAATTTTTACTCCAGGGTCTCAGTTAAACATTATTACTATTTAATACCATCTTAGGGGACTAAGCATGATACCCAAATTTTAAAAGGGAAATAGAACCTAGAGAAATTAAACCAGTTATCTCAGGTCACACAGGAGATAAGTAGCAATAATTAGTCCAAACCCATATCTTTGACTTCAGTGTTCAAAACATTTCATTTAGTCCAATTTCTGCATAAGTGTTAGTAGTGTGCTGGCACGAACATCTGAAAACTACATAGCCAGATGAGTTTGAGAATTTAAACAGTTTGTTGTCTTTACTATAGGCCTTCTCTGGGTCTTTGCCATGGTAACATGGATTATAAATCTCCAAGGAAACAGAGAATAAATTGCATTCTCAAACTAATGTTGAAGAAATCTTTGTTTGTGGAGCACCTCATAGGACCATATCTCCTAGAGCAACATTTAATAAATAGTGTGACACATCACACAATGTCCGTAGAATATACACTGGATTATATTCTCTGATCTTTGATGTCAGAAAAGGAAACCAGTAGCAGATGGGAAAATTTTATTCTTAACCAGGATAAAAAAAATTCCTCCAAAGCCTTGACTCCCCATATAGATTGAATAGCAGGGGTCTTATTTGGTGCTAGCTTGCTAGTGAAATAAAAATTATGATAAAATAAGTGAACCTCCAGTGTCCCTAGACCATGGAACATACTCAGTATCAGCTCGTCAATTCTCTAGAGCAGCATTTCTTAACCTGTGGGTCACCGACCTTTGAGGGTCAAAAGATTCGTTCACAGGGTCGCCTAAGAGCATCAGAGAACACAAATATTTACATTGTGATTCACAACAGTAGCATAATTACAGCTATAAAGTAGTAACAAAAATAATCTTATGGTTGGGATCATCAAAATATGAGGATCTGTATCAAAGGGTCGCAGCACGACAACCACTGCTCTAGAGAGTGGGAATGGGCAGAATTCTACATAGCAAATGGAGCATTCTAATGTTCTTTATTTTCCTATTCTAAATGTATGCTCTTTGAGATCACTTGAGGATTAGTATTCTTTCTCCCCCACCCCCAACTAGGGCAAGAAGTTTAGTTTAATCACTGGGAATGATGGTCTCCATCTTTAGTAAATGTTGGAAAGCCAAGTAGAATAAGCAGTCTTCTAAAATTGACATTCCAGATTTCCAGTGTAAGAGACTGTTTCAAGTGGCTTCTGTCCTTGACAACTCATCTTCTTGCCCTTTTAGTCTTATCGTCTCAGTGATCTATCTTTTAAATATGATTAAGAGCTAGGCCAATATAACACTTCGACTTCTCCTCTTTCCACTCATACAAAAAAACAGGTTCTCTACCTTGAAGAAACGTTTTCCCTACAGATAGGCCATATTAGAGCACAGCATCCATCCATCAATTCATTTATTTATTCAGCACTGTGTTCCTAGCACAGACCAGAGCACTGAGAATGCAAAATGAAAAGACAGTGTTTTCATAAGTGCTCACCACTTAGCTGGATTCTGTATTCAAAAATAGAAAGATGTCAATGTCAGCCTAAGGGAACACAGAAGACTTGCTCAATAAAGATAGAGATCATGCAGAATGTTTACTCTAGCATTCCACAGGTAAGGTCAAGTCCTGCCCATGTGCAGAGGACACTTCTCACACTACAGCAGACCTCATCTCTTCTCTGAGAATTATCTTCTAACCCAGGTTGATATTTTACACACACACACACACATAAACACACACACTCACTCACAGACACACACACTCACACACACACACTCACACACACACTCACACACACACACTCACTCACTCACACACACACTCACACACACACTCACACACACACTCACACACACACACACAGCATGATGAGTAATAAAAAGTGTTTTGTTGAAATAAGAAAAATGATGTGATACATTTGAGGCTGGGTGATAAAAAGAGATGAAGAAATTCTCTCTGGTGTAGGTTGGGTATGGGCTTTAAGCTGTGGCTTGAAAATCAAGGCATAGGTAATGAAGCAGAAATTCAAGGGCATGGGTACCCAGACAGAGGAAATCATCAGCACAATTCTCCAAACTGAGGACAATATAGGCAATTTCCCCCTTATTACAGATTTTATTCTTGTCACATCTATACATATGCATATAAATCTCTTATTTTACCAAAATTACTTTTGAACACCAAGCTATCATGAGATAGTGACACTCAAGCTGATTATTTTAACTTTAGAATTTTTGCTTCTTACTTCAGAGCCCTCCCTGTCTGAGGAAATCCACTCAAATCCAGTATGTCTGAAGTCTTTCATCCCAAACATTCCCAAATCCAGAATTAAGCTCCATATATTTCAAAGTCTGTAAATTAACCGAGATAATACTTATGTAAATTATCCAATGGGAAGAGGACTTAAGAGGGATAAGATCTGATGACAGAGACCCTCTTCCTGATCTTGCCTGTGCTCAACCACAAAGACAGCTCCTGAGTCTGGCGCTTAAGGAGATGGGATGGTGGTACATTATGCAAAGCCTTACAAAGATGTGGAGGTGAGGAGTTTATTTTTTTGAAATGTCAAGTGGGCTCATGAAGGCATAACTGGTATCAATACTGTTTGCTGACAAGGGAGTAGGCAGCAAAAATTCAAGACTTACCCTTACCCTTACCCCATTCTTCCCAGTATACCTCTACATAGCACCTCGCTGAAGATGGTTAGTTTGACACAACCAAGAATCAGCTGAGATAAATGTGTGATCATCCACATTATGCTGGCCTGTGGGTATATCTATGTGGGGATCACTTTGATTGCTTTAATGATGTGGACAGACCCAGCCTAGACACGGGGTCACCACTCACAGGTCTGGGAGTCTGAGCTGTATGAGGGTAGAAACAGTTAGCTGACCATAAGCATCTGTACGCTCCCCCTCTCTGGCTCTTGGTATGGATGTGAGATGCCTAGCTGTCCCAACTCCCGCCACTGTGCTTTCCCCACAGTGATGGACTATAACCTGGAATTGTGAGAGGAAAATACACCCTTTCTCCCATAAGTTGCTTCTTGTCAGGGTGTTTGCCACCGGCTTCTACCTCTGATGACATCCCAATTCTACTTCGTTTGTCTCCAATCCCGGCTTGAGTCAAAAATCAAACAAAGAAAACTCAACTTCCTTGAGTTCTGCTAAACATTTCCTCCACATGGCCAACAATAAGGAATACTATGAAGTTCCCATTATCTCTCAAAATATCCATTTCCATTTCTCCGGGTTCATCTTTCCTGGTCTTCCTTGTGCGTATAGACTGATCAGCCCTTCTGAAACATGCTGAGCTCATAACTGTCATTCAACTTCATATCACCTGAGTAAGTTCCCGGTGCATCTGAAATGCCTCCATGGTTACGGTGCTCAGGCAGACTAGGGATCACTTTCTCTTCACATGTGACCTAGAGGGAAAACATTATACTGAGCGTTTTATTAATTCTTCTTTCCAACTCTGCTTTCAAAATTTAAGAACCATACCTAAGTCCATTTTTTATCTTTCATTGACACCATTTTGTAGGCTAATTTTAACCTCAATAATACTAAAATAATATTATTCAAAGTTTCTTATTTTCAACTAGCATAAAAATAGCAGTTTTCCTTCTAGCCTTTTTAGAAATACTTAGTTTTGGTTTCTCCCATCGCCCCCATGTTCCTCTTTCCCATCTCCCTGACCTCTCACCTTGCTGTACTGCTCACTCCCTGTATACCCCAACCTCTTGCATTTTATATTACATATGTTCTGTCACACATACCCAACACCCTCATCTCTATAATTTTATTGTTTGGCTATAGTGATGCATTTTTCTGAAAATATCTCTTACAATCATATAGACTGAACCTTTTCCAGACCTAGCCACCAAGTTAAGAATATAACTTTAGATCATTTAAGACTGTGGACTTAACCTGCTACCCTCCTATCCTACTGTGTATTGAGCTAATTTAAGCTTAACCTGCCTTTAAACAAAGAATGTAACCAACCTCTATGCCTTAGATTTCCCATGCAAATAGCTTTTTACGACATAAGTTGCATGCATACTTTTAATTTTGTTACATACTCCTCCTCATCCCTGACAGAAAATAATGCATATTTGTATATGTGTTGTGGTAAGTCACTGAAAACAGCCAACAGGTTGGAAGCAACCTAAAACATAACAAATATTGGATAATTGCTGAAAGCAACATGTGGATGTGTGTTGAAAATATATGTTTGCAATGTTGAATGCCATTTGGAGTCAGTTGAAGTCAGTAAAGTAAAACCATACCTTATAAAACTCTGTTAAAGATTTCTATAAATACTCAGCATTCCTTCCCCATACTGTTTTCTGTGCTGCTCAACAAATACAGAGAAAAGTCCTTTGTTAGGGACAGACAGACAGACAGACACACACACACACACACACACACACACACACCAGCACATTCACACACAGCAGACAGGTTATAGATAGACCAGTAACCACAAACTGCAGACAGACAGAAGGAACAGGGAATAAAGTGGAAATTTTAAATTTGAACTCATTCTTGTTAAACTTAAAGAAGTTTCTTTGTCTTCCTGAATGCAACATCAATTCATTCTCTGGTGCTAACTTTAATGCCTAAACCAACGCATTTTTCTGGACTATGAATCAAATACAAAACTTTGTTCTATCACTAACATATATCCATAGCTTCAAGAGTTCTTATTTATTCATTCTAAGAAAAAGTGAAACAGGAAAAAATGCTTCAGATCATCAGGCCGTTGAGTAGGATAGACTGTGAAGGAATCAGCCTGGGTTAAAGGAGCTCTCAGTTAATTCTTCACTAAAAATAATAGCATTCCAGGCACGGTGGTGCATCCCTCTAATCCCAGCACTCAAGAAGCTAAGAAAAAAGGACAGCAAGTCCATGACAAGCCTGTGACTAAATAGTGAAAATATATCAAAAAAAAAAGAGAGAAGAAGAAAAGAAAAAAATAATAATAAATTCAGCATATCTGAGTACATGGATGTATTTTTAACCATGACTTATAAATCATCTGCAAATGCCTTTACAATAATTATAATTTCAATCATATATGTTTATTATAAGATGTTTCAGTTATGTATTGTATTTTTGAGATTATGACATAACTCCATAATTTCCACCTTCCCTTTCCTCTGTCCAAACCCTCTGATATACCTCTCCTTGCTCTCTTTCAATGTCATCTCTTCTTTTATCATTAATTATTGTTGCATGCATATATGGATATGGTTATGGTTATGGTTATGGATACGCATGCAGGTTCCAAAATATAATCTGCTCAGTGTGTAAAATATTACTTGTATAGTTACGTTTTCAGAGCTAACCATTTGATATTGGATAACCAATTGGTGTGCTCTACCCTGAATTAGAATTTCTCCCATTCTCAAGACTTCCTGAATTTCCTGTAACTCTTTGTATAGGGTTGATGCCTCATGGGCTTTCCCCTATCCATTTTAACATGTCTACTCTTAGTATCCTTGTTTAGGCAATCATGTTGGCAAGACTTGATGGGTGTAGCTTCTGACATCACTAGAAGACACACTTTCACAGAAAACTCCCTGATACTCCATCTCTTAGGATGTTTCTGCACCCTCTTCCACAATGTCCCCTGCACCTTACTTGCAGGAGGGATTTGTAGATGTGTCCACTAGGACTACACAACTCTGCATTTTGATTGGTTGATTTTGATTGGTTGATTTGATTTTGATTGGTTGTGATTTTCTGTAATGGTCCCTGTCTGTTGTAAAGAGAAGTCTCCTTGATAAGGGATGAGGACTACACTTACATGTGGGTATAAGAATAAATAATTTAGCACGTAATTAGAGGTTGTGCTGGTTTGTACAAAGTAGTTGTTGTAGGTTCCCTTCAAAGATCCATGACTTCACTAGCCCTGGGGAGGTGACGAGATTTCCAGTGCCAGTCACAATTTCCCTCTTGTTGAGTATGTCTTAAGTCCAAGTAGAAAGCTGTCCGTTACCACCAACGTATGTGTGTCACTAAGGCACACTTAGGGCTTACCATGCCATGCTGGCCGTTGTGGTTCATAGGCATCAAAACTGGGCAGGACTGTTGTTTGTTTCCCTCCTTTGGAAATGTGTATGCACTTTCTGGTACCATGAAAGCTAGTCTATAGGGAAGAGGCATTGGGATCACTTCCAGGTCAGGGTCCCATAGGCACTGTCTGAAGTACATGCTATCTTCAGCAATATATACATCCCACTCCTCAGGGAAAACAAGAGTAATTGCCATAGGGGATATATTTTGGAAGTGTCTTGGGACAGCCTTGAAAAAACCAACTCAAATTAGGTCTTCTCATGCCGGGTGCTAGGTTCTTGGAGGGAACATTGTCACCCGAGATAAGAAAATTTCACTTAAAGTATATATGTATATTTATACACAGACTTACCTGTATTATAAGTTTTTTAAGCAGATAGCTAATGGTATGACTTCTCATGATCTTTCAGATCTTCTTACTGCTGTTTTACTCTCCTGCATTCTTCTGTACTTTCTCACCTCTCTCTATACCCCTTTCCCCATTTTCCCAAAGACATTACTTGTATCCTATTATTCCTTCCTCTATTTCCCCAAGATATCCATCTCCTGCCTCAGAAATGATCCATTTTTACTTTTATGGTTTCTACAGTTACTCCAGAATGAAAGAGTTTTAAAATATTGCATACTGATCAATTATAACAAAACAAAGACAAGTAGATAGGTAGGTGATAGATAGATGATAGATAGATAGATAGATAGATAGATAGATAGATAGATAGATAGCAGGTACATCTACTTTGATTTTGTAAACAAAATGGAGGATAGTGTTTCATGTGTTACCTTGTAATCTAAATTTTTAAATTTACATAATAGAAATTGTCCATAAATTGTCAGTAAATATGTATGTGCTGAACTCTATATTATAGGATTTTATATTTTTGTCTTCCCCTGGATATCTGCTAACTCTATGCTTATTTTTTATTTTTTGCATTGTGTCTCTTGGTACCTATTTTTAGAACACTAGATGAGCACTTCCCAAAAGGGACATTCAGTGTATTCTGAAATCTGAATCTCTGGAGTGCAGTGATTAAGTCCTCAAGAACCACTGGTCCTCCCTAACCTCATCTTTATCTGCCTGTGCATCATTTTGCAAGACCTTTTTCCTTCTGGGTCTCTGAAGGCAATTAGAAATCTAAATAAATGTAGAGGACATTCTGATTCTTGTTATTACTCCTCTTCCATGATACCATAGACAAACTAGAGTACTCAGGTATCATCTATTTATAACGGACCATAGGTTTTCTGTTCCAGCTAGTCCAATAAGCATTTGTACCTACTAAGTGACAGATACAAATTGATTAGAGCATTTAGGACCAAAACAGTCAGCTTCAGATGCAGGGAGAGTGGTGGGAAGGAAAGCCGGGAGGAAGGCCTGTCACTGTACTTGCTTATGATCACAGCAGCTCTTTATCACCCCTTAAGGACTAAGCACAGTGCTGAGAATGAACATGGCACCTAAATGCAATGGCAGAGACATGTCAAAACCCCTGAAGACTCACAAGTCTCATGTCCAGAAAAGGACCCCCTTGGAATTTCATCAGAGCAGACTAAAGAAAAATAAGATCTCTAGCTGTTAAACCGAATATATATATATATATATATATATATATATATATATATATATAATCTTTACCACTTGCCTCTCATTATCATCTGGGGAAAAAACAGGGCTTACAAAAGAAAAAGAGAGGAAACCTAAATCAAGTATAGCATTTCAGGACCATTATGAGACAGAAGAAAGCAGAGGAGGAGTCAATCAAAGTGAAAGAAGAATGAGGGCCAGGTAAATACCAGAGGCCACTATGTAACCTTTAAACCACACTTTCTCTGTCTGGTTATAAACTCCACACATTGTTCAGAATTCCAGGCTAAGGTAGAAACACCAACTCTACATTATGACGGGTCAGATGGGATCACTTTCTAAAAGAGTACACACATTTTTATATCTGTATGAGAAGCTTCAGACCTTGACAATGATATATTAAGCACTTTTAATACACACACACACATATATGTGTATATATACATATGTATATATACACATATATGTACATATATATATGTACATATACACATATGTATATATATACATATGTGTATGTATATATATATACACATACACACATACACACACACACACACACACACACACACACACACACATATATATATATTCCAAATAAATGATGGGAATTTAAATTTTCACAACAAATGCCTTTATTCTCTATGACATTTTCTTTCTCCAGAGCCCTCTCCTAAGGACAAGATTTATCTTTCTTCTCTGTTCTCCTGAGGCAGGTGCTCCTTTGCTTTATTGATAGGCCATCTATAAGGCTTTTATTATCTCTCCCTCACATTTCCTTCTTCAAGTCTTTGAACTGGAAGAGTGTTGGACCTCATCTACCCTACCACTGCTTGTCTTTGTAAAATAAAACTTTGTTGGAGCTGCATGCTCATTGGTCTCCACATTATCTATAGCAGTTTGCACACCATAATGACAGAATTGACCTATAAAGTGTAAAAGATTTTGAATAGTGTGTGTGTGAGTGCGCACGCGCTCGCTCACGCGTGTGCATGTGCACACCCATGCTAAGGCCAAAGAAAACTCATGTCCTCTATCACATCTCACCTTGCTCCTCTCAGGCATGGTCTCTCAATGAGTCTGAGGCTCCTGTTCTTTGGCAAAGTATACAGCCAGCAAGCCCCACGGTTCCTCCTGTCTCCCCCCCGGTGCTAGGGTTACAGGCATGCACAGGCTACACATCACTTTTGTATGGATGCTAGATGCTGGGAACTAAAATCCAGCCCTCATCCTCATGCTCAGAAAGTACAGAAAAAAATTGTCAAAAAAAAAAGGAAAGGAAAGAAACCCCTCGAAAACTGTCGAAGACTGAAGATGAGCAACCTCCAGGATTCTCTAACTTGACAGCACAATGGTATCAGCACATCACCACAGGCTAGATCTGTACACACATCCATATGCCAGTAACATCTCCCAAACTATCTTTCTTTCCAAGATGGTCACAGTAGCTTCCAACATCATATCCTCAACAAAGCAGTGTCTACAAACCAGGGAGACCATACCTTCTGATAGGCTTCCTTTCAAGAATGGAGAAACTTTGCTTTCACAGCCCACTGGTTAGATTTATCATAGGACAAACAGTCTTGTACCTCAAGCAGGTATTTGTATTCCCATTGGAATGGCATTTTTTACTGCCCATTCTAATCTGGTTCACATGTGTGTAAAAGCTAGTGTTTCATTAGGTAGAGCATGTCTTAGGGACAAGTTTAACCCTGTGTAACGTAGTGCCTAAATAATAGTCACCCTACACACACACACACACACACACACACACACACATAAGATCTACTATTCTTTTGTATTGTGAGAAGGCTAGAAAATAATCAGATTTTAAGGATACAAGCCCAAGAGAAATGTCAACAATACTCTTAGCCTCTCTTTAAATTTCTATCACAAGACATAACTACTTAAGCTTAAGCAGCTATGTCCACAATTCCTGCAGAAACAAGAAAAATATGCAAGTCAAAGGACCCTGTTACCATTTTTACAACCTATCTAGTATCTCATAATTTAATTTTGTTTTATCTCACCAGTCAGAGTGGTCACTACTTACAAAAGGCTGAGAAGCCAGAGGTTTTGAGCTGAATCCTTTTCTTCCTCGTAATCAAATAACCTTTGCATGAGTAAGTGAAAATTGGTACCAGGACTGGTTCATGATGAGTGTTAACAAGAACCCACATCTATTATATGCATATCCAATGAACAAAAGCCTCTTTTATAACCAATAAATAATGCTATTTACACTTATGAAGAATGCTATTTTTACAACCTAACATCTTGCATTGCCCAGTCTAGACAAGAGTGGAAACTAAACAAAACTCATCTGTCTTTTTACTTTAGAATAGAATGTTTCAACTGCCTGGGGCATAAATGTCCCCTTGCCCTCTCACATCTTCAGTTAATGATTCTTCAGAGGAAGAAAAATTATTGACTCTACCCTTTACCTTTGGATCCCACATTTGACCCACCTTCTGGGCTTCCTGTTGGTTAATTAACATTTGGGATGAAAGTGACGCAGAGATGCATCTCCCGAAAACAGTATCTTCTTCACAGCACAGAGTAAATGCCATACCTGAATTTCTACCTGGGCCATCAGAAAGATCGTTTTGAAAACTATTTCAATTTCATTCATTTCATCTGACAAGTTAATGTCAAGATGGCTCTTTAAATATTTAATAATTGCATGAGACATCTCGTTTATTATAATTTTGTGGTCAAAATACCCTGGCTGTTTCATCAATCCCAGTGCCCGGAACAAACAGAGGCAGTTAATTTGTGGGCAAACGTTAAGTCGCAGGATCTCTAGACAATTTCCTGAAGGTCAGATGAAGCTTTCAGTTGAACAGTGCTCTTTCTTCTTCTTACCCTCCTACAGTCAAAGCCATTCCTCTTCAGGTGGCCCCAACTGAGTCCCCCCTCCACCCACTTGTACCTTCTGAACCCCTCCTGCATGCACCCACACCCCCTCAGCCAAATCAAGCCCAGCTTTCCTTAATCATCATCAAGGAGACAAAAACGTATTGCTTTAGCATCCAGCCACAATTTCACAGTCCATTCGCACAAGAACTCAGAGGGCTGCTAATGTGCTGTTTGCTTTTTTAGCATCGCTGCAGTCAACACAGAAATGTGTTTTGGCATGCCTCCCAGGGCACAGGATCTATTTATGAGAGCCTGTCTTAAAATGCCTACATGCAACATTAGAATGCTCATTGCCATCTGCAAACTAGATTTGGCTCAGAGACATGTGAGTCAGACCAGGAGAGCTTTTCCGTGTGGAGAAGGTAGGAGCAGATGTCACTTATTATCTATTTCAAGCCTTGCTGACCTCCACTGAGCCAGTCCCACTTGCCAGGCACTGGCAGGATTCTCCGAAGTATCCCTCCTCTAAACCATTCAACAGGGTAAACTCATCTGATTTAGTCCATGGCAACTGAAGCCTCATCCCTCATCCAGCTCTACTGTGCACATTCCAGTCCACTGAGATTGCAAACTGCCCCTATGTGTCTCCCTGCCCTGCCTTACAAACACCTCCATATCAGAGAGCAGTCTTTATCATGGGACCAGTACAAAGCAGCAGGAGGTCAACTGGAACTCCATTATCACCAGGAGGTCAGAACTTCCTGTACCAGATTTCTCAGACATTTGAGCTCTTGGCTATTTCAAGACACTAGGAAGAGTGTCTTACATAAGACAGTTCATTCATTTTCTCATTATCCAATTATAACTGTGTTCTAGGCACCAAAAAAACGAGAACAAATTCCTCCTCTAGGGTAGCCTACCAGAATCACTACAGCAAATGTTTGTGTATAGAGAAGGGTGTTTTGGTAATGCACACACAACACGTGCATGCACACACACATCACCACAATATTTGTGTCTAGTGGACAGTATTTCACTAATATACACACATGCATGAGTGCATACATACCCAAAACCTCACAGGACATATAGAAATATATCGGAAAAGGGATAGATATATTAGAAGCTGCTTTATAGAATATAAACAGTAATGTGAATGGTGAAGGATGTGCTAGAAGCAGTAAGAACAAAGGAAGCCTACTACTGAGGAACTCACAAGAGCAAAGTACAGACGCAAGAGACTGAAAGAAAAGTGAAGCCAGTCATTCTGTACAAGATTGAACACAGGAGGCCAGAAGTGAAGTGAAGCAAGCGAGACAAGCTAGGGCCAGGCATGGAAGGCCATGTACACCACGCCAAGGAACATAGATTTTATTCCACTCAGGGGAGCACTTGGAGAGGTTTCAGCGGGGGAACTACATGATAAGATTTATGCTTGCGTAGGTCACTATGGTACCTGAGCAGAGGATGAATTTAAAAAGGGAAAAAGACAGAAGCAGGTGGCAGCCGGGCAGCTGTGGCACTGAAGCAGAAAGGAGGCTTTGAGAGCAATCCTCACTGAGACAAAAAGAGGAGATGGATTCAAGAAAATACAGGGAGGCTTTGGTGAATCTGTGGAGAAAAAAAACAAGGTAGCAGGTTAAGATGACACCCACATTTGTGGCTTCACTGCCTTTGGAAATAAATGTAGAAGAAGCCCATCTGAGGAGGCAGGGAATGTTGTGACTGCTTTGTGCACACAGAATTTGAGGAGATGATTATGGGAAGGTGTTCAGTGCATATGTCCAGGAAATGCTTGGCTATTGGAATGCACAACCGAGGGACAAGGTCAAAACAGGAGAGAGATATGCATGAGTCATTAGCTTATGAGGGGACAAAAGCCAGAAAACAATATGGAGGCCATTTTCAATGTAAATGGAATGTTTTCCTGAGTCATTCCTCTTCATTCCAAGTCCATGAAAATTACGTGCTCTACTTTCCTCTTGTCCTGCTAAGACTTTCCCATCCCTACCACAATTCCAAAACCAGTGTTTGAGTATCCATTTCTCTGCTATCTCTTATTCTCTTTTCTGTGTATTTACAATTTAAAAATCTTGTGAATTTTTTGTTTTATGCTTCAGAGGAAAGTGATCATATACACGAAGACACACAAGCACACACACACACACACACACACACACACACACTTCACCCCCAAAGTATTGGTCCAATCTAGCTTCTGGTATAGTTCAAGTTCAGCCACTCTGAGCATCTGAGGACTTCATCCTTGGGATCAAAGAGTAAGGAGAGAAGTCTATGTGCCTGGAAATGGTATGTCCATTCTCAGAGTTCTTTGCCAAAGACCAATCAAATGGATATATCAAAATGCAAAGAAAGAAGGATAAGCTGGGCAGTCTAGTTCAGATCACTGGGTGAGAAGAAACTAGTTCCCTAAGCAGTTTTCTAGTGATCAATGCTGGGAAGACATATAGATGGATATTTAGGATCTATAAGGTTGAAGAGGGAAGGATACAGATAAATGAAGAGAACTAAGTCTTGTATCACTCTAGGATTTAAAGGTCAGGAAGAATCTTCAGAGTATAGCAAAAAGAGACAAAGGTGAGTTGAGAGCCAAACCATGGGAGGATGGATTCTCAGAAGCAAATGACAAAAGCATTTTGACAAAAATAGAGACAAGAATTTGCCAGTACCTTGGAGAGAGCAGATATAATGAAAACAGGGAAATGGACATGGATTGAATATAACGTCATGGAAATCCCTGCTATTAACAATCATTTTCCAGGGAACTTGGACCATCAGGTGCTTGACCAAGGAAGTACTGGGGAGAGAGGGCACTGACAAGTGTTTCAGAGAACTTTGTGATAAAGGAGAAGATATAAATGAGAATGGTAGCTAGATTAGCATTTGTGATCAAATAAGGATATAAGTTTTGCTATTTCTCGTTTGTTTTAATAAAATAGGAATCATCTCAGCATTTTAAATATTCATGGAAAACATAGTAGAGAAGAGAAATAGCATGCTATGGCTTGAATGTAAAATGCCACCTCACTGGCTCATGTGCTTGGATACTTGTCCCCTGGTGTCCTGGTGGAACCTTACTAGGGCAGTCAAGTCCTTTATATGTAGTCCCTGAGGTTTATAGCCTGACTGGAATTCCTGTCCTCTTTTTGCTTCCTAGTTCACTAAAACATGAGCAAGAAGTTACCAAGTCATGTTCCTGCTACATGGAACCCCACCACCACGCCATGCCATCCTCACCACAATATAGTCTCAAACCACAGGGCAAAATAAGCTTTTTCCCTTAAAATGCTTCTTGGCTAGTATTTGCTCACAGGTGAACCATATCTGCCTTAATGTCTATAGAGAGCAAAAATGTCCTTGTTCACACACATAAGCATTGGAGAAAGCAGAAAAATAAAACACACAGCTTACCTTCTCACTGGAATGAGATGTGTAGCTACTCTTCCTAAAATGCCAGAAAAGATGTAGTTTTACAACCTGGTCATCCTTGGCTCTCTGATGAGACAGGCTCTGCCCATATCTTCCAGAATTGTTGTTTTTACTTATCCCACACCCTTCCCCCTACATTTTGAGCATTGCTTTTAGATCATAAAACCCATTCTTATGAGTGATGTCACTTGTGCTTTACAGCAGCCTAAGTGATGTTTATGTTATCTTAGGTCCAGGCACCATGTTTACCTAAGTCATTCTCCCTAGACCCTTATCTTCAGAATTGTGCCTAAATCAACAAGAAACCATCTTATACATGAAGCCATGTTTACTTTGAAAAGAGCTTCAATGTAAACATGGCTTAAATTGCTGTGTACTTCAGGCAGAGTTAATTGTTATCTAAATACTTAGTCCAGCACCATTTACAATAAAATTGGGCTGAGACAATTTCCATTGTTACCTCACCCTGATCCTTCTTCCCTGCCCACTGTAAAGCCTGCAGAAAAATTGCCAAAAATGTTCCATACTGAAACTCTAACCCCTACCATCTTGGTAAATGACCTGAATTAGAGATAAAACCTTTAAAGACATTGTTAAGTTAAATGTGGTCATTCAAGTGGGCCTTTAATTCAATATGCCTCATGTGCTATTAAGAAGAGGCTGTGTGGATGCCGAGGTTGTGAAACCTAGGGACAAGAGATGCCATTAACGTCTAGTGAGAAAACATAGGAGATAAATCTGATCATCTTGCACAAAAAGAGATAGTCCCATAACAAGAATTATCCAGCCCAAAATATTAGTAAGTCTGGGGATGCAAAACTCCACTTCTAACTGAGCAAGAGTCAGAGCCCCAACATAGTGTCAAATTCTGATATGAGTTCACAAAATGCCAAAGTGCCAAAGTCACATCCATATATAGACCAGGAGTTGCATATGCAAAGTAGACACTTATGTTCCAAGTGATGCCACCCACAGTCAAGCATGTCATCCTTGACTGTGGTGAAAAAAAAGTGAGCCTCAGAATCAAGAACAGTAAACACTACTCTGTGAACTTACAGGAGTTATTTTGCATGTGTGGCCCTCAGAAAAGTAAAGAGAAAACCTCTAGAGTTATCACATGAATGACACCACTGCCATGCAGTAAGAACAGTTTTATCCATAAATGCTTCCTATGGACTATGCTTTTTTCTCTTCTACTCAATTTAGAAGAGTCACCACACCAACTTCGCAGAACAATCTATGTGGTAACCACATCCACATTACAGAGGATGAATGGAGACTTGAGTGGTCACCCCATCATCATATCCCACATAAAACACATTAATATTCTGCTCCTTATTTAGAGTTGCCCAGGCTCAGGGAGGAGTCTGCTTCCTAGCTTTTAGGTGAAAAAAAGATACCAATAATTAAAACTAAAGCCTAAATAAAAACTTTCTTCTGACTTCTTGCACCTGTTTTATGAACATTCTCTCCTATGCATTCATTATGGGATTGCAGAGAAAGGAATCCTAGAGTGTTTTCCTGACCTGTTCCTCCAAAGCTTTGAATTTGTTAAAATCTTCCATATAGAAGATATATGGCCAAGGACATAATGTCTTTACACTCATGTTGCACATAACTCAAGGGAAAGCTGCCACTGGAGTAGCTCACTCACCTCAGCTACATTGAGAAGGGAAGTGACGGGGTGCATACAAATAATGTACGGGAAGAGAGAAAAATAAGAGAAGATGGGTGTTTCTAAACAGTTGGGAAGAAGTAAGAGCCTGGAGACAGAAAAGAGGTGAAGTAAGAATCTGAAAATGAAGTCAATAAAAATAGACATGCGAAGACTGAGGCTGGGGAACAGCCCACTTCCTGTTTTACATGCAGTACAGGCAAGAGGACCTAAGTGTGAATCCCCAGCACCCATGTAAGAAGGCCAGTTATAATGACATAGGACTATGACCCCAGCAATTTGGAGGCAAGGACACATAGACAGGCATATATGAATCGCATTGGCCTAACATCCATCCAAATCAATGAGCCCAAGGTTTAGTGAGAGGCCCTTTCTCAAAAAAATAGAGTAGACAGCAATTGAGGAAGATACCGGACATCTACTTCTGGGAACTATACACAAGTGCACCCGATCCCACATATGCATGTGGACACACCTGTGTTAACAAGTGCATACACCGCATATAACAAAGCACACAAACACACATGTAACAAAATACACATGAATAGCATAACACACACACCCAAGAGGAAAAAAAAAAAAAAAAAAACTAAAGCTATTGAAAGTTAACACATCATAATCACCCCGGTCACTGTGGAAATTACAAATTCTGATCAATGAGCTTAAATCCTTTCTGGGATCATGGTCCAGCCACTAAAAACCAACGATACAGGATAGTTCTGTCTTCAGGAAGTTTACAGATTGGAAGAGGAAACAGATATTATATGCATCATACAAAATAGTACCCAATAATTAAAGGGGAAGATGCAATTTTTTAATAATAATAAAAAGAATAGTAGGATGCTATGGGAAATTTGGAGGCACCTGACCCCAAACTTGGTTGGTTGAGGCTGCCCTGGGGTAGGAAGAACTTCTAGGAAGACTGGAACTTCTATCCCATCCTCAAGAATGTGCAGGAGTCAGTTGTTACTGAACTGCAAGGATGGTTCAGAGTCTAAAACAGAACAGCACTGAGATCCCAACAGGAGAGAAAAATGCACAGATCTCTTTGGAGACACTTACCTGAGCCCCGCTCTCTCTCTCTCTCTCTCTCTCTCTCTCTCTCTCTCTCTCTCTCTCTCTCTCTCTCTGTGTGTGTGTGTGTGTGTGTGTGTGTGTGTGTGTGTGTTTTCCCCATCACTCTAATCTTTCTATTTTGAAACAGAGCCTCTCACTAAACCTTCAGCTCATAGACTGAGTGCGTTTCGGGGATCTGCCTGCCTCCAGTCTCACCCAGTGCTGAGACCACAGGCACATGCTTGCATGCCTGGCTCTTTAGTGGATTTGAAAAATCTCAATTCAGGTCCTTCTGCTTTCCTGGTGGACATTTTACCAACTAGGTCATTTCCCCAGCCCATGAGCACAGCTCTAACTGGACTAGGACTAATAGCAAGAGAGCGGCTGGAGTGAGGGACAAGAGCCAGATCTTAAAGAGCATCATAGATCAAGGAAAAGAGATCAGCCTGGACTGAGACCAACAGGGCACTGCTGAAAGGTGTCAGATGGTTCTTCATTAGATTTGTATTTTAGAAAACTCACTCTGGCTGCTGTGTGAAGAATGAGTCAGGGGCATAAAATAGTGTAGGCCAGGATCCGCTAAGAGGCAGTTTGGGAACAAGGAAACTCAATTGAGATAATGTCAACAAGCATGTAGGTGTTGGAGATGGATTAAAGTGATGTCAACACTACAACTGTTTCCTGAGTGGTTGCAATGGCTGTTAATGTGTTTGTCACTTAGAGCAATCTCATGGAGAGCAGATAAGGACGTTGAAGTGTATCTTAAGTGAGAAGCTGGAATTCTATCTGGGGCATTTGATCTTAAGTTCACAACCACGCTCTCACCCACAGTTTGAACTACAGAAGTGAAAGGAAAAAGCAAGGGGAAAGGCAGACCTGTTTTCTAGTGCAACCAATGAAAGTTTGTGCCCAGGGAACTCTGGCCAGTCATGTGGCTCAGCCATCTCTAACTACAACACACAGGAATAAGATAACGAGGCAGAAGGAAAGCAGAAAGTTGTGTTTAAGAGAATGGAAGCCAACCACAAAGCCAAGAGAAAGGTGTCAAAGGTCAACTATCAGAAATGGCCAACTAGAACTGGATCCAACTCCACATCTAGTCTGGGAAAAAAACGTAGCCTCATGAGGAGACAGACTTTCTATGTTATTTAATAAAAATAACTTATGGGAATTGGGAAAATGTTGGCAAGACAGAACAGTGAGTGTACTGGGTGGGGAGAAATGGAACTAGAGACACAGTCGTGGCAACAAGTAAGTGGCAGACAAAGGAACATGTCATTGCCAAGTAGGACCAGTCCTCAGACGACCAGGAGGCTCGGGCCAGGCCAGTGCTGTCGCTCTGCTCATGCTGCTCACCTGGCTAAGGAGAGGAGAGCACAGAGACTCAGCTGCCCACAGATTGCAAGAATGATGGCCATGCCTAGGCCAGGGTGGAGCTTTGTAGTCACCCTGACTCTGGGCAACGACAGGATATCCAAGATGAGTTCCAGCAATTTTTCAGCATTTTCAGTGTTTCAGAAACCTTGAACTAGATCAATGAGTCATTGCAATAAGTATTTGCATGTAAAACTCTTTGGGTAAAATAGTATACTGTGCGACACACAAAAAGATGGCAGAACACATGAAGAGAGAAACAGAACTGAAGATGCTCAGGCAGTACAGGAGCCAAGGCAGTGAAAGGAGAAGGTCATTGCTAAATAGGACCAGTTATCTGGTGTTGGGAAGTTTGGGATACCAATGGGCCATCTCACCCAGTCTCTACCACTTAAGCCAGTGCAGCTGCTGGGCCCAAAGGTCAGTCCACAGCATGGAGCCAGTGATGACTACGACAACGACAATGACGACATGTTCTGCTGCTGTCTCGTTTGTTCTGTTTGTTTGTTCTGCTGTCGGGAGGAGAACACTGGGCCACAGCACTGCCAGAGAACTCTAAACATAACAGTCATGCCTGGGGTACCCAAAAGGCCACCTGTTCTGAGGGCAGTGTGAAGCAAGCAGCCTAGAACTTGTGCAAGTCCTGACCCTGGTTATACTGCCCGACCTCATGATCACCCTGTCTCTGGGCAATAACAAAATATCCAGGATTAAGAACCGTTCATTCTCTAGATTAAGCCTCCTTGAAAGACTTTCATGGTCCATGCTGCTGCCAGAGGCCATGTTAGTGTTCATGTTTCCTTGTGGATACTACACTGATGTCTATGGTCCATGCTACCACTGAAAACCATGTTGATGTCGGTGGTCAGGGCTGCCACCTGAAACCATGTGGAAATCTATGATCCATTATGCATCTGGCTGCTTTGAGCAAGGGAGCTTATTTTGCAGTGGTATTGATGACTGTAAACTCATAACTGACAATGAGAGACATTGAGGCTTCTGTGACAACCCCTCCCCCAAAAGAAACAGTACAGACAGAAAGCTACTGAAGAAGGTCCTTTAAAATTGTGATAAAGATGCTGAAATGTAGCTCTTCACAGTTGGTGGTTTCTGGAAGGCTTGGGGCATGGGGTAAGACTCAGTTATCTTTAAAGGGTTGGCCACTAGAAGTTTGACCATGTTCCAATGAGTATAGGGCCAACACAATTTAGACTTTGTGGGGTTTGGGGTGGGGCAGGGCACAAAGATTGGAGGGTAGACCTAGGAGTAATGGGAGGTGAGCGTGATCAGGAACCGTGTATGAAAAGCCCAAATAATTAATAAAAATATCATGTTGAGGAAAAAAATAATTTATAAGGTAAATGAGTTTAATAACATTTTATAAGATAGATACACACACATGCCTATATATATATATATATATATATATATATATATATGTATATATGATCAATTGATAGATGAATCACATAGAGATAGATAAGACATATAGGTAGATGAGAAATATAGCAACGGCTATCTCTGAACTACAAATGTATTTTAAATTTTTTCTTCATTTTATTTATTCTTTCAGCAAATTGATAATTACATTTACTTTATTAGAGAGAAAATAATCTACAGACTGACTGAAAGTATAAGTAAAAAAAAAAAAAAAAGACTAAAGCAGCCACCAAAGTTAAGAGTTAAAAAGGAGAATGTCCTGAAGGTAATGATTGATATCCTCGAGGGTCCAAAAGGTGGTGTAATTAACTAACATGACTTTAAAGGGAAAGGACATTGAAAGCCCAGAAGTGTATGCAAGACGACTGTACCTACTCAGCCACTTGCAACAATGAATGGGTTTGCCACCACATTTCTCAGTGATTATATTGGGAAGGGGGCTAGTTTGGTTTTTGTTATAATTGCTGTTGTTGATGACATTGAGAACTATGATGATGGTGGTGATGATAAGGCAAAAAGTGAGAGGAGAGTTCAAGGACAGTTTTTGATGTGAAAAAATAATCATCAGAGGAAAGACAACCTGGAGATGGTGAGACATCTCAGACAGGAATGGAGGCCTGGATCTGTAAAAAAGCAGGAAGAAAGAATGAAGTCAACATGCCTACCTGTCTATATGCATAATCTCGGCATTTGTACTAGATGATAATATGACAAATAACCAGAGCCATCTCGGACACTCTGAAGGTCTGTCTCTCCACATAACAATGTATCTGTTAGCTACTATATCCTTTCCATTTTCAATTCACAGCATAAAGTCCCACAAGTCCATCTCTCAGCAATGTCTGCAGTGAAGCTTTGATAATCTATTAAGCTATCAATTAAGATTTATGACATTCTTTAAAAAACTATCTTTAAATGAGAGAAACAGAAATAAAAATAGGTACACTTTGGTGGTATATTTCATAATTTAAAATATATGCTGTTTTCCTTAATTAAAAGGAGGTGAGAGTAGGGAAAGGAAAAAAGAGTATGCAAATCAGGTTAATGCCAGGTAATCAACCGGTTAATATCATGTAACCAATGGCTCTGGAGGAAGGTGGAGTTGATGGTCACAGTCTCCTCCATCACCACGTGCACACATGGTGTGTTACCATTAGAGTACACAGATCCCATCACCAACACCTGGACAGCACTTATCATGTGTCAGAATGTTGACATTGATCCATTTAATCTTTATAAATAACCCTTGGAGGGCTAGGGCTGAAGCTTCAGGTGAAGCATGCTTGCCTAGTACATACTGTCCTGGATTCTCTCCCTAGCATTCATAAAACAGAATACCACGGTAGTATACCCCTGTAATCCAGTATCTATTAGATAAAGGAGAGATGAGAAGTTCAAGGTCATCCTCAGCTATGTAGTAATTTTGAAGCCAAACAAAGGAACTTGGTTTTAAGTTCTGAGATGAGCACTTATGAAGCTCTTATTACGGATGTGACAAGGAGTCTGTGCAAATGAGTTATCTAAGACTATGTTATTGCTAAGTGTGAGGCCAGGAATTCAACTCAACCAGTCTGATTCAGAGCTTGTGCTCCTGATATCACAGTGCAAGAACAGCAGCAATAAACATCTATTCATCTGAAGAATGTAAATTCTATCTACAGTACAAAGAGCTCATTCAAAATAGACAGTCAGAGGAAGTGACTGCACTAATCTCACCTGCCTCACTTACATGGAAAAAGAAGCATCATCTGGCTGTTCCACCGCACAGGACTGATTCCTAGATCTATGGAAACCAGAGAGGCCAGGGAAACCACATTTAGTAAGAGATTGGTTATAATATAAGCAATCTTCACAGTGTTTTGAACAAGCTATAACTTATGGGAAAAACTGACAGCAAAAGATGTTGAAATGCATTTATGATCCCCACACATCGATAACAATGGTACATGTGTTTATTTCAGTCCATTTCCCCTGCTCTCCTATTATAAAAGACCCCGAGCCACTGAGAAAGCTGTCTTTTTCCTTTTTATGTTCTCTCTGCATCGAATAGAAAAATGATGCCCAGCCTCCACTGGGAAGAAGAAAGCAAAGAATATCAGTAATGAATTGTAATATACAAACTGCCTCCAGCAGACCAGGTTTTTGGAGATTGTTTTTCTGGATGTTAATTTCCCAAGGATGGAGAGTTGACTTTTGTCTTTTGTCTCAGTGACTCGTCACATGAACATACTTTTTGTGTCATTTCTTGTTGGGGTTATGTTATTATAATCTATACCATATACCAGTTCTATCCTGATTCGTCACAGAGTTTCTGTGAAAAATACACGACAGGATCCCAAAGTACAACATTATTGTCTTCTGAGCATCACCACAGTGTTTAAGATGATTACTTAGTCACACGTGAATTCAGCTCTAACGCTTGAGTACATACATGGTAGATATCACCTAAGACTATTTAGGGAGCTAGAGAGATGGCTCAGTAGTCAAGAAAGCACACTAACTGTGAAGAGAACCCATGTTTGGTTCCCAGAACTCAGGTAGCTGATCACCACCTGTATGTAACTCTAGTCCCAGAAAATTTGATGCTCACTTCCAACTTGTATGGAGTAAACTCTCACAAACACGTGAATAAAAATAAATCTTTGATTAAATTAAAAAATATATTTTGGAGGAAATATTTAAACTTACTATGAGTATCTTGGCAGAATACTGTCAGGCCCCTAAATGGAAGAAATCCAATTTTATCACTAATACTTCTTGTCTCAGATCTCAGCAAAGTTTTCCTAACGTCCCCAAAGGTATTTTCAGTAAACAAATAGCTGCTTGGTGTCACTAGCAAGATCCTCGGAATAGACAGAAAGGAGAGAACTCTAAAAGTGCCCACCTTGAAAGGATGGCACTGAAGTAACAATGATACACTTCTATATCCTAAATTAACAGCAGGCCAATTTGAGAATATGAGATAAACAGGTCAACAAAATCCTTAAATGCCACTGAGTTCCAATAAGAACAGAAAAACAAATTTGTTCTTCTAAATATGTAATTTTCTCTATTCAAAGTAAAAATGTGACCTTGTTAATCCCAATCAGCCTAGCAACATATGACATCTTTTCTCATCCACATAATTAATATTCAGGTAAGCAACCAAATTTCTAACCTTGAGTTCAAACAGCTGTAACTTCATTCCTACAAAGTTTAGAAACCCTAAACCTTTGAATGCAGAAAACACACAAAGTAGGTTGAGATTTGTGAGTGGCCGTCCTACGTCATGAAGACTCCAAATGTGGCTGGCTAAACTCCATTTCTCCTGCCAGAATCACTCCCATGTGCACAAGATGACCCAGTTCTTCATCCATCATTTACCATTTTCTGTATAACTTTGTGTCTGTGCACTCCATAAGTAGACATTAGCTGTCTTCATCTATCACTTTGCACCTTAATTTTTGAGATATGCTGTCTCTCTGGACCTGAAGCTAGGTCTCCCTCTAGACCTGGAGCTCACTGATTGTCTGTTAGCAAGCCTCAGGGATCATCTTTTCTCTACCCTACCAGCATTGAGGTTACAGGCACAGGATACTATATCGGGCTTTTTACGTGGATGCTGGAGGTTCAGAGCCAGGTCTTCATGCTTGTACATCAAGCACTTTACTGACCGAATCATTTCCCTAGCCCTCCTTTATAACTTTAATCTCTTGTGCATACAGACACTGGGTCTCATGTCTTTAGTGTTACATGACCTTGAGCTCTCTCGAGCTAAATATCGGTGTTTACTCAGATATAAAATTTCATTGGGTCTTCTTGACAATCACTTGAAAATATGAAGATAAAGTTCATATACTCAATTAAGACTCAGCCCTTTAATACTGGAGTCATTCGATGAGTGCCTCAACTGAAGAAAATAGTTGTGTACCATCCAAATCACACCATCATTGACACAGCGATAGCCATAAATATCAAGGAAAGTGATACATGGCTAACTTTTAATTATCCCCACTAATGAAGGGGAACCATGGCATGGTTAATCCAAAATAGTTTACAATCCAATCATAATTTCTATTAGAACTTGAACTCTATTATGTGACTTTCTTCCAAGATTTTCCCCTTCGATTATGCTTTCCATAATCAGCGATTAAGGGGAAAAAAACCTTAATTTCTGTCTCAAAGTTTTAAATTTCATAAACTTCAGCCTCCATCCCTGGCTTGCAGAACTGAAGTGTAATGTGTTCCACTAACGTTTATGATACTACCATAACCTTGCATAACCTCATCTTGAACTTCCTATGGATGATGAAGCCCTAGTGCCATGCTCCCCCCTCCAAAAAAATGCACGTAGGTTAGTCACATGGTTTCCTTTTTTTAAATTCTTATGTGCGTATATGTGGGGCAGAGGTGGGCAGTATGCATAGAGGTGTGCACAGAAACCAATGGTTTGCATTTATTCTCAGGCACCGTTCACCTTGTTTTTCAAGGCAGGGTTTCTTATTGATTTGTAATTTGCCAACTGGGCTAGGCTGGCTCCCTAGAAAGGCTTGGGATTCCATCCATTTTTGTTGGGGGCCGACTTTTAGCAGAAAGCGGCTATCAGCTTTGCAGCCATCTTGAGCCATATACCCTGACATGAGATTTGGATTACAATAGCCTACAACAGCTGAGCACACGCTGATAATTTTGGTTTAGATACCTTGAGATTAAAGGTGCGTGAGATTAAAGGTGTGTGAGATTAAAGATGTGTAACTTAAGAGTATGATTTAGAAGTATAGAGATCAGAGTTAGAGACAAGACCTAAGGGCATGATTAAAGGTGTAACTTAGAGGCGTGGCTTAGAAGTAAGACATATAAAATGCAGAGGCAGACAGTAGGATTCAGACATTAGGGAGACTATAGAAGACAGAACCAGACATCAGACTAGAGAGAGAGATTCATACACATCAGACATTAGGTTGAATCTGCCCTCACCCTCGCTCTTGCTGAACTCCGACCCGCAGACCGGAGCAGCAGCTTGGGCCGGGATACAGTGGCCGCCCAAACGTGGGTCGGCCCGGGCCTCAACATTTTGCCTGGGCTGCAACATTTATTTTGGCCGCCCCAACTTGGGGCTAGTGCGGTCCCCAACACATTTTCACCTGCCCAGCAATATTAGCATGCACCACCATGCCTAGCTGTTTTACACAGCTTTCTAAGGACCTAATAAAGGTCCTCATGCATGCCTGGCATACACCTCACTGACTAAGCTACCTTTGCATCCCTAGTTTATACCCTCTGAGTCCTTCCTGTCTCTTCCATCTATGTATTGGTTGGGACATATAAGGAGATGAATTAATTCATCGTTCCCATATAATAAAAAATATCCAGTCATGAATAGCAGTAAGCTCAGTGACTTGAAACAATATGCGTTTTTTGCTGGTTCACAGATCTTTAACTTGGATGAACTTAGGTCAAGCCTTCAATTTGGGTTCTTGTCACCTTGGGTTTTTGTGTGTCCCTGCTTGTTTTGGACCACTACCTCCAGGGACTCAAAAGAGCACAGCATGAGATGAGGCATCTGCACATACAATGTCTTCTGCTTACATCATATCCATGCCCGTTCTAGTGGATACAGAAGTCATACTGCCAAGCCTGAAGTCTGTGGAGACAAGAAAGTATCCTCCACCTAAGTAGGGAAGAAGAAAAGTACATTCCTTCTGAAAAATAATCTAGTCTCCCACTTGGTATGCTTTACACTCCCCCAGCAAATTCTGGAAATACTAAACTGAATTAAGTCTTAATTGATTTCTGTCCTCACATGGGGAAGAAGAAAGAAAAGATCACTCTAAAACTGTTAAGTAAGGAAATATCAGAATGCTATGTGGAAAAAGCAAACAAAGAATTCTAATACATTTTTTATTGGTTATTTTATTTACTTACACTTCAAATGTTGTCCTCCTTCCTGGTCTCCCCTCTGCAAACCCCCTATCCCATTCCCCCCTCTCCTTTGCCTCTAAGAGAAAATCAGCAAAAGTTTTACATTTGAGTATTTTAGGAGGACCTTGAAAATAAACAGGTTTCCAGGGGAAGAAAAAACAATGGATCGGCAACTACATTAGTAAATTACCCAATGAGCGACAGACAAGTCATACCTCCTGACTACAACAGTCTAGTACTTGTGAGTGTAGATGAGGCTGTCAGCCTCATATGCTAAGTTAGGGCTAGGAAATACCTTCTCTCTCTTTTTTTTTAAGTTTTTATATCATTTATTATACCATCAATAATATCATATCATAACTTGTTAAACATATACACTGAATGTTGTCTACTTTAATGAAACCATAATCATCAGTGTGGAATCACCTAAAGACTTGCTTTGAAAAAACACAGGTAAGTGTATTTCATCCCTATTTGGTCAGTAGAATGTGTTGACCATCTGTATTTTTTTAAGAGTTAGGAAATACTTTCTAGGACAACAACTTGAAAAAGTTTATAAACAGTAAAGGGAGATTTCAAATAGGACAGCAAGAGACATCGTCCACATCCCCAGAACTTCATCTGAGAAAGATTCCCAAAGGCAGGATGGAGGGGAGACTGGAGGCATGGAAGGAGATGGGAGGCAGGAAGGTCAATTAAGGGGCTGAATGTAGTTCCACGTGTCCTTCAGGTACTACAATTAAACCCTGAACCCGGACAGCAGCAGAAGCAAAGAAGGAAAGAAAATCGATTTGAGCAACATTTTAGATATGGAATCAGAAAATGACTGGGCGAGAGAGCGATAAGAAGGGACCTGGGATTTATATTCTAAGATGGTACACCTAGTTAAAAGGTTAAGCCATCCTTCTTTCTGCCTCCCAGAACACTCTGCACTGCATCTGCCCTCTCATGTCTCCCCAGGAAACTATGAATTTTGCCTCTTAGCCTAATTGAAAGCCCGAGGGCAGCGAAAACAGAAGAGTGGCTGAAGCAAAGGAAGAGTCATTTGATGAGAAAAGATTGATACAGCCTCTTCCGTAATCAGTAGAGCACAGGTGAATAGATTTAGCGGGTTCTTTATCGAGTGCCTTTAATCACCTAACTCAAATCAATAGTCTCTTAGAGGAACATAAATTAATTCTCCAAACAAACAGCAAGTGCCGGAGGAGAGATGCCTGTAGTGTTTACACACTATGGCTCCCCTGTGATTTGTGAGTGGGGTGGGAGCAAAAGGCAAACCATGAGCTCAGAGGCAGAGTCTGATCGTAGAAATGCAATGTTGGGGTCAGAGAGCTGGCCCCAGATGGAAGTCATCACTTGTGATGCAGCCTTCCTCTGACCGCTAGAATTCCATTACTGAACAGGATGGTTCTATAACACCTCCACTCTGAATGTATCGCATCTTTCCACAAACACTAGAAGCTTCTAGGACTGCTACCACCCTATAGAGCCTAATAGGAAAGAGAAAATCCTTACTGGTAATGCCTATCAAGCCTGATTTGTTGGTCATGTTACTGAATCACTGCCCCACTATTAGTCCAATGTCTGTATCTGTACAAATGAAAATGAACACCCCTTTGCCTACTTAGAGTGCTTCAGTTACTTTTCCTCAGTCATGCTCCAAAACAAGCTGCTTTTTCTCTCATCCAACAGCTTACTTGACTCACCTACTGATTTGCCTAAAGGACTGTCACATAAAATTGCTTGCAAAACTTCTTCCAAGCAAACAAGCATGAGGAATCAATGTATGGTGTGTACAATCTTCATTGTAAAATGGTGCTGATACCCCACCTTCAGTCTTTTCTCTTTCTATTCTATTTTCTATTTCTCTTGGCAGTTAAAGCCAGACTGAAATTCTAAGGATCAGTCACTCATGCTGAGAAAAGGCCAAGGGTTAACAATGGCCTTCCTAATGATCCCAATTGTTGTCCTAAATAATGGCAGCCATTATCAGCATTATTAATAAGGGCTATTCCACCCAACTGCTGTGTATGTCCTGCTTAAAAGTGAAGCAGGGAGGTCAAAGCATGAAAGATGACACTAGGGAGGGTTGTTTTGTTTTCTTTTCCTCACTTTTCAGAATGGCCTCA
This sequence comes from Arvicanthis niloticus, assembly GCF_011762505.2. Taxonomy (NCBI): domain Eukaryota; kingdom Metazoa; phylum Chordata; class Mammalia; order Rodentia; family Muridae; genus Arvicanthis; species Arvicanthis niloticus. Next base: position 68,225,424 of record NC_047659.1, on the reverse strand, counting down.
GGGCAATTTCTTAGAGAGTCAGTAGAAATAGACACACAGCTTTACTTGCTTCTGACTCCTTCTTCCAGATTAGCCTTTATGTCTACAGCCTACAATAACCTCAGCCCCAGCCTCCTTAATATGCTATGTAATCTCCTAATTACATAGGCAAGAATTTTACAGGTCTCCCTTGGAGGGGTAGGTGATTTCCCAGGTTTCTGGCTTCATCAGTAGGAAATCTGCAATCTTCAGCTCCAGGATTGTCATAGAAACCATTAGTGTCACTAAATTAACTAGCCCTTAGAATTATCCAAGAGAAAATGTATATTGATCTGACTCAGTGACGTGAGAACAGAACCACTTTCTTTGATGATTAACCTTTTCAGAATCCTCTCAGGCTACTCAGACTCTTAGCTAGTGGGGGAAAAAATCACTGCAGAATCGTTAAAATGTCCCCAGAACCACAGTCTCTGTACCATTATCTCCTCCAAAATAATAAAATTACTCAGACACTGAGCCTCCTTTAGAGGTACGCAGGTCAAAATCCATACACGTGTAAAGAAATGTAATGGTCCCTACCTCTTAGGCAACTCACTACTCAATAGATAAAAATTATGATTATTTCTACATCATTCTATGAAATGCTCTTCAAATAAATTATTTTATTAACTCACTTCTATGAGCATCAGGTGGTACCTTTATGCCCAATTTACAGGTAAAGAAACGAGTACAGAAATTTATTAAAAACTAGTATAACACACACACACACACACACACACACGCACACACACCATACAGTGTTTTTAATGTCTGATAAACCCAGGTTCAAATTCTCTACTGTTTACTGTGTGCTCGTGGGCACATTCCTTTAAATTCTCAGTACCTGAGTATCTTCATCCAAAGTGGGAAGCAATGAAACCTCTTCTGGATGACATAGGCCCTGTTTATCAGCATACGAGAGCCATCATCAGAAGGCATGCTGCAAATGACAGCTAAGCACTGGGACAGAATTGTTCACCTGGAAGGGGCCTCGTCAAAATGATGCAATTTTTCTTTCCAATGAGGTTATTGATTCCCTTTAAGGAGATTCTCAGCGGGATAAATGGCCCTTCATTATTTCCCTGGCAGACTCCAGCATCTGGTAGGTTCCAAACAAACCCAACTGACCACATCTGTGAAGCCTAAATGTCGATGGACATTGCTCCGTGATGTCAGAAAATTATTACATAGATTAAAATTGACCATTGTTCAGGATTGACTCCCACCTCAGAACCTTGCCCGTGGCATTCGCTCATGTAGAAGGCTGGATGGTTAGGATCTTCACCTTTCTTCAGAGGCCATTGAAGGCACCAAGCTTGTCAGTCAGAGAACACACTATAGTGGGGAATAGACATGATCCCCTCCCATCAGTCATCAGCTCTCTATGCCAGACCTGAAAAGTGCCATATCTAATTATGGGATACACCAACCTTACCATTTCCGTAAGGGAAACCACACCCCTGACTGCCCCTGTGCCCTGTCTCCTAACCCTTTGTTCTACTTCCCAGTCTCAGGTTCATTATCACCTCCATCATATCCAGATTAGACGTCAGGTATTTTCAATGTCACCATTTTTAGGAGCGTTATACTATTTTCTGTCATTTGGGGTACATTCTGATCAATTTTTTCCCCTTACCTTTTTTATTTTTCTTTCCATACAAAGCTGTCTTTGATTCACCTCTTAAGCACCCCAAGTCAACAACCAAAGCAGAAAAAGATTTAGGTTTTGTTTCATTCATGAATGTGTCTGTATGACTAATTTTACCACACCCTGCTTTAGGTCCTGATCCCTGGCCTACAGCGGTGACATCTGTGAGTTTTCTTATGTAGCTCTCCTAGAACACCAAGGTCTGCACTGGAGAATGTCCCCAATGCCTAAGCTCACTCATTCAAACCATCCCTCAACAACAGCACACCCAAACCAGCCAAACAACCAAGGGCAGCTAAGCATAAACTGAGAATTCTAATCAAGACGAGAAGAACGAAGTGCTTGGCTGGCTTCTGCATCACACAGAGCAATCCCTCTAGCTGTGAGAGTCTGTGTTGTTTTCATTCCTTGTCACATCAGAAAGGAAACTAGGGACAGAGTTAATAGTGTGAGCCCAGGAGATAAACTGCTCTGATGTGAGCTATGTTTCTGCCGCTTATGAGACATATGACCTGGGGCACAGTATTTTACTTCTGTGTACCTCAGTTTCCTCATTTGTAATATGGGAATGGTAGTACTTGACTCTCCACACAATACTTTATATGTAATACTAAGATTAATATGTTAATTATTAGTGTCAATTATATAATGTGCAGTCAGCATAGTTATATATAACTATAATATAATTTTATACACATACATGTATAAATACATATAATAACATACAAATGTAATATATACATTTCACATGACCTGGCACAAAATAAACACTACATAAATGTTTGTTGAATAAAATGCCTTCCATACTGTGGATCTACATTTCTGTGGTCAGTGGTTGCCCCACAACAGCTATCAAAGTCTGAGACTTCAGAGAGTTGATTTTAAGGGTAAGAAAGTATATTTACTGTTTCCAAAAAAATCCAATTTATGTTTTTGTAGGGGAAATGGAAAATATCACCATAAGCCATCATCAAACATTCCTGAAGAAGGTCAGACATGTTTGTCTCAGGGAGACAAACTGCACCAGGGCTGACAGTGACAAAGTGGCAAAGCACTGGCCTCAAACATTCTGCTTTACCCCTCCTTCGTTCCTCAGAAAGCAAATATGAAGCAGGAAATAATGAAACCCACCATGGACCACCTTTAATAACCAGAGCTTAACTCTACCTTCCATCCGAAATGACCTCTTGTTTCTATGAGAATCACTAACTACCAATGCCTGCAGAGAACCACACAGAAAAACCACAAGCCATGTCTCAGGAAGATAATTATTTTCAAACAGCTACACAGAAGAATAAAGGAAAGAAAGCTAACGGAGTCTGCTGCCATGCTTGTTTACACTAAGAGATGCAAGACCCCAACAGCCCTGACCTCCTGGTCGGAGAGAAGAGCAACTGACCATTTTCACCTGGACTGGCACAGAGAAAGGGCGGTACACAGACATCCTGGCTTAGAAACCATTGTTCCAACTCAAGAACTTGAGTAACGTAGTCACTGCACTTGACTTGTCTTCCCGGTGGTGATATGGAAACTGAGCCTCACTGAGCCGGTTCTGTTGCTATATGGCTATACCTCTGTACGTGGTACCGCATACATAGAGAGCCACACTTCGTACCCCCTGTTCTCTGTACAACATTGGAAACAAATCTGCAGAGAGAAAATAGTTCAATCCTGTGATCCTTCATGATCTTTATCACCAAATAGAAATTGTACTCAAAGTCCTTCCTGTACTCAGTGAATTCTCAAGTCTTTCTCCAACATTTCCATCTAAGGTTCTGATGAGTGGCAGAAACGTACACATTTTTTAAAGGGATATTTAAAAGGCTCCAGGAATTTACACATTTAAAAAAATCTATTAAAAGCTTTAAAGTTCATGTCTAAAGGACAGAAATGAAGAATGAAGGCTACAGAGCTTGAAAGTTGGGTCCCTGAAAAGACTCACATATGGGATTGGAAGAGACAATTCAGCAGGTAAGAGCATGTGCTGCCAGACGACCAGAGTTTGGTTGCCAGCACCAACATCTGGCAGCTCACAAACTATTGTAGCTCCAGTTCTGGGAAATCCAATACCCTATTCTGCCATCAGGGGCCCCTTCACTCAGTTGTGCAGAGAGGAGAGGAAGGGAGAGAAAGAGACAGAGAGAGACAAAGACAGGGACAGAGACACAGACAGAGACAGGGACAGAGACAGAGAGACAGAGACAGAGAAACAGAGGCAGAGAGACAGAGATTTACCCACACTTGATTTTAAAATAATAAAAAAAATCAATCTTAAATATCAGAGCCACATCTCCTGGTATAGCTTGTCCACAAAGACACACCTGCCACCAAGATGAACCTAAATGCCAAGTCTTCCTCAATGGTAGATCTAGTATTTAAGTAATGATATCACTGGATTAACAGTATATAGAACATACATCAATCCTTCAAACATGCATCAGAAAAGAATCTGCTCTCTTTTGCTTATAAATCTAAAAGACACTGGGGGAGAAGCTCAGAAGTAACACTCTAATAATACTGATGCTTCCCCAGAAAGTAGGATGCACCATGGGTAGGAAGGCAAATATAGGAAGTCTATAGGAAGTCTATCTTTGCATATAGGAATGAGACATAAAGGACCCTTCACCTGAATATAGGATATACAAAAAAGAGTAACAGAGTACAAGCCAAGACAGAAGGATGATCAATGATGCAGTGACCTGCATTCTTCTTTCACTATTCACATAGCCTCCAATGTACTTTCATGCACTCTTTCAATAAACACTCATTGACCACCCATAATTTCTATTCACTGAGAATACAATAGCCTAAGGTCCACAGGTGAGCCCTGCCCTTGAAGAGATAAATAATTATAGGGAATTATCCTCAGAACTGCTTGCAGTTAAGCACATGTCAAAAGCACCTCACCTGGTCTTGTAGAATGAATAAGCAACATGATCTTAAGACTGAAACACAAACTAAGAAAATAAAATGTCTGCCTTCTTGCCAGCAACATTCCCTCTATACCCACCTCTTGCCAGCTCTACACAGATGGAACCAGGCTCATTTGTTGAGCCATGTCTAGTGAAACCTTAGGCATGACCACGTCTCTCTCGTCCCAGGTCAGGCTGGTTTCACCTCAATCTTAAGGGAAGACTCAGGTCCAGACCCAGAATAAATTCTGCTGCAAGCTACAGGCAACTCTTTTCCCATTTCTCTTTCTATCTTTTCTGCGTTTCTTTATATACTATGGGTGCTTTGGTTACGTACACTCAAATCTGGAATCTTCATCCTGATAACTTGTACCTATGTCCATGAAAGTCTTATATCCATCGTTAGCACTCAGAAGTAAGAAAATAAAAAATAGCCTATAATACTTATATTAAACAATTAAGCTTTCGTAGAGGTGGCTATGGCCCCTAGAAGCATTTTCCTGTAAACAAGTCACATAAGCATTTTCCAAATTCAGACCCTGTTCTAATCCACTTTCTGTTGCTGGGATAAAACAATGACCCAATCCAACTTGAGGAAAAGAGGGTTTAACTCAGTCTACAGATTATGCTCCATCCTTGAGAGAAGTCAGAAAGGTCCAGGCAGGAAGTGAAGTGATAGATGGATTCTATCACCACCTCTCGGGCTCAGGGTCAGCCACTCTTCTTATGCAGCCCAGGTACACCTGCTAAGGAATGGTATCACTGAAACTATGCTGAGTGCTCCCACATCAATTAGCAATAAAAATATAATATCCCAAGACACACTCACAGTCCAATATGATGGACCAATCCTTCAACTGAGGGTCCCTCTTGACAGCCAAGATGAACTATCCTAGGCTCCTAGAAGGTTTGTCCTAGACTTCTTCAATGTATGCCTCAAATATACTCCCAGTCTTTGTCTGCCCTACACTATTCCATCCAAGCTCCACCTGCATGAATTCTATCAGTGAGCACACTTGATCTCTGCTTAGTCACTGACAGAAGAGCTTTAGGAAAGTTTGATCAAGATAGCCATCTCCTGCCCTTTCTGCCTGATCTGACAACTTTTCATAGTCCTTACCAACAGTCACTCTCTGGGTTCTGGAAATCTGCCACTGTCCATTTCAGGCTTATGAGTAAAGAGAACTTTCCAGTGCTAGACAGTAAATTCTGAGCTCCTCTGTCAATTTCTCTAGATCGTGGTTCATCTGTTTCTACACTGCTGAAGGGTTAGGCAGATAATGCTTTTAGGGAGTTGTCCAGTTTGACATTGGACACTTAGTAGCATTCTGGATCTCTTCTCACTAGATGCCCACCATTCCCCACCCCTAAATGTGAAAAACAAACCTGTCACCAAACATTTCCAAATGTCCTGTGGAGGCCAGACTCACTTTGTCACACAATTGAGAAAGACTGCTCCAAACTTTAGGTTCTTTTATAAATGCACAGCACCCTCTCGACACATTGTATCTACAGGATGTTTAGAAAGATCACCCAGATTCTTTACACTCTGACTTCAAACTTAAAGTTGGGTTTCATGGGAACTGAAATGATCCCTAATCAGTCCACATCATACACCCCTATACTGCTTGATGAATTTGTCTAGTAAATTAATTGATGATATGTCTTCTAATTATAATGTAACTTTCAAATAACACAATCCTGTTGAGATAAAGACCTGGTGTCAGGAGAATCAAGACCACGAAGTGTACAACTTCTTCATGTGTATTGCTAAGCTAGAATTATAGGGCATCTGTCTTGTATAATTTCTGTTTATATTAGTTACCTGAATTAAAAAAAAAATTACTCCTGCATCAAAAAATAGTCAGTGAGCTAAAAAGAGAGACAGTCTAGTTCAAGCACATAGAACTGAACTGGGATTCAGAGTGATGTCATATAGGTTCTCTGAAAACATTTAAGAAGAGAAATGAAATTAACTTTGTTAAAGATGGGCTTCTCTAACCATTGTTTTTGTTTACTATTATGAAAGTGCATGTATCTGTTATCTAGTGCCATATAACGAAGTGCTCCCAAGACCAAGCAAATAAGAAAGCAGTACCTTATGTACCTTATTGTCTCATAGTTTATGGAGGCCATGAATCTGGGATGATCCTCCACTTTGGAGTTTCTGACAAGCTGTTATTTCCATTTCGTTGATACCAGCTGTTACTCCAGAGTAGCTGCAATCCCACCCTTGCCATATAAACACTTTATGGTTGTGCATCTTCTACATACATACACACACACACACACACACACACACACACACACACAAACACACACACACACACACACACAACATCTAGGATCAACCCTATCTTGAATAGGTAGCACATATCTCCCTGTGTCCTTTACATTATAAGAACTAAATTTTACCACTTCCTTCCAGGGCCTTGCATGCTCCCTACATCCTCGACTGCATAAACCATCTTTTTGTACATAAATACTGTGTTTCTCAATTTTTGTCTTGTTGCTAACATCAGTGTCTTGTTTGGTCAAGTAGAAACAAATCAACATGGATTCAAGTCCTAACAAACTCTTCATCAGTTTTGGATGTAATAGTCACAATTATAATTCTCAGCACAACAGTTTCATGAAGCACAGTGAACAATTAGAAAAGCTTTTGAGGAAGCCAGTAGAGATGAGCAACCTGGCTCACTACTCCCTCACCCCAGGCTGGAGAGTATTTTAACCCCTAGAATCTCATTGCCATCTTTTTCTTGATGTGCCCTTGTTGTTTCTCCTTTTGGGAGCCAAATTATAGCTTCATAAAACAGCAGGAGTGCCAAGGAAATTGCTTAAATACAGTAACTATTAAAACCTCAAACTGCTGTGCTAATTAAATTGTCTTATTGGTACAAGTTTCATAATACAAAGCAAGTAAAAATGCCCGTCTCCCTCCTTGGCAAGAGAAAGCAAATGCTTCTAGGGAATTCTCACAGTCAACTACAACCCTCAGCTTATGGAAAGGAAAATGCTCCTTCTCCAGGGAGGCTTCTTCGTTCAGTTGATTAAGGTTACCTGGAACTAGTAGATGAAAAGACACCAAACAAAGCCCACTGAACTAGCAACAACTACTGACTACAGCCATGGCTTCAACTTACAAGTCCAAAGAACTGTAAGCCATTGGTTGATAATGTTTGGGCACTTAGCATCTATCACATACCACATCAAATCCTTGTGTGAAAGGAAATGGTAATGGGACTCAGTCCTGTGTATTCCTTCCTGAAAGAAGCAAGACAAATAGGAACCACACCATATGTGACTTTATAAACCAGGAGGATAGGTAACATCAGTTCTGTGGCCAAATTGCCTAACTTACTCCGGTCTACCACTTGACAGCTGTGCATCTATGAATGAGTTGCTTAATCTCTCTATGCCTCAAGGTCCAGGAGTATAAGATAAGGCTCAAACTAATCATAATAAGTGCTTGAGATGGTTGGATGAGGATTAAGTGAGCTAATGGACAAGAGTTGCTTAACACAATCCTAGAATATATCTCTCAATAAAAAGTGTTGACCATATTGTTACAACTATTACTTCTAAACAATGTGAAGAAACACTAAACAGGGAATTGAACTCTAGTCTTGAATCTACCTCTAATATGAGGGTATATTCCCATTATATACTCAAATGGATTCATTTGTCAACCAGGAGAGAAGGAGGGAGCATGGAAGCATCTCTAAAGACACTTCAAACACTAAAATACCATGAATCATTCTAGTTGTACTCAATTCTGTGTGATTTATTCGTGGAGTGTGGCACAAAGCAAATCAGGATGGGAAGGGATCTTAATTTGAGTTTTTATTGAGTATTTAATAGGTACCAGACATTGCACTAGTCACTTTTTCCCAGGGTCGATAAATGAAAAATAATAATTAGAGTCAAAGCCTATTGAGAGATTTTCCCATTGTGTGGCCCTGCCCTTTGCAAATTCTGGATTCAGAGATATGCAAAGTGCAGCAAGAACAAGGAGAATGGGGTAGCAAATCATACTGAGATTGTGAAAGAGGGACCTCATAAAAGACTATTTACAAAGAAGGCACTGTCTCATAAAACAAACCCAAAAGGGGACCCTGGAGTTTTGGGGATGTTTGTTTGTTTGTTTGGTAAGCCAATGAGTTTTGTAGGGGTTACCCAATAGAAATATAGATAAGGAGTTACTTATATGGGACATAAATGACCCAAAGGCAGCTACACCACTACAGCCCATCCTAGTACTGTGACAGCCCACAAATCTTGAAGCCTGGAGCATACTTCCCAGCCTGAAGACAGCTCAACTGTCTGCAGAGTATCTCTTCCAAGTGGCTCAGTTGTTTAAAACCTCTTACAGGCAGCTTACCAGGTTTCTGCTGCTTCTGGGCAGCTGGTGTGCTCTCAGGGTCTTCTTTGAGGCTTGTTTGTTTATTCTTGAGAAGGAAGAGACTGGGGTGGGAGTGGGGATCTGGTCAATTTCAGGGACTTCCCTAAGCTATTTTGAGTAGTTTATCTTCTGGCTGTAGGATGTTTCAATCTCAGAGAAAACTGCTACCCAACACTCCACCCCTCCCTCCAGCTCTTACAGTGTTCTACCTCCTTTTCTACAATGATCCCTGAGCTTGCAAAGAGTTGACTGTAGCTGTCTGCCATCATGCCACTAGCAATGGCCACTTGTTCTCAGGAGCATCACCAGGGATGATGAGTTGAGGCTTACAACAGTTGATCTATGGCATGAGCGCATATTTAGAGGACAGTTTGATGGGCACATTACATCCATCTAATAAAATGATTGCTTCCCCATTGGGACCTGTGACCTCTTCTGTGACAGGTTTTTTGTCCTGTCTTATTATAGAAGACTTGAACTCTCTCTTGTGGACTGGACTTTAAATACAATCAGGAGGCTGCTGCTCTTACCCATGACAGCCCAGCCACTATTGCACAAGCAGTCACATCCTGACTGGCATTTCTATATTCTAGCATTCAGTCAAAGCATGCAGTGTCTTCAACAATACGATCTTACCATCTAATCTTGGCACACAACCAACAGCAGTATCAGTAGCCTTTATGGTTTGTGGGCATTGGGGACTTTTCTAGCTAACAAATCACAGGGAGTAGCCCACCCCTGGCACTGAAGTGTTCATTTAATAACATTGTGGACTCTGGGAGTCTCCTTTTCCACTCATGTAGTATGCCTTTTTTTTTTTCAATTAACTCAGTCCCAGTATAAGGTAGTTGGAAGTATCATTGTACCTGGTTGTCTCTCTAATGGCTTTCCAAATATGGAAAACACTCAGAGGTTAGCATTATGTCACCCATATAACAAAACCTTTTCCAAAGGATGGGTGGGACAAGGCAATATCCTGAATCACTGTCCTATAACGATTAGTGGGATCACAGAGATGACCTTGGTGAAGTACTCTGAAAGTCCATTGTCATCTGTTCAAGTGTCAGGTGATCTCAGAAGTTCACAACTAAGAAGATAATAAAACTGGAGATAAACAAGGTCAAATACAGCATGGAAAGGTTCCATGTATCAATTGCTTGTATCAGTTGCTTCCTCCTCATATCAGGTTTGGGTTCAAAGCATGTACGGGATGTGCTAACTTAATTAGCTCCCTGTAGTCTTCGGTCAGTCTCTCTGAGTCAGTCCTTCCATGGAGTCTCCCTACATTTCTCCACACCTAATAAACTCAGTGGACATGACTAAGCTTAATCATACTTACCCTTAGCCAAGGGAAAATGTGGCCCTGTTCTCCCCTACTGTACCTGCTGATGCTCTGCATCAGAGTTGCCCTGAGTTGGTGCTGTGGATGCAGCTATAGTAACCTTTCCATCCTCCATAACTGGCTGACCTGGGAGCTCTAGCTGGGGCTCTGAGTTTTAAAATGTACCCAAGATATTTATTTATTTATTTATTTATTTATTTATTTATTTCCTTCTTTCTTTTTCTTTCCTTTCTTTCATTTCTTTTACTTCATTTTCACTTTATATCCTGATCACACACCCTCCCTCCTCTCTTCCTAGTCCTACCCTTACAAATCTCTCCTTTCATTGCCCACTCCCCTTCTCCTTAGAATAGGGGAGCCCCTCTTTGGTACCACTCCACCCTAGGACATCTCTTCCCAGCAGGACTAGAACATCCTCTCCCACTGAGGCCCAACCAGGCAGTCCAGGTAGGGGGAAGGGGATCCAAGAGACTAAGACTGACCCCACTCCACTTGCTAACAAGTTCTCCTAAGGGAACCACATGAAGACCAAGCTGCCTATTTGCTGCAAATGTGTAAGGGGGTCTAGATACAGTTCCTGCCTGCTGTCTGGTTGGTGACTCAGGCTCTGTGAGTCCCCATGGCCCCAGGTTAGTTGATTCTGTGGGTTTTCCTGTGGTGTCCTTGACTCCACCAGCTCATTCACTTCTATCCCTTACTATTACTATCCCTTACTATTACTTCCACAAGACTCTCTGAACTCCAACTGATGTTTAGCTGTGGTCTTTGTATCTGCCTCCGTCCTCTGTTGGATAAAGCCTCTAAGGAGACAGTTATGCTAGGTTCCTGTCTGCTAGCACTCAAAAGATGCCTCACTATACCACAGGGACACTTGCTCACCTATGTTCTCAGCAGCTTTATCAGTAATATCCAGAAACTGGAAACAACCTAGTTGTTCTGCAACTGAAGAATTGATAAAGAAAATATGGAACATCTACACAGTGGAATACTATTCACCTATTAAAAACAAAGATGTAGCAGGATATTTTCCTGCTACATTGTATTTGCAGTGGAACTCGGTGATTGGGCAGTAGAAGAGGAACGCAGAGTGAGGAGTTGGGAGGAAAAGGAAGAGAAGCAGAGGAGAGAGAAGAAGAGGAAGAAAAATAGAGGCAGACATCCATGTCCCTAAGAGTCTTGAGTAATTAAACAAACCAAAAGGTTAGATATTGGGTAACAATCCTAATTGTGTGGGCATCTTGTTTATTGAGCATTTCTAAATATATAAATATATTGGATAATATTTAAGCATTAAGAGTCTTAATTCTACTGGGAACCTTGAGCATGGCGGGTATTGTCTGGGGCATAGCAGAGAACCATGAGGGTGATGAAGTTGTCCCAAGATTCATGCTGCCATGGTAGTATCTCAAGGGTGCCAGGGCCAGCACTTCTAGCTAGCTGGAATCATGGTCAAAGCAGAAACAGTGGAAACATGGCAGCTGACCTGGAACTAGCCGAGCCATGCGCCTTTTTTTTTATTTTTTTAATTCTCCCGCCTCACAAAGGCATCATGAATTTTGCAGGCAAATGGATGGAACTTAAGAACATCATCCTGAGTGAAGTAAGCCAAACTCATAAGGGTATTCATGGTATGTACTCACTTATAAGTGGACATTAGCCATAAAGTGCAGGATAGCCATGCTACAATATACAGATCCAAAGAAACTGGGTAATAAGGAGGTCTGAAGGGAGGATGAGTGAATGTCACTCAGAAGAGAAACTAAATGGTCATCAGAAGTGGATAGAGAGAGAGGGGGGGACTGGGTAGGAAAGGAAGTGAGAAGGGGAACAGAGATGGCAATCAGGTGTGAGGAGAAGGGAGACAACAGGGAGGGCTGGGAATAAGAATCAAAATCAGTAGGGGACATCTCTGGTGACTAGCTGGAGACCTGGATCAGGGGAGGACTCTGGAAATCTAGGGGGGTAACTTTAGATGAGATTCCTATCAAAGGGGGATATAGAGAATGAAGTAGCCACTTCCTGTAGCCAGATAGGACTTCCAGAAGAGGGAGAGGAATATCAACCCACCCACAAAACTTTCAATCCAAAATTTGTCCTGCCTACAAGATGTACAGGGATAAAGATGGAGCAGAGACTGAAAGGATGGCCAACCATGACAACCCCAACTTGAGATCCATCCTATGTGAGAGAGTCAACCCCTGACACTATTTGTGATACTCTGTTATGCTTTCCTTTCTTTCTTATTTGTGTGTGTGTGTGTGTGTGTGTGTGTGTGTGTGTGTGTGTGTGTGTGTGTATTTGCACCATGTGGGTCCTGGGGAACTGAACTCAAATTTCTTGGTGGTATATGTCTTTACCCACTAAGTCATCTCACCATCCTCAAAGATTTTGTTTCCATTCTAGCATTATGAGATCAACATATCAGGAGATGGTAGCCATTGAAAAGACAGTTCATTGTTCACAATTCCTATGGGGACAGGGAGGGCATAACATACCAGACATAGCCTCTTGGAAACACATTAAGAAGAAAGAGGGAAGGGGAGGAAAATGTGGGCCTGAACTTTTTTCTTAAGAATGAGTAGGTAAAGCAGACTAAACTGCCATGGTAGATGGGATTTAGAGTCCTCTAGAATATAAGAACAAGTACTTTACATGAGTGTAGATCAGGAGACTGTGTCCCTGATCCCAATCCCCTGATCAGAGAGAGAATCAGGAATGTGGAGTAGGCATGCTGTCCTTACTTATCAAAGGTAAGTTCATGGCAAGGACTCCTGCCTCTGAGTGTTAGCTAACTCTAGGAGAAAGCCTCTCTCTCTGGGTTCACCAGGCTCTGAAACACCACGACCCTAAGATACTAAGATATGGTAAGTAAAATGCTGTATTAGTATACACTCCTAGATCCGAAAGAACACCAAAATGACTGCTATAAGCTCAAAATAGAGTCATGGGAAAAGGACCACACAAAACATAGGTATGTATTTAGAGCTGCTACTCAGCCTGTGTCGGCCCAGCATAAAAGGAGTGAGCACATGTAATACATGCCCCAGCTATCACAGTTCTTTCCCCAAAGTCTTCTCAGAGTTCCCCATTGGAAGAACCCAAGGTAGCCAAAAGATAAGAGAGATTCTTGCTGTGGTCTATGCAGAAAACACATTGGAGATGTGAGGCATAAAAAAGAACAAAAAGAAGATATTGTCACACACAGGAAGATCATACCCAACTTAATACTGCAGCTTTACCAGGTGAATCTGCAATGGCTGGCTCAGGGAGAACAGAGACACTAGACTGGAGATGGCACAGACAAAAATGATGAAAGAGTAAGAGTTTAGTTCTCCACTCAATCCCTTCACTTCCTCCTTCATTTCGAAACAAATGTGAGATAGCATGGTGAGGTACAGGCATCACTTCATTTATTTCCTTCCAACAGCAACCTTCCATAAGCACATCCTTCAGGCACTCCAGGATATCTAAAAGCTATTGTGTTTCAAGAACTGCTGGCCTCATCACTGCTGCCAGGAAACCTTCTGCAGATTGGAGAATCTATGAGCACTCATGTCACTGCTGTCCCCAGAATATCTAGGAAGAAAGAGAGGAGCAACGCATGTGCTGGTACTGATGCCATGGTCGGAATCTAGTGGACAGCATTGACCTCAACCAGGTGCTGAAGGCAGCTCTGTTTGTCTGCAGGATAGACTCACAACAAGGGATGAGACATCGTGGACAAGTGCTTAATAATCTCCCCAGGAGCCTATGCTGCGCTCAACTATACACACACACACACACACACACACACACACACACACACACACACAGAGAGAGAGAGAGAGAGAGAGAGACAGAGAGACAGAGACAGAGACAGAGAGACAGAGAGACAGAGAGACAGAGAGACAGAGAGACAGAGACAGGCAGAGACAGGGAGGGAGGGAGGGAGGGAGGGAGGGAGGGAGGGAGGGAGGGAGGGAGGGAAAATTCACAGTAGACCAAGAAGAGAGCAAATCAATCAACAAAACAGAACATACACTTAATCCTAGAACTAAGGGTAGGCTGTACAGGAGTTATGGGGGCAGGCAGCAGGGGCTGACCAGTCAGGCTTATAGTGTAAAATGTTTTTCTTGGACAGTAGGAAAATAATCTTACTCTTTATATATATATAAAACATAGACATCTATCTATCTATCTATCTATCTATCTCTGACTCTGTGCATGTGTGCGTGCACATTGTTCACATGTCTGAGCATTCAAAGGTCAAAGGACAACCTCAGCTATTGTTTCTCAAACATCTTCTGCCTTGTTTTTTGAGGCAAGGTCTCTCTTTTGTCTTGGAACCATGAGGAAGCTAGGCTAGCTGACCAGCAATTCCTGGTGACAGTGATCCTACTGTCTCCACCTCCCTAACACTGGGATTATAAGGACATTCTACCATGCCTGGCTTTTGAAATATGTGTTCTGGAAATCAATCTGAGGTCCTTGAGCTTTTAAAAGCACCACTTTTCTGAATGAACTGTCACCCCAGCCCCAGACTTCCATCATTATTCTGCCTTTCTGTGACTTAATTTTGTCATCTGCAAAGAGAAATTAATGGTTGTACAGTCCCCTAGATAGTTCAGTTAAGCTAGGCTGCCTTAAAATACCAAAATTATCTTATTAATAAAGGAGCCCAAAATATATGCTATTATTAACAATCCATTTAAGATATAATCCCGTGTATGAATACAGAAATAGACAGTGCAGCCCTGGCCCATAAAAGGCCTTCACAGGGATTGTGAGACATCATATGGGATGAAGGACAAGAGTTTTGGCTTTGCAAACAGCCTACAGTGTGTGTGGACCCTGGATTTGTTACCTGGCAATAAATCATTTAACATCCAGCCTTCTTCCATCCAGGAAACTCTTCTGTAAAGTGGGCAGGAATGATGCTTCCAGTACTTACAGAGTATCTACAGTGGGCCAACAGAAGGATCTAGAAGAGAGAGGAGAAAAAAACGGCTTTCATCCCTTCAGGAAAGTAACTTCTAACAAAGTTAATAGACAATAAACGAGGAACTGAATACAGGTCATGTGATGCGGCAGGCAAGACAATGCCCCCAGGCTCTAGGACCGTGAGAAGGTGTGACAACAATATGGCTGGGAAGGACTCTTTGATGAAGTAGCATTTGAGTTTAGGCACTAATGGAGTGAAGGCAACAGTGATCTGTGGAAATAGTGTTCTGTGAAAACATCCCCAGGCTGGGGCATGCTCAGCCTGCTGGAGAAGGGTGCAGCTATGTAAACAAGGGTATTCTGGGATTTTAAGTCAGAAAACAAGCCAAAGGTGACCATTTGTTCCCAAGTATAACAACAGTTGGAAAGGGAACCCCTGAGATCTGATTAAGACCATGGATGCTGCAGAGAATGGACATGAGGGTAGGAAGGCAGCCAATGGAACAGTGAGCAGGCACTGACGTCAGTAATGCACGGACACTGCAAATAGTCTACAATCTGACCTTCATAAAAGCCTGCCTGGAGACCAAACAATAGGAATGATTTCCATCTACCTCTCATTTTTGAAAAAAAAGTTTTGAAGATTGTTAGGGTCCAAGAGTCACCAACAAATTACACAAGCACCTATCTCAGTCACATAGATAGTGTGTTGAATGCACACACTGATCGATCAGGCCCATAGCTCAGAATTTGCGGGCTTGGCCACAGACCTGAACATTTCTCCAGGCTAGCTTATTAAACACACACATTTGCACGCATGCACGTGAGTGTGCACAAACACACACACACACACAAACCACAGTGAGCTCATACACAGGTGCAGAAAGTAAGTGCAACTTGCTGGTCTGCTCTGATGCAAGCTATTTTAGCTTGCCAGACAGAACAGTGCTAACTGACCTTTATTCTGATTGGTCCTAAGTGGAGCTTATGGTTGGTGATTTTCTTAAGATTAGCAAACCTCAGAACATATAGAATACCACGAGGTATGTGGTCAGCTTGACCCTCCTCTGAATCAAGTTATTTTTCTGCATTAATGACTGGCAGGCACATTACAGCAACGATATGAAGTAGCTGGCAGGCATGGAACAAAATGGCTACAACTATATTGGCAGAAAACAGACCTCAACAAAGATTTTATGGTTTTAAATTGTGTACATACACATACTTGTGTGTACACATACACACACACACATACACGCATGCATGCATGTGCCAGTGCATGTGCTTACATGTAGTTATGTGTGCATGAGTGCAGATGCCTTCAGAGACCTAAGAGAACATCAGAACCCTTGGAGCAAGAGTTAAAGGTGGTTGTGAACTGTCCTGCAACGGGGTAGGAAAACCAACTCAGGTCCTCTGAAAGAATAGTATTCACTCTTACCCTCTAAGCCATCTTCAGCCCCCAGTTTTTAAGTTTTATTTTATTTACTTCTCTTAAATTCTTGGTGCTCATATTGGAGCTGAATTCTAGGCCCAGCAAAGCATGGTTCCACTTAATATAATATCTTGAAAGTAGTATTTTCAGCATTAAGTGCCTTCATAAAAAACTTGGAGAGATCTCATACTACTAACTTAGCAGCATACCTGAAGTTTCTAGAACAAACAGAAACAAACATACCCAAAAGGAGTAGATGGCAGAAAATAATTAAACAATTGGCTGAAATCAATATATTAGAAACAAAGAGAAAAATACAAAGGATCAATGAAGCCAACACTTGGTTCTTTGAGAAAATCAACTAACTAAAAGACAGTGAGACAATATCAAATTACCAAAATCAGAAATGAAAGGGAGGCATCATAACAGATACCAAGGAAATTCAAAGAATCATTTAGGTCTTACTTCAAGACCCTGTACTTCACAAAATTGGAAAATCTAAATAAATGGACAATTTTCTTGATAGATACCATTTACTAATGTTAAATCAAGATCAGGTAAACTATCTAAATAGTCCTATAACCCCTAAGGAAATAGAAGCAGACATTAAAAGTCTCCCAACCAAAGAAAAGTCCAGGATCAGATGATTTTAGCTCAGAATTCTACCAAACCTTCAAAGAAGAGCTAATACTAATACTCCTCAAACTATTCTACAAAATAAAAACAGAAGGAACACTGTCATACTCATTCTGTGTCCATAGTCACCCTGATACCTAAGCCACAAAGAGACTCGACAAAGAAAAAGAACTTAAGGCCAATTTCCCTATGAACATTGATCCAAAGCTATTCAATAAGATACTCACAAACTGAATCCAAAAGCACATCAAAAACATCATCCATCATGAAAAAAAGTGGGTTTCATCCCAGAGATGCAGGAATGGTTCAATATGCAAAAGTCCATCAACATAATTCACTATATAAACAAACTGAATGAAAAAAAACACAAGATCATCTCATTAGATGCTGAAAAATACTTTGGCAAAATTTAACATTCCTTCATGATAAAAGTAGTAGAGAGATCAGGGATACAAGATGCATACATGAACACAAAAAGGCAATAAATAGCAAGCCAATAGCTAACATCAAATTAAATGGAGAGAAACTTAAAGCACTTTCACTAAAAAGAGGGACAAGACAATGCTACCACTCTCTGCATATCTATTCAATATAGCAATTTGAAGTTTTAGCTACAACAATAAGAAAACTAAAAGAGATCAAGGAGATACAAATGGAAATAACAAATAAGTCAAAATATCAGCAACAATTAGACAGCAACAAACCAAACAACCCAAATAAAAACTGGGGTACAGAACTAAACAGAATTCTCAACAGAGAAATCTTTAATGGCCAAGAAACACTTAAAGAAATTTTCAACATCCTTCGTTATCATTGAACTACAAATCAAAGCAACTCTGAGATTCCATCTTACCCCTATCAAAATGACTAAGATAAATATCAAGCAACAACACCTTTTGGAGAGGATGTGGAGCAAGGGGAACACGCTTCCATTGCTGCTGGGAATGCAAACTTGTACAATCACTTTGGAAATCAATCTGGCAGTATCTCAGAAAATTGGAAATAGTTCTACCTCAAGACCCAGCTATACCACTTCTGAGCATATACCCAAAAGATGCTTTACCATACCACAAGGACACTTGTTCTACTTACTATGTTCATAATAGCTTTATTTCTAATACCCAGAAAATTTAAACAACCTAGGTGTTCCTCAACTGAAGAACAAATAAAGAAAATGTGACACATTTATACAATGAACTACTACTCAGCTGTTAAAAACATGGGCATTGTGATTTTTGCAGGCAAATGGATAGAACTAGAAAATATGAGTGAGGTAACACAGACCCAAAAGGGCATGCATGGTACAGACTTACTTATAAGTGAATATTAGCTATAAAGTACAGGATAACCATGCTACAATCCGCATAACCAAAGAAACTAAGTAAAAAGTAGAGCCCACGAGAGGATGCTTTAATCTCACTGAGAAGGGAAAATAACAGACATCTGAGGTAAATGGAGAGAGAGAGACTTGGTAGGAGATGGGGCAGAGAGGGGAAATAGTGGGAATTAAGCATGGGGAGGATGTTGGGAAGGAGAACTAGGAGAGAGAACTGGAATGGGTGTAGAAAGGGTATCTCTGGGACAAGCCAAAAATCTAAGATAATGGAAACTCCTAGGAATCTATGAGAATGACCCTAGCTAAGACTCCTACCAATAGGAGATATGAAACATGAAGTGGTCACCTCCTGTAACCAGGCAAGACTTCCAGTGGAGGGGTGGGGATTCCATCTGAACCACACAACCTCAACCCACATTATTTTTCTGCCTACAAAAAGTACAGGAAAAAAGGGGGGCAGAAAATGAGGGAATGGCCAACCAATGATTGGCCCAACTTGAGTCCCATGCCATGAGAAAGAGTCCACTCTTGACACTATTAATAATATTGTGCTATACTTGAAGACAGGAAGCTAGCATAACAGTTATCTGAGTCGCTTCACCCAGCAGCTGGTAAAATGGATGGAGAGACCCACAACCAAACACTGGGTGGAGCTCTGAGAATCTTGTAGAAGAGGAGGAGGAAGGAAAGGCCGGAGATTTCAAGGATACCACAAGAAAGCCTGCAGAATCAAACTGGGCCCATAGGGGTTCACAGAGACTGAAACACCAACCAGAGAGCAGTCTCCCTACACTTATGTAACAGATGTATAGCTTGGTCCTCATGTGGGACCTCTAATACCAAAAGCAGGGTCTGTCTCTGACTATGTTGCCTGCCTTTGGATTCCTTTTCCCTGTCTGGACAGCCTTGTCTAGCCTCAATAAAAGATGTTCCCAGACCTACTACAACTTGATATGCCAAGGTAGGTTGAAATCCACAGAAGGTCTCCCTTCTCTGAGGAGAAAGGGAGGGAAGTAAAGGGGAGGGGAAAAGGAATGACTGGGAGGAGAGGAGGGAGGGGAAGCTCTCATCAGGATGAAAAGTTAATTAATTAATTTTTAAATTTTATTAAAATCATTAATTAATTATTTTTAAAAAATAATTGATTGAGGGCAAACACTGAAATCTTAGCATCACCAATTTTTCTGAGTTTTTTTTTTCCAGGAAAGACTTTTCTTAACCTGCATTACCTCTGACACCCTAGAGGCCATGTTAAAAAAAAAAAAAAAAAATCCCATGTCCTGAAATGGCCTTAAATTAAAAGAGATATGGTAAGTTAAGAAAATATTAGGGGTTTTAAAAAGTAAGATGGCTCATAAAATAATTTCCTATTCCAAGGCCTAGAATACACAGCAAGATACATCTGTTGAAACAATGAATGAGCAAATGAATAAATACATGTGTAATCCTAGAAGAAGCCATGCAGTAGATTCGAGAAGCCTAGAGCTTGGCTGTTGATTTACTGTGTGAGGCCATTTAATTGGTAATACCAAGTCAAGGCTGCCCTTTTCTGGAGCATAGGGAATCAAAGTTGCACCTGCAGGTGTAAGACTGGACATCTTTAAAATTAATTTTGCCCAACGTAGTCCTTATGTGAGGAAAACTGCTTACTTGGTTACTTGAGATATACACAAATGAAACTCTATTTTCAGGACACTTGTGGGAACAGGGAATGCATCCCAGATCTGAGAGTACTTCTTCAGCATTTATGAAACCACTGGTTCAACACCCCAACACTGCACAAAACCCAGTGCTGGCAGCACAAACTTCAATCCCAGCAAGTGAGAAGCAGTGACAAAAAGGTTAGAAGTTGAAGGTCACTCTCAGCTACATCCTGAGTTCTAGGCCAACCAGGAAAGCAGAAGACCCTGTCTCAAAAAAAAAAAAAAAAAAGGCACAAAAATAAAGGAATGTTTGTGTTATTCTCATCAAGTGTGTGCACTTAAGTGCCTGTCCCATCCCTTGCCTTACATATAGAAAAGTCGGTGACTTCCACTTAACTGGAAACCGCTTGTGGAATGTGATGAGCTACTAAAACAAAATTCTCTTTTCACCATGGATACACCATACTCATGAGGTATCAATTCCCTATAAATTAACCTGAACTGCATCAGAAAGCCCAGTAATGCAGCAGGGCTTGGTTAGAAATGGCCCTGAGGCATGCCTATTACTCTTAATAGTGCAGTCAACTCTACTGTCTACTCCTACCACAGAGGAAGGGGCACAATGGATGAGAGAGAGCCTCTTACCCACAAGGCGGTAGGAAGACTGCAAACGGTCTTTGAATACACCTGTCTCTGAGAAACAAATCTTTTTCCAGTTCCTTCATCTGGAACTAGATTAATTAGCAGGGATTAGGTAACTGAAGAGTTCCCAGATGGACACCGTGGTCCTTACAATTTACACCCTACCTTGGGCCCTTGTCTCTGCCCTCCTTTATCACTGAAGCTGGGAACAGAAAGCCTCCATTCAATGAGAAACGAAAAAAGTCCCACTTACATTGTATATCATTTTCATCTTTCATCTTCATTATCACCACCAAAAGTACAGAAATCATTATCTTTACGATGATGAACGTCCAATTAGCATTTCCCATATAAATTTCATATTACAAAGGAGGTTGTAATGGGTAATGTGAATGTTAATAGCCTTTTTTCTGAGCTGAAAAATAGAGGTGCTTAACAAAAAGAAATTAAATCTGAGCCATTTTCAAATGAGTGAAGAACTTTAATTACTTGATGGGAAAAGAGGAGAGACAAACAAAAAAATTTAATGGTCATATTCTTAAATAGTTTCTCTTTCCACCATGTTGCTCAAGCTCTCCAGACAGTTAAATGTTTGTCTTATTGTGTTCAATGGGCTTTAAACTGCTATGAATATTGTTAAATGTCATTTTTCCATTACCAGTGCTATTTGGTAAGAAAGAAACATATTCCAAATAAGCACTTGGTTTGCCCTATGACATTATAATTGCTCCTTGTCCTCATCCTCATAGTTCTACACACACACACACACACACACACACACACACACACACATACACACACACAGAGAGAGAGAGAGAGAGAGAGAGAGAGAGAGAGAGAGAGAGAGAGAGAGAGAGATCTTATAGGTGATGTCTTCTTCTGATCCCTTGATTAACAACCTAAAATTCTGTGATTTACTGAAGCCAAATCCTGGAATTGCCCAACTGGATGAAGCTAGCCCAGGTGCTTAGGCAACTTGAAAGTCATTGGACACTCGTGTTCTGAAATTCTGTAGACCTAGACTCAAAGCCTGGCTTTGTCACGTAATATATGACTTTATTTGTGGTGTGTGTGTGTGGTGTGTGTGTGGTGTGGTGTGGTGTGTGTGTGTGTGTGTGTTTACATATTTTATGTACTTTACATATACATGACATGAGGCTAGTCATGCTGGCCAGTGACTGCCTCCTGAGAAAATTAACTCTCCTCTGTACTGTCCTGTACTCCACTGTAATGTCAGTACATTCTTGGACTGTGCCATGTGCTATATAGCAGAGACATTTCAGCTTCATGCTGAAGGGATGGACTTTATATGTGCTATAGAGGACAGCAAGCCAGGCTGTAAATACAGAAAGAATAAATAATAGATGCCCAACAGAGAGGAGTGACCTCAAATGTAACTTTGGAACAAATAAATATACCTTGATCACCTAGATATATACCAAACAGAGAGCTAGACATTTAAAATTATCAAAGGAGAAAATAAACCTTGAAAAATAACCATGGAGAGATGATAAATGGTGAACAGGTTAAAGCATGTCACGGTTGCTTCATAAAGACACCAAAGTCCAGTAAGACATTGGGAACTGGTAGACAGAGAGTTCTTTGGTTGTAACTTGGGTAGTAATTTTATTTGAATTGAAACATTGCCTCCTCCAGGTAGGAAGAGAGGTGTGGATCATCGATTGCTGCTGGGGAAAGAGCTGTGGAGACACCCATCCCTTCCCCCAACCCAGGAGCAGATTCCAGGTGATGTCTGTGCTCCAAAGATGCAGCTTTTCTACTTTCTGCCCATGCTGGGGTGAACTTTTAGGTGATACAGCTGGCTTTGAGTTATCCATGCTTCTCTGAGTACCCCCTTCACCCACATTCCAGGAAGTAGTATACAGAAAGCTACTGGCTCACCAAGACCGACTTTGGTGAAATTGTATCTTAGTTCTGAGAATGAAGTAACCTCAAGCTTCCATTTGATTCTGTTCTAAAATCTATCAAAGGGAATTAGAGGAGGGGACAATAGTTCTTGTTCAACTTCCTCATGGCCATCTTACCTGGCCAATAAAAAAAATGTCCCAGGAACCTAGGGATCCACAGAAATATTCTGACAACTGCTATAAATAATCAAACCCAGTCCTACCTTTGAATAAATGAAAAGATCAAAGAACCAAGAAGATGCCAACCACAGAAAGTCATAGATTTTATGATTTTTAACCTTTCTTGGTATATATAAGTCCTTATGCCAAGGTTGAGAATGGTAGAACCTGTTTCAAGTGCTGGCACTTAGCCCATCTTCCTGTTTACAGACTTGTGACTTCCTGATAATGACTGTACATGATAAGGGTAAACCTCAAACCTTTCTGCATGCAGTGAAGCTGTGATTTCCACACAACCTGCCTCTGCTGCCTCTAACTCTTTCTGCCCCGGAAATATATTACAAAATTATGTTCAGGTCTATCTCCTTCTTATTACCATTATCAATTTATAGTTATTCATTCATTTGTTATAATATTGAAATCACGGAAAACATTTATGTATTTATATTAACATTTTGGCTAGAAGGGCAGATCCTTGTATAAAATGCTTACTGTGCAAGTTTGAGGATCCTCATTCAGACTCCAGAAACCACATAAAGTGCAATGCTGTAGCTTCTGCCGATAACCCTGTGCTCCTCTGTCTCTCACTACAAGAGATAGAGACAGACTCAGGAAAATTTGTGGAAGCTTTGGGACTACATAGTGTGGTATGGGCAACAAGAAACAGGAAACTTCGAATAAAGTTGCAAACGAGGACAGACACTTGAGGATAACCTTGTTGTACATGTGTGTGTGTGCACACACACACACAAAGACATTATACATATACAAGTTGTAAAGTAAAATCATCAGAACTTAACCCTTTGAAGTATCAATCCCCATTAGACATTTATTCTTTCTGCCAAGGACATCCCACCCTGAGCCCTGGCCAATAACAATTTGAGAGCCATGAGTGAAAACTGACTGGATGATCTGAGTAATCACATGAGGACAGAGCAGAGCTACATTAAGTGTCTTACCAATGTTAAATTACTCTTATATGTGACACACACCCTGACTCTCTTTGCTGTACTTTCATGATGCAGGAATTCTTAGTCATCTTGGCTAAAAGTCTATGCTCCCCAAAGTAGAACTCTGAGAAACTGGAAAAAGGCCAAACATCTACATTTTTCATTCAAGAAAAACCATGCTAAATGGCAGCAGGGGAGTAAAGAGAAGAAGCAATCCAGGAGACAGAAGGGTCTGTGTGGCCACATTTTAAGAAATCACTTCCCCCAAATAGCCCAGCCATCTCCGAAAACAGAAAACACAAACACAATGGACTAAGACTGAGCTGAATTACACTGTATTCACTGTCCTATGGAGCCACAATCTATCCCTTCATATTCATTAAAAGCAATCAATATTCTATAATGGAACCATCAATTGCTATATTCCTGACATAAACAACCAACACACTAAGTCTGAATTAAGAAGCAGGTTCCATTCGCAGACGCTGGCTTGAAACTCAGGCCTGACAGTACAGTGGAGAGTTAATTTCCCCTGGGAGGCAGTCACCAGGCAGCATGACAAGCCTCATTTTACACAGCCACATTTACAGCCCCCACCCCAGACCCTCACGCATGCTCGTCAAGAATCCAACTCCTGTTTCCTCTTTAAACAACTGAGAGTGGGTTGTATTCGGTTTCCTGTATTTCCAGATCATAGTTAATATAAATAAATGTTTTCTTACCTATAGACATCAATCAAAGATTTGTCTTTCTATGACTTTCAAAATACATCTGCAAACCCCTAGGACCTCCAAGTATGGAAATTAATCATGTATTTAAACTATTTCTCTTCCCATGACTCTGAAAATGATAGCAAAGAAATTAAGAAATGTAAGTTCCTGGTGATGAAAAAATAAAAAGGGAGCTCCCATAAACATAACATTGCTGCAAACTTTCAGGAGCAGGAACTGCAGGAGGCAACACAGTTGCATAAAGAACAAAGAGTGGTTATTAAAACATTTATTTTCACTGAAGCCCAGGAAGGCTCAAGTCAACAGATATAACCAATGTTAAGTAGTCATAGGTTTGACATGAAAATTGGCTATACAGAATTTTTTATTGTTTTTTAATCTGTTGACAAATTATGAAAGATAATTTAAAAGGATGCATTTCGGCTCTCGGTTTCTGAGGTTTCAGTCTGAGACCAATTGCCTGTGCCTTCATAAAAGCAAGAGAGACTGTGAGAACAAAGCAGCAGTCCTCAAGGCAGCTCAGAAGCAGAGAGAGGTCAGCCCTTCACCAGGTCAGCCAAAGAGACTCCTTTCTTACCTTTGTTCTATCTGAATGCCTTGCCCACTATGGGGCTGCCACATTCAAGGCAGGTTTCTGCAGGATTTTCCCCCTCTCTGGAAATGCTCTCATAGATATGGCCAAAGGTCGATTTTAACTAAGGCACCTCCACCTCGGCACTTCTCAATCCAATTTAAACATCAAGATAGCTTCTGGAAGAGTCCAATCTATCTCCCCAACACACACACACACTCACACACAAACAGACAGACAGACAGACAGACAGACCCACCGACAGACAGACGGATGGACGGACATGGACACAGAGAGACAGAGATAAAGACAGAAACAGACAGAGACATAGACAGACAGGCAGACAGACACACATACGCACGGAGAAAGACAGAAACAAAAAGAAGCTTGACCTTCATACTAAAAGGACACAGAATGTCCAGAATAGTAAGTAAAAAGACTTGCAGAATTACACAGCACTGTGGAACTCCAGGCACTAGAGCATATAGAAAAGGTCCTCCAAATTTTCAAAGATAGTTGTTTTTAAATTGATCAGAAAACATATTGCCAACAGCACAGGGCAGATTACTAAGCATGTCATACTAAAGATACTTGTGGTGATATTTGTTTTTACAAGGAGTGAATCTTACAGCATTTGTGGGAATATAATCCTTACCAAAAGAATCTCTTGTGGACTAGTATTCAGACAACAAAATGATTAGAAATAAATTGATATGCGGCCTAAAGATAAACACTAATGTGTAATTACCTTTGAAACTAGTTACTTGAAGATTATATGGGAAATAGATAGTGGTATTTGTTGCAGTCTATTTGAAAAGTAGACTAAGGTCTGATTGCCTTATGTCAACTGGAATGAGAAGACATTACTTCCAATCAATAATTCTTGCTGTAAGAATGAGTGGAAGACAAGGTTAGTCGGTCACTATTTTCAGTATTTCTTGTAGCTCAGCACTAATTTTTAAAAGAAGAAAAAAAGACTAATAAATATTACTAGGAAAGTTACCAACACAGTGAGGAGATACACACACAAAGAATCAGCGTGCAAGAATAAAGTCCTAAATTTGGATGCCCAGCACCACTCCCCAAAAAAGCCAGCTGCAGTTACATAGTCCTGTAATCCTAGACCTGGGAAAACTCGGAGACTCCTCAGAGCTTGCTGGCTGGCCAATCTATCTGAATCAATGAGCTCCAGGCTCAGTGAAAGACTCTGTCTTAAACCATATAATAGAGAGTAAAAGAAGAAGACACCTAAGGCTGACCTCCCAATGCACACACATGCATGTGCACCCATGCAAACACACATGTACACATGTACAGATACCTACACAGGTGTATACCAGACACACAGGGTGGGACGTGAGAGACAGAGAGATAGTAACAGAGAGAGATTCATATTGAAAAGCAAGGGGAGTCAGTTGGAGAAAAGAAGGATGTGAAGGAAGCATTCTTAGACTGTGCTATGTGTTAGCAGCCTCTGTAACAGTGAAAGCATCTTATACAATTGTAAAGTCAAAGAAATTCCTAAAGTTCAAAATCAAAGGAAACAAATAATGCTAATGATGTAGAGTTAGCAACATGATTACAAAGAGAGTTGCTTTGAATTACCGTAACTTGATTCTTTCTTATTGGGATATACAAAAATAAGAGAACTTTTCAAAATAATTTTCAACAATAATTATTGGGTTTGTAACAGGTCCCCAGATCTTTTTTTTCAATCAAATTATAATTTTTACTTTTTCACACAGGGGTTATAAACACAAAAATGCAGGATGTGGGGAAGGGGATGACACAGGAGCATAGGTGTTCAGGGGGAGTACAGATATCTTCCAGAACAGGTATCAGCTGGGTGAAGGTTCAGGGACAGGTCACTATGACTCTACCTATGATTCACTTGTCCTTATCTAAGTTGGTACTATCTCCCAAGGCTACCTATCTACAAGGTCTATGACTACTCAGGCTGGTAAATTTCCACCAAAGCTGCCTGTTTACAATAGCTTATAGCCATCTGTTCAGTGTTTTTCCACAGAGACCCAGATCTTAACACAACTGACGCCATGATGGAAATACCAATTTTAGGCCTTGAAACCCAGCACATAGGCAGAATCCCTGCTAAAATGAAAGCAAAGACCTAATCCATCAAACCCTATAGTTCTGTAGTTCCACTTCTGGCTAATTGTTCTTGCTGATTGAGGTGTGTCAACCCAGGATGTGTGTGCGTGTGCACACGTGTGCGTGTGCGTGTGCGTGTGTGTGTTTAAAATCTCACCCTGAAAAAGGCTTGTGTCTATATTGGGATCCCAAATACCCAAGTTTCAGACTGGCTTATCAAGACTGTCTACTGGCTGAAGCCTGTGTCCGAGCAGTCTTCTCTGATGCATTTCCTTACAATGCAGTGCTGCTGGTGGTGCTGGCACTGTCATTCTGAGATTGATTAGTGTGGAGTGTGGTAAAAAGCAAAGTAGCCATTATCTTCCTGTCACTAAGTACCAGGCTTTTTTCCCCGAGGATTAAAATATACAGATCTGATATTCATAAGATTAAATTAAAAGCCCTGTAATTCTAAATGCAAATAATTAAGTCTGTAAATTATTTTTTCTATCTAACATACATAAATATCCATATATTTTTCATATATATTTGTTTTATACATATTCCCTGGATTTCTGCAAATGTTTGGAAGCAAAAATCCAATTAGTAGTCATAATTACTTCTAATATTCACACTGCTCTCTTAAAACCTAGGAATACTACCAGGAGCCAGGAATTCTAAAATAAGCCAGAAATCCATGGAGAAATGGTTGAGTCTAGCAGTGGGGCATATTTCCATCTTGTCATTGATACTGACAAAATTCAGGGATGATGTCAAAGGGGCTAATAAAACAAATTGAAAACACTTCCATTGATTAAAGATGGGAGAACTGAGCATCAGCAAAGATAATAGCTGTAACTATTTTAAACACAAACATACATTTAAGTGCATAAAATGGTAATTATATGCAAAACTTTTCCTGAGCAAATGTTTGAGAATGGTACAGAACCAATTCATTATTTTAAAATCTGGTAAAAAGAATATATAAAAGAATTAAGTAACTATGACTAAGTAAGGAAATCTGTGAAACAGAATATAGAACCAAGATAGAGAAAATGCAAGATGACCATGTGCAAGATATCAATACATGCAATCCATGGTAGAGGGACCAACTCAAGCCTCTCATTTCATCACTGGAATTCCCCATCCTAGGAGACACCTCAGACTTGACAAAGCAGAACAACTGGCCCACCACCTAGGGAAATATTCTCAATAACACACACACACACACACACACACACACACACACACACACACAAACCAGAAGATAGGCTATAATAAGAATAACCTTGCACTTGCTTTAAAGTCTTTGTTAATTTAGAGAGGTTATGTGTCCTGGGTTGCAATTGGTACATAATGGTCTCCTGTGTCCCATAGTAATAACAATAGCTTCTAATTACAAAGACCTATGCATTATATAAGCAGTTTACAAATAATTTCCCATTAAATACTCATGATAACGACAAGAAATAAGCACTATTTTTATTTCTATTACAAAAGGGAAAACCAAAGTGCCTGTGGGTTAACTTATTTTCCCAAGGTGGACTCAGCTCCTATAAGCAGCCAAGCTTGAATTAGAATCTAGGTCTGCCTGACTCTGAAGTCTTCCCTCTTCATCATTACAGCAGATGGTCTCTTGCTTACTCTCTCCATAAGCAACTATTCTAGTCATCGCTAATCAAGATTTAAACATGGTTCTTAAAATACTGCTCAATCCTCCCCGAGCCCAAAAATGTCTGGATAAAATCTATTGCAGACTGTAGCTCAAGAGTATCATTCTCCAAGCTACCAAATCTTAGTTTAGAAAAGCCAATATCAATTTAGCCCTGTGTTGTGAACAAATCAAAGCACAGATCTTTATCATCTGTAAATCCATTCAGTGTTCATCTTTCAAACACAAAGCATTTGAAACACCAGAGTTTCCACTCCATACAGACAAATACCTGTGGAACATCAAGCTTCTTAATAGAAAGAGAAAAGCTGACCAATGAGAATCAACAATGAAGTAAGCAACACATCCTCCATACTTGATCTTTAATGAATCACGTTTGACAAGGCTCTACAATGACTGAAGCAGGAAGGTGAATAGTTTCCTGTTGGTAATTGACAGTCAGAGATCTGGGTTCAAAAGTACAGTCTTTAAAGAAATCAGTAAGATTCATCCTTCACAACTGTAACTAAAGACCAGAAGCACTGAGGAGATCCAGACTCTTAGCCATAGAATGACTCATTCCGTGAAGTGCATGTATTTATAATGAGAAGAGCTCAGATGCGTTATTAGAGAGAATCTATTCATCCAGAAAATGTGTGGGAGTCTACAGGGTTTAATTTTTAAAAAACCTAAGTATATGTCCTAGCCCTTCCCATTAGTAATAGTAACACAATTATTACTATTGCTAGCATTGTTACTGCTGAATGCACACAGAACATCGTCATAAGTCTTTGACCTATGTTATTAGTAACATTGCCCAGATGGTGAGTGATTCTCACCTGGCCTGTCTGAGCCACTCTCTAGAAGTCCTTTCTTACAGATTTCTGGAGTCTTACAGAACATCCAGAGGATAATTTTGTCCCTCATTATCTCTCCCATACAGCCCGCCTTATTTTTACAAAGTGTGCTTACTAGCTCTGGGAATGGAGGGAAGTGCTGGAGATTCTGACTTTGGAATATGGACGAAAGCAATTCCCTCCCTCAGTTGTTGAGAGATTTACATCAAGGTTTCTCTTGTAGTCAGATCTTTGCTTCTTTCTTTTGTTTTTTTTTTTTGTGTGTGTGTGTGTGTGTGATTTGTGCACATATGAACATGTGTACTTTTCTGTGGAAGAGTGCATGCATACAAGTAGGCAACCTTGGCTGTCACCCTCATCTTTCACCTTGTGTGAGATATGTTTTTTGTTGTCTGATACATATGGTATATGGTAAACTAGGTGGCTCAGGAGCTTACAAGCATTCTTCTCTCTCTGCCTTCCATTCTCCCAAAACAGTACTAGGATTATACATGTATTCTTCAGAACTCAACTTTACATAGGTTCTGAGGATCTAAACATCGGCCCCGTGCTAGCGTGCTGAGCATTTTACCCACTGAGCCATCTCCTTGGCACTCTTAGTAGGAAGGTAACAAACATGAGCTCCTGAAGTATGTAACCTTTGTGAGTGTTATATAACTAAAGAATGTCACAGCCCAGGCCTTCCCCTTACGGTGTCCCCACTCTATGTTATGTTACCAACAATGAAGAGGGACCACTCAAACTTTACCGAGCCAAGCCTTGACATCCACATTAGGAAACCATTCTGGGATAAATGACAGGACTTGACCAGATGAGGCATGTCCCTTTGGTAGGTCTTTAATATGCATCAGCTCACTCCTTTTGTCAATTTCCAGCCTCTAAAGAAAAAAATACCTTTCCCAAGGTATCTCGCTCTAAGAACTCAATTAACAGAAATACTCCCAGTGTTTTGTTGACATCAATGACTCTGCCAATCATCTGCCCCAGAGCAAAGCAGTTTATAGGTGAAGTTCACCAAAAGACACCATCACCTCCTGCTGGTGGAACATCTCAACAATACTGTGCAGAATGTGAATGTGACCCTGTGAGAACAAATAAAAATGTGACCTTCCCCTGACTGTTTGCTCAATGGTAGGTGGCTTTTCTTTTCTCTTCTTTAACTTCCCAGGCTCTCTGTGGGACTCGTTTGGATTCTCACTGTGTCTGTAACCCCTAAATTTATCCTCTCCAAAAGGAACTTTGAGACAGATTATTTCCCTATTCATTGTAATGATAAGGTCACCACCTACTTGTTATTAATAATTGTTAAAATGCCAAAAACCTCCCAATGCATTTTTTCATAAACTGGAATGTGATTACAGCAATTAAAATGCCATCACTCTTACTGTTAGCTTTTTGGTGCATTTTGCTGAGTAGCAGAAAGGTGGAATGATGATCTTTCCACTGGAAACAGTTCAGACGGGAGTTATTCAATATAGATTTCATGCCAGAAAATTACCAATCTCTTGGGTCAGCAGCTTTGAGGGAAAAGTGAAAAAGATGTCTGTCCTGAGCCAGAAAATCAGGATATATATCCTTCATGGTTTGTTATATCACGTGCTCTTTCTTCTGCAAATTATGGTACAATAATTCAGTTAACTACTGTTGAAGCCATGTGTACTCTGCTTCAAATACTGTGCTCACACCACACTTCTTTTCAAATTCACTGTATTTGGGGTTTTCTTTCTCCAACCACCAACTAAATATCATTTAATCATCACATTCATAGCACATACACCCAGGAAGGGAGACTTCTGTTGCCTACGGCATTCTAAAACAATGATAAATAATTTTCAATTTATGCTAAAACTGTTATTGCTGAGATACACATCTCTGTTGACTAATTCATTCATCCAAGAATTCATTAATCATATATGATTTGCCTATCCCTACAATAATTATATGGATGAATTAAATGAATGTGCTGCCTTTTGGAAATGCTTAATCCAGTCTTGAAAATACAATATATTTATCAATACTAAGTCATCTGCTAAAGGAAAAAGTAAGAACACACAATGGCTGAAGCTTCCTGTTGTGTATTCTGAGCTGCATTCTGGCTTTCATTACCGACAGCTTTGCTACTGAGAGGGAAGGAAAGGGGGACGGCGACAGCTATTATTGCCAGACAGTATTGAACTGGGGTGGTTGACAGTGGGAGTTGTGAAGTTCAAGGTTGCAGTAGAGAGGGGATTATGGTCAATTATGATGTGGGTTATGGTCAATTATGAAAAGAAAAGGAATGGAAAGAAGGAACAAACTAACAATTGAATGAACAAACAAACAAATAAAGACACATAAAGGGCTGAGGAGAAAGCTTTGTCAGGAAGTTTCATTGCACAGGTCTAAGGGCCTGAGTTGAAACTCACCACTCTCATAAAGAGATGAGCATGGACTGGAAAAGCACTTACCTTGCAAGTGTGAGAATCTGAGTTGAGGACAACAGGGGGGAAATCAGGGATAGTTGAGCATGCATTTAACCTACCTCAGCATTGTCTTGTAGAAACAAGTGGGTGCTGGGGGCTTGTGGCTAGACAGCCTAGACAAAAAGGGTGAACTTCAGGGTTAGGAGACCTTGCAGCAAGGGAATACTGTCGAATGTGATGTTAAGAGTCCACTGTATACTTGATGTTCTTCTCTGTCCTCTGGGTATGTGTGAAAATTGGGACATATAACCCTGTGCGTATGCACACGCACATACTTCTAATCCCAGCAGTGCTGAGGAAGTAAGTGTGGGCTTCCTGGCCTTACCAGCCAGCCTAACTTACTCAGTGAGCCTTGGGACAATGAAAGATTCTGTCTCAACACACAAGGTAGATGGTTTCTGAGGACTGACAACCAAAGGTGAGCTCTGGCTTCCACATACATCTCCATATACAAACATACAGGTGCCTGCACACACACACACACATACACACACACACACACACACCAACATACACAAAGAAGGGAGAGTATTTGCAGCTTGCTGCCAAGTTCCCACCAAGAAAAGATTCATTCCAACTGAGAATATTAAAGCAAGTTTTATGATGAAGGTGGA
Organism: Arvicanthis niloticus; assembly: GCF_011762505.2. NCBI lineage: Eukaryota > Metazoa > Chordata > Mammalia > Rodentia > Muridae > Arvicanthis > Arvicanthis niloticus. The sequence continues at coordinate 68,192,479 of NC_047659.1, read as the reverse complement.
CATATCCACTTGACCTAGGAGAAGTTACAGATGTTTGCAGGAAGACCAGAGAAAGGAAATAATTGGTAAGTAAAAACACATAAACAAAAGCAAGCAAACAAAAGTGTGAGAATGTCCCAGGATCACAAACAGCCCAACCTAACTAAAAGACAGACATAAAACTTAAATTGGAAAGAAAGGTAGAGGTCAGATTGTAGAGAATTTTGAACTTTAACTAAGAGATTTGCATTTTAGTTAGTGTGGACACTCACAAGAAGCCTGGCATCTGTCCTGACAGGAAGGTAATCTTTGCAAGAAAGACTTAGGTCCCAAAGCAGGGTGATAGTTTAATAAATTTCTATTACTATTATCACAGAAAAATCAATAACTCTACAGTGTATTCCATGCTGGAATCATGCCTGCTAACTGTCAACCATAGAGAAATGACTTCTGGCAAGTAGAAACAGAAGTTGAGGGGAAATGTGTTTATTGATGCTTGCTTTAATTTATTGCTGCTCCGGGGCTTGACAAAAGAGGAGGCAGGCTTAGAGGAAAACGGCTAGGGCAGAAAGGGGCCCAGATCGGTTTAGGAAATAGAGAAATATCAAGACACAATATCAAGTTACTACCAAAGCAAGCTCTTCAAGGATTTAGAAATTGAAAGAGATTCATGAAACCAATCCCAGGGTCACAGAATCGGGGCTTCCCATGAGTGGCTACCAAGTTATTTGCACTGTACCTAATTAAATACAAGTGCTTATAAAGTGAGAGGCAGAGAGAGACTTTCTAAAACACTTCACTGCCGCAGTTCTCCTTGCACTCGCCAGGGCTTTCAGCTATGAGCAACAGAAGGCAAATTTTCACAGGCAGCACAGGAGCTCTGGTTCCTACGGAGTCAGATGTAAGTAACGCCTACTGCTCAGATAATATCTCCCATGATCCCCTTTGCCAATGCTCAGCTCTACTTTCTTCTGGTTTGGTTTACTTCCTGGGAATAATTTCTTAAGAAGCCAAGAATGGGTAAAATCATTACAGCTTCATCTCACAGAGCGACCAGCAAGCAGAGAACAAGGCCAGAATGAGGAACTGGGCTATAACCCCTGAATCCTCACTCCAGGAACTTACTTCTGGCAGGTAAAGCCCACCCAGCAGAGGCCTCACAGCCTCCACAAACACCAAATGGTGCCACCACCTGGGCAACACCAGTTTAAAATATGAGTCTCTTGGGGACTTTTCAGAATCTCTATGAACTTGCTTCAACCTGTTACATGTAAGTTCACCCCCAGCATCCATGTTTCACAGATGATATTCCCATGTGCATTTATGAAGACAAGTTAGGAGAGAGAGATTTTGTTAATGGCAATACGTGTGTAATGCATTGCAATAAATCAGTGAGGGGGTGTGCAAATAATATGATAATGCCAAATTGTTAGAGGTTTGGCATAACAAGAGGCAATTTCTTATCAACTAGAACAAGGTGGCTTAGCTATGAGGACATGAGTCAGTTATAAACTGTGAGCACTCTTCTGCTGGGAGTTTGACTGACCTCTAAGGCCTTAGGATCCTGCCACACCAGCTACAAGCTGGGTGCAAGAAACAGACTCACTCACACAAGGTGTACCAACGCTACAGTCTCACTTATCACCTGGTAACAGTCCAGTGATGCAGTCATACAGCCCCACATAATTTCGAAGAAGGCTAGGCATGTTATCTGATTGTGCTTTGGAGAAAAAGAGAAAATAGTTTTGTGAGCAAAAACCAGTCAGTGTCTGTCTGTCACAAAATACACATTACTTCTTTCTATTTTTTCTACTGGTCTTTCAATGTTTTGCTACATCAGTATGGTTTTCAGTACTGACAACTTTTCTATAGTGATACCTAGCTTCACCCACAGATATGAGACTTACCCCACACTTCTAGTGAGCAACAAGTCCCCCATTATGGGCATGAAGTGGAGTTCTGATGGCTATGTCTGTGTAAGTCAATCAGGGGCCACACATCTAGCTGCTGAACTGAGGATCTGATCTACAGTGGTAGGTAAGAGGGGTCACAGGTCACATACATGTCTCCTCAAGTGGCCAATAACCTAGTGTCACTATTTCAGATGCCAACATCATGTAAATCTAATGATTATGATTAATCATTCGAATTCAGTTCATTATGGACTGAACATTCAGGGAGCTCTTGCATGCATGGCGAAAGCAATGAAGGGGAAGTGGAGAGAGCAGGAGGCAATGCTAGGAGGCTGTTTCATTGGTGTGGCTTCAGTGCTTCTAGTAATTGCCCGGGAGGCACCTGGGTAGTGATGTCACCTTTCACCAAGGTTAAATGGATCCTGACTACCTAGTTTGGCAGTGAACATGACTACCCAGGCTTTGCACAAGCCTTCAGTCCATTTTGCTTGTAAGAGTTCTTCAATGAAACCTCCAAGTTGCTAAGAAAGAACTGAAACCTCTTGGACAAATTCAAGTGAAAAGGTACTTGGGAGTAAATATTCCACCAAGCCCCACAGAGGAAAGGATGCGTAAACATACCCCTAGAGCAACAAAGGTGAAGGAGTCCCAGCAAGCAGTGACAGCCTCCATCATACCCTCCAAGCCCTGACTCTCTGCTTCTCTCTTGGGGCCCCTTTGCTTTCCCTTCCTCTCCCAGTCACACCTCTACCCAATTTCCTGGTGTTTGGAATGCATATGTTCCACTGTGCCTATCTCCAGTGCAATATTCCCTGCCTTTTAAACTCACTCTCCTGGCTCTACTTCAACTTTGCAGACAGAAAAATCCATTCCTATCACTTCAGTTTTTAAAATCATCCTCCCAATCACAAGGCATTATCTGGGCTGTATAGCCCCCAACCTGAGATTCTTAATTCTATTTGAAGCCACTGTGGCTAAGGGGGATGCTCTGTACTTCAGATTACAGAAAATAAAGGCTCTCCTCCTCAAGTTCTATCCCATTTAGTCCAGGAGAAGTTACAAAACATCCTGAGGCGAGCTTGTCTGCTTCATTGCTGATATACAAGGTATACCATGACTCCACACTTACCTCAGCTCTGAATTATCTATGTGACTGTACAGAGAGCATATATCAAAGTACATGCCTAAGGAGAGGCAGGCTTTCTCTTTCTGCACACACACACACACACACACACTATGCACACACACATATATATTTGTGTGTGTATGTATGTGTGTATATATATACATAAACATACACATATATACATACACACATATATAAATATGTATATATATACATATATATAGAGAGAGAGACAGGATTCTCTTTTTATAGTTTGAACTATATTTTAAGTTTCAGAGTGCAAAGGAATTACAAACTCCTCAAAATCAAAATAACAAAAATAAGTATGGGTTCCAGGAACTTTGGGGAAAAGATAGTGAGATCCTTCATTCAGTTGATTATTTGTACTTCCTGAATAAGTATTGTTATGTCTCTATAGTTAATTAAAAGGCCTCTCATCTACTGTTAAAGACATCACAGTTTGGTTCCAGGATGTGGAGAAATCAATTTTGAACTGACTAAAACTCTCTTTCCCTAATGGCTCCTTTAATAGTTGCTAGGAGTAAAATAATATCAGTGTCCTTATCCAGCACTGGACCCTGCGTGCAGCACTACTGACCTGCAAGGCAAAATATGCCCACTGGTGCAATAGTGGTGAGACTGTTTATGGAGGTAACAAACTGCTTTCTTGATTGGATTTGGGGCCTACTCTACAGGAGGGAATCTGTGCCTGGTACTATAAACAAGGTCAAAACCCATGGCAGGAAAGCCTTAGAGGGGAACTTGCTGGTTTTGTTTTGCTGAATGGACATGTTGTCCAACTGCCTTCTAAATATATTTAGATCCATAAATTTGTGGTGCTCCCAACAGTGGTGAGACCAAAAGAAACTTCTTTCTGCAGCAGGTAGTGGTTAATAAAGAGACTGGTGAATGTTTAAAGTGCTGAGAATAAGTGAGCAGAGTGTGTAGCCATAGACTCAACATCCATACCAACCCCAAACGCTACCTCCCAGCCCAAGGTTCAGGGAGCATCACAAAGGAGAGGATAGAAGAAAATTGTAAGAGCTGAGCAATGGGGAAGAGAGCTGGGAAATGCAGTCTTCTGGGCAGGGCATAGACAGTTGCTGCCCATGGACTAACAATACCTGTGCTTGCCTAATTAAGGTCGCCAGCATGGGCAGAGGAAGGATTCCCCAGCACCCACCATTAGCTGAAAAGCAACTGAGAGTTGATGGCTATTAGGTAGGGGTGGATAGAGCATCTTTTTTTTTTTTTTTAAGCTACTTAAAGTGTGTATTTTTCATTTTAATGTTTTTATTAATTATTTGAGAAGTTAATGCAGTGTATTTTTTAACCATATGCATCCCCCATTCCTCCCAGAACCCCTGCCTAGTCTACCCCCACCTCCCTATACTCCCCAACTTCATGTTCTCTTCTTTTTTAATTACAAAAAAAATGATCATTGGTAGGTTGCCCATACCCCAGTGGATGACCCAACATACATGTACATATGGACAGGACTAATTGGCCTCAGTGGGTTAATAAATTAATTAATTTAAAAGGACAGTATGAAGATAGAAAGCAGACTCGATTAGGGGTTATGAGGGGAGTTGAGGAGAGGGATATAGATGGACATAACCAAGATACATTGTATACATGTAGGAAATTTCAAAATCAGATTTAAAAGAATAATACAATAAAATTTGACTTACAAAATAAGCTCTTTCAGCCCATGTACTTTGGTAGACTAAATAATACACATGAAATTGCATATATTCAAATCACCACTTTTTTTTTCAGAATGAGTATGATACAAACAAATTCCTACTCTTTTGCTGGCTTTTCATCTTTCTCTAATCTTTCTGAATAGGAATGCCTACCCCATCAAAGCCTTCCCAAGGTATGGCAATTCTCCAGGTGATATAAAAACAAACCCCGTGTTTTTAATGTCATCAACTTCAGATGGAATGCAAGTTTACAACGCAAACTAAAGCCTTCCTGTTGACTCTGGGCCTAGAGCCCTCTATTCTTTGACTGACCACTCCATTCTAGTGTGTATAAACCAACTAGGCCCAAGCTTAAGTTTCTAGTCTTCTTCCAAGCATGCTCTTTCCATAGGCTGGCTTTTCCACCTGTAATAGCCAATAGATAAGTTTATAGGGTGGCTAGAAAATGGCGCTAACAGGAGCATAGTTAACAGGAAAGCCAAGTAGCTGCTGAAAAGAAAAACCTAGCATAACAGACTATGATATCTCCTTCAGCATTGTTGCACTGAACCTCCCAGGCTTCAGTGTGCAAGTATATTATATACAACCGCTTTAGCAAATAAGTTTGTGTTAAATATAGGGCTGACATTTCTGCCTGGGTCAACACAGGGCAGATAAGAAGAATGAAGCTTACAAAATAACTCAGAACTGCAGGAGGCTCAGACCCAGGTGTGCTCCAGTTAACACAGGTGCTCTTCCACTCAGACTCCTGCCGTTCAAATACATCCTAGGAAGATTGGGCTTGCCTGTGAATTTAAGCCGATTTTATCTGAACATCACAGAGCTGGCATTTGGGCTCAATGGAGTTTTGAGTGGATATAACAAAAAAGAAATGGCTTTTTAAAATCCAGATTATGACATTTGGGGCACTGAGTATTGCTCCAATCAATAAAAACTAAAGTTGTAACCATTACTTTATTAGAGTTTCTGGTTTTTTTGTTTTGTTTTGTTTTGTTTTGTTTTTTAACAATTAAAGGAGTCTTGATGTATAAAATGTTTGGAATCAGAATTAGGTATAACCTGTAACTTTTAAATAGAATAATTAGATAATTGCCTGGGATATTAAGCTACTGCATCTTTTTATATAACACAGTCATAAAATATTTAACATTGAGCAAAGTATCTTGGTGATGTTATTAACAATTTTTCTCCACCCCCTCCAACCTCTCATCCAAACCACATTCCTTTCGAGGTGTAACACAATGCTAATTGATTTACATTGAGTTTGTGTGGCTGATAGCCAAGTAATATCCACCTCTTAGAAACAGCGCTGACACCACACACACAATAGTACATGACTCTAAGCAAAACACTCAGAAGGCTGAAACAGGAGATGCGAGTTCAAGCCCAGCCAGGGATACCTTGTGGGCACCTCTAACAAACGAACAAACAAAACAAAAAAACTGGGAAGAATGAGGATGTAGCTCCACAGTAGTGCACCTGCACAGCATGGACAAAGTCCTGAGTTCAAGCCCCAGCACTGCAAAGAACAACCTCAGATTCAGAATAGTCCTTTTTAATACTTTAGGGGAGGCAAAACTATTTGCATGAAATATCTAGACAGCTGTGAGTGAACTTACTCTGCATATCTGAAAAAATAATATTACGTAAAACACACAAAGCAGCTTGCTTATCACTCTCTTTACTGTGTCCACTCATCCAAGGATAGTTTCTAGGTGTAAAGGGATTGGATGGTTAGTTTTATATGACAGCTTAATTTAGCTAAGGTGGCTCCATGTTAGGTCAGACAACTATCCAGATGTTTCTGTGGAGACATTTTTTTTAGACTGGGCTGATATTTGCAATTGGTAGGCTTGATTAAGTATACCACCCACCATGACATGAGTGAGCCTCATTCGATCAGTTGAGCAAGGACTAAGATTATAAAGAAGAAAGTAAATTTGCTTCTAGATTATGACGTAGAAGCCCTGGGTTTCTCAGCTGCAAGCCTGCTCCACAGACATCAGATTCAAGATAGAAATGCTAATTCTTGACAATGTTTCCAAAATGCTTACTGTGTTAAAAAATTTCAAACATGCCTCCCCCCCACCCCAAATCACTAAAGTCCTAATAGAAACATAGATGAATAAAACATCTGGGTCTCCCACAAAAAATGAACTTTGTGGGTTGGTTGGTTGGTTTTGGTTGGTTGGTTTCGTGTGTGTGTGTGTGTGTGTGTCTGTCTGTCTGTCTGTCTGTCTGTCTGGGTAGGTGGATTTTTGTTTCACTTTTTGTTTGTTTTGGCATTTTTGTCTTATTGGTTTGGTTGGTTTGACTTTTATTTTTGTGTTTTGTAGTTTTTTTTAGCTTGTTTTGCTTTTTTAAAGAGAGATCATAAAGTGGGTAGGAGGGGGATGAGGAGGATCTAGAATGTGTTTAGAGAGGGGAAAATCAAAACATACTCTATAAAAACAAACAAACAAACAAATAGAGAAAAAGAACATCTGGATATAGAAACCTAATGAGCCAGTTGAATGCAGAGTCAAAGTTCAAAAGGAAGAAGAACTAAACAACCATAAGGCAATCACCAAATGAAAAGGTCTCATGTTGCCTCTACTTGGCACTCATACATAACTCCCCACTATGTGAAATTTTCCTACAGGCAGCACTTAGTCCCAGGTATGATGCCCCTAACTGACTCCCCATAAATCAACCTTATCGCAAATATCAGCATGTTTGACCATAGCAAATATCAGAATGGTTTCAGCTTCACTTCCTTTTGGCTTTGTGATCACAACAGCTGGATGCAGTCATTTGTAGCACCAAATCTATAAAACATAAAGAAGGATTTGAGCCATTTTCTACTCTCAACCAGTCCCAATCACTGATGAAGAAACTGGAGTATTACAATTGGCTAAGCTTGGGTCAAACTACAGAGTATAGGACATGGGGAAAACAGCACTGATGGGAGCACTTGACTAAATGGGTTCAGAAAGCTTCCCCAAGAGGATAACACAGAAAGATGCTGCTCAGAACAAAGAATTTTCCAGAAGGAGAAATATTTCAAAGAGCAAGAAGAAGGAAGAAGAGAAAGAAGAAGAGGAGGATAGAGAAGGAGGAGGGAGAGGAAACGGAAGATGAAGGAGGAGATGGAAAAAGAGGACAAGGGGGATTAAGAAGAGGAGGAGGAAGGGGAGAAGGAAAAGGGAAGAAAGGAAGAGGGAAAAGAAGGGGGGTATAATAGGGGTGGTGGAAGAAGAGAAGGAGGAAAATAGAGAGGAGGAAAAGAAAAAGGAAAGATGAGGATTAGATCGAGAAGAAGGAGGATGAAGGCAAAATGTTGGGAGCCGACTTTTAACAGAAAGCAGCTATCAGCTTTGCAGCCATCTTGAGCCATATATCCTGACATGAGACTTGTTTTACAATAGCCTACAACAGCTGAGCACACTCTGATAACATCTTGCTTTAGGTACCCAGGATCTTTCCTTGGGTGTGTGAGATTAAAGGTGTGTGAGATTAAAGGTGTGACTTAATCAGATTTAGAGATTAAAGGTGTGACTTGATCAGATTTAGAGACAAGACCTAAGGGCATGACTTAAAGGCGTGACCTAAAGACATGGCTTAGAAGTGAGACATATAAAGGCGAGAGGCAGACAGAAGAGAGATCAGAGAATCAGACACTTTTAAGAGTACAACTTGGAGAACAATTTGGAGTAACAGAGATTCAGATACTAGGAGTAGGAGTAGACATTAGACACTCAGAAGCGAACAGAAGGAGTGCAACTAGGAACTAGGAACTCAAGACTTGGGACTTGGACTAGGAAGAGAGACTGAAGAATAAACAGGATTGAATCACACTCTGTCTGGTCTCCATTCTTCGAGTCCATCCTCGCTCTCTCTCTTGCTGAACCCTGACCCACAGACCAGAGTGGCAGCTTGGGCCGGGATACAGTGGTCGCCAAGCGCGGAGTGGAGAGGGCCGCAACATTTTTGGCCGCCCAAATGTAGGCTAGTGTGGTTCTCAACAGCAAAAGAGAGGGAGAGGAAGAAAAGGATGAGAAGAGAAGAAATGAAAAGAAATTGGGTCAGGAGTCAAAGAAACAGGATGTTAATGACAAAGAGGTTCCCAAATGGAGTTGCAATTTTGTGAGACTTTTGCAGTGGATTCCACTGCAAACATGCCCAAGTGTACCTCTCCTTTCTCTTCCAGAAAACAAACTTTGTAAGATGTGTAAATAATTATGACGATTTTAGTGCTAACATCTGACCTGTGCTGTTCTAAAATGCAGTAATGAAGAAATGTTATATCTATACGTATATACGATGGGCTTTGAGACTGGCTGACAGTAGATGAGAATCTTTCCTCTTTTATTCTATCATCCCTATCGTTGGCATGGGTTCTAAGCACAGATGCACCTCACATTTAATCACAGTGTTATCCAGCAAGAGAAAATAGACCTTTTATGCCTGTGGTTCTCTCAGAAAAGAGTTTAGTCCAAAGCTTTCTCCAGACTGTCTCACATCTCAGTGAACAAAATTAAACACACTGTGGCACCACTGGCGAGTAGAGGAACCATTTGCCCTTAGAGGTGATGTCAGTTTTTCCTGAAGTATGTGTCTACATGGAGAAACAGTACTTTCTGTTAGGACATTGTGAGGATTAAGATTCATTGTCAGCTTGATAGGATCTCAGATCGACTAAGAGACAAATGCCTGGGAATTATCTGTTGAGGGAGTTTCTAGACTGGGTTGATTAAAATTGGAAGACCCACCATAAATATAAGTGGTAGCACTGCATGGGCCGAAAGCCTGGACTGAACAAAAAAAAAGGAGAAAAAGTAAGCTATCTATGGAATTCACCTCTCTGCTTTTTGCCTGAGGGCGCAGTGTGACCAACCACTTCAAGCTCCTGCCTTCAAGACTTCCTTCCATGACGGACTATCATCCCTCAAACTGTGAGCTAAAGAAAACCCATCCTTCCTGAACCTGCCTTAGCCCAGTACTTTGTCACAGTGATGAGGAGAGTTACTAATATAACAGAGAATAGAGATAGGAAACATTGAACCAATGACACATCTGACCATGACCACCATCTCCTGTGGAAGGGAGGACAGCAGAATCCAATCCTAACACTTTAACATTGAACAGTATATCAGTGTGTAAAAGACATGTTTGGAAAGAGTAAGTCATTTTGAATGCTCCCAGCCAAGAAACGTTTAGTCTTTAAAGTTTGTACATAGCAAATAAAAAAATTAACAGAAAGATACACATCAAAAAAAATTTTAAATTTAAATAAAAGGAGAAATTCATGTATCCCAAAGTTTTGAAAGACTGCCAATTTCTTGCATTTTATTCTTTCAAGTAAAAGCTTCTCATCATTGTATAACTAGAAATGACTGGACGTTATGGCTTCTTTGAAGTGCTTCAATTAAATAAATGCCCACACTGAGAGCACTTGTCTTTAGGGTATTAAATACACTCTTTTTCAGTGTACATGTGTACTTCAAGTGCCCTGGAATTTTATTCTCCTCAATCTCTTTAGTTTGATGTTAGAGCCCTATTAAAGTACAAATATCTCTGGATGATGTACAGTCTCATTTGATATCTTCTGGAACATCAATACAAGGTGCAGATTAACAGCCTGACACAAGCAAAAGGATGTTTTGTTAAAGTAAGCACATGAAAGGTCACGTGATGAAGAATGTGTATCGGTCTGTCTTACATTGTGTAATTGAACTCTGTTTGTAGGGACTCCATAGAGAAAACTGTGCCAAAAAACTTCCGGTGGTGTGTTTCAGTTTTTGTAGCGTCTGCAGACTTGGGCTGTGATTGGTAGAGTGATGTCAGCTGAGACAGACTCACATGTTGAGGCAAGACATGTGTTGAAGCTTGATGCATGGAAGACACGTGATGTTTGGAGGGAGTATAAACAGGCCCAACAAACAATGATGGAGGCTGAACTAAGCTTGTTTACAGAGCTAGTTGTACAATATTTGTTGGTCTCTCATCTTTGCTGTTCTTCAGTTCCCTGAAAAAGGCATAGTTGAGAACTTCTGGCATCCCTCCTGGTTGCTCCTGTTGAATTGTGCTGAGACTGAAGCCTAGCTGTTTCTGCTTGATAGCACCACTGCTACTGATTCATGTTTGCTGTCCTGACTCTACCAAACAGGACTGTTGATATATCTGCGAAGTGTTTGTGAGTGGATTGAACTGCCTCTGCTAACTCCTGTAAGCTGAACTGCTAATTTCCTGACAACACAGATAGAATTTACTCCAAAGAACCATTTCTAAACAGGTCCACTTCCCCTGTGTCCTTTCTTTTCCACCACTTCTAATGAGTAGTGGGCTAGAATGCAGGTTTAAGTGCTTAAGAACCATCATTAAAAGTAGGCTTTGAGAAAATTAAAGTTACACTCAGTAGATTTGTAGCATAGATAGGACAGTTTATAAAACCCCACCCATATCTCAGAATCTTTAGCTGCTGCAGTAGAGAATCAGGAATCAGGCCCTTGTTCCTGAGTCCATGTTCCAGTGAATGTATACCCATATGCATGTGAACAGCATTGGCTAGATTTAGTGGGCTAAAAAGAGGACATACAGCTGTTAGGGAGACATGATGGTGTGAGGAGGCGTCTGGAGAAGTTGAAAGCTAAGTAGAGGTAGGTGGGATTAAACTACATTGTATACAAGTATTAAGTTCTCAAATAATTAACAATATTTTTTTAAAGAAATCTGCTGAAAGTATCCTTCTCACTCAAGGACATGGAAAATAGAATCTGATCAATCAATAAGTCTGTTATAGCTTCTTTATTGCACCTGGCTCTCCATCAAAGCTCTGTGGATATACCTCTGTGGTTCTTCACTACCCCAGTTCCCAGGACTATTGCAATGGTACTTTAAGAGAGGCAACTCTCAGGCCTTCAAAATTATGCTCAGTCAGTGATATCCCAAGTTGAGCTTTTGGCAGCTATGAGTCTATTGACCCATACCCATGGTCCTCAGAAGGACACAGACTAGATGGTCCCACTTTTTAAGGTAGCATCTGGCAGCAAGAGCACTAGCTCATTCTTGGTTCACCACCCTGTGCCTCTCAGACCTGAAATCACTCATTCATCTTCCTCCCAGTGTTCAAAAGCAAGATGTTTACTTTTTAGATTTTAAAAGCCAATGGAGAAGTTTGAATAGGTACTCTGCCACAAGAACATGGAGTTTCTCATCTCATCCCCTACGAGTGGCCTCTCAAATATTTGAGGAGGGAAATATTACCATTCTAAAAAAACTGAGCATGGGAACTCTTCCCTTCAAATGGTTAGTATGCTCCCTAAGTAGTGCTACAGGGATGACACCTATCCTCTGACTGCTGGTAGTCCGATTTCTCTGACTCCATTGTGATATCCCTGAAACCTAAAGGAAAAAAAAAATTCTTTTATTTACTGAGTGCCAATATCTCCAACTTTATTACTAAAAATATCATATGCCATAATGTGAAAATATTTCATTAATCACAGCACACTATTCTGACAGTGGTTGCAGTTCAGAAAGATGGATGAAGCAGTTTAATCTAGTGAAGGAAAAAAGAAAACATAAGTCACAAGATAAGGAAATTAGGAAAATAAGCCCTACCTGCAATTTACGAGTTGCAACTTCGTTCATGTTATTTAACATCTCTGAAAACTCATTTGCAAGTTGAAGTGTGTGTGTGTGTGTGTGTGTGTGTGTGTGTGTGTGTGTGTGTGTGTCAGAGAAAGGGGGGAGGTATTTATAACAATCTCTTGGAGTTAGAATAAATCTCAATCAAAATGACATAGATAAAATATCTGCATTGGCTCCAGACACATAGTACCAGGTGCTCAGTAAATTAGAGCTACTATTAAGGTGCTTATAGGTTTGCCTTAGATACTATTCTGCTGTTGTAACAAAACACCTTAGAGTGGACAAATTGTAACAAATGAGATTATCTTATTCTGGACATTGTGTAGCCCATCAAGACACCTAGGGTTAGAGGGTTTAACTCATCTTTCTAATCAGCAGAAGGGACATTAGGGACAAACCACTCCCTCATACTCCTATCAATCTCATGTGAGGCTCTATCCCCACAACGGAGTAAATTTTGAAAGACGCCACCTCTTACTTCTATGACATTGGTGACAAAGTTTTAACATGGATTTGGAAGGCCACACAAACACTCAAACCAAGCTCATATACAGTCACTGCTTAGTGAGTACAGGGGCTGTGATACACACTCACATGGGTAGTGAGTACAGGGCAGTGATACACACTCACATTAGTTAAATGCGCTAATGTTATCTGTGCCGTAGTAATCACAATGCTCACTTTTCAGATAAGATACCTGAGGCCTAAGAGTTATACATCTAGACTGCAAGGAAAGAACTATTTGTACTCAGCTGTCTACACCAGCCACATAGCAGACCACATCTATGATCAGAGACTTAAAGCATCATGTATGTCTGAACCTCAGTACCCTGTGGGTAAGGTGCTTCAGCCAATCTTGGCTTTTCTCAGTCGGGTGACTTTGTTTCAGGATCTCATCTTATGTTAGGCAGGTCCTTTCCCTCGCAGCTAACCAATGCACAAGAGGGCAGGCTCAACAATCAGCATATTTCAACTCTCTATTCCCACTACTATGTTGGTATCCTCCCAAAACAGTTCACATAATTAATGCCAGCATCAGGGTGCAAGGGAAACCTACTGCTTGTGCTAGTCTATTGAGGAGCGGGAGGATATTCGTGGTGCAGTAACTGACACGCTGCACAGAGCCTCACTAAGTCCAGGAGGTGCTTACGTACAGTCTCTCTATTGGTCTAAGATGAAGCCTCACTAACCCTCCAAAACTATTAAAGAATTCCTTCATTATTAATGGGCATGAGATTTGCTTAGTCACCTGGCTCTTAGATCTTCCATACCCCTGAGAGCCCAGCTGGAGAGTAGATGTAAAGTTGATCACCCATCATCCCATGCTCATCCCAAAGGGCAGGCTGTGCAGCTCCAATAAGCAACCTGCTGGGCCCACAATTTCGCCATGCTTCGCTCCGTTAAAACTTTATTGGGCACAGTATGTTAACTCAATTAATACTGAGAATGACACAGGCAGGTGTCACCAGAATTGTTAATTTTTTTCTTAATATCTTTTAAAACCACAAGCTGTCAAGCTTAACATGAGCCGCATCCTTTCATGCATTGTATTTAATTTGGTTCTGCCTTCCCCATTAGCTTCAGCTGCCAGGGCCCCAGAATGCTGTCATCAGTTATGGGTTGCTCTCTGCTCCCAACTGTAGAGCAGTTTCCCTCCCCAGAGGAGCAAATCAAAAACACAAATCAGGCTGTTTAGTAGAGTTTTGTGTTGTTGGTAGCTTTTGAAATTTTGTTTCTTCCTTATGAATCAAAAATTTGCTGACTTATTCCTCCACATAGCGATCCTGATTTAGAAAGCTAGAGCGTAGACACAGAAGCAATCCCAACGCCAGCCTGAATTATCACCTATAAAAAAAAAATGCATGGAAATGGATTCAAAGACACCCCCTCCCATGCTTGCCTCAAGATGGCTTTAGCACCTGTCCTTCCAAGGTGTCCAGGACCCCAGCTGGCCCACGGTGCATTCACACTTTCAGCCCAAAAAGTTACCGGGTGACTAATTTTCCCAGAGGCAGTTGGCTTGTCCATCTGTGACCTTCAGAAAATAAAGCCACATTGTATATGATGTTCAACATAGAGAAAATGATCTCTTGACTGGAAATTACACGTTACTTCTTACAATGGCTCTTGTTCTAGCTCTTGTAAGTGAAACTCCACATGGTACGGAGTGACCCTCCACATTAAGGTTTGAAAGCAAACAGTGTCACTGGGAAAGAGAACGTAGATGTACTTGAGGATTTCTCCGACAAAGGAACTTTACATGTTTTTCTCCTGAATGTGGATAATTCTGAAGATTATTGATGTTAGCATAGCCACTTGAATAAATTCAGACACACTTAGGGGGACGATGAGGAATGTCCTTCCCTCATTCTTCATATTTTTTGTACACTTGAATCAACATAAGGAGAGCAAGTTCTCTGCTCCTTCTGTTCATAATGTTTCTGCATCTCCATTGTCTTTGTGATTGGTCTTGAAACCCATATGTCAGGAATGACCTGTCTCAGATTGCCCATACGTATAGTAGCACATCCCCATAAAATCCTTAGCTGGCTCCATGACCTAAACCCAGCACCCCAGAAAAATATCTTGGCCCTGAATTGGTCATTGACTTCTATGTTAAAGTTCGTTTTCTGGGCTCAGACTACTGAAAGAGGTGCATTTGTGTTCTTTTCATGGCTTGGGCGTATCTTTCAGGTATCTGACTTTCTTCTTTGGACCCAGTGCTACAGCAGACATTGATAGTTGTCTGCACTGGCTGCAAGATCAAAAACATCTACTGAGGTAAAGGCACTATTGGTATAAGCTGATGTGGAAAGTCACCCATCATTCTTCCCAAGAGGAAATGTATATTTGTGCTTCCTCCTAAAGTTTACTTCCCCAGAGAGACAAGCAGGCTCTGCCTGCTGGACACATACACTTCTAAGGCTATTCTGGATAGTGTTTATATCTGGTTATGGAATCTAGGAGGGGTTTGTGAATACAGGCATTGACCTATTTCGTGTAGCTTAGCTTTCCCAATAAGATATTCCAAAAACCCACCTAAGCAGCAAGTATTAATCTCAGAGATTTCCTTATACACTTTTAGAAACTGCTTTTCAGTGTTAAGTATTAAACCCGGGGCCTTGCATACCCTATATTAACACTCTGTCACTGGGCTTGGACATCTCCATCTTTAATTGTTATTTTGAAATTGGGACCCTCCAAATTTCTCAGGATGATGTTGAGCTCATTCTGCAACCCAGGAGCCACTGACTTGCAATTCTCCTGCCTCAGCCTCATTAGTAACTGAGATCACAGGCATATACCATCACATCTATCTTGGAAACTTTAATCTGACACTTTACTTTACTTCCTCAGATTCCTTTTAAAGATCTAGTGCACTTGCTATCCAAGGCACCGAAGAGAGTTAAGCCAAGGTGTCTCATTGAATGATTCAGTTATCGGCTTGAACTTGCTAAGCCCAAACAGGCTTCTGATATTCTTTGTTTAGAAAGCAATTTTACTGTTCACTGGTGATTCAATTGTATGCATATGGTGATACAAGACACATCTATAAGCAATGTTACATAACGTGGATTTATTACATGTGACTGTAAAGCAAAGTAGGAAGGATATCTAAGATCTGTTATGATCCTATCAGCTATATGCCCACTAGGCTATACGAAGTTGCACAGGACAAGAGAAACTTTCAACTGTGCCTGCCCTTGATGTCACAGCTTAAGGAATCTCAGTTCTAGAAATAAATCTTACAGATGCTACTTATAGGCAAAGCTTTGAAGGAGATCTCAATCCAGGAGTCTTGGTTTTGTTTCCCTTACTGGAAACTGTACACTTCCTGGAAGGAAATTGGGAAAGGCCTGAGCTATTTCAGGAAATTCTTCCCTAACTTAAAATATGGCATTTCCAGTCCCTCTAATAGTTCTTAAAAACTACACACAAGAAATGAAGGGGAGGAATAATCAAGTTGAACCAAGACTACCACAGAATGGCCCTGTGCTCCCATGAGTGACAGGAAGCAAGTATCACATCTTTGTGGCACTCACTCCCAGACCAGGAACTCTTATTACCTATGTTCTCTCCTCACTAACAAGGGCTGGCATGGACCTTTGGCTTTTCCATGAGGCATTTTCCTGGAGCTCCTATGGTGAGGAACTTTCTAAAATGTTATCTTCCCTGTAACCTTGGCTCTATCTCCTTCCTGCTTCTCCATAGCACCTACATGCAGCACCTCAAAATCTTTATGGAGAGTTCTGGCCTACAGGCTGCATGGCCTCATTTTAGAATGTTTTCAAAGAGTCTAAGGTGCAATGTCAGGGAAATCTCCAACATTGTCCACTACTTTCTGTTGAGCCTTTAAAATCAGGAGATTGGCAGGTTTCAGGACTTCTGCTAATACATGGGTCAGAGCTCTCAGGTGGTGAGCTAAGAAGAGGGCCACACCCAGTCTCAAAGGCTAAGATGGGGAGTCAGATTCTACTGCAATCTCAGCCAACACCTCCATGCCTCCATACTCTAAGTGTGGCCTCCACTCTGCCATGGGTAAAACCCCTAAGGTACCATCTGGAGGTGACAACAGCATTGGACCATGGAAGTGGCCACTTCATAGACAAGTTATACTTCTGGTTATCAGGACTGTAGCCCAAAGGGGGCTTCACACAGCACACTCTGAGTGTGGTACAGTATTTGCTCCTTGAGGCTCCTTTGGTTCAGTTCTTTGTGTTTATTTGGCTGGCTGGCTGGCTCACTGGCTGGGTTTTGATGCAGGGTTTTCTGTTCTACCACAGGATGGCCTAGAATCTGGATCCTCTTATTTATGCCTCTTAAGAGCTGGGGTTACAGATTTACTCCAGCACCCCTAGTTTTGTTGGGCCAATTCTTAAACAGAAGGCCAATTTAGTGACTCATCTGATAACCACTGAATATGTATAGGCCTGGCAGGATATCAGTCCCTGTTTCAAGAATATTTCTGTAGTCTGTAGTGAGCTCAGGAAAAGTAAAACCCCACAGAGAGACTGCAATTTTTCCCACATGAGGATTTCTCAAGGACACTGCCAAGTACTCCCATGTCCTGGTCTCAAAGTTCAACCTGTGAGGATTGCACAGGTTATTATTTCAACACAAGCCACCAGACCCTATACCTGAGATTCTAGTTCAGTAGATGAAGGACAGAGAGTAGACTTTGCCAGGTGACATGATACTGGTCCTTCTAGGATCTGGGACACTTTGATAACCTTGCACTGACTCCAGGCAATCCAGTACAGAGTTGAGGAGCCCAAAATGGCAAATCTTGGCTCCATCTTCCTCTTCCTTTAACCAAAACAAGATTTTCATTTTTCACTTCACACATCTGATCACAGTGTGAAATTTCATTTGGGTCAAGGTTCCAGTAGTAAGCACAGTTTGAAAGCAATTTCTCCACCTTGTGGCAACATGTGGGATTGTACAGATTAAAGGCAGAGAAAAAAGGTAACTGAGGCAAAGCATCCATTCACACAGCAAGCTAAGTGGTCACTATTCTACTCAGGTCCCTGTTGTTGTACTAAACACCATGACCAAAGCCAGTCATGGAAGAAAAGGTTTGTTTCATTTCACAGTTCATCACTGATGGAAGTCAGGGAACTCAAGGAGACAAAAACTCCAGGAGGGCGGGAACTGGAAGCAGAAACTATGGAATACTGCTTTCCAGGCTTGGTTTCTGGCTCATAGTCAGCAGCCTATTGTGGACAGCCCAGGCTCATCTGCCTAGGTACAGCATTGCCCACAGTGGTCAATTAGCAATCAAAAGAATGCTCACAGGTCAATCCGATGGAGGTAATTCTTCAACACAAGCCCCCTCTTCCCAGGTAAAACTAGGTTCTGTCAAGTTGACAAAACTAATCTGTATAGTCACTACAAGCTAAAACACTATGCAGGCTATTCTGTGTGTATAACAAGATAAATCTACAACCAAATTATTGTAAGTTGGTAGGGTGATAGATATGCTAACTAGCTTAATTTACTCTTTCTTTGGTGTAGATGTGTATAAGGCTCACACTGAGCCTTATAAGTATGTATAGCTGTTCCTTGGTACCCATGAAGAACTGGTTACAGAACATCTGAGAGTATCAAAATCCTTATCTACTCACGCCTCTTCTTCAGCGCAGTGTACCATGGTATTTAAGCAATCTATTCACATTCTCTCATATACTTTCAATCATTTACACATAAATACCTAAGAATTTAAAATACTTGTTATTTTATATAATTTAGGAAATAGTGGTAAGATATAATAATCCTGGTAGCATGTTTTTATACAGTGTATTATTTTGACAATAATATAAAGCATAAAATAATAATATGTTCATTCCTCAGTAGGTTGATTGCATGGAAAAGGAACCCACAATTATGAAAGACTGACTGTACAATTATTATTCATCAAATGAATAAATAACAAATGAGCATGACTGATGTCATGACGTTGCAGTGATGAGCTTCTTCGTTGTACGCACAGCTCACATGTGGCTCACATGCCACACTCTTACCCATTTCAGGAAAGGGGTTGCTAACTTTTAATAGGTTTTAGATTTGACATCTTCCAACACATTAAGATGGGGCCACGCACATTCAGTTAAGATCAGCATTCAAACTGAAAGCTGTGTGCTATTCCTGATTCAGGTTTCAGGGGAAATTTTTAGAATTCCATCTGTGTAGCTGTAGGAAAGCATTCATAGGTGGGATGGTGTTTGACAGTTATCTTGAAAGATGAATAAATAAATGATAGAAAGGTATCAAGGGAGGTGGAAAAGCTGAAGACAGTGGTGGGGTTTGTCAGAAGACAGAAAGACATGAATCACATTAAGACTATAAGCCAGGAAAGTAAAAAAGGATCATAGGGTGGGGGGCGATACTAGAGAAGAGTATACAAGGATATAAGTGATGTGAAGGAGAAATGGGAAAATTGAGGAGAAAGATTTTAACTGGGAAGTGAGATGAAGATCAGTACAAGAAGAGATGGAGAAAGAAAGAATACATAACACAAAGGATGTTTGAAAACACCATAAGGAAACATTGTTTTTAATCTATCTAAATTTACACATAACTAATATAAATATATGCAATGACTTAATATTTATGCCACTTAAAGTAATAATGCTCCCACCCCAGCAAAAGCTGAAGACCATTTAATAAGAACCGCAGGACCAGGCATTAGAAACTTCTTTTCCAGTTATTTATCAGGGAAATCCAAGAGGCTCCCAAAACAATAGAAATGCTATTGCTATTGACTCTGTTTGCCTCCCAGAGGTTGGATATAAATCTCTATTGCTAAAGACACTGTGTAATTTGGACACAAGATTCAGGGGATATGAGGTAGATCTGACCTGAGAGCATTGTCCCTGAGGACTAGTTTCATAGAACCAGAGGTGCTATGTAAGCTGCTAAAGAAGTGAAGTGATCTACAGTCTTATGACATCCTGTAAGATATACCTAAAGATGCAATGGTGGCACTCATATCTTGGTGGTAACCAACATCTGTCCAATGAACTTAAGGCCTGATCAACAAGAGGGAAATTATGCTTTTATTGGAAACCTAGCTAACCATCAGGGACTAGTGAGGTTATGAATCTTAGAGAAGAACCCTAATTACCACTTTACTATATCAGTATAGTTACTAACTGCATTCTATATACTTGTCTTTTTACCCACAGTTATGTGTAGCTTTCACCTCTATCAAAGAAGCTTCTCTTTGCAGAACGTGGAGACCATCATAGATAACTACACTAGTCAAAACACAAAGAACAATTTAATGTGGGTTACCCAGCCTCAGAGATAGATCCACAAAACACCTCCTGCACCTAAGGCTCGGGGGACATTGAAGAAGAGGAAGTGGAAAGATTTTAAAAGATGTTGAACCAAAAGTCGGATGTGAGTTTGTGTCTCCTAGAAATGACAGGGAAGTTACACTCAACTTGACAATACAGCTGGCTGTCTTAACAAGACTCAAGCAATGACAATACCAGTAGACATACTAGCATGGATGGGGTAAATCTTATGGTTAGCCACCATTAAAGAACTATATGCTAAGAAAAGAAATATTGGTCTTCCCCTGGGATGAGTAGCCTAATTAGCTATAAATACCAAGTGGTTAATCCGGAAAGCAGACCATAAAAGCAACACTAAGCAGACTAAAACAGCAGATTGTATTTAAATATTATGCATATATGTGTGTGTAGCGTGAAGAATTAAAGAAAAGGAAGCCATGAATTCAAGGAGGATAACATGGGAGGGTTGAGAAAAGAAAAGAAAGAGGGTAAATGATGTAATTATATTTTAATTGATTTTTGTTATTATCATTATTGTTTTACATATTCACTATACATCCCACTCACTGCACCATTCTTGATCACTCCATTCCAAAATCACATCCTCTTCCCCTTCCCTCTGAGCAGGTGGGAGCCCCCCTGAGTATCCCCTATCCTGGCACATCAAGTCTCTGAAGCTAAACACATCCTCCCCCACTGAGGCCAGAAAAGGCAGCCCAGGTAGAACATGTCCCATGTACAGGCAACAGCTTTTGGGATAGCCTCCGCTCCAATTCTTCAGGACCCACATGAAGACATATGAAGCTATACATCTGCTACATATGTTTTGAGGCCTAGGTCAGCCTGTGTATGCTTATTGGTTGATGGTTCAGTCTCTGAGAGCTCCAAGGGTCCAGGTTAGTTGACTCTGTTGGTCTTCCTGTGGAATTCCTATCCCTGTAGAGGCTATAATCCTTCCTTCTGTTCTTAGCTGTGGTATCTGCCTGTCTGGTGTGTTCCTTGATTCTTTGTATTGTTTTCTTTGTTTCTACCCAGTAGGTTTCAGCCCTGATTTTGATTATTTCCTGAATTCTATTCCTCTTTTGTGTGCTTGCTTCTTTTTTCTCTAGAGCTTTCAGGTGTACTTTTAAATTGCTGGTATTAGAAATTTCTAATTTCTTTATAGAGACACTTAATGATATGAATTTTCCTCTTATCACTGCTTTCATTGTGGCCCATAAATTTGCATTTGTTGTGCCTTCATTTTCATTAAGTTCTAGAAAATTTTTAATTTCTTTCTTTATTTCTTCCCTGGCCCAGAAATCTTTGAGTAGAGAGTTGTTTAATTTCCATGAGTGTGTAGGCTTTCTGTTGTTTCTGCTATTGTTTAATCCAGCATTAATTCATTGTGGTCTGATAAAATACAAGGTGTTATTTCATTTTCCTTGTATCTGTTGAGGCTTGTTTTATGACCAACTATATGGTCAATTTTGGAGGATCCATGAGGTGCTGGGAAGAAAATATATTCTTTTGTGTTTGGGTAGAATATTCTATACATGTCTGTTAGGTACATTTGATTCATAATGTCTATTAGTTTCATTGTTTCTCTGTTTAATTTTTGACTGGACTTCATGCCAATTGGTGAGAGTAGGGTGTTGAAGTCTCCCACTACTAATGTATGGAGCTCAGTGTGCAATATAAACTTTAGCAATGTTTCTTTTACAAATGTGGATGCCAATGTGTTTATGGCATAGATGTTCAGAATTGAGATATCATCTTGTGTGGGGAGCCGACAGAAGGCGGCTATCATCCTTGCAGCCATCTTGAGCCATATACCCTAACAAGAGACTTGTTTACAACAGCCTACAACAGCTGAGCACACTCTGATAATATCTTGCTTTAGATATCCAGGATCTTCCCTTGGGTGTGCGACTTAAGGGCATGACTTAAAGGTGTGACTTAGAAGTGAGACATATAAAAGGTGAGAGGCAGACAGAAGCTCTACTTGAGAACTAGAACTTGTGACTTGAGACTTGGAACTTGAATCTAGCAACTTGGAACTGGGAAAGAGACTAGCAACTTAGAACTAGGGATTAGGACCTGAGACTTGGTAGTAGGAACTAGGGACTTGGAACTAAGAACTTGGAGAGAAGAAGAGAGACTGAAGAATAAACAGGATTGAATCACACTCTGTCTGGTGTCCATTCTTCTAGTCCGTCCTCACTCTTTCTCTTGCTAAACCCCGATCCTCGGACTGGAGCAGCTGGGGCAGTTCGGGCTCTAACAATTTAGCCCCCAAGGCTTTTGGCAGTGTGGGTTCCAACATTGATAGCGCGGTCTCCCCCCGCCCCGACATTTTTGTCCCCCAACGTGGGGTAGATCGGTCCGCAACAATCTTGGTAGACTTTTTCCTCTGATAAATATAAAGTATTCTTCCGTTTTTTTATTAATCTCTTTTGATTAATTTTGATTTAAAGTCTATTTTATTAGATATTAGAATGGCTACTCCAACTTTCTTCTTGGGTCCATTTGCTTAGAAAACTTTGTTCTAGCCCTTTACTCTGAGGTAATGTCTATATTTAGTGCTGAGATGTATTTCTTATATGCTGCAGAATGACGGCTCCTGCTTTCACATCCAGTCTACTAGACTGTGTCTTTTTATTGGGGAATCGAATCTATTGATGTTGAGAAATAACAATCACTAGTTATTTCCTGTTACTTCAGTGTTGGTGGTGTGGTGTGTGGGTGTGTACACACGCACACTTCCCTTGGTTTTGCTGGTATGAAATTACTTATTTCTTGTGTTTTCTCAGATGTAGTTATCCTTCTTAGGTTAGAGTTTTCCTTCTAGTATTTTCTGTAGGAGTGGATTTGTGGATACATATTGTTTAGATTTGGATTTGTCTTGAAGTATCTTGTTTTTTCCAACTATGATTATTGAGAGTTTTGTTGAGTATAGTAGTCTAGGTTGGCACCTAGGGTTTTTCAGAGGTTGCAAGATATCTGTCCAGGCCCTTCTAGATTTTAAAGTCTCTGTTAAGAAATCTTGTCTGATAGGTCTGCCTTTGTATATTACCGTCCCTGTTCCCCCTTATTGCTGTAATATTCTTTCTTTGTTCTATAAATTTTGTGTTTTGATTGTTATGTAGTGGCCGGATTTTCTTTACTGGATTAGTCGAATTTGTGTTCTATAACTTCTTGTATGTTTAGAGGAATCTCTTTCTTTAGATTTGGAAATTTTTCTTCTATGATCTTGTTGAAAATATTTTCTGGGCGTTGGAGCTGGGGCTCTTCCCCTTCTTCTATTCCTATTACTCCTAGTTTTGGTCTTGACATGGTAGTCCAGATTTCCTATATGTTTGTGTCAGAAACTTTTTAGGTTTAACATTTTCTTTGACTAATGTATCCATTTCTTCTATTGTATCTTCTACCCCTGAGATTCTCCCTTTCATCTCATGTATTCTCTTGGTGCATATGTAGTTTCTGTTCTCTTCCCTGGGTTTTCCATCTCCAGGATTCCCCCACTTTGTGTTTTCTTTATTGCTTCTATTTCCACTTTCAGGTCTTGCACAGTTTATTAATTTCTTTCAACTGTCTGATTATATTTTCCTGTACATCTTTTTTAAATTAATTTCTTTCTTCTTTAAAAACCTCTACCTGTTTAGTTGTATTTTCCTGAGTTTCTTTATGAGATTCATTCATTCACCTCTTTAAAAGTCTCTATCATCTTTATAAGATTGGATTTAGGCCATTTCTTTGTGCTTTTGTTGTGTTAGGATATCCAGGGCTTGCTGTAGTAGGGCAGGATTTTAACTGCCCATTGTATTTGCAGTGGAGCTCAGTCATTGGATAGAGAAGAGGTGGGCAGAGCAAGGTGTTGGGAGGAGAAAGGAGCAAAAGAGGAGAAGAAGAAGAGAGGAGAGAAGATGTTTGTCTGCATATCTCTAGCAGTCAGAGGTAGTTATAAATATCAAGGTTAGGTAATTGGGTTTACAATTCTAATTGTGTGGGCATCTTGTGTATTGAGTATTCACTGATATATAAATAATCTTTAAGCATTAAGAATCTTCATTCTACTGAGTACTGCGAGGATGGTAGATATTGTCTGTGCTTGAGCCGAGCACTATGAGAGTGGTGGAGTTGGCCCACCACATGCTTAGAGCCATGGAGTCCATGGAGCTAACGGGTGGAGGTAATAGTCATGCCAATGTTTTGTGGATCCTGGGCCAGTGCCCTTGGCCAGCCAGTGCTGCATTTAGAGCAGGAACATAGAACAGGAACAAGGCAGCAACCTGAAGACAGCAGAGCCATGCTGTTGCCTTTTCTAACACCTACTCCTACAGGGTAGCTGTGCTCTAAAGGTATCATAGTGCCCTGGCTTTTGTTGATTCTATTCTTTTGAGGCCTTTAGTCATCTGGATGGCTTTGGTCCCTAGATATTCCTGTTGTTGCAGCTATTGGGAGAAGAGTTGACCTTGATGGTCCTGATGTGGCAGGCCTCTGATGGGTACCCTTAGGCTGTATGGTTCCTGATCTTCAGGTCTGTTTGGTGTAGGATCCATGTATGGTTTGTATGGTTTGTATGGTTCAGAAGCCACAGACAAATGAAGATGTCCAGAGAAGTGGTGGGAGAATGGAAATCCATCTAGCAGGCTGCTCAGGGTAGCTTGGCTTGCCCAGAGGATTCAGCCAACAGGGAAGATAGGTGGGAGAAGGGAAGCTTACCTGTATGATCCAAGATCCACAGGTCTGATGAATGGGGGCAGAACAGTGGGAGAATTGGACTATTTTAATTATTTTTTTTAATATTAGGAACTGTGAAGGGGGATAGTGATCAGGTGTCAGGAGGGGGCGAGCCAGAACAGTGCTGGAAGTGAGAGTGGAAATCAGTAGGGGACATCTCTTGTGACTAGTTGGAGGCATGTAAGGGGGGGAGAGACACAGGGTGTTTATGGGGTGACCCTAGGTGAGATTTCTTCAAGCAGGGCATATAGAGACCGAAGTGGCCACCTCCTATAGCCAGGCAGGACTTCCAGAGGCAGGATGGGGACACCAACCTGTGGGGAGTGACCTTGCTTAAACATTAACTGCCTTGTCAGCCATATGTGCTTACTGGCACAAAGTCTTGGCCTCTGTGGGAAAGTACTAACCCAGTTGAGAAAAAATAGCTATAGATCTTGTGGACAGGTAGCCTCTGTGGAAAAGTGCTAGCTTAGTTAAGAACAAATAACTATAGATCTTATGGACAGGTACCTACCAACCTGTTCTGCTCTGTTCCTTCTACTGAACTTTTTACCCAGTCAACATCCTGTTCTTGAGAACACCTGCCCCCCCCCACCAGAACACTTGTGCTCCTCAGAAACAAAGCGATCCTACATCACCCCCTACCCCATATCCTGCCTCAATGTGTATATAACCTATGTGGGAACAATTAAAATTGGACAGCTTGATCAGACCTCTTTACTTGCTGTCCGTTCTTCGCTTCCCTTGTCTCCCCCCTACCCCCTTTCTCTCTTTTAGGTGGTCTCCCAGTCCCAGTTCACCGCCCCACGGGCCAGGGCATCAACCCATCCACAAAACCTTCAAATCAAAATTGTTCCTGCCTACAAGATGTGTGGGGATAAAGATGGAGCAGAGACTGAGGGAACAGCCAACCATCAACTACCCCAACTTGAGACCTATCCCCTGTGAGATAGCCAATCTCTGACATTATTAATAATACTCTTGAGTGCTTGCAGACAGGAATCTAGTATAACTATATCCTGAGAAGTTTCATCCAGCAGTGGTTTGAGGCTGACACAGGGACCTACAACCAAACATCAGGCAGAGCTCGGGGAATAGTGTGGAGGAGTGGAGAATAAAATTGGGCGAGCAGGAGAGATCAAGGATACCACAAGAAGACCTACAAAGTCAATTATCCTGGGCTCATGGGCATCATATGCATGGAGCCACCAACCAGGGAGCATGCAGGTGCTAGACCTAGGCCCCTACACATTTATAGCAATGCCCCGGCTTGGTCTTCATGTGAGCCCCCTAACAAGTAAAGTCTATCTTGTCTTTGTTCCCTGCCATTGGATTCCCTTCCCCCTACTTGGACTACCTGGTTGGGCCTCAGTGGGAGAGGATATGCCTATTTCTGCTGGGACTAGATGACTCAGGGTGGGTGATACTCTCCTTTTCTGAGAAGAAAGGAAAGGGAAATGTGAGGGTTTGTAAGGGTGGGACTAGGAAGAAAGTAGGGAATGGGAGCACTTTACATCAGGATGTGAAGTGAGTAAAAATAAATAAATTATGGGAAAAAATTGGGAAGTGGGGCTGTGAAGATAACTCATTTTGTAAGGGGTTTACAAGTCTGAGAACACACATTTAAAACTACCAGGCATAGAGTTGGAACCTCAGTGGTGGCCAGACAGAAATAAGCAGATCACTGTGGCTTGTGGGCCAGTCAGCCTGGCCTACTCCGTGAGTTTTGGGTCTGTGAGAGACCTCTCATCTTTCAAGCCTCACCATCCTCTCTGGGAAGCCTTTGCACCATCTTCAGGTTCTGTTAATGGTATCTTTTTGTATTTATTCATTCATTCATTCATTCATTCATTTACATCCCCAATGCTTCTCCTCCACGTCCCCCTTCCAGAAATCCTCCACCTAACCCCTTCTTCTTCACCTCAGAGAAGGCAGTGACCCCCATCCCAGGTATCTGCCCACCCTGGTATATCAAGTCTCTGCAGGATTAAGCACATCCTCTTCCACTGAGGCCATACAAGGCAGCCCTCTGTTACATATGCACCTGGCATCTTGGTCCAGCCTTGTTGTTCTTTGGTCGATGGCTCAGTCTCTGGGAGCTCCCAGGGGTCCAGGTTAGTTGACACTGTTAGTCTTTCTCTGGGGTTGCCATCTCCTTGAGGGCCTTCAATCCTTCCCCTAACTCTTCAGTATGGATCCCCAACCTCTGTCCAATGTTTGTCTGTGGATATCTGCATCTGTCTCAGCCAGCTGCTAGGTAGAGCCTCTCAGAGAGGGCTGCTATGCTAGGCTCCTGTCTGCAAGCACAACATAGCATAATTAATAGTGTGAGGGATTGGTGCCTGCACATGGGATGAGTCTCAAAACTGGCCAGTCACTGGTTGGTCTTTCTTTCAGTGTCTGCTCCATCTGTGTCCCTGCATTTCTTTTAGTCAGAACAAATTTGCGGTCAAAAGTTTTGTAAGTGGGTTGGTGCCCCCATCCTTCCACTGGGGGTCGTATCTGACTATTGGGGATGGTCTCTTCAGGTTCTGCATATCCCTATTGTTGGGCATAGAGCAGAATGATAGATTCTGTTTATGTGTCTATTTTGTTAGACTGTCTTTTTACTGAGAAATTGAGTCCATTGATGTTGAGAGATATTAATGACCAATGATTGTTACTTCTTGTTATTTTGATGTTAGTGATAGATGTGTATGTGTGTTTCTTCTATATTGGTTTTAATGGCATGAAAATATTTATTTATTGTGTTTTCTTGAATATAGAAAACCTCATTGGGTTGGAGTTTTCTTTCTACTATTCTCTGTAGGGCTGGGTTAGTGGGAAGGTATTGTTTGAATTTGGCTTTGTCATGGAATATCTTGGTTTCTCCATCTATGGTGATTAAAAACTTTGCTAGGTATAATAGTCTGGGCTGACATCTGTGTCTCTTGCAATCTGCAAAACCTCTACCCAGGCCCTTCTAGCTTTTTGAGTCTCAGATGAGAAATTGGGTGTAATTTGAACAGATCTGCCTTTATGTTACTTGGTCTTTTTCCCTTGCTACTTTTAAAATTCTTTCTTTGCTGTGTATATTTAGTGTTTTGATTACTATGTGATGGGTAGATTTTCTTTTCTGGTCCA
The DNA here is from genome assembly GCF_011762505.2 of Arvicanthis niloticus. Lineage (NCBI taxonomy): Eukaryota > Metazoa > Chordata > Mammalia > Rodentia > Muridae > Arvicanthis > Arvicanthis niloticus. The sequence continues at coordinate 68,164,479 of NC_047659.1, read as the reverse complement.
TTCTGTTTGGTATTCAGAAAGCTTTTTGTACCTTTATAGGCATCTGTGTTTAGGTTAGGAGAATTTTCTTCTATGATTTCATTGAAGATGACTTTTGGGCCTTTGAACTGGGAATCTTCACTCTCTTCTCTTCCTGTTGTTCTTAGGTTTGGTCTTTTCAGTGTCCTAGATGTCCTAGAAGTTTGTATCATAGATTTTTTAGATTTTGCATTTTCTTTGGTATATATTGATTTCTTCTATCATATTTTCTATACCTGAGATTCTCTCTTTTTTCTCCTTTATTCTGTTGGTGGTGTCTATATCTGTAGTTCTTGTTCTCTTTCCTAGGTTTTCCATCTCTAAGATTGCCTCAGTTTTGTGTTTCCTTTATTGCTTCCATTTTCCTTTTCAAGTCTCAGACAGTTTTATTCATATCCTTCACCTGTTTGATTGTATTTTCATATAATCCTTTATATGTATTTGCTTCTTATTTTAATGTTCTACCTATTTGAAGGTATTTTCCTGTATTTCCTTAAAAGATTTATTTGTGTCCTATTTAAAGGCCTCTATCATCTTTTTAAGATTAGATTTAAGATCCTATTCTTGTGTTTCAGTTTCATTAGAATATCTAGGATTACTTGTAGCAGGATAGGTGGGCTCTGGTGGTACCATATTGCCCTGGGTCTTGTTGATTGTATCCTCATTCTGTCATTTAGGCATGTGGTTTTTCCTAGTGTTGGCTGGATACTCCTGATGGCAGCAAGACTTCTCAGGAAGTTGAGTTGAGCCATGTGCCAGAGTCTACCTTCTGTCCTGGGCCTACCAGCTGGGGTGCCAGGTGGATTCAACTAGGATGGATGGTAAGGCAGGGTTCCAAGCTGATTAGTTTTAGGGTCTGCAAAGGTTTCCATGGGTTGGGGGACAGGACACTTTTGGGGTTCTACAGTTTTCTCCAGGCCAGGGAGAAAAGCCAGAGCTAGAAAATGGGGCTCCAGAGATCCCATGTGCCACTTCCTCCCTTTAATGGGGTCTTGCTAGCCAGCCAGCATGAGGCTTTTTCTATTATTAGGTTGAACAAGGCAAGGAAAGCCATGATTTTTGATGTTAACAAAAACTAGTACAAGTTCTAGTTTTGTCTGTTCTTACATGTATAAACTAGATTAAAGTACTTAACCTCTAGGAGTTTGATTTGTCTCATTGAAAACTCAAGATAATAAAGATGATGGTAAAAATTTGAATGAGATAGTGTTGAGTACTAACACATGCAGATGTTATATAGTTGGTAAAACTTTATACATTTACATAGATGTTGAGTAAATGAAAGGCAGCTTTCTCTCAAACCATCCTCACCTGGTTCTTCTGTCAACCTGAAGTGACTTAAAATTTAGTCACAATGTAAATTGTAAAGCAAAATAACACCCAGTCAAGAACAGCATGCTTTTTGCAACCAGATACTTATAGGTGGTTAAGACAGCCTCCTAAATAGCATCATAGTTATAAAAAAATGGATTCCCAAAATGTTGGCTTTCCAATAGCTAGTTTAATTTAAGTTATTATACATCTTTAAAAACAACAAAACTAAATTGTCTTTAAATGGCTGATGAATGTCTATTAAATTAAATTTTAACCTCTTCCAATTAAGCTCAGTGAGTAAATTTTTATTTCATGTATGTTTCAAGGGCAGAAGTAAAATGAACCAGACATACGAAACTAGATGTCACTACAGAACAACAAAAAATACTTTTATCCAGATCACTAGGAGGATAATAAGGCTTCAAAAATACACTGATTAGTCATCAGGGAAACACAAATCAAAACAACCCTGAGATTCCACCTCACACCAGTCAGAATGGCTAAGATCAAAAATTCAGGTGATAGTAGATGCTGGCTAGGATGTAGAGAAAGAGGAACACTCCTCCATTGTTGGTGGGAATGCAAGCTGGTACAACCACTCTGGAAATCAGTCTGGCAGTTCCTCAGAAAATTGGACATAGCATTACATGAGGATCCAGCTATTCCACTTTTGGGCATATACCCAGAAGATGATCCAACATATAACAAGGACATATGCTCCACTATGTTCATAGTAGCCTTATTTATAATAGCCAGGAGCTGGATAGAACCCAGATGTCCTTCAACAGAGGAATGGATACAAAAAAAATATGGCACATTTACACAATGGAGTATTACTCAGCTATTAAAAACAATGAATTTGAGAAATTCATAGGCAAATGGGTGGAACAAGAAACTATCATCCTAGGTGAGGCAACCCAATCACAAAAGAATACACATGGTATTCACTCACTGATAATTGGATATTAGCCCAGAAGCTTGAACTATCCAAGATTCAGCTCACAGACCACATGAAGCTCATGAAGAAGGAAGACCAAGTGTGGGTGCTTCAGTCCTTAGAAGGAATAACAGAATACTCATGGGAGCAAATATGGGGAAACAGTGGGGGACAGAAACTGAAGGAGGGGCTGTCTGGAGACCATTCCACCTGGTTATCCATCCCATGTGCAGTCACAAAAGGTAGACACTGATGTGGATGTCAGGAAGTACATGCTGACAGGAGCCTGATACAGCTGCCTCCTTAGAGGTCTACAAGAGTCTGACATATTCAGAGGCAGATGCTCACAGCTAACCATTGAACTGATCAAGGCGTTCCCAATAGAGAAGTTAGAGAGAAGACTGAAGGAGCTGAAAGGGTTTGTGGCCCCATGAGGAAAGCAACAATACCAACCAATCAGAGCTCCCAGAGTCTAAACCACCAGCCTGGGAGCACACAGGGAGGGCTCCCTGGCACCAGCTGTATATATAGGAGAGGATGGCCTTGTCCAGCATAGGTAGGAGAGGAAATCCTTGGTCCTATGAAGGCTGGACACCAAGTGTGGGGGAATTCGAGCATGGGGAGGTGGGAGTGTGGGGGTAGGTGGGAACACATCCTCATAGAAGCAGGAGGAGGGGGGATGATCCATAGGGGGCTCCTAGGTGGGGGTGGAGAAATGAGGTAAGGTGATAACATCTGAAATGTAAATGTAAATAAAATATCCAATTTTTAAAAAGAAAAGAAAAGATTCAGTCTCTCCCCCCCCACCCAAAAAAATACACTTAGATGACCTCTGTCAACAGAATGCACCTCTTCACCTAAGAACACAGATAACGTAAGAATAGTCACATGAATAAAAGTAGTATACAGGAGTTGATTGTAATACTTCTCTATGGGAAATAGAGACATTTGAAATTTTTCATAATGAAATCTACTCAGTAGAGAAGGTAAGACAGTGCCTAGGCAGCTGACACAGGAGGATTGTTTGAAGGCTCAGCTCCTGCCTAAGTTGTTAACAGGCCTTGCCATTGTTCATGTAATGAGGGTCTACCAGCTATGTAGAATGTAAGAGTTGAGAGATCATGAAAGCTTCTATGCTAATTTCGAAAGACTAGGGAGGTCAGGCAATGAGTGACAGGCTCAGAGCCTCTTTAGGCAGCCTCTGAGAGGGAATGTGTGAAAGTGAAGTCTAAGCTAGAGTAGAAACCCTAGAATGCTGGAGATACCAGGGGCATGAAACATCTGCCAGGGAGAGCCAAAGGCCATGAGAAGATCCAGCCCCAGAGAGAAGTCATGGGACCATGTGAAGTACACCAGGATTCAGTACATAGCATGACTAAGGCTTATTACAGAGGTTGGAACATTACAGATCCAGAGACAAATTTTAAATTCTCTTGGGATATTTTGCCCCATGAATGTCCTTCCAAGTTCATTTTTACTCCTGTAAGTACTGAACACCTGTAACTGACCAATAGTTAAATCATTTAGAGTATATGAGCAGACCTTTGGTTTCCACAAGCCCCAAAACTAAAGATAACACCAGATAGCATCTGAAGCCTATAGCAGAGTTGCTTTCACTTTACTCTAACCATCTGTCTAATGTACTCACCAATGTATTTGAAAATATTTCACTTTTATGTTTTTCTCTATTCTCTTACTATACAAAACATTATAAAAGTATACTACCATGGGATTTGAGGTAACTGAAATCTGTGTCTTCCAGCCCATGGTTACTCACACTTGGCCCCAGAATAAACTGTCTTTAAGGTAAGAGCTATTTTTTTTTTACATTGACTGCTGCAAATGGCATGGATGAAGGGTTAAGCAGCCAGCCCTACTGGAGATCACATCATGCCATAATACGTCCCAGAGGCTAAACATGGAGTTATTTGCCTTACTAAAATTCAATCTTGCCTTGATCCTACCCTTCTTGTTCTCCCATTTCTCCACCTTTGGAATATTGATACTTACTCTGCGCCATTATGTCTTAGAAGGGTATAACTATTTTAGCAATGCCCATAATGAAGTTTGCTTTGAGTCTCAAAAGTGACTTTGGGCTTAGAATGAAGCACTCTTAGAAAAAAATATTGAATGTTAACAGCTTGAGAACTCTTGGGGATAGACTAAATGCATTTCACAATATGAGATATCTGCAAGCTTTTGTGTTCCTATGGTGTCATGTGTTATAGGTTATATGTTATATAAAATGTCACCCACAGCCTCACATGGTGAATACTCAGAACCTAGCTAATGGCACTATTCTGCTTCTCTCTAGAATTGCCCCCTTTAAAAGCAGTGAACAGCACCTGGAATAGAGCTGGAATTTCCATAAGTGGGTTACGTGCAAAGACCACAAGGTGAGTGAAGGAGCGCTAAGTCTCAGAACAGTGTTGGGGGTGGCATCTGAACAGATACCTGAAAGACAGAGAGAGAAGATAATCACAGAGGAAGTAAATGGGAAAAGACAACTCCAACCAACGTATGCATAGATGGCTCGGACTTATAAAAGTATGTTATAAGATATGTGTCTTTCAACAAAATGATGGACTGGGTATTAGGACTATCTTGTACCTCACTGGTACAATTAGGAATAAGTATGCTCTAACTGTATTTTGAGAGAAAAGTTTTACTTTAACAGGAAGAGTGATATGTAGGAGGAGCTAAGTGGGAAGGAGAACTGAGAGGAAGAGATGGAGTAAGGAGAGAAGATGAAGGAGAGGAGAAGCTAGGTGGTGAGAGAGAGAAAGAGAGAGGGGGCATGGAGGCACATGTTCACAGGTCTCTACCAGTCAAAGATAGTTTTTATATCTAGGTTGGGTATTGGGTTACGCTTCTGATTGAGCATTACCAAACTTATAAATCCTTTGATTAACATTAAATATATATATATATATATATATATATATATATATATATATATATATATATACAAAAGCAAAAAAGAAAGGGGGGCATGGGACAGGGGTTTTCTAGGGAGAGGAAATGGGGAAAGGGGAAGGCATCTTAAATGTAAATAAAATATTAAATAAAAAAAGATATGTGTCTTATACGACACTACATGTTAAGTAAACTTAATTTGTCATTGTTAAAAAAATTGTGTGTCAGATATTCTTGGATATCTAGGAGAGTTTGAAGAACAGGTCCAGCAATACTATGAAAGGAAGAAAATGTAAATATAAATGTACTGAAAAGAAAGCAGAAGGGACCAGTAACTCCCAGCTTTCCCTAATCTCAAGCTAAAAAGCCATCATCTTCTAATAGAAGTGAATTATCAAGAAGAAAAAGACCAGCCATCATTAGTCTATAAAAATTGTTGTGAAGACTCTGTCTTTACTATGATTTTGAAGCTAAGTTGTGTATGACTTTGGATTCAAATTACTTTTACTGTATATTGGCACTTAGAGTATTGACTGTGCCAGGAATTAAAATCCCTGCAATGGAGCAGCTTTGTTGTGGGTGCCCATAACTTTGGGAGACCTAATGAGTCTTCATGTGGAGACTATCCTTATCTTACTAAAGGAGTTGCCCTTTAGTAAGATAAGCAATAAACATGCTTCAGCTTTTCCTTCTGGGTTACATAATCCTGGAAATGCACAAATGTGTGCATCTTTCCTGAAGCACATGCGCACATGGTGGCGCTGACACACGAGCGCGCGCGCGCGCACACACACACACACACACACACACACACACAAAGTATGTATTCTCACCTGAGAATGAACAATGTGTAATGATTAAAATAAATAGAGCTTGAGTTCTAACCTTGCCAGTAGCCACCTGTATGACCTTGACTATAACATTGCCATGGCACATTTGTGTGTGTACCATACTCTATCACTCAGTTATATCCCTTGATGGCAAAAGCAATGGTTTCTTTTCTTTACATTTTTAACCAGCTCTTGCTGTGACTGTCACTCATCAAATCAATGTTGACTGTCTAGATGAAATAAGCCAATAACATTCATGATATATATTTCCTGTTCACTGATAAGTTAACCAAAGGAAAATATAAACAGTAATTATAAGGGGAAAAGTTTTTATAACCAAAAATATAATATACAAAAAATATAAAGTAAAAACATTACTCAATTTCCCCTTCAATTCTTGCCTGCCTGTTCCTTAATCTTTTTGGTTTATAGGCATATACAATCTTTTTCTGGGGTTTGGTTGGGTTGGGTTGGGTTGGGTTGGGTTGGGTTGGGTTGGGTTGGGTTTGGTTTGGTTTGGTTTGGTTTGGTTTTAAAGGCAGTTGTAGCTTCCCCTTTTCAGTCATACCATTTTTCCAGTTTGATGCTTTCATTTTATTCGATGTGCTAAGATCCTACTTCATTTCCTTAAGTATGTTCTTTCACCCCCTCTTCGGATGAGGAACATGAAGCATCTTTGTAACAAGTCCCTTTTGAGGACATTGCATTCTCTGGTGTATGCTTATCTTGGCCTTGAGCTTGTGCTTCCCTAGAGATCCAGCCAGTTATTCTGATCCTGTGAACTAAGTATCAACAAGCAAGTTATTCATTGTCACAGCATGCAGGAATTAAGGAAAAGGCAAAGGAAGAGTCACAGCAGAAAACACCACAAAGCCAGTCTGTGTTTGCAATCATTTCTCCAGACTACTGGTTTCCAAGGTTCTGCAGAAGTGCTGAGAAGAACAAATGACCAAACACCAAGCATATATTATCCGATGCCTATTTTCATGGCGTCAACCCGGCACCTTCGCTTACAGAGCACCCAGCACTAGCAGAACTGGGCCTGGAGAACACTGGGTAAGTAAGGTAAGAGCTGAGTCATAAGGATTTCCTCTAGCTCCAGCCTTCCCTGCACCCATAGCCACAGACAGCTACCTCCTACACTAACCCATGGAATGGCCTTCTGTCCCCCAGAGCTCTGTTGTTTCCTGGAGTTTACCATGCTCTATTCCTTACTTCTGTAGATTCTGTAATTTGATCTTGAAGTTAGTTTCTAATTCACTGATGATAAAATCCATACTTACGGTAATAAATTGTATACTCTGTAATTATCGAATAATATTATAAAATAGTTCTATTTATACAAATGAGCGGAAGGGGAAGTCTGGCTCACACACAGCAAAACATTACCGGTGATTGTCTCTGGGTATTGGGATTTAATTACTGCTGCCTTTCTCTTTTATGATTTTCTGTCTTCTTTGACATTTAAACATGCACTTTTATTAGCTTTGTGATCAGAAGGAAACATAAGGCTATTTTCATTTTTGAAAATTAAAAAATAATAACTATTCCTCCAATTGAAACTGAAGGTCAAACTTCCCTAATGACTTAAGTCCCCTTCTTACAAACAGCAGGGGCTTCAGAATGATCTGCTGCAGACCTGCAATAATAATTTACTTATTTTATAACTTAATAGCCATTACAACCCAATGGCCCAATAAGATACATATGCTAATTTGCTGGAGCTGAAAGAAGACTAATTATCCTGGGGAGAGGGCATCCCCTGAGCTTAGTCACTTGTAACCCATGGTAAGACCACCAGGGCAGAGAAATAGTACATGCTGATGAATGATCCATCTTAAAGGCTTAGGGAGGTTCACTGAAACATTGTTTATGCTACCATTTTCAATATGGATAACCACTGAGCTGACGATTGGTAGGTGAGGAGCAATGAATGTAAAATTCAAGGTTGGGCACTGAAAGCAACAACTGAAAGTCAAGGATCCTGGCACCCCATGGCCTTGTGATCTCGGGATTCCTAAAGTCTGAAATTTTAATCTAATGGATCTATAGTCATCCCCGAAGCAAAAAGAGCTTTCAGTCTCAGTGAAAAATAGATGAACAGCCATCGCTTCCAGAGCCATTAGGAAAGAATCAATACTTGGGCCAAACATAATCTGGGAGCGCCTGAGTCTTCCACTGTTACCAGTGGAAAACTACATTTCTGTTTATTGAAGATTTTCAACAAAAACATACAGCATTTTCCTCAACTTTCCAAAGATGAGTAGCTGAGAATAACGAATAAAATTATATCACAGGGTGCTTTTCCCACTGTGTAAGGAGGCTTGGAGGAACTGCCACAGCTTCTGCAAGTGGACTAAATGACCCAAGAAAAATCATTATGCTGATGATTTCAGAGTCAATTTAGCGACTAGAAACTGAGAGAGAACTTACATTTATTCTGTAGTCTTTGCCAGGCACTATGCTGGGCATTTTATGTGCATAGTCTCACTTATTGCTCATGAAATAAAAAATAAGATAGAGAAATAACCATACAATGGAAAAATGAGGGTCAAAGAGTACAAGGTGGTCCCTAACTTTCCATCTTTTGCCTTATAAATTGTTGTTGTCCTTTGTTTAGGTTTTGTGAGGGTTTTTAAAACATTATAATGATGAACAAAATGTCAACCTGGATGAGAGAAATGTGAGTATAGATTTGAGAAATAAAGAAACAAGAGGAACCAACCGCTGACTTAACTCAATTCTAATGAGACATTGGCCTAAATTTCCTGATGTCAGCATTTCAAAACCAATGTGCCAGTCTCAGCCCACACAGACAAAGTTCCTCTAGGCTTCACTTCCTTATTCTATACTGTCCAAGGGTTTATCAGAGGTCATTCATGTATTGACAACATATGGCCCCTAAGTGTTTTAAGAATGCAGTTCATTTATATATGAGTCATTAGTAACAGTCTCTTTTGTGTTTTTTTTTTTTTTTTATTCTTTCAGCTGTCTTTTTCGACCACTTTTGGTGTCTAGGACTACCACTGAATTTTTCAAGAATTTTGGTTCAATTACTATAAGTGTACATGTTCCGAAGATATATTTTTCTAATAAGTGTTTATCAACTTGTGAATTCTACATAAGACTTTACTAACATATTCCTTTTGTAGAAAGTTCCTTTTTTCTTGCTAGACTTTTTATGTGTGTGTCTTGAATCCTCTGAGTGCTGTATAGATTTATTAAGTAAATTAAACCATATTTAATATTTTTCCAGATTTAGTTAAATATGACTTTCTAACTAGTAATCTCTGTCTTGGCTTCCTTTGTTGATGCTATGGTAAAATCCCTTGACAGAGGCGACTTAACAGAGAAAGGGCTTGTTTTAGCTCAAGGTTCAAGGGTATACAGTCTACCATGATGGAGAAGTCAAGGTGTCAGGGTCAGAAAGCAACTGGTCACATCACATACACAGAGACCAATGGATGTGTGCCACTGTTGAGTTCTCTTCCTCTCTACAATCCTGGATCCAAGTCAAGGAACAGTGTGACTGATCTTCCCAGCTTAATATTGGTCAGATTGTTGTTGAGTTCCAAAATTTGGTCTTTCTTAATAATCTACATGTGCACACACAGTCCACAGCATCTGTCATTACAGACTTCTGTGTTTTTCCTTGACATTTCCTAAGTTACCATGGTTGTGTCTAAGTTTCATGATAGCACACCATGATGACTTCCTTCCTGCAAAAAGTTAAGAGGGAGGACAATCATACTCTTTCCCTTTAAGGATATAATTGAGAATTTCTATATGTCACATCTACACCATCTCACTAACCAGTACTTAGCCATATGGACACTAGGAAATGCCTTTACTTGAGGGGAAATGACACCAAGCTGAACTCCAGAGTTCTTTCAATAGAGAAATTAACTAAGGACAGAGAAGAAATGGGCTTGTCTGCCAAGAAAGCAGTTTAGTTGAGAACAAGGGCCTGGAGGCTGAGAATCTGGCTTAGTATCTGGATGAACCATCAATCATTGGATGACCTTGGCAAAGATATTTGCCTCACACATTGCTGCTCACAACACTACTAATTTCATTAGACTATTGGCAGGGTTAAAAATGCTAACACTGTTTATTATGAGAGTTTTGGGCCCCCAGTAATAGTGACTTCAAAACTTTGACTAACAGGAATATGGAGTTCAGTTCCTCATTAGATTCCCCTTCTGGGAAACAGTTCCATGGCTTGGGTGTGACTTTAGTGTCCCTCGAGCACCACTATTATTGGAGACTTGATCTTCAGAGTAGCAATGCTGGAAGATAATATGGACTTTTAAAAGGAGGTACTAATGGAAGGTCCTTTGATTATTGTGCATATGTCCTTACACTGCTGTAGGTAAATTATCCTTGTGCCTCCCTTACTTTGAGCTGAATAGATTTCTCTTTATAAAGATGGCTGCTTTCAGTACTCCATTGCTATCATGTACAGTGAACAAATGCATACTCTAGACATCTTGAAGGCAGTGGTGGCTCCTGTAAATCCTCTTGGAGAAAAAGTGAGTATATTCCACATTTGGAGTCGGTGGGAACATGAAAAGAGGCTGTTTCATATATTTCTCTCTAGGTAACTCATGTTGTGATTATAGAGTATTACAAGGTAAACAGTGATTGTCATATGCTCTTCTGAACATTAGCTGCCTTCAAATGAACCTTGATAAAAAAAAAAATGTATGCCTGTCTGAGCATGCTATAATCAAAGTCTTGAAAGGAGATGGCAGCAATACCTCAACAAATGGTATGCTACCAGGTGCTGGAGCCACTGCTGAATAACAACACTAATGTGAATACTAATAAGAAATTGCTATTTATAATACCACTATGTCTGTCCTTACTGTGTAGCCCTGTTGTAAGTTGATAATGCTTTCAGTCATCTAATCCTCATAATAACCTTGTGATTGTTTTCATTTTACTGATTATGAAACTGAGAGGGGAGGAGAGAGCAGCCACACTAGACCAAGAATTTCAACCCAGTTTTTCTCAGAGCACACACATTAAACTTGTAAACACATTAAAGTACTGTGTCTCCTTTCATTTTCAGTGCCAGGAATGTGATGAGTGAACTGGAGCCCCCTGGACAGCATCCAGGACTGCATCATTACTATCTGAATCACTAACCAACTTCCCACAGTGTGTCATACTAGACCCTTGCTCACTTAACAGAAGGATGTAAGACACACCATTAAAAGCTTGGGTAAATGGGCTCATTAAGACCATAGCAATGTATGACACAGCTTCCCCAATGGAACAAAATTAGTGGTTCTGGTTCTAAGGATGTTAAACACCCAAAGTAGAGAGAAGCTGCACTGCACCACAGGCCTGGTACTTTCTGGTTGTAAAGTTAATTTTGTGTTTCCTGGAACAGATTCACAGCTGGGCTTCCAGCTGTGCCAGAATCCCTAGGGCAGGGTGTGGGGCAGTGATGCAGAGGTGATGTGAAGTCTTACTCAGAAAACTGAAAAAGTCACTACCTCCATGAAAGCACCTGTCCTCTGGACCTGCCTTGCTCCTTCCTAACAAAACCTCATGCACTGGAGGTCAATCTTGATCTCCAATCAATCCAGTGCTGCCTGATCATCTTAGATTACAGTGAAAGGTAAGACCACTTTATCTGCAAGCAGATTGCAAAGTATCCTTCTTCCCCAGGTAGGAAGAACTAATAAATCATAAGTATGGTGAACTGAAAATGAGCTGCAACAATACCTTGTCTACCAGTGGGCAAAATAGAATTCTCTACTCTTGAATCTGGCTAGACCAGGAGACTTGCCCTTGCTAGGAGGCATGGTATGGAGGATAGATACCTAAGGAGTAATACTGGACTCTCAGCTACTTTCTTGGTATGTATCAATCCTGACATCACCTGCTGACTAAGCCTGGAGTACTTTCCAGGGAGTCAGGGGGCCCCATCAAATAGCCAATCAAGCTTCACGTTAAGTGAGCCATCTTAGTTCAAATTTAATGGTAGAGACAAACAAGATGCTATGTGGAGATCAGAAAATAAGAGCAGACCAGAAAAATCTCTCAGTTCACACATGAGGTTGTAGCTGGGTTACATATAGCAAGTAATTACTGTTTTAAGTCACTCTACTTTGAAATGATTTATTATATAACAAATGATAAGCAGTACAAGAAGGAAACATGTTCAAAGAAAATCTTTAGATGCAAACATGGCTGGGTTCAAATCCTCTCTGTCTGCCTCTGTGTGTGTGTGTGTGTGTGTGTGTGTGTGTGTGTGTGTGTGTGTGTGTGTGTGTGTGTATGTGTGTGTGTGTGTGGCTGTGGCTGTGGCTGTGGCTGTGTCTATGTTTCTGTCTATGTGTCTGTGTTGTCTGATATGTATTTGTGAGTGTGTGGGAATATATGCCTATGTGTGCCAATCTATGAGGATGCCAGAGAAGAACACTAGGTGCCCTTCCCCATCATTCTTCACCTAACTTTTTGAGATAGGGTTTCTCACTAAACTGAAAGTTCACAATTTGGACAAGGCTGGCTGACCAGCAAGCTTTTGTGTTCAACCAATTTCCATCCCCAAATGCTAGGGTTATAAGACACACAGCCATACCCAGGTTTTCACTTGGGTCCTGGAGATTTAAACTGAGGTCCTCATGCTTGCAGAGCAAGAGCTCAGGTTCACTGATTCATACCCTTATCTCTTACCAGCTGTGTAGCTCTATAGAATAGACTTAGTTTCTCCATCAACACAATTACAAAAATGACCATAGTTGTTGCTTGGCAGTTTGTGAAGAGCCAGTAAGATTCATATGAACTATGCTTGCTATAGAGTAGCTGTTAACATTATTGTTTGCTAGAATGTTTATGACTAGGAACTGTACTGTGTACTAGAGAAGGCTAGTTCATTTTCTGGGTTCCAGAGACAAAGAAATAAATCTTGTAAGGTATTGGCTTGAAAAAAGAAATCAATAAATATCTACAGGCATAAATTTCATTTTGTAGCAAATAACCAATATCTAAAGGCTTCCATGATTGCAAATAATTTTTCATGCCTGGAAAACATCTCTAGAGTTCCTCTAATTCTCAGGGTAGGAGGAGGCAAGGGAGAAGGATGGCAGGAAGCAGCAAGAAGCCAAAACATGGAACATCCAGTGGCCACAGAACAAGCTGAAGGATTCCTACAGCTGGCTGTGGGGTAAAGGCTGAACAGTCACACCAGGGTGAAAGCAACCTTGTCATTGGGATTTTTAAGAAATAGAAATAAGAACAAAATATCCCAGAGCTGCCTGACTTCATAGAAATGATACAAATCCTTAAATGAGTAACAACAGTTCAAACTGTTATGACTGTTGGTTGGTTCATCAACAAATTAAGAAATAATGCCAATCAATTTAAATACTGATGATGGTAACCAACTACTTTCTGATTGTATATGCAGCCTGCCTCACAGGGGGAATTTGTGCCTGGTACTATAAATCTAGTAAAAAATCCATGGCTCAGGAGGTGATCAGTCCTGGGGCAGAGAACTTATTGCTTTTCTAAACAGTCATGTTGTCAAATTTCTTTCTGAATATTTATGTTTATACCCATAGATTAGTGCTGCTACCAAACCTGGTCATAGAAGCTTCTTTTTGCAGTGGGCAGCAATTAATGCAGAGACTCATAACTATTCAAAACACTGAGAACAGGTGACTTGGAGCACTCAGCCCTAAGTGGGACATCTTTAACATGCTCTTCACCCCAAAGTTTAAAGGATAACTCAGAAGAAGAGGTGGAAATAATATAAAATATAATTTAAATATATTATATAAAATAAATATAATAAATAAATATTATATTAAATAAAATAAATATAATTAAATATATTATATAAAATAAATATAATATATTTTATATAAATTTATATGTATTATATAAAATATGGTATATTTTATATAAAAATATAAAATATAATATAAAATGATCTGGGGATGGGGAAGAGTGCTGTGAAAGTATCTTGTTGAGTATTTTTTTTCTATGCTAGACGCCCTGCTGTAGTTTTTGAATATGTTATTCTTTTCTAACCTATAGTGAAGATATGACTCTAATCTTGAAAAGTGTCAGCCATTTGTCAATGCAACATAAATAACCAAAGCATCTAAGTTGAGATTTGGAGCCCAGCTGGTGACCTTCTAAGATCAGTAGTTTATTGTTTAGAGTATGTGTCAGGCATGGTGGTACATACCTATAATCTTAGCACTCTAGAAGTGAATGTAAGACTGGGTGTTTGAGGCTAGCCTGAGCTAAAAGATCATACACACACACACACACACAGTGTGAATTCAAAGTATGGCGTAATAGTTGAAACCATAACCCTGGAGTAAGATGCCTAATAACACAATGTCTTTCAATTATTTATATCTAACCTACATGACATGAGTTATATGAGATGTATTGGGTATATAATGTTTTGGGTGTAAAGAATATATGACAGATTAAGAAATTGCATCCTCATAAGAACTTTAATGATACATCATCTCCACTCTTGTCAAAGGAAAAGTGAAACACTGATAGGATAGAAAATTTGTTTAAAAATCCATAGCTAGTGAACATCCAGATCATAAGTCAAACTTGGGTAACTAACCAACTATTCCTTTGAGTACTGCACCATGTAACCTGCAGTAAATATGCATAATGTTCTAAATTCTGCTCTTTGTTATCTCTTTATAAACTCCTTCTTAAGGCTTCTTTAGCCTTGACACCCACAAAGTCTAGGAAACAAAAATGCAAGTCATTCCCAGAATTCATACAAAGCTCTTCTCTAGCCTAGAGGCAACATCAATTATATCCAAAAATTCTTTCTCTTGGGCAAGCATCCGACTATACAATGTGAGGAAAGCTAGGCCCTGTAGACACAGATAGCCCATCTCCATGAGTGATGCTCACACAATGATCTCTTTTGACTTTAGCATTAGAGTGGAAAGAAGGACCTTCTACTCCACAACCCCCTCTGTAGAAGACATTACTGCTTGTACCATGATCAAGTCCTTTGAGATTCCCTTTATCAGCTCATCTTCCATGATGCTCACACAATGATCTCTTTTGACTTTAGCATTAGAGTGGAAAGAAGGACCTTCTACTCCACAACCCCCTCTGTAGAAGACATTACTGCTTGTACCATGATCAAGTCCTTTGAGATTCCCTTTATCAGCTCATCTTCCAGGATCTGTAACACTTTTCAAATAAAACCAGTATCCATGACCACTTGAGGCTCATCCTTGAGCAGCAAGAGCAATGAAGGTCCTGTGTGAGAAAAACTGCATAGTACCAGCTCCTCTACCTAGAAATAAATCCAAGAGGTCATTTGTCCAATGAATTCTACAGAAATCCAACAGCCTGACTCGGAGACTTGCCCTTCAATAGCACCCTTGTCTAGCCCTTCCTTTTCCCTGAGCAACTTCTTACTCTCTTATCTTCTCCTGAGAGTATCCTCCTAGTCAATTACTTTGGCTGTGAGCCAACTTCTGGAAGAACCCCATCTTAGGTTAAAGTTTTGCTTTCTTTTTGTTTGGTTGGTTTTTTGTCATAATAAACTTTGAAGGTATTCTTTTAATGCTCATGTAGAGAAGGATGGGAGTCAGTAGCAATCTCTTAGCAAGTCTTGCATAGAGAAGTGATTGACAGCTTTCTTTACAAAGGAAGCGAGCATTTATCAACCAGTGTCTTCAGCTTCAGGACTCAGGAGATGCTCCAGCAAGAGGGAGAGATTTTCCATTTAACATTCCATTAGGTAATGCCTCAGCTAGTACTGTCCAGACTCTGACAAGAATAAAGCACTTTGTTTTGCACCAGTTTCTGAGTGGAGCTTTCTTTTCAGCTTTGACATATTTACTGGGGCTCTTACACCCCAGCTGACACAGAGATGAATTTAGCTCCATTTGGAGAACTGACAGACAGAGAAAATGTTTATAAACCAAAAATCAAAACCAAGGCACCCAGCTGCTAGCTGGAAGCCTGGCTGCATCAATGAACACTTCCACCCACTGGCTCTCACACTGATGAGATGCACATTCTGATTCCTCTTTTTTTCTCTCACATTCATTTCCCAGGGACCAATAAAGTTCATCTCTACAAGGTGAGTCTTTTCTCAGGATGGTAGTGTTGTTCCTCCTTGGAGCAATAGTGAATGGATAATGAATGGATTGGATTGCTGAGGATGGAGACATCTTCCTGGGACCTTCTACCATTTCAGACCTATAAAGTGGTAGACATGATAGGAAGGGTAAATCAATAGAATTGTCATCTACCCACAGTGCCCTAGGGAGGAGGTACTGATCTACAGAATGAAAAAAGTAGAAAGGGAGGTGTACTGGAGAGATGGTTCAGCTGTTAAAAGCAATTGTTGCTTTAGCAGATGACCCAAGTTAACTTTCCAGCATCCATATCGGGTGGTTCCAGAAGAACTGAGTGCCTCTCCAAGCACCAACACTTTTGTGAAAGCGCACACATGTGTGCTCGCATACCCCTCCCACACACATACACACACACTTTTAAAAATATAAAAACTAAAAAAAGCATCTTGAGGAAAGGAGGTGTCTAGACATGCCAAGACCAATGTTGCATAATACCTGACTTTCTATTAATAGCATTGTTCCTATTAAAGTAGCACAGTGGGACACACAGAAAATTCTATATTCAATGTCATGCACTGACTAACACTTCAGAGCTTTGATCTGGTTAGATTGGTATTTGAAAGCATGTCTTGGTATGTTTGAGACCAGCCTGATGTCAAGTAATCTTTCTGCCTCTACTTCTAAGTAGTTGATATTTCAGGCATGAACCACTGTGCCCAGATATAGAGTACATATTTGAAGTCAAATCAATCTAAACACAAAATCCTTTACTAAGATTATATCTTAGACAACTTTGTACCATAGAGAAGTCATATACTTTCTAAACCTTATTTTCTCCATCTATAAAACACCTCCTGCCAAAGAAGGGTATTTTGAGATAAGTGAAACAAGTAATCTAAAACAAGTCCTTGGATGCAGAGAATAGAACAGCAGTTTCCCAGGAACTAGGGAGGGCTAGGGTGATGGAGAAACACTGACCTCTTATTCACAACTTTAGATTTATAAAATGGATAAGTTCTGAAGATCTAAAGTATATTGTGGTTACAATAATAAATAATACTGCATTGCATATTTAAAATTTGCTGCTAGGATAGACCTTAAATATTCACACTACACAGAAAATAATTACATGGAGTGATGGATGCATTGATTTTGTAATGTATACATATGAAACCTATCATGCTGTTGAATTGGGAATGTAGAGTAGTGAATGAGTGCCTGGCTTGATATGCCTTAAATTTTTATAATTTAAATTTATGTTTGTTAATAAGACCTCTGTAAAACTGGTGATTAAAAGAATTTTTCACATCATACTGTTGCAGACCACTCTGCCCCATACTTGGGGGCCAAAATGTCACAGACCACTCTGTCAATGTTGGAACCCACACTGCCAAGAGCCTTGGGGGCTAAGTTGTTAGAGCCAGCACTGCCCCAAGCTGCTCCGGTCCTCGGGTCGGGGTTCAGCAAGAGAGAGAATGAGGACAGATTTGAAGAATGAAGACCAGATAGAGTGTGATTCAATCCTGTTTATTCTTCAGTCTCTCTTCTTCTCTCCAAGTCCCTAGTTCCCAGTCCCAAGTTCCAAGTTTCTAGTTCCTAGTACCAAGTCTCAGGTCCTAATCCCAGTTCCAGCTGTAATAAGTCTCAAGTCCCTATCCTAGTTCTAAGTTGCTAGTCTCTTTCCCAGTTCCAAGTTCCAACCTTAAGTCTCAAATCTCAAGTACCAAGTTACAAGTTCCTAGTTCTAAGTCTCAAGTTCCTCCTTCTTTCTTCTGTCTGCCTCTTGCCTTTTATATGTCTTACTTCTAAGTCACACCTTTAAGTCACGCCCTTAAGTCACACACCTTTAAGTCTCACACACCCAAGGGAAGATCCTGGGTATCTAAAACAAGATGTTATCAGAGTGTGCTCAGCTGTTGTAGGCTGTTGTAAACAAGTCTCTTGTCAGGATATATGGCTCAAGATGGCTGCAAGGATGATAGCCACCTTCTGTTGGCTCCCCATATTATACTGGTCTGCATGTTGTATTTCTTTGCATGTATTATTTTGGTATGACAATCTAGTCAAGCTGTAACTACATTTCCACAATGCTCTGACTTTAATAGTCTTGGGTAACAGTGCCTTGAACAATGAAATCTGGATGAAGTTTGAAAAACCAAAGCAAGAATTGCTGAAGGAATGATGGTCAATGAACCAGACACTGTGGCCCAGGCATGTGGTCACTGCTCCGCCAGCATCTCTCTACTGTCAGCTGGGCTCCTTTCTTCAACTTTGAATCATAGGCACATGTCATCTCTTCTAGCATTCACTCACACCTCCATGGATCTTGTCCCTCAAAGACACACAGGGTATGCCTTTGTTTTTTAAGATTGTCACACACTTTACAAACATTTATTTATTTATCCACCCTGTTGCTTTAGTGGCTTCAGGCCACCATCTGCAACAGACACAGCAGTCCCCAAGAAGCTGCTTCTCTGACTCCCACAAGTATGTAACTATATAAATCTCCTCTTAGTAATGAGTCTTTGGTTGCATATAGCCCATGGGGCCATTGATAAAATGTGCCCAGGAATGAATATTCACAAGAGGGTAAGAAACACAAGCATAGTTTAAGGACAGTGTTGTGGATCAAATGTGGAATGATCCCCCCATAAGTTCATGTGCTTGAATATTTGGTTCCCTACTGGTGAATTTATTGTGAGAGGTTGCATGACTTTGGAGACTTGGGGCCTCTCTGGCAGAAGGAGGTCACTGGGGCAGGCTTTTAAAGGTTATACTCACATCTGGCCCCAGCCTGCATCCTCTGCTTCCTAATCTGTAGTCATGGTGTAAACAAGTCTTTATTACATGTCTCTACTACCATGCCTTTCTTCTATGTCAGACTAACATCCCTCTGAATTCCTGAGCAAAACAAAACAGAAACTTGTTTCTTTTGTCAGTCATTTTGGCACAGTGACAAGAAACATAATTAATACAGATATTGATACCATAAATAGAACTGTTGCTGCAGTTAAAACTGGCCAAGAGGTTCTTAGTCCTTTGGAACTAGGTTGCAGGGGGAATGTGGAAGAGTCTGGAGATGTGGGGTAGGGAAATCCGAGAATGCTGTAAGCAGACTTTAATGAGTCTTTATTGCAGAAGTTCAGAAATCCAGAGATGATGAAAAAGCTGACAGAGATGGCCATGTTTGTGAGGTTTCACAGGGATGCCAGGACTTTATTAGAGATTGGGCTGGAGGTCACTCATGTAACAGTCTGGGAAACAAACAACCAAACAAAAAAGATCTGGCTATGTTTTATCCATGTCTTGAAAAAGTGAGGGAAGCCGAATTCAAAAGTACTGACTTTGGTGGAGGAAATAGCAATAGGGCTTAACATTCAGGCTGTGGCATGGTTATTGCTTGTTGCCTTCAACAAGATTTATAGTAAGAACACAAGACAAACGGTATAGCAGAAAGATAATTTCAAATGTGCAGTTTGGAAGTGTGTTTAAAGCTGTAGACAGACATTGAATGGAGATGTGGCTATCACTGCTAAGACTCAGCACAATCAAAGATAAAGCAAACACTGTGCACCGAACATGTAGGAGAAACCCTGCCTATCCATGGCTGGATGGGTAGGAGACATCCTGTTCATCAAAGGCTCTGGAGTACAAAATGTGAAAAGCATATGAAAGACTTTACCCACACCCCTAAACCCCATAAAATAGTATAATTGAAGTGGTGCCTTTTTGTAAAAGCACAACTTAGGGCCATGTTTTCCAAGGTTCCGATATATAAACAGTTAGACCCCCCCTGTAGCCATTGTCCCAAGGGGTACAACTAGATCTCTGGCTTTATAAAAATATAAAATTCAAGAATTATGGATTTATGAAAACTTTCACCATTTAAAAAAAAGGCCTATGAGGATAGACAATGTTTAACAAACTCGCACTCCCTGCATGGAGCTCCTGAATCAGCTATATGTGAATTATTAGCATAGACGCACCTGTAGAGGTGCATCCTAAATGGCAATACAGATAACAGTGTGTTTGAGATTGCAGGGAACATGGCACATGCACCAAACAGGGACAGCTGAAGAGAGACACTGCATGTGTTTCAATGGCAAGGTCAATCCCATCAGAGCTCAGATACCACCCGCCTGGAATGCTGGGCAAGTAGCAGCTACAGGGCTTCCTGTTTTTCCTGCTTTCTAGCATTCCTGCTTGGTTTTAGTCGTTTTTTGCTATGCCCCAAATCTTCCCTGTTAGAATGGGAAGGTTTATTCTTTGCCAATGTGTGTATTAGGAGCATTAAAATTATTTATAGTCATATATTTGTAAGAGAGAATATGCCACATATGTATTGGTAGAAAACAGAAGAGGTGTGGATCCCTTATAACTAGAGGTATAAGAAGTTGTGAGCCCCCTGACATGTGTAGGAGGAACTTGGAGTCTTCTGCAAGACCAGTAAGCACTATTAGCCTCTAAAACATCTTTCCTGTTCTTATAACTTTTTAAATGAAATACTTACGTTTATTTGTTGAAAATTTCATGCAATATAACTTAATAGTATTTACACTCTACTACCCTTGTAACTCATTCCAAATCCACCCTCCATCACCCTATCCCTTCTTCTTTTAATAACTACTTAGTCCAATGCATCACGCCTAAAGGAAATATATAACAGGGGTTCCCAACCATGAGACTGCTGAGTCTCAGAAAGATATCCTAGTTCTGAACAGTGTTGATACTGTTAAAACTGTAAAGGAAGATTGAGAGGTTAATGGGGGATGAATATGATCACAAGGCATACAGATAGGAAATGCCACAATGTAAGCCATCATTTTATATAAATAATCTATGCTAATAAAAGGATGGACATGTTAAAAAAAAAAACTCAAACTGAACTAAATGCATCTTGTGTTATGTCTGTGAGCATGTAAGAAACAGGGTGAAATGTTATGGTTTGAGTAGGACACATTCTCTGTAGATTCATGTGTTTGAACACTTGGTTCCCAATAGGTAACAGTGGTTTTAGATATTGAGGATCCTTTAGGACATGGAGTTTAGCAGGTAGAAGTAGATCAGTAGGGGAGGGCCTTTGGAGATATACGTACTTGTTCTTCCATTGGCATTTAGCTACAATGTATTCACAGCATCCTCCACTATCATGCACCACTCACCACACCTTCCTTGCCATGCTGGACTAAAATGCTTCTGAAACCATGAGCAAAAACAAACCTTCCCTTCTATATACTGCTTCTGTCAACTGTCTCACCATAGCAAGAAAAGAAACTAACAAAGCAGGTTGTAGCGGCACACAACTTTAATTCCAGTGCTCCGGCTGCAGAGGCAGACAAATAAATCTCTGGGAGTTCAAAGCTAGACTTGGCTGCAGGATGGTTCTCATACCTGCTAAAGCTAGTGAAAATGTCTCAAAAAGTCACTAATGCAGGCAAGCAATGTTTAGTACTGCTTCTTGATTCTGGGGCGAGTTCTTAGACACATGGCTTAGTTTTCCTGAGATCCAGTTTCCCCAGCAGCCAAAAATAATGGTAACAATAAAAATGTATTTCTTGAAACTGGGGGAATGAATATGAGAACAAAAATGCAAGCACAATGCCTTAAAAGGAACACATTATGCCGAAAACTCTTCATTTACCGTGTTAATTTCTGGGTTTTGCATTTTTAACTCTCTTATCAGCAGATAACCCTCCTTTAAGCTATGTTTGTCAATAATCAAATTTTCTACTAGCATCTGCTTTTTGGTATTTATCAGTTGGTTTCCCTTCATCTGGCATCTGTTTTGTGTTCTTTCCTAACTGGTTCAGAACAGAACCATGAAAGAGCAGTAGTGCTAGTCAGATAATTAAAGCCCTCCTTCACACTAGCTGTTACGACTCAGTAAAAAAAAATAACTATCACTGTTGCTTTGTAAGAGTTTAGTGGGGCCTTTTTTATCAGCATTATCTCATATCCCAATAAAGCTATGGTGTCAACAACAGCTCCATATTACTATAGTGAAATAGCTGACATGATTAACCTATGAGAGAAAAGTGTTTATTTGCCTCATGGTTTTGATATAAAAACTGGAAGAAGTCATTGCTCTGGACCCCTGGAAGTTGTGCCAGAGGCAATTGTGGAGGGTGTTCTGTAGAGCAAACTGCCCGTGTCAGGATCCAAAAAACAAAGGCAAACAGAGGTGTAATTTTAATTTTTCAAGGCCTCGTTTTAATGATGGTTTCTAAATGCTTTAACCTCCCTTTAGCCACCACTCACCAGAGGTAGTGGAAAAGAAAGAATCCAGGGGGGTGAGGGAAGTGGACCTGTTTAGAAAGGTACTTTGGAGCAACTCCCATCTGTGTTGCCTGGAAATCAGAAGTTCAACTCACAAGTTAGCAGCGGCAGCTCTATCCACTCATAAACACTACATGAATTACTTCAACTGTCCAGCTCAGTAGTGTCACGATAGTAGCAGTGGTGGAACTCCCTAGCAGAGACAGCCAGACCTCAGCCTCTGCACAAGTCAGCAGGAGGGACCAGGGCCAACATAAACCAGATGTTCTTGGCTGTGCCTCTCTCAGTGAAGCAAAGATCAGCAAAGATGTAAGACCAACAAGTGCTACACAGCTAGCTCTGTAAACAAGCCAAGCTCAAGCTCCATCACTGTCCTTTTTTTACTCTCTCCAAACAGCACATGTCCTCTACTGGTCTTACCTCAGCCTGTGTCTTGCCTCTGCACCTGAGTCTGTCTCAGCTGATGTCACTCTATCAGTTAGCCCAAGTCTCCTGAAGTGGAAAGAAACTGCAGCACATCACCAGAAGTTTTGTTTTTTTTTTTTAATACGTTTCAGATTTTAACCCCTCACCCCATTCCCCCCACCACCCAGGAACCCACTATCCCATCTCCCCTTCCTGCCTCCACAAGGGTGTGCCTCCACCTAACCCCCACTCCCCCTACCCTGCCCTAGAATTCCTCCCCCATCACTGTTTAGCCTTCATGGGATCAAGGATCTCCTCTCCCACACATGCCTGACAAGGCCACCCTCCCGTAAGTATACAGCTGAAGTCATGGGTGCCTCCCTTTGTGCTCCCAGGCTGGTGATTTAGATCCTGGGGAGCTCTGATTGACTGGCACTGTTGCTTTCCTCTTGGGGCCACCAACCCTTTCAGCTCCTTCAGTCCTCTAACTTCTCCATTGGGAACCCTTGATCAGTTCAATGGGTAGCTGCGAGCATCTGCCTCTGGATATGTCAGACTCTGGCAGACCTCCGAGGAGACAGCTACATCAGGCTCCTGTCAGCATGCACTTCCTGACATCCATATCGGCGTCTATCTTTGGTGACTCCACATGAGACAGATATCAAGGTAAGCTTTTGGGCTAATATCCGCATATCGGTGAGTAAATACCATGTGTGTTCTTTTGTGATTGGGTTACCTCACCTAGGATGATATTTTCTAGTTCCATCCATTTACCTAAGAATTTCTCAAATTCATTGTTTTTAATAGCTGAGTAATACTCCATTGTGTAAATGTACCACATTTTTTGTATCCATTCCTCTGTTGAAGGACATCTGGGTTCTATCCAGCTTCTGGCTATTATAAATAAGGCTGCTATGAACATAGTGGAGCATGTGTCCTTTTTATATGTTGGAGCATCTTCTGGGTATATGCTCAGGAGTGGTATAGCTGAGTCCTCAGGTAATGCTATGTCCAATTTTCTGAGTATCTGCCAGACTGATTTCCACAGTGGTTGTACCAGCTTGCATTCCCACCAACAATGGAGGAGTGTTCCTCTTTCTCCATATCCTTGCCAGCATCTACCATCACTTGAATTTTTGATCTTAGCCATTCTGACTGGTGTGAGGTGGTATCTCAGGGTTGTTTTGATTTGTGTTTCCCTGATGACTAAGGATGTTGAGCATTTCTTAAGGTGCTTCTCAGCCATTTGAATTTCCTCAGTTGAGAATTCTTTGTTTAGTTCTGTACCCCATTTTTAATAGGGTTATTTGGTTGTCTGGAGTCTAATTTCTTGAGTTCTTTGTATATGTTGGATATTAGCCCTCTATCGGATGTAGGATTGGTAATGATCTTTTCCCAATCTGTTGGTTGCTGTTTTGTCTTATTGACAGTGTCTTTTGCCTTACAGAAGCTTTGCAATTTTATGAGGTCCCATTTGTCAATTCTTGATCTTCAAGCATAAGCCATTGGTGTTCTGTTCAGGAACTTTTTCCCTGTGCCTAAGTATTCGAGGGCCTTCCCCACCTTCTCTTCTATTAGTTTCAGTGTATCTGGTTTTATGTGAAGGTCCTTTATCCACTTGGACTTGAGCTTTGTACAAGGAGATAAGAATAGATGTATTTGCATTCTTCTACATGCTGACCTCCAGTTGAACTAGCACCATTTGTTGAAAATGCTGTCCTTTTTCCACTCAAGAGTTTTAGCTCCTTTGTCAAAGATCAAGTGACCATAGGTGTGTGGGTTCATTTCTGGATCTTCAATTCTATTCCATTGATCTTCATGCCTGTCTCTGTACCAGTACCATGCAGTTTTTATCACTACTGCTCTGTAGTACAGTTTGAGGTCAGGGATGGTGATTCCCCTAGAAGTTCTTTTATTGTTGAGAAGGGTTCTCCCTATCCTGGGTTTTTTGTTATTCCAAATGAATTTGCAAGTTCCTCTTTCTATCTCTATGAAGAATTGATTTGGAATTTTGATGAGGATTGCATGGAACCTGTAGATTGCTTTTGGCAAGATGGCCATTTTTACTAAGATAATCCTGCCAATCCAGGAGCATGGGAGATCTTTCCATCTTCTGAGATCTTCTCCGATTTCTTTCTTCAGAGAAATCTAACTTGAAGTTCTTGTCATACAGATCTTTCATTTGCTTGGTTAGATTCACTCCAAGATATTTTATATTATTTGTGACTATTGTGAAGGGTGTCATTTCCCTAATTTCTTTTTCAGCCTGTTTATCTTTTGAGTAGAGGAAGGCTACAGATTTGTTTGAGTTGATTTTATATCCAGCCACATTGCTGAAGTTGTTTATCAGGTTTAGGAGTTCAGTTCTCTGGTGGAAGTTTTAGGGTCACTTAAGTATACTATCATATCATCTGCAAATAGTGAAATTTTGACTTTTTCTTTTCCTTTTTTTTTTTTTTGGTTTTTTTTTTTTTTTTTTTTTTTCGAGACAGGGTTTCTCTGTATAGCCTTGGCTGTCCTGGAACTCACTCTCTAGACCAGGCTGGCCTCGAACTCAGAGATCCGCCTGCCTCTGCCTCCCAAGTGCTGGGATTAAAGGCTTGTGCCACCACCACCCGGCGACTTTTTCTTTTCCTATTTGTATTCCTTTGACTTCCTTTTGTTATCTAATTGCTCTGGCTAGGACTTCCAGTACTATATTGAATAGGTAGGGTGAGAGTGGGCAGCCTAGTCCCTGATCTTAGTGGGATTGCTTCAATTTCTCTTAATTTAGTTTGATGTTGGCTACTGGCTTGCTGTATATTGCTATTACTATGTTTAGGTATGTGCCTTGAATTTCTATTCTTTCCAAGACTTTTAACAAGAAGAGATGGTGAATTTTGTCAAATGCTTTCTTGGCATCTAGTGAGATGATCATGTGGTTTTTTCTTTTAGTTTATTTATGTAGTGGATTACATTGATGGATTTTTAAAAATTGAACCATCCCTGCATTCCTGGGATAAAGCCTACTTGATCATGATGGATGATTGTTTTGATGTGTTCTTGGATTTGGTTTGCGAGAATTTTATTGAGTATTTTTGCATCAATATTAATAAGAGAGATTGGTCTGTAATTTTCTTTCTTTGTTGGGTCTTTGTGAGGTTTAGGTATGAGCATAATTGTAGCTTTATAGAATGAATTGGGTAGTGTTCCTTCTGTTTCTATTCTATGGAATAGTTTGAAGAGAATTGGTATTAGTTCTTCCTTGAAGGTCTGATAGAATTCTGCACTAAAACCATCTGGTCCTGGACTTTTTTTGGTGGGGAGACTTTTAATGACTGTTTCTATTACTTTAGGGGTTATGGGACTGTTTAGATGGTTTATCTGCTCCTCGTTTAACTTTGGTACCAGGTATCTGTCTAGAAAATTGTCCATTTCATCCAGATTTTCCAATTTTGTTGAGTATAGGCCTTTGTAGTAGGATCTGATGATTTATTTAATTTCCTCAGTTTCTGTTGTTATGTCTCCATTTTCAGTTCTGATTTTATTAATTTAGATACTGTCTCTGTGCCCTTTGATTAGTCTGGCTAAGGGTTTACCTATCTTGTTGATTTTCTCAAAGAACCAGCTCCTGGGTTTGTTGATATTTTGTATAGTTCTTTCTGTTTCTACTTGGTTGATTTCAGCTCTGAGTTTGATTATCTCCTGCCGTCTACTCCTCTTGAGTATATTTGCTTCTTTTTGTTCTAACACTTTCAGGTGTGCTGTCAAGCTATTAATGTATGCTCTCTCCAGTTTGTTTGTTTGTTTGTTTGTTTGTTTTTTATAAGCACTTAGAGCTATGAGTTTTCCTCTTAGTACTGCTTTCATGGAGTCCCACAAGTTTTGGTATGATGTGTCTTCCTTTTTATTAAATTCTAAAAAGTTTTTAATTTCTTTCTTTACTTCTCCCTTGACCAAGTCATCATTGAGTAGAGCATTGTTCAGTTTCCACATGTATGTGGGCTTTCCGTTGTTTTTGTCATTATTAAAGACCAGCCTTAGTCCATGGTGGCCTGATAGGGTACAAGAAATTATTTCAATCTTTTTGTATCTGTTGAGGCCTGTTTTGTGACCAATTATATGGTCTATTTTGGAGAAGGTACCATGAGGTGCTGAGAAAAAGGTATATTCTTTTGCTTTAGGATGAAATGTTCTATAGATATCAGCTAAATCCATTTGGTTTATAACTTCTGTTAGTTTCATTGTGTCTCTGTTTAGTTTTTGTTTCCATGATCTGTCCATTGCTGAGAGTGGGGTGTTGAAGTCCTTCTCCATTACTGTGTGAGGTACAATGTATGCTTTGAGCTTTAGTAAAGTTTCTTTTATGTGTGTGGGTGCCCTTGCATTTGGGGCATAGATGTTCAGAATTGAGAGTTCTTCTTGGTACGTTTTTCCTTTGATGAGTATGTAGTATCCTTCCTTATCTTTTTTGATTACTTTTGGTTGAAAATCAATTTTATTTGATATTAGAATCACTACTCCAGCTTGTTTCTTGGAACCATTTGCTTGAAAGATTGTTTTCCATCCTTTTACTCTGAGGTAGTGTCTGTCTTTGTCACAGAGGTGCATTTCCTGTATGTAGCAAAATTCTGTGTCCTGTTTATATATCCAGTCTGATAGTCTACATCTTTTTATTAGAGAATTGAGTCCATTGATATTAAGAGATATTAAGGAAAAATGATTGTTGCTTTCTGTTATTTGTGTTATTAGAGGTGGAATTATGTTTGTGTAACTATCTTCTTTGGGGTTGTTGGAAGACTATTTTCTTGCTTTTTCTTGGTTGTAGTTTCCCAACTTGTGTTGGAATTTTCCATTCATTATCCTTTGAAGTGCTGGATTTGTGGGAAGATATTGTGTGAATTTGGTTTTGTCGTGGAATATCTTGGTTTCTCCAACAATAGTGATTGAGAGTTTTGCTGGGTATAGTAGTCTGGGCTGGCATTTGTGATCTCTTAGGGTCTGTATAATATCAGTCCAGGATCTTCTGGCTTTTTTAGTCTCTGGTGAGAAGTCTGGTGTAATTCTTATAGGTCTGCCTTTATATGTTACTTTGCCTTTTTCCCTTACTGCCTTTAGTATCTTCTCTTTGTTTTGTATATTTGATGTTTTGATTATTATGTGAAGAGAGGTATTTCTTTTCTGCTCTAGTCTATTTGGGGTTCTGTAGGCTTCTTTAAGGACATTAAGGACATTTCTTTCTTTAGGTTAGGGAAGTTTTCCTCTATAATTTTGTTGAAGATATTTACTGGCCCTTTAAGTTGGAAGTCTTCACTCTCGTCTATACCTATTATCCTTAGGTTTGGTCTTCTCATTGTGTCCTGGATGTCCTGGATGTTTTGTGTTATGAGCTTTTTGCATTTTCTTTGACAGTTGTGCTAATGTTTTCCATGGTATCTTCTGTGCATGCAATTCTCTCTTCTATCTCTTGTATTCTGTTGAGAGTATTGAGAGTGTTGTTTATGTCCTTTGTAAACTCCTCTGTCATCATCATGAGAAGTGATTTTAATTCTGAATCCTGATTTCCAGTGTGGTGTGGTTCAGGACTTGCTATGGTGGGAGAACTGGGTTCTGGTGATGCCAAGTAACTTTGGTTTCTGTTGTTTACATTCTTTTTTTTTTTTTTTTTCTGTCCTGCAGTTCATTCTTTTTTTTTAATCTTTCTTTTTTTATTAGATATTTTATTTACACTTCAGATGCCATCCTCTTTCCCCATTCCCCCCCTTAGACAACCCTAACCCATGCCCCCTTTTCCTTTTTGCATTTATATATTTTTTTAAAATAATGTTAATCATAAGCTTTATAAGTTTGGAATTGTTCAATCAGAGGTGTAACCCACTGACCAACCTAGATATAACAACTATTTTTGACCGGTGGAGATACATGAATATCTGCCTCCCTGTCTCCCCCCTCTTTCTCTCTTTCATAACCTAGCTTCTCCTCTCCTTCTTCTCCTCTTCTTACTCCTTTTCTTCCTCTCAGTACTCCTTCTACCTTAGCTCCTCCTACACATCACCCTTCCTGTTAAAATGAAACTTTTCTCTCAAAATACACTTAGAGCATAATTATGCCAATTTGTACCAGTGAGGTACAAGATAGTCCTAATACCCCGTCCATCCTTTTGTTGACTAACCAGCACCTCTGTCATCTATCCTAACTAAAACATTTAGTTCTGGACCTGGCTTTAGGATGAATGTCAGCTGACGACCATCCACTCAAACCTTTTCTCTTAAGGTAAATAGCTATAAGTTTTCAACCCAGTCAGAAATCCAGAATGACTGAGTTAACTATAATTGTGGGAAGCACAAAGCATAGCTTCTAAAACTTAGCCAATTTATAGAGACCTCTGAACACCTGAAAAGCCCCTATACTACCGAACGTTGGAGCATCAAATCTTCAGCCTTCTGGCACAGAATCATCTGACAGACCTTGGTGATGCTGGATTATTAAGGACTGATTACTCTGTCTAGGCAGATATAATCAGTCGACTATTCTGCATGTGTGTCCTTTTCTGGACAGTCATTTGTCTGCAGATGGAGAGAGGCGATTCTTGCCTAGTGGCTGTTACCACACAACTGGAGTAACTCCAAGGATGCTCAATTTCTTCTTAGAATCCACGACAGGAAGCTGTCAGGAGCAGACATGTCTCTAATCAATATGAACATTAATATATAAATATTTGTAGCATCAGTTCTATGGACTTCTGATATTTTGAAAACCAACTATCCATGTAAGGTAACCTGGACTGTTTTCCGTTAACTCCTCTCAGCTATTTCTAAGTAAAATATGGAAAACACCCTAACAATAAACTCAAAAATATGAATTTGCTATAGTCCCTTAACTCATAGGTTAACCGTCCCAAATCAGTTAAAAAAGTTAAAAAAGGGCTGGGTCTAGGCATTGTATTCCTAAATGTGTTATACAGGCACAATGCCCATGAGCATATCAATATTCATCTCATTTTTATATTAATAACAGGCTCGTACCAATGAAAACCTTAAATTTGAGACCAAAGTAAATTTTGTACCATTTAAGAAATTATAACTTCATCTTGATAATAATTATAAAGATTTCTACCAATAGGTTATGGCTATGCAATAAGTCCTAGCTAATCCCCCCTGTTCCAACAAAACCACTACTTTTCCCTAGAAAGACAGACCATTATTAACCACATTACTCCCCAAGCTCAGGGAATAGGGGCGCTGACTCTTCTTTAACTTCTTCAAGCTGATTAAGGGCGTTGAGATTTTAGAAGAGGGGTGGGGGGAAGAGTAAGTTGATAAGCCTCTGATGCTGTGTCTTCACTGAATCCAGATGGAATTCCAGGACATCAGAGGTTTGGGTAGGTCTGCTCAGTATGCTTGATGAGTAGATACACCAAGGCTGTGTATTCTGCAATATACAATTCTCAGAACAAGTTTTAGTATCAAGAAAAAAAATTTCCCACCCCCAGGGGGCTGACATTTTTTTTAAAGATGTTGGTTCTGAAGACTTTTTTTTTTTTTTTGCTTGTTAAAATTGGTTGTAGTATTTACGTTTCAGATTGTAAACCCTTAGCCTACTTTCTCCCACCACCCAGAAACCTCCTATCCCATCCCCCTCCTCATGCTTCTATGAGGCAGTGACCGCACCTACCCCCCTTCACTATCCCCTCCCCACCCTCACATCCCCCACACTGTGTGTTCATTCTTTTTTTATGGGACCAAGAAACTCCTCTCCCACCTATGTCCAACAAGGCCATCCTCCCCTACATATACCTCTGGAGTCTTGGGTCCCTCCTTATGTGTTCCCAGGCTGGTGGTTTAGACCCTGGGGGCCTCTGGTTGTTTGGTATTGTTGCTTTCCATCTGGGGTCAATAACCCTTTCTGCTCCTTCAGTCCTCTCACTAAGTTCTCCATTGGGAAACCCCTGATCATATCAGTGGTTAATTGTGAACATTGTCCTCTGAGTGTGTTAGTCTTTGCCTGACCTCTAAGGAGACAGCTATATCATGTTCCTCACATTATGCACTTCCAGCCATCCACAACAGTGTTTAGATTAGGTGGCTATACATGGGGTGAATACCCAGGTGGAATGGTCTCCTGATGGCCCCTCCTTCAGTTTCTGTTCCATGTTTTGTTTCCCTATTTGCTCCCTTGAGCATTTTTGTTTCTCATTCTAAGTAGAACTGAGGCATCCCCTCTTGGTCTTCCTTCTTCATGAGCTTCATGTGGTCTGTGGGTTGAGTCTTCGCTAATCCTAGCTTTTGGGCTAACATCCGTGGAGATATGTTTGTGTAACTACCTTCTTTTGGGGTTTTTGGAAGATTACTTTCTTGCTTTTTCTAGGTTGCAGTTTCCCTCCTTGTGTTGGAGTTTTCCACCAATTATTCTTTGAAGTGCTGGGTTTATGTTGAGATACTGTGTAAATTTGGATTTGTCATGGAATATTTTGGTTTCTCCATCAATAATGATTGACAGTTTTGCTGGGTATAGTAGTCTGGGCTGGCATTTGTGTTCTCTTAGGGTCTGTATGATATCAGTCCAGGATCTTCTGGCTTTTATGGTCTCTGGTGAGAAGTCTGGTGTAATTCTTATAGGTCTGCCTTTATATGTTACTTTGCCTTTTTCCCTTACTGCTTTTAGTATTTTTTCTTTGTTTTGTACATTTGATGTTTTGACTATTATATGGCGGGAAGTATTTCTTTTCTGGTCTAAACTATTTGGAGTTCTGTAAGCTTCTTGTATATTTATGGACATCTCTTTCTTTAGGTTAGGGAAGTTTTCCTCTATAATTTTGTTGAGGATATTTACTGGTCCTTTAAGTTGGGTGTCTTCCCCCTCATCTATACCTATGATCCTTAGGTTTGGCCTTCTCATTGTGTCTTGGATTTCTTATATATTTTGGGTTAGTAGCTTTTTGTATTTTCCACTTTCTTTGACAGTTGTGTCAATGTTTTCCATGGTATCTTCTGCACATGAGATTCTCTCTTCCATCTCTTGTATTCTGTTGGTGATACTTGTGTCTATGACTCCTGATCTTTTTTTTTTTTAGGTTTTCTATCTCCAGGGTATTGTCCCTTTGTGATTTCTTTATTGTTTCTACTTCCATTTTTAGATCCTGTGTGGTTCTGTTTAATTCCTTTTCCCGTTTGGTTGCATTTTCTTGCAATTCCTTAAGGGATTTTTGTGTTTCCTCTTTAAGGGTTTCTATCTGTCTACCAGTGCTCTCCTTAAGTTCTTTGAGAGTGTTATTTATGTCTTTCTTAAAGCCCTCTATCATCATCATGAGAAGTGATTTTAATTCTGATTCCTGCTTTTCTGGTGTGATGGGGTGTTCAGGGCTTGCTCTGATGGGGGAGCTGGGTTCTGATGATGCCATGTAACTTTGGTTTCTGTTGCTTAAGTTCTTGCTCTTGCCTTTTGCCATCTGGTTAATTCTAGTGCTGCCTGTACTTGCTGTCTCTGACTGAAGCCTGTCTTTCTAGTTATCTAGCTTGTGTCTGATCTCCTAGGGGTCCAGATGTCTCTGTGATCTTTTCCAGCTGCACTGATTACAGTGGTACCTCTAGGATGCCTCAGGATATGGTGCCTCCAAGGTAGTAGTCCAGCTAGGTGTCTGCTGTTCTGGGTGCAGTGTCTCCTCTAGAATATCTCAGGGTATGTTGTCTGAAGCTCTGAGTTCATTTGTTCCTCTGTGGCTCTGGGTTGAGTGGACCTTCCAGTATGTCTCAGGTGGAATCCGGGGTCCACACAACAGAAGACCTGGCAGAGGTCTGATCCAGGCCTCAGATCTGAGAACTAGTTTCTAAGACACTGTCCAAGTTAGAGCGCCTGGGATCTCTGCTTCTGGGTTCTTGGAGGTTGGGGACAGAGCTTCCACCAAGATCTGCTCAGTGCTCTGGCCCAGACTGGAAGGAACCAGTGTTCCAGGACGGGAGTGACTTCCTGGGTCCTTTTGGTTCCCAGTTACTCCCTGTTTAGGGCGGGCCCTGCTGTCTGCTTACCTAAGATACTGCCTGAGTTCCAGTGCCTGGGCTCCCTGCTTCCTCTGGGTTCTTGGAGGTTGGGGACAGAGCTGCCACCCAAGATCTGCTCAGTGCTCTGGCCCAGACAGGAAGGAACCAGTGTTCCGGGCCGGGAGTGACTTCCTGGGTCCTTTTGGTTCCCAGTTACTCCCTGTTTAGGGCGGGCCCTGCTGTCTGCTTACCTAAGATACTGCCTGAGTTAGAGTGCCTGGGATCCCTGCTTCCTCTGGGTTCTTGGAGGTTGGGGGCAGAGCTGCCACCCAAGATCTGCTCAGTGCTCTGGCCCAGACTGGAAGGAACCAGTGTTCCAGGCCAGGAGTGACTTCCTGGTGTTGTTTACATTCTTATGCTTGCCTTTCACCATTTGGTTATCTCTACTGCTACCTGCACTCACTGTTTCTGTCTGGAGCCTGACTTTCCAGTTATCTTGGTTGTGTCAGAACTCCTCAGGGTCCAGATGTCTCTGTGATCCTGAGCTCCAGCTGTTCTGGGTACAGTGGCTCCTCTAGAATGTCTCAGGATATGGTGTCTGCTGCTCTGAGTTTTGTGGCTTCTCTAGGATGCCTAGGGATATGGTGTCCCCTGTTCTGAGGTCAGTGGCCTCTCTAGGATGTCTCTGGACAAGGTTTCCACAGGGGAGCAGATCAGCTGGGTGTCTGCTCCAGCCACTGGGATCTGGGTGAGAGGTGGAAGGGGAGTGGTATTCCACAGGGATGGGGTTTTGGTGCCAGGTGTGCTCTGGGGGCTCCCTGCCACCAGTTGTGCCTCTGGGGCATAGGGTGGTTGGCAGGTTCTCCTACCTGCAGCTCTGCAGGCAGTGGCCTCTCTAGGATGCCTCCAGATGCAGTTTCAACAGGGGAGTACATCAGCTGGGTGTCTGCTCCAGCCACCGGGCCACCAGAGGTTTTATGGTGTGTTTCTCTTTATGGAGTCATGACAAATGCAGCTCAAATATGCAATGTAAGGGAGACCAATACAGTCATGTTGTTAGCAAAGAATCCTTCATCATATGTCCTTTCATGTGCTTGTTTTAGCAAAACATCCTTTCACCTGTGTCTGCTTCAGTGAAACATTTCTTCACAAGTCTGCCTGAGCCTTTCACCTGTATCTACTTCCATTAAATGTTCCTTTATTTATTTGCACAGTAAAACAGCATCCAACTGACTTTCTAAAGAGCCCTTAAGCCTTCCAGTCTGGGCCTGAGCACTGAGCAGATCCCAGGCGGCAGCTCTGCCCCCAGTCTCTAAGAACCCAGAGGAAGCATGGCTCCCAGGTTCTCTAACCTGGGCAGTATCTTAGGTAAGCAGACAGCAATGTTAGCCCCAAACAGGGAGTAACTGGGACCCACTAGGACCCAGGCAAACACTCCTAGCCTGGAACACTGAGCAGATTTTCGGCCCCAGCTCTTACCCCAGTAGTAACACCCACCCCACACAGTTCTGATAAAACCAAGATAATAGGAAAGACAGGCTCCAGTCAGAGACAGGGCAGGTAGCACTAAGGAGATCCAGATGGCAAAAGGCAAGCACAAGAATATAAGCATCAGCAACCCAGGGTACTTGGCATCATTAGAACCTAGTTCTCCCACACTAGAAAGTCCTCAATTCCCCATATCACCAGCAAAGCAAGATTCAGATTTAAAATCACTTCTAATGATAATGATAGAGGACTTTAAGAAGGACATAAATAACACCCTCAAAGAATTGGAGGAGAACACGGGTAGACAGGTAGAAGCCCTTAAAGTGGAAACACAAAAAAACCTTAAAGAATTACAAGAGAACACAACCAAACAGGTGAAGGAATTGAACAAAACCATCCAGGACATAAAAATGGAAATAGAAACAATAAAGAAATCACAAAGGGAGACTACCCTGGACATAGAAAACCTAGGAAAGAAATCAGGAGTCACAGACACAAGCATCACCAACAGAATACAAAAGATAGAAGAGAGAATCTCAGGTTCAGAAGATAGCATAGAAAATATTGACACAACTGTCAAAGAAAATGCAAAATGCAGAAAGTTCTTAACACAAAATATCCAAGAAATCCAGGACACACTAAGGAGACCAAACCTAAGGATAATAGGTATAGATGAGAGTGAAGATTCCCAACTTAAACGGCCAGTAAATATCTTCAACAAAGTTATAGAAGAAAACTTCACTAATCTAAAGAACGAGATGCCCATAAACATACAAGAAGCCTATAGAACGCCAAATATACTAGACAAGAAAAGAAATACCTCTCGTCACATAATCAAAACAAGTGCACAAAACAAAGAAAGAATATTAAATGCAGTAAGAGAAAAAGCCAAGTAACATATAAAGGCAGACCTATCAGAATTACACCAGACTTCTCACCAGATACTATAAAAGCTAAAAGATGCTGGACAGATGTCATATAGACCCTAAGAGAACACAAATGCCAGCCCAGGCTACTATACCCAGAAAAACTCTCAATTACCATAGATGGAGAAGCCAAGATATTCCATGACAAAACCAAATTTACACAATACCTTTCCACAAACCCAGCATTACAAAGGATAATAACAGGAAAGCTCCAATACAAGGAAGGAAATTATACCCTAGAAAGAGCAAGAAAGTAATCCTCTTCCAACAAATCCAAAAGGAGATAGCCACACAAAGATAATTTCACCTCTACTGACAAAAATAACAAGAAGCAACCACTGTTCCTTAACATCAATGGACTCAATCCCCCAATTAAAACACATAGGCTAATGGACTGGATACATAACAGGGCCCAGCATTTTTCTGCATACAGGAAACCCACCTCAGAGACAAAGACAGACTCTACCTTAGAGTAAAAGGCTGGAAAACAATTTTTCAAGCAAATGGCCCTAAGAAACAAGCTGGAGTAGCCATTCTAAAATCTCCAGCCCGAGAACACAAAGGGAGGGACTCATGGCTCCACCTGTATAGGTTGTTGAGGGTGGCCTTGCCCAGCATCAGTGGAAGTGGACAGCCTTGGTACCTGAAAGTTTGGATTCCCCAGTGTTGGGAAATTTCAAGAGCAGGGAGGTGGGAATGAGAGGATGGTGGGAGCACACCCTCATAGTAATTGGAGGAGGGAAGATGGGGTAAGGGGTTGGGCATCAGTGGAAGTAGAGGGCCTTGGTGCCTGAAAGTTTGGATTCTCTAGTGTTGGGGAAATTGAGAGCAGGGAGGTGAAAATGGGAGGATGGTAGGAGCACACCCTCATAGAAACTCCCAGAATTATATGGATCAGACATGACAGAGGCAGACCGCCAGAAGACTAGATTCCAGAATTCAAACAAAAAATTATCTTGATACTAAAATTTGTTATGAGAATTGTATATTGCAGAATACACAGCCTCGGTGTATCTACTCATCAAGTAAGCTGAGCAGACATGCTCAAACCTCTGATGTCCTGGAATTGCAGCTGGATGCAGTGAAGACACAGATGTTGAAGGCTTATCAATTTACTCTTCTCCCTGCCCCTCTTCTAATATCTCAATGCCCATAATCAGCTTGAAGAAGTTAATGAAGAGTTGTCGCCCCTATTCCCTGGGCTTGGGGATTGAAGTGGTTAATATTGGGCTGTCTTTTTAGGTAAAAGTAGTGGTTTTGTTGGAACAGGGAGGATTAGCTAGGATTTATTGCATAGCCATAACCTATTGGTAGAAATATGTATAATTGTTATTAAGACAAAGTTATAATTTCTTAAATGGTACAAAATTTACTTTGATTTCAAATTTAAGGTTTTCATTGGTATGAGCTTCTTATTGATATAAAAGTGAGGTTCATATTGTTACTCTCATAGGCATTGTGCCTATATAACACATTTAGGAATACAAGGCTTAGACCCAGTTCTTCTTTAACTTTTTAAACTGATCTGAGATGGTTAGCCTGTGAGTTAAGGGCCTATAGCAAATTCATGGCTCTGAGTTTATTATTAGGGTGTTTTCTATATTTTATTTAGCTGAGAGGAGTTAACAAACAATAGTCCAGATTGCCTTACGTGAATAGTTGGTTTTCAAAACGTCAAAAGTCCACAGAATTGGCATTACAAACATTTCTGTATTAATGTCCATTTTGATTAGAGACCTGTCTGCTCCTGACAGTTTTCTGTCTTGGATTCTAAGAAGAAATTGAGCATCTTTGGAGTTACTCCAGTTGTGGTGAGACAGCCACTAGGCAAGAATTGCCCCTTTTCATCTACAGACAAATTATTGTCCAGAAAAGGACACACTTGCAGAATAGTCGACTGATTATATCTGCCAAGATAGAGTAATCAGTCCTTAATAATTCTTCATTACTCGGTCTGTCAGATGATCCTGGGCCAGAAGGCTGAAGATCAGATGCTCCAACGTTCTGTAGTATAGGGACTGTCCAGGTGTTCAGAGGTCTCTATAAATTGGCTAAGTTTTA
The DNA here is from genome assembly GCF_011762505.2 of Arvicanthis niloticus. Classification (NCBI taxonomy): domain Eukaryota; kingdom Metazoa; phylum Chordata; class Mammalia; order Rodentia; family Muridae; genus Arvicanthis; species Arvicanthis niloticus. The sequence continues at coordinate 68,127,255 of NC_047659.1, read as the reverse complement.
GAAGCTATGCTTTGTGCTTCCCATAATTTCAGTTAACTCAGTCATTCTGGATTTCTGACAGGGTTGAAGATTTATAGTCTCATAGCCAATCCCGGCTATTTACTTTGAGAGAAAAGGTTTGAGAGGATGGTTTTCAGCTAACATTCATTCTAAATCCAAGAAAACAAAGCCAGGTTCAGAATTAAGTCTTTTAGTTAGGAGGGACGACAGAGGTTCTGTTTAGTCAACAAAATGATGAGACTGGGTATTAGGTCTATCGTGTATCTTACTGACACAAATTGGTATAGTTATGCTCTAACTGTATTTGAAAAGTTTTTTTTTTTTACAGGAAGGGATATGTAGGAGGAGCTAAGGTGGGAGGAGTAAGGAGAGGAAGATAAGGAGTAAGGAGAGGAGGAGAAGGAAAGGAGGAGCTAGGTGACAAGAGGGGGGGACATGGAGGTGGATGTTTGCGTGTCCCCAACAGTCAAAGATAGTTGATATATCTAGGTTGGGTATTGGGTTACACTTCTGATTGATATTGAGCATTAATTACCAAACTTATAAAACCTTTGATTAACATTTAAAAAATAGTATAAAAGCAAAAAGGAGAAGTGGGGATGAAATAGGGGTTTTCTAGGGAGGGGAAATGGGGAAACGGGATGATATTTGAAATGTAAATAAAATAACCAATAAAGATTTTCACACAAAAAAAAAAATCCTTAAGTTTCCACTTCACATGGAGAGTAGGGTTCTGTTACCACTATCCTCTTTAAAGACATGCTACAATGACCTGGAGACTATTCAAAAGGCTCCAATCCAAAATATCAACACTTGTACCCTATGGCCCAAGTATTCAACACAACTTACAGAACATTCAGCAGCTGAACATATTAGACACAGACAGGATTAAATAGTTGCACTAGAATTGCGACCTTCAGGCAGGCTTCTATGTTAATTTAGTGAGCAGTGGTCTCCTGAATCATTGTTTGATTGTCTGCAAAGAAAAGGTTGAATGGTAGCTAAAGTCTTTCCAACTCCAATAGACTATAAGCCTCTTATTATTTTCATTTGGTAAATATATAAATCAAAAAAACAAATTTCAAGGGAAAGAATGGATTAATTTGGTGTTTTCTAAAGTTTGGTCCTGGACCACGGGAAGCAGCATGTGTAGGGAGAAGTTCAGACTGTCAGATCCCATTCAGGACCTACAGAATCAGAGAGTAGAGGGGAGGCCGAGAAGTCTGCTTTTACAGGACTCAAATGATCCTGACATGTGCTCAGGTTTGAGAAGCACCAAAGTGACAGCATCTGAGTGGGCTTGAACCTGTGACTCCTTTCCCATCAGGCCATGAGTCTGCAGAGAAAGACACCACAGGGCGAGTGCAGTAAGATGAAGCAAGCCCAAGGGAATGAGTCTAAATCCCAAGTACTGTTCTGAAGATGGCCACATTCTGAGTTTGAGCATCAATAATCTCTAGAGCTAGGTGGCATGAAGTTCACATTGTACCCTCACTGATAGTCATCAGGACTTACACAGTACTATACCCTTAGCTAGAAACACTATCAGATGTCATCTGAGGAGTTTGGACCTTAAATACAGGCACAGAAGATATAGGATGTTGGCTGTTCACATTTATCCTCTGTTCCCAGTTCTGTGATTTCTTTTAAAACAGCATATCTGTCCAAGCATACATAAACACAAAAGTATTCTAGTTCAGTGCTTTCCTTTACCCATATTTACTATTTCTATCTCCTCTCTGTCATTCTCTCACTTAGGAAGTGTGTATTAATAGGCTAGTAGTCCTATGTTTTTCTCCAAGTTTATATAATCAGATACAAATGCATAGACTATCACACACATCTTGTTTTACTCCAATTTCTTGTGGATTCTTCCACATTAAGAGGCATAGTCGGATAGTTTTTCTGTTAATGCCATGCCCAGTATTTTCTTTAAGAACTAGACAATTCTCTCTGTGTGTATGTCTCTCTCTGTCTCTCTCTGTCTCTCTCTCTCTGTTTCTCTCTCTCTCAGATATAAAGAATATTTTATCAATGCTTCTGAAAATCTATAGCAAACTACAATCATATATGCAGCCAGACCCCAAATAAACTGGCATTCATCATTCACTTGGATTTGAACTTTTACCACCCACAGGGTAAAAACAGATAATAATTTTTTACATATGTGACTGTAGGGTAAAAATTTCAATGGCTAAATACAGATTTCCTACTATGAAATCTTGGACTTAAATCCTGTCTATATTTATAATTTAACAGTGTCACATGACTCGTCAAAAAAAGACCATAATATTTACAATCTCAATGCACTGCACGGAAAATCTCATACCTCATGTATCAACAAGAAATTACTGTTATCTTTCCAATTATTTGAACATTGGGAAACAACCTCAGGTTGCTGTTTCCATGATTTTCCTGGTTGCTGATGTGTTGGACATTTTCGTATGTTTGTTGGATGTTTGAACTTGAATTATGGACCATGTAGTCTTGTTTATATCTGCTTTACCTTTTGCATCTTTTGTACCATTTTATGCTGTTTGCTTGTTTGTTTTTTGACACAGGGTTTTACTGTACAGCCCCATTTTATATATTTTTAAAGCTCTCAGTTGATTAAAACATGAATCTCTCTCCATGGCAGTTATGTTCTGTAATATTGCCATTTGTTCATTGACAAATTTTTCATTGAACTTTATATTATTTACTGTAGTTATTTACATGTAGTCAAAGGCTCAACACCACCAGCTCGAAGGTGAACTTATAGCCACTGAAACTTATGGAAATTTTTCTTATTTTTGTGTTTGTAAGCATTTCCTAGAGTTTGTACTTTTGCTGGGGGGGGGGGTTGTGTTTCCCTTTGCTTTTTGAGAGGTTGTTGATAAAATAGTGAATAGCTGGTTTCACTGCAGGCTTATTCCAAGGCTCAGTAAACTTTCTCACCAGCACTTTTTCAGTAGCCTGTCATCTTATCAAAGAAACCATTATGTAGTGAGAATATTAGATGGTATCCCTTTGTCTTCCTATTTCTGAAAGATATTTAATATTCTTCTCTTACTGCATTTACTACTTATAAACTACTCTAAGACAATATTGAAAGATAACAATGACAAACAACATATATATATATATATTAGAAATTTTAGTGGTGTTCATCAAATTATTTTTTAGTGTATTAATAAAGGGACATTTTTTTCTAGTAAGCTTTCTATTGTTGAACAACCTTTGGGTTCCTGAAAAGAAATTGTCACTGATTGCTGCATGCGTTTTTAAAGATATGTCACTACTTTAATTGCTAATATTTTATTCAAAATCTTTGCAATTTTTTAAAAGATTAATTGATTTCTGGGCTGGAAGGTGGTGCTGCATGTCTTTAATCCCAGCACTCTGGAGGCAGAAGCAGGTGGATCTCTATGTTCAAGGACAGCCTGGTCTACAGAGTGAATTCCAAGACAGCCAGAACTACTCAGAGAAAACTTATCTTACAACAGAAAAGAATAGAGGGAGGAAGGGAGGAAGGGAGGAAGGAAGGAAGGAAGGAAGGAAGGAAGGAAGGAAGGAAGGAAGGAAGGAAGGAAGGGAGTTCCAAGACAGCCAGAGCTACATTGAGAAGCCTTGTCTTGGGGAGCAGCTTAAACTTTTAGTTTGATCCCCCAAACTGCCAAAACAAACAAACAAACAAAAAACAAAACAAAACAAAAAACAGAGAATGCTACAGTAGAATTGGTTTCAAACTGCCTTATGAGGCTGTGGTATTAATATCGTTCTGTAGTGGACATGGCATGGCTGTGACACTCATAAACTCACAACAGCTGTGGTTGTGAGCATATGGCCCACACAACACTAAGCCAGTAGACATTCTGTCATAGAGGGAGAAGGGGGCTCTCTTCATTGTGCACACACCCTTCTGTTTCTCTTTTAGTGGAGCTAAAGGATCTCTGAGTGTCTGGGGTCACCTCAAGAGTAGTCTCAGGAATGCTAGGCTTTGCTTGTGCATTGTGGCACCTGGGCATGGTCTCTGCATCCTCTACCCCCAGACCTGAGCTATGCTGTACTTCATCTCAGTTTAGCTCTCTGTCTGGGGCCCCAGGGTTTCAGTTTGGTGGTTGTCTAGGGCTTGCTCCTCATCTGACCACCTGAGTGGTCACTTGAGAGGGTCCTCTTCCGTCTTGGGATTGCTCCCACCTGAGCTTGAAGTCCCAGGCATGGTTCTTCTAGTTTCCAGCTTGCTCCCCATCCTGGAAGCCTATCAGGGTCTGCCTGGTACCAGACAAAAGGTTATCTCAGGCTTGCTCCCCATCCTGGAAGCCAGTCAGGGTCTGCCTGGTGCCAGACAAGGGGTTATCTCAGGCTTGCTTTTTTCAGAGAACATACTACTAATCATTCAAATGTTCTGCCACCTACTGGTGCACACGTGACACAGCAGCCACTCCTGCAATGCCTCTAGGGACAAGTTAAATTAACACTTTAAATGGTTTATTTTTAACATGGTTTTACTTGAAATAGAATTATCACTTTCCCTCTTTCTTTCCTCCCTCCAGCCACTGTCAGGTACCTTCCCTAGAATCTCTCAAACCTCAACTCTCGTGATAGTTTCTTTTATGTTGATTATTATTGTTACACACACATACATCTATATGTAAGTGCACAAATAAACATAGATACAAGGTGTTAGACCCATTTTGTTGTTTGTGTATGTATTGTTTCAGGGATGACCTCTCTGCACTGGGCAACTGTGGTATGCATTTTGGGATTCACATCCTCCTGGGTTGGAGGATGAATCAGAGTCTGGAACAGGTGGAGTTCTGCAGGATTCTGGGGGTAAAAAGGCCGTCTCCATCTTTGTGTTATATCTTTTTTAGGCGAAGGCCTTCTCTGACAATCTTCAATGAAACAACTCTCTTAGATGATCTTAGCTTGTGCACAAACACTTTATTCGGGGTGAACAAGAGCTGTATATGAACCTTGGAAAGTGGGAAGGAGTTTTTAGGGTGAATGTAATATCATTGGCTGGAGCTTAATGAACTGTGCAAGCCTCATTTGTATGGAGAGGCATTCCAGGAATTCCAGTTACTTGCTGGACAGGTTCTTATTGGGAAAGGGGAAGTTGAACTTCAAGGTTTGCCAAGAGCTTCATGATCTTCTTCAGATAGAAAGTGTAGAGGATCAGGTTTCCCAGACAAGGTCAGAGTAGGGAAAGCTCTGTTGGAAAAAGGGAGTCCTCCATTTTGCACCAAGCTCAGAGGAGCTATCCAGACATGGTAGACCTTAACCTTAAGTAGCAGGGTTTCCCTACATCTCCTACTCACACTCATGGTCACTTAGATGGCCATGATTAACTTCAGTGGTTTCCAAACACAACAAAAAGGTATGAAAACAGAAAGGGAGGAGAGACAATTGACACAGTGACAGATAAGAGAGGGTGGTGATGACAGTAAGAAGGATGCATCATATACACTATGAAGTTGTCAGGATAAATTTAGTAAAGTTTAAAAGTTCTTCTAAGTTATTAAGATGCATGAGTGAATAGAAAAAATAAGATTCTGATAACATTTTTTTAACCATTGGTAGCCCTGATTTATGTAATCCCAAACTCATAGTTTTACTTCTGTATGCTTTCTCCTTGTGTGTGAACATGTTGAAGTTGCAACATCCAAAAACTATTGTTGTATGATTGAATAATAAAAATATTTGTATTCTTGATCTCCTTTACATTGCCTTTTAATTGCGTTGCAATTTTTTTTATGTATTAGTCATCTAAGACTCTGCTTAGTCACAATATAAGAAATTAGATGGATATATCGGCCCACACCTTTAATCCCATAATCAGGAGGCAGAGGCACTCAGTTCCCTGTGAATTTGAAAGCAGCTTGACCTATATAGCAAGTTCTAGGATAGCTATGAAAACATAGTAAGACCTTGTCTCAAAAAAATCTGTAAATAATTAGAGATTATTTTTGTTTTCAGTGTATTAAATCATGATTGTGAAGGTAAAAATGAGACCTTTTCACATCTTTGATTTATAACTACTTTCTTTGTGTCTTAATTTATTATTGATTTTTGTAAACATTCCACAAATATATTATATACCTCATTAAGTGTGTGTATTATTCATATGTATAAATTGGGCATCAATAAATGGCTATGTTCTTCGGAAGCCTTTATTGAACATACCTATATATTTCCGAAAGACAAGAGTCTGAGTTCTTCCAATATTGCTTTGTTTAACAAATCTCCCTTACATGTGTTAGCATTTCTTTATTGTATTGTTATGGCTCTGAAAAAAATCACATATTTTCCTCATGACACAGAGCTTCTGTCACACTCATGTCAGGTTCCTCTGCTCTGTCCTTCAAAGCATCTATATTTTTCCTATGTTTCACATTTCTTTACACTGTTTTCATACTTGGAGGAAAATGTCTTCCACTCACTCTACTAGGCCAATAGTTTTGTCTCCATTTACCTGAGGACACGGGACACACTTTTCCTTCTAAACTGTGCTGCCCTTGAATCTCTTTGAGTGGACTTCTCACTTCTCTGTCCCAGTTGTCATTGATCTTCTACATAGATACAGTGTTACTGTGCCCGTGATCTGCCTGACTTTGTCATCTCTCATGTGGATAGGATGGTGTATGGATTTTGCTGTTATTGTTGTTGTTGTTGTTGTTGCTGCTGCTGCTGCTGCTGTTTCATATAATTGGGACTCATTGTTATTGGAACAAACATACCAGGTAGCATTCAAGGAAAAAAGACAAAGTGATCTTCTGTTGGAAGCATCTCTGTTCTTCAAGTAATAACTAAATGAATATTTTTGGCTATTCCTTGACCTCTCAGTTGTCATGGAGACCCAGAATGCACATGTATGTGTGTGTGTGTGTGTGTGTGTGTGTGTGTGTGTGTGTGTGTGTGTGTGTGTGCACATGTCTGTATGTGCTTGCACCTCTGTATGTTCAAGCACACACAGCATGGGAAGGTAGAGAGAAACTTTTCAGAGTTCACAAATCTCTCTGTACCAAGGTTTTTCAAGTATCCCTATTTTACAATCCCTGCCTCCAGAGTCTCTTTCACTGATGTGCAGACCTTCTTCTAACCCTCAATTCACAAAACTCTTTACCAGCACTGTCCAGTGAGATGCTATAATCTCAAGGTTTTATTTCTACTTACCAACCTGCTGTTCCCAAGTAGTTTTTCCCAAAATTAAGGATAGTTGTATTAAAGTTAATTGGTTCATACTGCCATCTTTTCAGACTTCATCTTGCCAAACCTTGCAGTCTAGTATGACTCCACTCAATACAGCAAGTTGTACTGAAAACTATGAGCTTTGGAGTCAGACATCTTTAACTAAACCCTCCCCTTATGATTCCACCTTTGTGTATGCTAGATATTTCTTTGAGCTGAGGTTCTTTATTTATGAAATAATGGTAGTTGTGGAAAGCAATTGTACATTTATACTTAATTGTTACTTAATTGTATATATTGTATTTATATTGAAATTGTATATTTAAAGCCATTTTCCCAATGCACAGGACCTTTAGTGTTGCATAAACATCAGTCATTTTTGTCTGTAATTTTATTTTCAAGAAGTGAAGGTTGACCAGTTGGCAGCCTCCTTGCTTGATGATTTCATTAACTGTCTATCTCAATCACCATTGGTTACAACTGTTCTTATTCAATCCATCATCTTGAAGTATCTAGGTTAACAGTCAATATTCTAGCCCTCTTTGGGACTCAGTGGGGTGCCACTATGCATTATGAGCCATCAAAACTGCATGTTAAAATTGGGGTAGTTTCATCACTGACCTCAGTGAAATGAAAAAGCCAAACTGGACACGAGTGTGCAGAAATCAGCTCTGGCAACAAAGCTGAAGGCATTAAGAACATAATTACCCTTTTAAAGGTTATCACGTAATTGAATCTCTAATTTTACTTGAATGTAGATTAATTCACTCCACTGAAGTCTCCAAGAAAAAGTACTATCCCCAGAGCTCTACAGGAGAGGCCAAAAGAAATTTTAATTGCAACAAATTACATGAAGAGATTCTACCTTATGAAATGGGGAAATTTATGGCATAATTTTTTATATAATTAAAGTAAAAGACATTAAAGGCCTCTTAATAAAGGCTCTAAAATCCATGCTTTGGAGAATGATTCCAATGTCCACTTTTTTAGAATATCCGTTCTACCGGTACATTAAGATCACATATATGTTAATTAGCTTGATTATGACAATCATCTCATAGTGCAGTAAAGCATCCCATTGTACATCTTAAATGCATATCTTATTATTTATAAACTATACCTTACCAAAGCAGAAGACAAAATGGAGGTAACTACTGATAGTCAGGTGTGTGCTACATTAGCCTTAGAGAAATAAGCTGACTGGAAACAGCCAGCCTCTGAAGGTTACATAGGAGTTACTCCATTCAAAACCACTTGAAATCATGAATTCATAGAATGGTACACAAGGAAGCAGAGTGGGTGGAGTTTAGAGGAAAGTGGGTGTGGCTATGGGAGAGCAGCAGGCAGGTTCCATGTAGTGATGAAATGTCCATCGCTTATTTAGTGATATTACCATATTATCTTAATTTCCTGTTTTGTTATTATCTTATTTACTATCTGCTGTTGCCACTACACAACACTAGATATAAGATGTTCAAGACTTCTAGAACTTCTCTGTACTTTTTCTTTACAATTACATATGAATTTATAATTACCTCAAAATTTAGAGGTTGAAGAGATAGTTCAACAGTCAGGAGCATGAATTGATAGTGCAGAAAACCTGAGTACAGTTCCAAACACCCACACTTCATGACTCAGAACCCGCTGTAACTCCAGTTCTAGGGGACCTCATGCCTCTGGTCTTCTCAGACAGCTGCACTCATATTTACAGCAAGCAGGCAGATGTGCACACATTTGCATAACTTAAAACAAAAGGATTCTTTTAAAATGACAGGTATAGCTTTTTTAAATGCCATCTCATTTTGTGTGACATTGTGTGGGAATGTATGTGTATTCACTCCAGATAGGACACAGGTGACCGACCAAAGATTCCACTCAAGTCAAACCCCAGTGAGTTTACCTGGCATTCCTTCCTGGAGCATGGGTGAAGGGTTACTTCCAGGAAGTATGGAAAATTGTGGGCAGCTACACCACCAAAAAAATCGCTTTCCCCACAGCAATGGTTAACCACATGTATGTTCTCATGTGTTGTCTCCCGAAAGGTCTGATAAGCCACCTCTTGCCTAGTGAGCCAAAGTTTGTGAGGATCTTAGAGAGTCCTCCTAGCTGTTCTCAACTCCATAAGATAACCCTCCAGTTATGCCTGCTATGCTGTAACAGAGTTCCACAGCACTCCATCCTTTCCTCTGGCTTTTGAAGTCCTAGTTTCTCCTTTTCTGTAACGTTCCCTAACTCATGGAGAGGGCGATAGAGCTCCCTGGTTATTTTATTCCGTTTATGACTGAACATTTGGCCACTGTGCCTCAGTAGCAATCATGTACAGTCAGCACTTTGAATAGTTATGAAGCTCCACGGTAACCACTTTTCCAACACAAGGAACCTTTTATGATCAAGGCTAAGAGCAACAATAATCAATACCTTGTCAGGAGACAGCTCCTACTACTGTGGTTTTTCTTTAATAACCTACAACTTCTGAGAGAACAGTTTAACACCCTTATAAGTTACCCTCATTCAAAGTTATTAATCATTGTTTTGTGTTTATTTATGCGTGTGAGTGTGGGGGTTTTTGCAGAATATACTTGGAGGTCAGAGAGCAACTTGTGGAAGCTAGATCTCTCTTTCTACATGCATTTCCAGGGATCAAACTCAGGTCACAGGGTTGGCAACCAGCATCTTTACTTGCTGAACCAAATCACTGGTCCTGCTGGCCATCATTTTCACATTTACAGGCACAGGCTGTTGTAGGGTTTTTCTGAACCACTATTGTGTGTCATCTGTGCCCTATCAAACCATAAAACGCATGAGAATTTCCCAGCTCTTTTCTTGCAACCTGTGTGTAACGACTTCCCTGACTCACCCTGTAAGTGTGCTTTCAAGCCTTCTAAATGCTTCTCTAAATCGACAAAAGACTGAGAGGTATCACTGTGCCATCTATATAATGAAACATCTTTACAAAGGCCAGAGGGTGAGTGGGAGCTCTTACCACTACCCATTTCAAGCAAGTGATTGAACAGCTAAAGGGTTGACAAATACATACATACATACATACATACATACATACATACATACCTTCTCGTCTGTCCACGAGATCCAGTAAAGCAAGCAAAGGGCCTGTACCTATATCAGTCTGCTAAAAAGAGGAATGTTAAATGCCATGTCATAGACATGGGTACTACTCTATTTATCTCTGTAACACATGGTTATTTTCCATGAGTCATTTTCTTCTTTATTGCCCATACCAGGTTGTTGAAAAGACTTTGATCTAAGCAAATAATCTCTACCTTTTAGAATTCTTTGATGGTTTCTGTAATTTTGTCTCGCCCTGGATTCCAAATATTTTTGTTATTTACTATCCTCCTTAAGAGTTAGCAACTTTGCAACCTCCACGTTACCAACCAACGCATGATTGGCTCTACAGCTTGTGCTCCCAGATGAAACTCTCCATGTGTGCATGGTATGCCCCAGCAGCAATAACCATCAGTATATTTTCTAGCAAAGAAGAAATTTTTCTGTAGCAGGAACGACAGGGCCACCTCTGTGTAAACGCCAGGGGCTGTGCAGCCGCAAAAGCATCTCCTGCAGGAGGACCTAACTGAGGACTGCCTGAGAGACCAAGAATTGCTGGCACAGACAATGCCAGCCAATCAGGAATTGCTATTTAAAAGAGATGGGATCAATGGGGCATGGGTGGAGGTTATTAAAGGAGCTTCGCAACAGTGTTCAGATGAGCTTGCTGTGGCATTTCTCACCTGCTCCTGGAGTCTGTGCCACCTCACCTCCAACCTCCAAGGACAGGTAGAGTCGAGTAGTCTAGGGCACAGGCAACATGTATCCAATAAATTCTCAGGTGACAAGAGTTGCCCACCTTTAAGACAAGCTTAGTGGTTTTCATCTGCACTGTTCTGTCCCATATCCATCTACCGATACTCATTGCCCATGGTACTTTGTGAGAGTGCCATGAACTAAAGAATACTCAACTTCAGTATCCACTAAGGCCGAGTCTGTTGTACACTGATAGGGAACCAATAAATCCACATTCAAAATGGGGCCTCTGGTTGCCTTGAATGATCTTTGTTTACAAGCAATCTTGGCCACTCCTTTAGAGAAGCAGCTCTTACCTACCCCCAGAGACGTCTTTCCCCCGTGGTAGAAGAGAACAGTGGGGACCACCTCTCATCCTTCTCATGAGCTGCTGTTCAGGCTTTAAAAGCCTCCAGAGGCTCACAAGCTGGGTACAGGTGCTGCCTATAAGTAACCCTGATCAACCCCTTCATCTGCTTTAACCTTTTCTTCATCCCTCACTCACTGTTTTAGCACCACAAACGCATACCAGTCTAAACCTTTCAGATCCTCAAGAGTGACTCCTACTTTGTAAATATTATGAGCGACTTAGGGACAAGCAAAGTCCAGGCTAAATTAACTTCTTTCTCAATGTTCCTTTAAATGCAGTGCAATATAGTCAGGTGAACTATCAAACACTACCTGCCATGTGTTCAATTTCCTCGTGAACATTTCCTTTCTGTGCTGTCTTGTGTTATCTTTGTTCCTCTAGTCCCTGCTAAGGGTACCTCAGCTGGAGATAACAAATCTCACTAGTGACTCTTATGAGTCAATCTATTAGGTACTGATTTTTATGGTATTGCCTGGGATTATTTAGCCTTTGTCTCAGGAAGGAAGAAATTGTTATGATACTCAGTCTCATGGCATCCACGGCAGACTCACCCCATGTCTCAGGACCTCATGAAGCAAGCCATGAAAGGCTCTTTTATTTCTTGTTTTAAGACCTTTCCTAAATCACGACGTTTAAAGGTACAATATATCCTGATCAATCGGTTTTTTTCTGTATTTGTGCATTTAAAAGCCCCTGTCTGCATCTGAGTTGTGGACCTTTTTTTTCTCTTTCCTCTGTATTAAAATCCCTGCTGGGGAATACCTACCACTTCTGCCCCACTTTCTGCATGGTTACTGTTCAGTTATTCCCATAAATCCCATGTTTTTGTTTTGTTTTGTTGTTTTTCCTATTGTAGCAGCATTGGGGGAGGTTGTTTTGTTCTGATCACAGAAGACTCTATTTGGCATAGATGGAATATTTACATTTTTTCCTTTATCCCTCCCCACCAATGATAAAGACCCCCATCTCGTTCCTTTTCTCCATTTTCCTGCCATTTCAGAGACTAGAATAGCAAGTAATATAATAGCATCCATATAATTTTCTCATTTTAATCACCTCCTATGATGACAAGTTCAGCCTCAGTCTCTTGAATTATACCCCAAAGCACAGGTCACACAACTGATGTCACAGCCTGCTTGTGAGCCCATCCTACTTTCAAGGGCTACAATGAATTCTCTAACCCATCAGCCATTTGGAAGACATCCCTCAACATGATAGACCCATTTTTACATAACACAGAGAAAGAAAGCCAACCTGGAACCCACCTAGTTCACACAAATACTCCACCATCAGATGATGCAGCCTCAGTAGTATTAATATATCCATTTCCTCCAGAAGTGTCTTCCTGTCTTATTACTATGATCATTATTAATTATGTTAAGTCTGTTAAACATTTTGTGTGCATGTGTGTGAGTGTGTCTGGGTATATCTGTGTGTGTGTGTGTGTGTGTGTGTGTGTGTGTGTGTGTGTGTGTGTGTGTGTATCAGGGCCTTGCTATGGGTCCCAAATTCATTTATAAGTTCTCAGCTCAAGTATTCCTTTCATCTCAAACCCCAAAGTTGTTAGGGAGGTAGATGTGTAACACTGTGAATAGAATTGTAGCAATTGTTTTAAGTGTATGATGTGGTGCTTTTGACTGTGTGGTGTCTTCACTGTACTAGATCAGTCCATGCCTAAAGCTAATAGCCTTAAGCTAAGGTCTCTTCTCTCCATCCTCCAAACCCTGGCACCCACTGTCCCAGTCTCTGCTTCTGGATTTGACAACTTTAGATTTTTTCATATAAGGACATGGAAGAAGCATTCATCTTTTTAGATTTTGGCTTATTTTAGAAATGTTCTCCAGGCCATCTACATTGTCACAAGTAGCAGGAAACACATGCTAATACTGACTGAGCACATGTTGTTCCAATCACTGTGTCAAGCATTTGATGTGCACATCTTCATTTAACTCCTAGGAAGATAATACTTAAAGTTAAGTACTCTTTCTCTCCACTTCTCTCATAGATACTGGAGTTCAGAGAACTTTAAGGGGTCCCCCAGAGTCACACAGATAATAACACAGCCATTAGACGTTTACAATCCATGTTTTTTATTGTACATTTTATGGTGTACAGTGTGATTTTATAACTAAGCGATTGTATAATGATCAATTCATGTTAATTAACATGTCCAACTCATCACATTTTTAAACTTTTTTGATTAAAGCATAACAATTCTACATACTTATGGGACCTGCTGTGATGTTTTAGTACTTTATGTCCTGATCAACTCAGTGTAACTAATAATTTCATTTGCTGATCACAAGTTTGATTTTAGATGCTTCAAGCCTCTCCTTTTTTTTTTTTTTTTTTTTTTTTTTGGTGGTTTATAGAATAATATACGAGCCTATAGTCACTCATGGTAAGGTAGAACACTAGAAGTCAATCTCCCTAACTTTTCCTTGGTTGTTCTTATTCAGTGACCCCATTCTTTTACCTTCCCCAGCTGCTAGTAATCACTAATCTGCATTCAGACCTAGTCCTGAGTAAACACAGAGGAGAAGCTGAGATAGAGGCTCTTGCAATCAGGCAGACTTGATTGGAGACCAAGTTCCACAATCATGTACATTCGGGTGAGTGACTAACCAATCAAACCCTCTGCCTCTTGGTCTGTATTATAGAATCAACAGATACTGCCTGCCTAAGGAGATGCTGGGATAATTAAGTGAAAAAAATGTATGAAGTGCTTAGCATGCTGTCTGAAAAATAACCTTAAATTTTGGGTCACTATTGTTACTGTGATCCATAAGGTTTTCACAAACTTGAGTATTGTCATTTCTTATCGCAGGTTTCAAATGAAGTCTTTTCTTCAGTACACATCCTGAGGCTGCTAAACTCTCCTTTAATATGACTTTGAACTTGCACTTGACCTTAGGTGAGAGAGCAGGAAAGGCTGACTTTAACTCACTAGTCAGAAACACCAAGCCCCTGAAGGATTCTGGTTCCTAAACTTGTCTCCATTGTTGGCCAAGAATTCACAGGAAAACAGGCTTCCCGTGATGCTGGAAAGACATCTCTGTGGGTAAAGCACTTTGCCATGCAATCCTAAAGACTTCGGTTTGCATCTTAGAACCAATGTAAAGACAAACATGGTAGCACAAGCCTCTGAGATACTTGGCAGAGACAAGAGAATCCCTGGAAGATCTTGAGTGTGGTGAATGAGATATCCTGTCTCAAAGTAGAAGTCAGGGACTAACACTCACACACATGAACATGCACATATAAACACATCATTATACACAAAAGAATGACATTGACAAGGAAGAGAGAGGGGACAGGTGGGAAGAAGGGGGAGGGAAACAATAAAGAGAAAGAAAGAAAGAGAGCGAGAGAAGAAAGGAAGGAAAGAAAGAGAATGAAGACAAAAGAGAAAGGGGGAAAGAGAGGAGAAGACACAGAGAGAAGGTGTTAAGAAGAAAGAAAATGGGATGGGATAAAAGAAAAGAGGAAAGCAGGGAGAGGAGAGGAGAGGAGAGGAGAGGAGAGGAGAGGAGAGGAGAGGAGAGGAGAGGAGAGGAGAGGAGAGGAGAGGAGAGGAGAGGAGAGGAGAGGAGAGGAGAGGAGAGGAGAGGAAGTAAGGAGCGGTTTTCATCACTCTTGCTTGGATTTGATAAGTTGGGTGGTTGTTGTTTGTTTGTAGTTTTAGTTTATATTTTTGTTTTTATTTTTGCTGCTTCATTGTCATTGTGTTGACATTAAATAAAATATATCAAGCATGGTCAAATTTAAACAAAATAAACACCCATGCTTGATTTCTGTCAATCCATTCAGAGGAAGGAACATTACAAATGCAAGTGGAAACACCTTCAGTCGCCGTCCAGCTCATGCTTCTCTCCACCCACCTTTTTTTTCTCTCTACCACCACCCTTTCTCTCTTTAAGTTTGGGTGTCCTAGTCTTCAGGGAAGATGCCACATCCAACTTTCTTACCAAAACATCTTTTTTAAAACTCCTTTCCAGTACTGAATAAGAAGATGAAGTTCAACATTCTTCTAGAAACATACTGTAAGAGTGAGATGGCTGAGATCACAAAGGCATTTGCAATGATGGCTTCCTCCTGACCACATAATTCAATGGGCAGAGCCAACTCTGCCCCCTCTCCCCAGGGTCTGAGCAATGATGTAACTGAGTCCTACTGGCTTCTACTTAGGTTGGGACAATTCCATCAACCCCAGACTTTTTCCTGAAGCTACATGAAAGACTCACTGCCCAACTTCTAGAACTACTAAGTGAAAGCAGGAGACAAATGGAGAACCACAAAAAGAGCACATGCCTGAGGTCATGCTGAGTAGTCACTGACACTCTGGGTCCATTGATGCTCACAAAATGAGTGTCTCTGGACTTCCTTGTTAAAGAGCCAGTCCTTTTTCATTATCCTGCTTAAATCTGTTTGAGTTAAAATTATATCATAGATAATACAACAAAAACCATTGAATGAGCAAGGAAGGCAGGACATAAGAGAAAAAAATGTCCAGCATACACACCTAGGCCTGCTTTCTTCTGTATATTTTACTTGTGGTAACTTAATCCTCGCAAGAACGATCTGAAGTGCAGGCTCTATCATGATCTTCAGTTTACGGAGAAGAAACCACAGAAGTAGCTCGTGCTAGAAACTGAAATACTAAAGGTAGAGCTGAGATCTGGCTCCTGGAAATCTGAGCTAGTCTACACTGTTAACTCCTATTGGATAATTTGGGAAGTAAATGGGTACATGGATATGTGATTTAAGAAAACGTGAGCCACTGTTGTCAAATAAAACAGCATTTAGTAATGTGTATTCTTCACAACTCCACTTGAAAGCATGAGAGACACATTGGATAGAGAAAAGTCCTAGGAAAGAAAAAAAATACATAAACAAAGAAAGGCAGGAAATGGGCAGGATAGCTTTGTACTTCCTGAGCATGACAGAAGACTTTGGACTTATTCATTTTGATACAAGATGTTGCTCTGTAACTCAAACTGGCCTCAAACTGTGTTAGGCCACAGGAGTGTTAGGATTACAGCTGTGCACCACCATGCCCAGTTGTTTGCTAGGTTTGTTTTTAATTCTAAGAACATAGAGGTGTACTTTCTAGTATTTAATATGTTGCATGGTGAACGGTATCAAATGGGGATTCTGGCAGGATACTGAAATGGATTGTGGGGCCATAGAGTTTATTTGAAAGCTTATTCTTGTATGGACAGACAGACAGACAACACTATGGCAAGGACTCATGTGGAGAGTTCAAACCCTAGCACCAGATAAAGATAGAATGGCTGTGGCTCTGAAAAGAGGAGGTTAGGACCCACAAGACAGAAGTAGGAATCTCTTATTATACTTTTCTGAGGATGGAGATATTTCAAAGCACAAAGCCAGGCTCTCTGAGTTCCTGGCAGGAAGCAGGGAAGGAGGTGGAAGCAGGATCTATTGCCACCAATACTCCCTTTTAATGTAAACTCACTTCCCTGGGTGGGAAACCTCAGGTACCTAGGAGTCTTTTCTCTAGAGATTCACAAACAATGTCTCTGTGAAATGCCTGCCTACATGTGTGAGATGAGAAGAGCCGTGCAATTAGGAACTGTGACCTATGTAGCAGCTGGATTCTGACACATTCTTACACATGCTATCTGTGCTCGATAACCTTGGTTGTCAACGTGACACACTCAGAAAGATGGAACATTGGTTAAGGAATTCTGTCCATCAGAATGGCCTATGGGCATATCTGTGGATATTTTCTTAATTGCTAGTTGATGTCAAAGGGCCAAGTCCACTGTGGGCAGTACCATTCCTAGGACAGTGGGTCTGAGCTGCACAAGAGTTAAATATGGGTAAAGGAACTAGCCAGTTGGCAGCATTTATCAAGATCCTGCCTTGAGTTTTTGCCTTGGCTTCCCTCAATGGTGAAATATAATCTATAAGATAAAAATAAACCTTTTCTTCTATATCAATTGTTTTTGTACATGCTGTTTATCACAGCAAGAGGAACCAAACTTGAACAGCACCATAACTCTGTAATTCCTATTCCAGGAACTCTGAGAAGAGAACAAATTTAGTCAAATCCCTGAGTATACCTAACTTGAACCAAGTAACAAGAAATCCAATATACATTCTCACCCTATCTCCCTTGGTGTCTTAAAGGGCATATCTTAAGATGATAGTTAAGACTGTAAGAGTCAAATAAATTGGTTCAAACACACCTGAAGCTGCTTTTTCATCCTTAAAATTCTGTTAAGATTATCAGACTCATACACAGCTTTGCAGAGCAAATGAAGTCATGCACATATAAATTTAGGAAAATTCCCAGCTGGCACAAAGTAAATTCCCAATTTGGTCAGCATATTAGCAACATACTAATGTCAAAATTAAATGAGAATGAGGTTCCATATTTTTCCTTGGGGCTGGAAAGACTCAAGACATCTAGCTGAATCATCTAAACTCTGTGTGTGTGTGTGTGTGTGTGTGTGTGTGTGTGTGTGTGTGTGTGTGTGTGTGTGTGAGAGAGAGAGAGAGAGAGAGACAGAGACAGAGACAGAGACAGAGACAGACAGAGAATGAAGGGGGCAGAGACAGAGAAACATTCAGACAAGGGAAAACCTTCTATTGCTATTAAAGCAGTAGGTATAATTTTTAACCACCAAAATTATAAAGATCTTCAATCTGCTGATAATTTGATTCTAATTAAAACTTCTATCCATAAAGCTGGAATTGCAAGGGGGGAGCATAAATGAAACAGCAATTAACCTTTGGTTCTTAGCTTATTTGCTCCTACCCAACATGGGTCAGTTGCCATAGAGATTATACCTACATGATCTGCAGATGAGACCAAAGCCACATGGAGCCTCTGAGCTGGCCTCCTCTCAGTGTGGCTTTGGGATAATTAAAAAATCCACTGGAAGAGAACTGAAGGCTGATCTGAAACTCTACAGGAATGGAAGTAGAAATGAGAGGGAAGAAGGCAAGGAGGGCGTGGAAATCAAGGGGAAAGATATTAAAGAAACATAAGACTGAGTGAAATCCAGTCTCCTTCATCTACAGCTTTCCAGTCTGTCTGTAGCTGGGGGGAGACTGATAAGAAGAAACAAGAAAGCATGAAGAGTTTCTCACTTCTGCTAGCAGGAGGCTTCTTAGCTTAGGAATGTGAGCAACCAAGCTGACACTTGCCTTAGGCAGAGAAGAGGAAAGAAAGGAGGACTCAGTACAGTGCATCTCTTGTCCTGTCTCTAGAATACTGGGTGGGCATAAAGCAACCAAACACGGTGGTACTGCACAGAGGATGGACTAGGTTAACACTCAAGAGTGTTTAGTCCATTTTTGTGGATAATAAAAGATCTCTGGCTAGGAACATTTTTCAGGAAAGAGGTTTACTTGGGCTCCTGACATTAGTGACACATGGTTAAGAGGCAGCATCTGATGACAGCTTCCTTAGCAGAATCGTGAGGCAATGCTAGGTACTGGCAAGAAGAAGCGTGGTGACTACTCTTGGTTGTCAACTTGATTGGGCCTAGAATCAACCAGGAGACATGCCACAAGGCAGTCTGTGAAGGTATGCTTTGGAAGGATTAACTGGAGGAGAAGACCTTCTCTTAAAGGGATCCGCATGCACCTCTTGCAGCAGCCCCACATATGCAGAGGACTTAGGGAGAGGTATGGCTGCCTTTGCCTGATGCCTTGAGTCCTTGCTCATGAATTCATCTGTTCTGCTGTGGCTGCTGTTATCCTTCCTGGCATTGGAACCCAACTTCTTCAGCCTCTCATGGACTGAAGAGTGGACTGAAGGCCATCAGCTCTCCAGGACTTCCCCAGTCACAGAGCACCAGGGTGGAGCTGCTGAAGCCTGCAACCTTGTGACTGAGCAGCAATCTTTTCCTCAGACTGCTCCTAAGCCATGACTTTGCATGTCTTTCTTTACTCCTTCTATGGAAGTCTTCAAATCTTTCCACACTGATTCCCATAGAGTTATGCATCCTGCCTTTGGATCATGCTATAACTCCTAAATCCTGCTCTACACAGTTGAAAGCAATCGATCAGTAGTCTAAATACTTGCTGCTTAAATATTATTTCCCCCATCAAATACTGGGGGGTGGGGGGGAGCAAGTCCCAGGAAGCTCCTGTCTCCAAGTCCCCAGCACTGAAATTACACATACACCACAATACCTAGCTTTTTTAATGTGATTTCTGGGGATTAAACTCAGGTCCTCCTGCTTGCATGGCAAACATTTACCTACAGAGCCATCTCCCCAGTTCCAATGCATCCCCTTTTAATTCTGCCTGCTATAATGCTATAAAACATGAACTGGTTCTTCTGCAGTTTGGGTCCAGCTGATGGGACTGGTTTTGCCCTGCTTCCAATACAGTAGCATTCATTTGCATCTGGAGTCTGGTCACAGCTACTTAGGCAATCTCTACCATGTGCTGAGTCTCTCCTAGTCTTCATGCCTCCTGAGCCCTCCCTAGATTTCCCACAGTGTTCCATTGGCAGTGTAAGATTTTTCTAGCCAGCTTCCTCAAACTTTTCTAACCTGTCTATGACCCAGTTCCAACCAGCACATTGTCTTTACCAGCAACATGACTCTCAGTCCTCACTTTCTGTGATAGTCAAGTTTGCTATCACTGTAATAAAATATATCTGGGGGTTGAGAACCGCACCAGTCCCACGTTCAGGCGCCAAAAATGTTGGGGCCTAGGCTGCCCCACTTTGGGCGCCAAAAATGTTGCGGGCCTCTCCACTCCGTGCTTGGCGGCCACTGTATCCTGGCCCAAGCTGCTGCTTCCAGTCCTCAGGTCGGGGTTTAGTAAGAGAGAGAGAGTGAGGACGGACTCGAAGAATGGAGACCAGACAGAGTGTGATTCAATCCTGTTTATTCTTCAGTCTCTCTTCCTAGTCCAAGTCCCAAGTCTTGAGTTCCTAGTTCCTAGTTCCTAGTTGTACTCATTCTAGTTCCTAGTTGTTCTCTTCCGAGTGTATAATGTCTATTCCTACTACTAGTGTCTGAATCTCTGTTACTCCAAATTGTTCTGTCTAAAACGGCTGATTCTCTGATCTCCAAATTGTTCTCTTTCTCTGTTCCTCCAAATTGTTGTTCTATCTAGAGCCAAGTGTCTTCTACCTAATGTCAAGTAATCTGTTGCTTTCTCTGTCTGCCTCTAGCTTTTTATATGTCTCACTTCTAAGCCACAACTTCGGGTCACGCCTTTAATCATGCCCTTAGGTCTTGTCTCTAAATCTGATCTCTAAGTCACACTCTTAAGTCACACACCTTTAATCTCACACACCCAAGGAAAGTCCTGGGTATCTAAAGCAAGATGTTATCAGAGTGTGCTCAGCTGTTGTAGGCTATTGTAATCCAAGTCTCATGTCAGGGTATATGGCTCAAGATAGCTGCAAAGCTGATAGCCGCTTTCTGCTAAAAGTCGGCTCCCAACATCTGGGTACATTATATTTTAATGAGATTTATCTAGGTCCTAGTTTTTTGAAAGATTGCCCAAGCGCCATGGTGCTAGCACTGGTTGTGGGTCCTCTCAGTATATCACACACAGTGTCAGAAAGCACTATGGTGAGAATTGTGTACAAGAAATATTGTTACATATGGGAAGGCAAAAAATCAGAAATGGGGGGAACAGCCTTTCTCTTTTTTAATATTTATCTTATGAAAACTGACAAAGATCCCTCAAAACTATCAGTTCTTTGTAAAAGCAGCATCCTTTATGGCCCCATTACTTCCTACAATGCCCCACCTCTAGAAGGTTCCACATCAACTTCCAGAACTGCCACATCCAGAACAAAGTTCTCAATTCCCAAACACAAAGGAGACAAACTCAAGTCATATTCGAGCCATGGCACCTGGACTATGAGTTCTAGAGCAACTAGACCAATAAAGCAGTCAGCAGGAAATCTAGTCCCTGTTTGCAGGTAGATCCCTTCAGAGCCTACATCTCTCTATATTTTCCAGATAGATTCCAGCTCCTCTCATCTCTGTTAACCCAGCATTCAAGGTCAGGCATATAATTATTTCCCCCCTCAAAAATCCAAGAGCTGTTAATAGCCTAGACAGTGATAATCACTACCAAGGAACAAAATAGAGTCTGACTTAAGTGAGTTCTCATTAAAATTTGAATAGTGTCTCCTAAAAAAAAAAAAAAAAAAAAAAAAAAAAAAAAAAAGGCCATTGAAAGTTGTCTTTGTCTTTCATACACACAAGAGTTTTACAAGAGGCAAGTTCCATGATGTCCTCTGGAAATGTTACCTCCCCAGAGAAGCCTTCAGGACCAATTGTTGCTGTCATAGTTAATATTAACTTTTAACATGACAAACCCTAGAATTATCTGGAAAAAAAAGTCTTATTCTAGTTTGCTATTCTGTTGCTGTGATAAACACCAAGACCAAAATCAACTTGAGGAGAAAAGAGTTCATTTTAGTTTATACTTCCAGGTCATAAGTCAGGCAGAATCTCAAAGCAGAAACAGAGACAGGAATCATGTCGGGAGACTTACTGGCTTGCTGTCTGTCTCATGGTCATCTAGCTTTCTCATACAACCTAAGTCCACCAGAGATGGTGCCACCCACAGTAGAACGGGATCTCCTGTAACAACCATCAATCAAGACAATCTCTCAGACATGACCACAGACCAATCTGATGGAGCCAGTTCTTTATTAGAGGTGCCTTCTTCCCAGGTGATTCTAGATGATTTCAAGTTGACAATAAAACTAACTAGCAAGTCTCAATTGAGTGTCTTTAATCTGGTTAATTTGTAGACATGTCTATGGAGAATTGTCTTAGGAGGGTAGGGTTGCCATTTCCAGACGATAACATGGAACCGGTTTCTTGTAAAACTCTTCTGTGTATGAAAGACAAAAACAGTCTTCAATGTCACTTTTTTAGGAGACACTATTCAAATTTTAATGAGAATCCACTTAAGTCAGACTCTATTTTGCTCCTGTGCAGGTGGTCCTGGATTGTGTTATAAAGTTAGCTAAGCATGAACCAGTGAACCACAGAGAGCCAGCAACCCGTCCCTGTGTAGTTCCTCTGTCTTTCCTGCCTTGAGTTCATGCCCTGACATCCTCAGTAATAGATTGGACCTGGAAATATAAGCCAAATAAACCCTTTCTTGCCAAAGTAGCTTTTGATCAATGTTTTGTCACATTAACAGAATGAAACCCAAACACTGCCCCTCCTACTGCAGCTGTTCTACAGTTCAAATTACATCACTTTGTAATTAACAAGTTCTATCTAAAATGTACTGCTTGTTAGAATAATCTCACTCACTTGCTGATGTTTCCTCTAAGCTTTCTAAGATCAAAAGACACGATCTGTTGCTTGTTCTGGTGCTTTCCACATCTAGTGCAGCACCTGAACAAAGCAAATAGCCTATATGCATGAATGATCATTTTCACAGATGGAGTCAATTCATATGAACCTTACACCAAATGAATTGTCATTTCATATTCTCTCTGTCTCTGTCTCTGTCTCTGTCTCTGTCTCTCTCTCTCTCTCTCTCTCTCTCTCTCTCTCTCTCTCTCTCTGTCCTTCTCTCTCTCCCCTTGCTCCCATCCTCCCACTCCCACTCTCTGTCTCTACCTCCCTCTCCCTCTGTCTCTGTCTCTCTCTGTCTCTGTCTCTCTGTCTCTCACTCTCTTTCATTTCAGGATGTAAGACTAAGAGTGACAGCATTATTGAATGGTCCATTCTTTCTTTCAATGAAAAGTTGTATTGACTGTTTGCTATGTGTCAGCTACCATGCTAAATGCTGGCAGTAAAACTGTAAAGAAGTCAGACAAGGCCTCTACCATGTGTCAGTTCCATTATAAGAGTAAGCATAGCTGGTATACACTGATAATTCAGACAATGTAAATTTGTCAGGAATGGTTGTGGTTGCTATGGAGGAAGCCATTGAGGGTATTATGAGGTACTAGGAGCAGGGAGGACAGAGCAGTTCCTTCAACTCTGGTAGTCAAGAATGCCTTGCCTATAAAGTGAGCCTGGCCTATAATGATAGGTAAAGGAATTCTAGGCAGGGGGAACAGAAGATGCAAATTCCCAGAGGTAGGAAAGATCTCAGTACGTCCAGGGCCTCAAATATTGTGGTTTAGAGGTATGAAAGAGGCCAGTGGAGAAGTGTGTTTAGTGAAGGGCAAATGGGAAGCACCAAAAAGATTTAACTGAATGACATGATCTGATTTACATGTTAAGAACATTACTCTGGGATCTATGTAGATCTTGATATGTGAGATCACTTGATGCACAAGCATGCAGACCTGAGTTTAGTTCCCCAACACCCATGTTAAAAGCCAGGTATGGCCACATGCACCTAAAATCCCAGCACTGTGGAAGGTAGAGAGACAGAAGAATTTCTGGAGCTTGCTGGCTATCAGTCTAGTTCAGTGAGAGACTCTATTTCAATGAAATAAGGCAAAGAGTGATAGAAAAATACAGTCAGCATCCTCCCCTGGCTTCTGGATACACACCAGCATACCTGCATGCACCTATGTGTCACACACATGTGCAGAGCAGACACACATCCACATCCACATCCACATCCACATCCACATCCACATCCACATCCACATCCACATCCACATCCACATCCACATAAAGAAAGATAAGTACTCTGTGTGTTATTGAGAGATGAAGAGGTTGAAAAAGCAAGAAGGGGTCCTTTGAGTTATCTGAGCAAGAGATGACTACTCATGCTTTGTCCTCAGCTGTTTGCAAAGGTGAAGAAGAAAAATAAAGATAACTTCATCTTGTTCTAAGATCTGCTTTTAGTAAAGATTTAAACCATTTACAAAGATATGTCTTCATTTTTGTAACAAAGTGTCAATCACAAAGGTTGGAGGGTGTGGTGTGCTGCACTGTGATGTCTTGAAACTCTTCTAGAGAATGAATTCTAGTTGGTCAGGAAGGAAGAGGCCTAGGAGTTTGGCTTTACATGCATTCATTGTGATCATGTGATCTGTGATCATGGCTGCTTGGTTGTTCCTTCCTAGTCTGAGACTGATTTGCTATCTCTTGACACCACACATCAACCTTGGGCATAACCTCAGCAATGTCACTTTTGTCTTATCTGTTGAGGGCACAGCATTTGGCTGCTGAGTTAGGATCTGGTCCCACTGTAGGTACTCTGAAGTGATGAAGTAATCCATACTACTCTGGGGATCGTTGATAGTAGCTCATTGGCTGGGGACCTAGTTACATTGAGAAATTTCCCACGGGTGGGAAAGACAAGCCTTCACAACTTGCTACTTAGAATTATCCAGTCTGGTGATTCTTAGTGAGAGCCACTAGTAACTTTTGTAAAATATTGCAAGGAAAATAGTATGTGGATATAGAGTTCAGCTGTTATAATGCACGCCTCCCGTGTCGCCCCACGCCCCTGGACGAAAAACACGAGAGATGCAATTCGGGTAGTTACTGCAAAACGAGGACTTTTTACTCTGTATCAGCAAACGTGGAAAACGCGGAAGGACTCGGGAAGAAGCGGAAGGGCTGAGACTCGGAAGAGGCCTAGCTTAAAATACACCCTAGAGTGACGTATTCACTTCTGATTGGCTGTTCACTCACCACCCAATATTACGCCTCGGGATTGGCAGTGACTTTAGCGGGCTCTCTGCCTTTGCATCTGTGCAGTTAATTGTTTACTGCTGGGAAAACATGAGGCCAGCGCCATCTTGGAAATGCAAACGTATAACCACTGTTAACAGCGGCTTCCTACAAGCTGTCACCAGGCTTCTAAATATCCCTAGGTGCTGTTAATGGGCAGCAGGTTTGACTCTCATAGGCTCTTGATTGGGTATGGCTTTGTGGAACCTTCTTTCCAGCTTTCAGTCCTATGATTGGCTTTGACAAAAGGATATGCACCATCAGATTCTAACAGTTGTCACTTAGCTGAAGGCCACAGAGCACCATCCAAGGCTATCTGTGCCTTCTTTATCCTCATCCTTTCTCTGAAATCAAACATCAAGACAGGCTGAGAAAACCCCAACTCAGAGAATAATATAATAATCCCCAAATCATGTAGCTAATCAGATTAACTTCATGTCCAGGTCTAAAGGTTCCACAGCTCATGTTCTTTTCTAACACTGTGTTTTAGGGAAGCTAAGGGTTCAATGCTAGCCCTGCCCCTTAGAAGTCATGGGATCTGGGGATGTGTCCTTAACTCCACTGAAGCATGGATGCTTTTCTGTAAAGTCTCTGCCCACATTTTTTTCCCTGCTAAGAGATCTTAGTTTTCAGAAGCACTGTGACTTGGGGTTACCTACCTGTCTTTGATCTCTCTTGGGCTTTAGCCAAGAACTCCATCATCATATCATGGCTTGCCCCAAAGTAAACAACCAATGTCTCCAAGCTGAATATAATGACCTCCACATGTGATATGACACCTGACTTAGAAATTTAAGTCATGTTTTGTGGTATTCAACTAAACTGGTCCTTACTTGTCAAGGCCCGAGCTGCCCCACGCTTGGGGTCCAGAAATGTTGAGAACTGCACTACCCCACATTTGGGGGCCAAAATGTCTCGGACCGTTCTGTCAATGTTGGAACCTGCACTGCCAATAGCCTTGGGGGCTAAGTTGTTAGAGTTCACACTGCCCCAAGCTGCTCTGGTCTGCGGGTTGGGATTCAGCAAGAGAGAGAGAGAGAGGACAGACTCGAGGAATGGAGACCAGACAGAGTGTGATTCAATCCCGTTTATTCTTTGGTCTCTCTTCTTCTCTCCAAGTCCCAAGTCTTGAGTTCCTAGTCCCTAGTTCTTAGTCCCTAGTGCCTCCAAGTTCCAAGTTTCTTCTTCCAAGTGCTGAGTGCCTAATACCTAATGCCTAATAACTAACTCCAAGTTGTACTCTAAGTTGTACTGTCTAACCTAATTCCTAGTTCCAAGTTGTACTCCTAATGTCTAATAACAAACTCCAAGTTGTTCTCTCTGAAGTGTCTGATTCTCTGTTCCTCCAAATTGTTCTGAACTCTCCTGTCTGCTTCTCGCCTTTTATATGTCTCACTTCTAAGCCATGCCTCTAAGTCTCACCTTTAATCATGCCCTTAGGTCTTGTCTCTAAATCTGATCTCTAAGTCACACCCTTAAGTCACACACCTTTAAGTCACACACCCAAGGGAAAATCCTGGGTGTCTAAAGCAAGATGTTATCAGAGTGTGCTCAGCTGTTGTAGGCTAATGTAATCAAGTCTCTTTTCAGGGTATATGGCTCAAGATGGCTACAAGGATGATAGCCGCCTTCTGTGGGCTCCCCACACTTACTAAAGTCTTGTATCATGAAATTGGGGACATTAAATTGAAAACTAGAAAAAAAATCCATGTGACCTTAGTAATTCATTTAAGAGATATAACTATATTTAATTGACTGTGCATATCAATTTATACCTATTCAATGAAAAAGAACCGATGTGGAATACCAGGCACTAAGAGTATTTTCACATGATGTATTATTATGGTGTTTTCAGGTGTCAGAAAAAAAATCCATGACTGTCAAAAATGACACATGTCAGCATGCAAAGAGAGTGGGGCTACAGGGATGAAGACTCAGCACCACTGTGTTTACCCCATCATCACATGTCCAGGAATCCTGATGGCTACAGGCAAGGAAGATACAGGCTTTCTTTTGTATACCAAGCCCCACAAAGTACCATTCAGAAGTGTAAAATTTTAAAACATTTGCATTAGAGAAAGTCAACCATCCCTCAGCCTCAGAGTTTTGTTTTAAGAAATAATTGTGACATAGCAAGTGCTTCATTTATTAATAATTTTATAGTATTGATTCTTGTCTCTGCTCATTCATCCCACAAACATTTATGATTCACAGAATGAGTACCCTATTCCTTCACTGAGCTCCTGGAATTATGGGAGAAAAATATGATGATACCAGGGTTGATATAGGACTCGCAAACCATGGAATCAGAAAACAAAATCATCTTGGCTCTTGAAATGTCATTTTTGAGCCTGGCTTTATGTCTGAAAAATGAAATATATCCCAATTTTTCCTGGTTACTTTGATGAGATATAATGGTCTCATTGTAATCCCTGGTACATTATGGGCACTTGGTAATACATAAGTCATTGCAGTGGTCATCAATGCCATGAAGGCATGAAATGGAAGCGTGGTGGACTGCAAGGGAAGTGCCCAACCCCAGGGAGGCATCAAGGCGTCATGTCAGCTGTTAGCACTGTGCTGCAGAGATTTACAGCATCTTTGCCTATGTACCACTTAGCAACTCCCAAGTGCCTATTCACTTGTCATTTGGAGACCTCCACTCAGGATCTTTTTTCTGTACACGGTGACATCTAATGTCTAGCTTTTCATTTTCCCCAGCAGACACTGAAGTCTTCTAAAGAGGAAACTTGAGAGAAATTGAGAGTATGTAACCATTAAAATTAATTGCACACAAACATTAGCAATCAGATACCCATTTCCAACATGAAATATGGATAAGGAGTTGCTGAAACATTTATATTAAATTACTTTTGTAATAATATTTAACTTTGGAGCATTAAATATTTAGTGCTTCTTTCTTGCCATTTGCAAAGAAGCTTCCAGTACTTTGAAAGCAGAAAGAATCCGTGTCACCATTTCTGCCTCAAGGGTTCAAGGGGATAGATAGATCAGATCAGCAGCTCTGAGACAAGCAGATGATCTGTAACTAAGCACGAGCCAGCATTTATTTATTCAACAGAACATTGTTGTTACTTTTGAGGAGTGTATCAGTCAGACTTTCCATTGCTGAGACAAAACACTTGAGGAAAACGGGGCAGGGGTCGGGGCTTGTCTTTAGCTCACAGTTGCAGAAATTTCATTCTATCTCTGTGGGCAGAGTGAGGTAGGAGAGCAAAACAGGCTGTGTCACGGCAACCGGGAGGCAGGAAGGAGGTTTAGACTCCCTTGCTGAGGCTTCTCTTTTTCCTTTTTTAGTGCATTTGAGTTCCATCCTGTGGAACGGTGCTATCTCACATTCAGGGAACATCTCCCTGGCTTAGTTTCCACTTGGGAAAGGCCCTTACAGACACACTTGGAGGTGTAGGTCATGCATCTCCTAGGCATCTCTTAATCTAGTAAGTTGACAATCAAAGCACACCATCCCTAGGTAACAGAGAAACACGGAGAAATGTAAAGCATGATCCCAGGATTTGTAAGTCTCACCAGAAAAGGAACAAGGAAAGCAAGTTTTGTTGCCTATCTTTCCTCCACACTCAGCTACCAGGGTTATTTAGGATTTTTGAGATTTTTCTTGGACCACCCCCTCATCTATGACTTTTTCCATGCTGGTTGCCTCTCCCTTAAAGAACCTTTCTGTCTATGTATTTAGCAAACTCTTACAGGAGTCACCACTTCCAAGAAACATTCTCAAACACAACCTGCGATATCCTTTCAATGTTGTTTCTGCAAACTCCCAATCTGCCATGGACATCATTCATCCACGTGACTTACCACCATGCCCTTTGCTACATGATCCACACTGTCTTCTTTACCAACTTGTGAGCTACTTACAGACAATTCACCTCTGTATGCCGATGTCATCTGCTCTCCCCAATAGAGAGTGAGCGTTCAACAAACTTTTAGCAAATCAACAAAATAGCAATTACTAATTGGCTTTGTGCTTATAAACATGTTTCCTGGTTGTGATGAAGGCACACCACAGGACACAATAGGCTTCTTATGAAGGATGGGGAGGCTATTAGGACTTCCTAGAAGTAATGTGAAGAGCAAATTCTTGGGGGAAATAGGGGTCTTCTAATTATAGAGAATAAAAACTACAATCACTTAATTAGAATCGTGCTTCCTAAAAAATATACTTCAGAGGCTGGGGAGATGGCTCACTGTGTTCACTGTCTGTCATATAAGCATGAAGACCTGAGTTCAGATCCCCCAGTGACCACATAAAGACTTGGCATTCTCATATGCATCTGTAACCCTAGTGCTGGGGCAGTGCAGAAGGAGGACCCCAGGCACTTTCTGGGCAGCAAGTCTAGCAGTGAATGTGGGCTCTATGAGTAACCTTGTCTTAAAAGACAAGACGGAGCAGGACAGTAATGGAAAATACTCAGCATCAGCTCTGGCCTCTGCATGTATCCACACACATTTACATGTGTACACACACATACAAACATGTATACACATACATTACACACACACACATATCATAAAATTTAAAAATTCACTCCAAACATTTTCACATCTACTTAACACTGCCCGGCTGCTGGCCATCTCCTCATCTCACCACCGTTCACACCACCATGACCACTCTCCAGTGCCATCTGTCCACTAGAGAAGAAGCAGAAGCAAAGGCAAGAAGTGGTCTTTCTAGAATGTATAAATGGACAAAAGGGCATCCAAGTACTAGCTCCTCTGAGGACTAAGTAGCTAAGCTACATAACTAGTAGCTAAGCTATGTAGGGAGAACTCTAGTCCGACGTCTGGCTGCATCCTCCATTGCCTCCTGGAAGTCTGCTCCAGACCCAGTCTCCTTTTTTAAAGATTTATTTATTTATGTATTTATTTATTTATTTATTTAATGTATGTGAGTACACTGTTGCTGTCTTCAGAGGGCATCAGATCCCATTAGAGATGGTTGTGAGCCAACATGTGGTTGCTGGGAATTGAGCTCAGGACTTCTGGAAGAGCAGTCGGTGCTCTTAAGAGCTGAGCCATCTCTCCAGCCCCTCTAGACCCAATCTTATGATTAGAACCCGTGCTTTCACTAAGACTATTCCCTCCTGGGTGGACCTCTTAATCTATCATATGCCACACAGTAGGATTCCCAGAGACACCAAATTGCCTTCTGGCTCCATCTGAATAGCACAGAATGTTTTTCAAAATAACAGTCACATAGAGTCCTGAGAATCCTATAACTATTGTGAACTACCATATCCTAGGTGTCTGCCACCACCAAAGTCGATACTTCCCTAAAAGAGAACAGAAACCTGACTGTTACTACTAGGGAATGTTCTTTTCTAAGGTAAGAAAAGAGCAGACTAATTCTGGGTAAAGAGTCAATGGTAGGTTGCTTTGCAACTTTGAGTTTTTTAGGCTGTGGTACCTGAAACCACAGAACCCCTGAGAGGATGCCTACTACCTGCTGTGTGTGCAGACCTGGGCAAACTGCTCTCTCTCAACTACAGATTCCTTAAACCAACTCCCAGTGCAGCTGAAGCAGCCGTGTTAGGTAGGTCCTCTTGTGTTGGATTTTGTTTTTTTGTTTTGTTTTGTTTTGGGTTTGGGGGTTTTGTTTGGTTTTTGTTGTTATTGTTATTGTTTTGGTTTTGGTAAAAATATTGTCATTCTCTTTGGGTGAACAAATATCAAAAAGGAAGAACAAGAACAACAAAAAGTCTTTAACAATATGATGGCTGAATACAAATGGAGTCTACATGCTGTTGATGCCACTGTGCAGGCCCAGGGCTGTAGGGCACAGGTGAAGGAGTCATGTGACTTTAGTGGCTTTTGACATATGTACATTCCCCCAGCCTTTGTTCTAAGCATGTTTACCATTCTGTTAGCAGACATAGGACTTCAGCAGCCTTCTGCTGTCCTCCATGTCTTCCCACTTTCTCAAGATGACTGGACCAGATATTTGCCTTACCCAACCAACTCACTGCAGCACTGCTAGATATAGCCTATTCAAATTGTCTGCTGATCCACACTGCTTACAGACTGTGAAGATACGCTATGGCAACTATCTCTCTGCCACAGCTGATTCAAAAGGATTCGCAAGCCCACCAATCAGAGCTCTTCTGGGAAACCTGTTTGGTTCACAGCAAGAGATCCAGCCCCGCAGTCCCCTTGGTTTTGCTATCTCTTGATCCCCACCCACTTTTTGAACATGCTGGTCCAAAGAGAGTTCTCCCTTCCCACCAGAGTCTATGGGTCATGAGACCACAGCATTGCACCTGCACCGACACACACCAGAATCTTCTCTGCTGAGCAAAGCTAGGAAGTGGGGAGGGAAGGGGTTGGTGGGGATTGGGGGACAGGTACAAGTGTGACAAGAGTGACTACAGCATCAGCCAGGATTAAAAAAAAAAAAAAAGTCCTGGTTTTTAGTAAGTCTTGTGCCAGACACATCAGCAATAGGCTAGTTTCTAGGAAAAGCACATTGTCAATATCCTTTGAGTCCCTTCAGGGCAAAGGACAAGGCTAGAGGATACAGCTATTCTCCAATGGGAGATCTCAAGATGAAATGAAGGACTAGATTGATGGTGCTTTTGCTCCACACCACAGGGCCAGAGGTGCTGCCATTTCCAGGTATGATTTCCATCACCCCAGGGAAGGTGGATCCACCACAGGTACAAGGCAGAGAGCTCCAGGAAGTGATGGGCATCCCTTCTGCTTGCTCAAGCACTTCTAGCCACAGGGATTGACGAGCAGCAGCTGTTAAAGTAAAGTTGGATTTTTTTTCTTTTTAATTTACTTTTTATTAAATAAATTTGATTTATTTGCATTCCAAATGTTGCCCCTCTTCCTGTTCACCCTCCCCCCACCCAGTTCTTCACCACATCATTCTCCCTCCCCTTTGATTCTGAGAAGGTTATCTCCCAGCCCCTCACCCATCACCCCTGCCAGCATTCCCCTTCCCTGGAGCATCAAGTTTCTACAGGATTAAGTGTGTCCTCTCCAACTGAGGCTAGACAAGGCAGTCCTCTGTTACACATATGCCAGGGGCCTTGAACCAGCCCATATATGCTCTTTGGTTGGTGGCTTAGTCTCTGGGAGTTCTGAGGGGTCTGAGTTAGTTGATACTGTTGTTCTTCCTCTGGGATTGCCATCCCCTTCAGCTCCTTCAGTCCTTCCCTTAACTCTTCCACAGGGGTCCTTGACCTAAGTCCAATGATTGGTGAATTTTTTTTTTTTAATACAGAGTATCTCTCTGTAACTCTAGCTGACCTGGAACTTCCTATATTGACCAGCCTGCCTCAAACTGACTGAGATCCATCTGTCCCTGCCTTCCTAGTGCTGGAATTAAAGGTGTGTGCCATCATGCCCAGTGAAAGTTAGATTTCTATAAGCTCATTCATGGAGTGGGGTGTTACATGTTATGTTATGTGTATATGCTTAAAGCAACAAGAACAAAAATGGACCTGCAATTCAAACCTGGCACCTGAACTGCGTATAATTCTCTCCCTCCAAACAAGCAAGTGGAAGATTCTAACCTTGGTCAGGGAAACCAAAAGCCAAGTCAGTCAGCACCCCACTTCCCCCATTTTAGCGCTTGTCACTCTTGAGCTTTCTTTCTATTTGCATGGAAATGAGCCAAACATCCAGTCTGAGAGTCCTGCCCCACCTTTAGCTGCAACCCTGACAAATCACCAGTTCATTGTGCTTGTCATAACAGAGAATATGCCAAACATTGCATGCTGATGGCTTTGTAAGCGTTATGGGGTGCATAAACGTGCACTGGCTGGAAGGAGGTCTGATTGCCCAGCATGCTCCTCTGTCTCTTGCTTTAAAATGATCCATCATTTTCTCAGATTTCAGTGAAATGGCCTGAAAGAAGAAAGTAAGAGCCCAGAGCTTGAGTACAGGGATAAGCAGCCTGTCTCAGAGATGCTAGTGAACAGGTATCCTTCTCTGGAATACCCATGGTCCTGAACCCTGTGCTGTTGCCCAGAAGCAGAAGTAGCCTCTCAGAGGATTGAGTCCCTGCAGGCATCTGGCTCCAACCACATCTCATTTGCAGACCTGCAATAGGGACTTGAACCTTATCTTCTCAGAGTCCTTTCTGGCCCACCATCAGCTTCGGGAGTACCAATTCCATTCATTATTTGGGGCCTGCCTCCTTCAGGAATTGCTGAATAAATACAGCAACCCAAAGCCTCCTAGCCATTCAGATCCTCCCACCCAGCAAGCTCTCCCTCAGTAGTCCAGCCTCATGAGATGAAGAAACATTCATCTAGAAACAATCGTACACAGGAACTACTCAGCTGGAACACTACAGTGACCACAGCACAAGATACAGTTGCAGCTGGAATATGTTTGCCAGTCCAGTGGCAAAGGAAGTGCTTCGATTAAGGAAACATACAGGAAAAACATTGACATTCACCTTTGCTACTAATTTACAGTGAGCAAACATGAGCGCACTAATAGGATTAAGGCAGAAGGAGACACCACCACAGCAATGGACATTCAGAGAAAGAAAGAGCAGTGGAGCAGGACACAATTCAAGGAGTCTAGATGTCAAGTGCAGAGAAAAAGGCCCTAATTTGTAAACTTCTTGTAAGCTGTAAAGTACTTTTAAAGCATTTTTTAAAGAAAGCATCAACAATCTTGCATGCAGGAGCTAAGAACATGTGCCTCTAAGAATAAGTCCCGAGGTAAGGGGCTGTGTAATGAATCAGGCCGTGAAGTGAGTAAAAGAGCTTGCCGCCAAGTCTGATGACCTGAGTTGGATCCCAGGACCCACATGGTAGGAGCTAACTCTCAAAAGTTGTCTCCTGACCCCCATGACTACACACACACACACACACACACACAAATGTAATTAAAAAATTAAGTGCAATGATACAGTTTGGGAAAGAGGTTGGAAACACGACTCATCCCTCCCCTTTTATCTCTGTGCAACATAAAGCTCCAGAAGAATCCTTGTTAATTCCCCTCCACTTCCACAGTTGGCCATTCTGTCTTTGATCTGTTTGACCGTGACAACGCTACACCTTGTACTTATAATTATGCATTTATCAGATAGGTGAAAGTCATCACTTACTACTGAGTACCAGGCACTGTGTGTTATTTGTAAATATTAACCCAAATCATATTCCTTTTCAAAGCAGATGTCACTAACTTTATCTTAAGATGAGACTGAGTGGGGCTGATGTGTTCAGTATGTTGATCGGATGATGATTTCGGCAGGATTTAAACTTCCAAAGCCCTTTGACTTCAAATCCCAGGTTTCTGTGTGTGATATCACTTACTTTTCTTCTTAGATTCTTTTCATGACAATTACACACACATATGTAAAAACGCATGCTGATTATTCTCATTTCCTACCCTCTCTTAGCTCCCCCCACCTTTGTCTATACCCCGTTTTCCTACAAATATCTGTCTCACATTCTTCTCTGCCTTGTAGTATAACCTACTGATAACCAGGATGTGCTGTGTCCTGACTTCGGTATTAGCGCCTGGCAGGCTCATCATTGGATATACAACCAAAGATCTTCAAGGTCTGTCAGCAGCCAATAGTTCAGCAGTAAGAGGTAAGGCCTTAGGAGCCCATTCCTGTCCATGACTAGTTGTTGAGAGGGCCAGTGTTATATAGTCTAAATGTGTGCCCCCTCCCAACTCAGGTTAGAAACTTAATCCCCAGTGAAGTGTGACACGAGATGGGCCTTTCAGGATGTGTTAAGACTCTATCTCAGATATCTGATATAGATCAATGTTGTTAGGAAAAAGGTTTTAGAATCAAGTTCATTCTCTGTTGTCCCTCCACCTTCAAACTGAGAAAGCAAACAAAACAAAGAGGTGGTTTCTGACCCAAAATGTGTTTGAAAAGTTGGAGATTTTCATCCAAAAATCCATCTGTGTATTTTTCTTTGAAATAGCGAAGAATCTGGCAACTATCACCCTGCATTCCCACCAAGCTGCAGCTCGACAGCTCCAGTCCCATGGTGAGAAAGGCCTATGCTCTCTGGTGTGGAGAACCCATCACTGCCTGTTGTCCTCAGCCCACTCATCTCCCCCCCCCCCATGCTTCCCACCCCATTCCCCACCCGCACCTCAAGCCACACCAGCCCAGCTTCTTGATGAGCCCACCAGGCTCTTCAGTTGAGTTTTCAATCCTTGCTTTAAACAAACTGCTTGGCTTACAGAGTCAAAATGCCTATTTGTGCTCATTCTTTGCACCAAAGAATGAAAGAAGTCTGCAGCCCTGTTATCTCCAGGCTAGGGAGTTTAATAAAACCCAGCTAACACTGCGTGGATTTAGCCCTAAGCAAGCCAGGGGCCGTGACTGTGAAAGCAGAACAAGGTAGAGGAGGAGGGGGCTGAGGCATAGCACAAAGAGATCGTCTGGAAGTGTGACCCTCTGCTGCACCAGGCTGAGCTAAGCTCCTCAGTGAGCTGTTTCTGTGAGGTGAGGGAGAAGCTGGATTCTTACTGAGGGAAGATGCCAGGCAGGAATTTCAGAGCAGGTCTACTGGATGATCCTCTGTCTTGTGAAACTTTAGCTCCACTCACTGGCTGTCTGTAAATTAAACTCTAAGAAAGCTTAATGAACCCTTTGGGCAGCTTATGGGGTTCAGAAAGAGGGTGACCAGAGAGGCTCCTTTCCCACACAAGTTGTCCGTGGCTCCCTGTGTCCTCAGCTTTCTTTCTAGTCTACTCCTGAGACCTCACCTGTCTAAAAGAAAAGGCAGCTCCTGCCTGAGCTACAATTACTGTCACACACAGGCTCAGCTCCAGATTTCAGATACCCTCTTAAGAAATAAGGCTATAGGACTGGAGTGGTGGCACAGTAGGTAAAGCACTGGCCTTGCAAGCACATAGGCCTGAGCTTGATCTCCCAAGAACCCACATAAAAAGGAAGAAAGGAAGAAAAGACGGGAGGGAGGGAGGGGGGAGGAAGGAAGGAGGGAGGGAGGGAGGGAGGGAGGGAGGGAGGAAAGGAAGGAAGGAAGGAAGGAAGGAAGGAAGGAAGGAAGGAAGGAAGGAAGGAAAAAGAAAGGAAGAAAGGAAGGAAGGAAGAGAGAAAGAATACCTGAGGAACAACAGGGAAGACTGTCCTCCAGATTGTGAGTATGCACATACTACTCTAACCCATCCATCTGGACTTTCCTTCTCCCACCACCATTACCAATTAGCTATACTTCTTAAAGAAAAATAGATCCTTAATGAGAGAGGGGTGAAAGTAAATGCACATCTCTGAGCGATTTCTATGGGCTATGTGCTTAAGATTTGCTGTCTTCTATGGTAAATCTCATTACCCTCTCATTGTAAATAAGAAAACTGAGGCTAAGCCATGCCAGGCAATCCGCTTTGAACCACCAGCCAGGAGACATCTCTTCAAATTCAGGACTTTGTTTCTGCAATCCACACTGTGGCAATCTCTCTGGAGCATATATTTTGTGAATGAAAAAACTCTCATTTTCATTAAGCAATGGCTGTAATTTTTGAAGAGGGGGAGATTTCAGAAACAGCCTAGCCATTTCTCTCTCTTTCTCTCTTTCTCTCTCTTTCTCTCTCTTTCTCTCTCTTTCTCTCTCTTTCTCTCTCTTTCTCTCTCTCCCTTTCCCTCTCCCTCTCCCTCTCCCTCTCCCTCTCCCTCTCCCTCTCCCTCTCCCTCTCCCTCTCCCTCTCCCTCTCCCTCTCCCTCTCCCTCTCCCTCTCCCTCTCCCTCTCCCTCTCCCTCTCCTTCTCCTCTCCCTCCTCCTTCTTCCCCTCCTCCTCCTCTTCCCTCCCTTTCCCTCTTTCCTTCCCCTTCCCCTTCCCCTCCTCCCACTGTGTGTGTGTGTGTCTGTGAGTGACAGCCTAGCCATTTTTGTCTGTGTTTGTATGAAAACTAGCACACTTTGATTCATACCATCTTGTTGGCATTTGTCTTAGTTAGAGTTTCTATTGCTGTGACAATACATCACGACCACAGCAACTCTTATAAAGGAAAACAATTTAATTTAATTTAATTTAATTGCAGCTGGCTTACAGTTTCAGAGGCCTAGTCCATTGCCATCATGGCAAGAAGCATGGGGGCATGCAGACAGACATGATGCTGGAGGAGCTAGAGTTCTACATCTTGATCCTCAGGGCAGCAGTAGGTCTGTATGCCAGACTGAGCATTAGCTTGAGCATGAGACTTCAATGCCTGTCCCTACAATGACACAGTTCCTCCAACAAGGCCATACCTCCTGATAGTGTCATTCCCTATGGGCCAAGCATTCAAACACATGAGTCTATGGGGACCATACCTATTTAAACCACTACAGCATCCACACTAGTTAAAAAGAAAAGGAAAAGAAAACCTTGTCTGTCATGCAAAGTTTCCTGTTTGGTAAACAGAGCAGAAGTGGCTCCAGTGAAGAAGCTCCTAAGCCGGAGGAATTACCCTGAAAGACACCATTACATTCTAGCAGGACTACAACATCAGAACCCTTTAGCCAATGCTTGTTTTGATGCACACATTTCTGAAAAGTATAGTCACAAAAACCTTAAACAAAGCCTGATTCCCAAGAATAGAGGACAGTAGAAAATGTCTTGATTTTAGAAACAACATAATACATTCAAATTCTTAACTAGTAGGGCTGTTTGGAACAAGGAAGTGGTGTGTGTGTGTGTGAGTGTGTGTGTGTGTGTGCCTCCTGTCTCTGCCTCTACTGCACTAGGATTATGGCATCAGGCATAACCACACCCAATTTATGTGGGTTCTTGGGATGCAACGTATGCTACAGACACTTTATTAACTAAGCCATATTTCAAACTCCATGAAAGAGACCATGTTAGTCTCCCTTTGCTCATCTATAAATTGGGAAAATACTAATTCTACATCCCGGAACTCAATGTGAAGGAATGTGTAAATGCTATAGTATGATTTGCCAATCCTTAATGCCTAACAGAATATAAAATTGTTTCTTCTTGCTAGGGGTTCATATATTTCAAATGAGAAAGCCCAGTGATGATAATGTTAGTGCACACAGATTTTTTTTTTATTTCAGCATTTGACCTGTGGTAATCAGGCAGCATCTGAGGGTTATTCCCACATGTCTTAGATTACAGTGGTGGGTCTATTACTTACCATCTGTTGGGAACAGGACCAACCCCACGTTGGGGCAGCCAAAAAATGTCGAGGCCCAAGCAAAATGTTGAGGCCCAGGCTGACCCACGTTTGGGCGGCCACTGTATCCCGGCCCAAGCTGCCGCTCTGGTCCGCGGGTCGGGGTTCAGCAAGAGGGAGAGTGAGGACGGACTCGAAGAATGCAGACCAGACATAGTGTAATTCAATCCTCTTTATTCTTCAGTCTAAGTCCTAAATCTTGAGTTCCTAGTGCCTAGTCCCTAGCTCCTAGTCCCTCCAAGTTCCAAGTTACTTCTTCCAAGTTCTCTTCCAAGTGCCTGCTACCTGTCATCTCTCTGCTGTGTCTGGTTCTCTGTTCTGTTCTGTCTCTGCCTTTTATATGTCTCACTTCTAAGCCATGCCTTTTGGTCACACCTTTAATCATGCCCTTAGGTCTTGTCTCTAAATCTTATCTCTAAATTACACTCTTAAATCACACACCTTTAATCTCACACACTTTTAATCTCACGCACCTTTAATCTCAAGGTATCTAAACCAAGATTATCGGAGTGTGCTCAGCTGTTGTAGGCTATTGTAATCCAAGTCACATGTCAGGGTATATGGCTCAAGATGGCTGCAAAGCTGATACCCGCTTTCTGCTAAAAGTCGGCCCCCAACAACCATCATATTTATGTAACCAGACACTTAGCAGAAGCAAGTTTTAAAAGGAGATATTTATTTGGGCGTCACAGTTTAAGAGAGTGGTGTCTGTCATGGAGGGTGGGTGAGGCACCTCTTTCTTCAGCAGCAGGAATTTGTAGCACCATTTATTTTATGATGATGGCTAGGGGGCAGGAAGCTTGGTAAGAATCCAGACCAGGCTATCACCTCCCAAGCCTTACTCCCAGGTTAACTATCTCATCAGCCCACTCAAAGATATCACAACCTCCCAGAACAGTAGCACACAAAGATATGAGCCTGGGAAGGATGTTTAACTCTGATGTCTGAAAACAACAGAGATAACACTGATTGAGACAAGTTTTAAGTATATGTGGAGTTACTGCACACAATCACACAGCCAGGGCCCTGCACACTTGCTTGGAGAACCATTCATACAGTCTGTCACACAATGGGACTTGCCAGGCTTAGGCCATGAACAACCTTCATGACCAGTGACTGAAGTCTGGTAAAGCTTGTTAACACCAAATTAAAATGGATTTCCCTGTGACTGCTCATGATAGAGTATCATTGGTGAAAGTGAGAAATAGATCATTTTCTAGCCTACTTGTGCAAAGCCCTCTTCTAAACAGAACAGAAACCTGTCTGCTTTTATGCAGAGTTAGGTAAGAATTGGTTTTGTGAAATAGAGTCAATAATCATTGACCTCACAGGGCTTTTGTTTAAAAAAAAAATCAAACATCATCAAGACAGCATAAAATCTATCCACAGGTAAAGACTTGTCATTACTAAGGTGAAGAGACTTACAGAGGATCTCTCTGAGAGTTAGATTTATGGACCCAGCCCTAATAAAGAGGTAGCCCATCTGGAAATACAATCTTCCTTCACCTCATGTCCTGGAAGAGCAAGATATGACAAAGCCAACAAGAGTAAGACATCATCAGGGCCATGACTCTCAGCCACCCTGTGCATGAGGATATCCGTGAAGCTTTAGAAAGACAGAAGTAAAGCCAGCCATGGTGCATGCCTACAATCCCAGGAACATCAGAGGTAAAGAGATGAGGGTCATTTGAGTTCATGAATAGAGTACAATTCTTAATAACACATCTCCAAATAAATGCTTTTAAAAAGGCAGTGATACACATTCTTCCTCAAAGATTTGCTCTAGTCATCTGGGGGTAATGTCTAAGTATCAGTATTTTTAGAAATTTTCCAAGGGATTTTAATGTGCAGGCAATGTTAAAACACTAAAGGACTGTTTTTCTAGTTCTTGGCTCCATCTGGACCATGTCTATACCATCTGGCTCAAACTGGAGCCCATCAGAGGTCTGCCATTGGAGCTACAACCTCAAAGATGTTCTGACATCTGTAAGGGTTCTTCAACCACTAGACATTTAGAGGAACCACATTGCTTTTCACAAGAAGGATTCTCTTACTGCCCTTTTAAAAATGAGGGAATGGCCCAGGTTCTACATGTTCAATTCCAACAGGTAATGCACCCAAATAAAGTAGAGCATGCTTCCAACAGTAGGGATCCTCTGGGATGGATAGAAGTCTGTAAGGAAAGGAAAGGAGTTCCAGAAAGTGTCAAAGACCTGATTTTCCAAGTCTAGCACTCTTGTCTCAAGCATGCCACATGTCCACTGTGAAACACTTTAACCTATTTATTAAATAAAGAGTCTGGCTTTCTGCACTCTAAGGCCTTCCACCAGCAGAGTCTAGGCCAGGGTTTGTCATTAAAGGATGATTTGGAGGATGTCAAATCCAGAGATGGCAATGAACTCAAAAGAGCAAAATCAAACTTTCTAGTGAAAATGGTGTGTTTCCTCTCCCTGTGGCTTTGTCAGCCAATAAAACACCTCTCCAGTGTGTTTGGCAGATACTGTTGCTTTCCCTGTTCTCCACAGATGAGATCTAAATTGTACAGCAAAGAAAATAGAAACTAACAGGCAATCTTTTGTGTTTGATACTTGTATTTTCCTACTGCTGTGATAAAACTCGATGACTAAAGGCAACTTAAGAAAGATAAAGTTTATTTTTGTTTATGTTCTAGACAGATAAGAGTCTGCATACCAGGAAGGCGTGGCAGCCAGCAGTCGTGGTGGCATATCCTCAACTGAAAATAAGAAGCAGAGAGCAGAAGCAGAGACTATTAACTCTCAAAGCCTATTCCCAGTGACAAACTTCCTGAAGCAAGGGCATACTTCCTAAACTTTCCCAAATAGCATCTCCACCTAGAGACCAAGTATTCAAATGCCTGAGCCTATGGGGGAAGTTCTCATTCAAACCTCTATAGCATGTTTCACATATTCTTATTTGAGGGATGTGGCTTTCTATATATCTATTGGACTGAAGAATTTTTTTCTCCTTTACTTTCTATATTCAGCTGATGAAAAATAACTAACTTCCTGGTAAACTCAACCTTTTACAAATGCAGGTCCTAAGACCGCATCAACCAAGATGTTCGTAGAATGTGAAGAAAGTGATTTATCGACAGATCTAGCATGAGATCCAATTCAAGCAGTAAACTTGAAATGGGAATCCACACTATTCTATATATTTTTCTAATGATATGGGGTTCAAATGATGAAGAGATCTAATTAGACATTGTAGCCCTAAATCAAAATTTCTCCCCTATATCTCCAGAGGGTATAAAGGAGGCATGAATGTCAGAGGGGGATTAAGGATAAAAGTTCCAGCAAGGAAGAGAGAATGAGAAAAGAAAGGGGAGAAAAGTGAATAAACTTCATTATATAAATGTATAAAAGGTTCAAACAATTAAAAACTAATTATAAACGTTTACAGAGGTAACAAATGAGAAGTTCCTGCCTCTTCCTCATTTCTCCAACTAGAATTACTTCCACACTGTGTCCACGATGTACTAAGACAAAATGAAGAATGTCATGTATTCTAACGATTTTCATGCAAAGGCAACTTCATGTCTCAAGCTTATGTCAGAAATTGCATAAATAGCATGGTATTCTACCTCCGTGCTGCCATTATTGTGTGCTCAGTTTTGGAACTCTATCAGGAATTTCTCCTTCCAGCTGTGTTCACTCCTGGCCTCTCAAGAAGATGTTCAAAATGGTTTGAGCATTTACTTTATTTGTGATAAAGCAAGAAAGAGGTATTGGAAAACTTCATCAAATATGGACATCAGAGACAGACTGATAACTGTGGACAACAGAACAGCATGAGAAAGTGTAGCGTGGTACTTATAGAATATTAACTTTAGAAACAAGGAAGCTGGGCATGAATAATTGCTTGGCATAAACTGATTGTGACTTTGGCCATGTGTTTAATACCCTAGTCCTCTGTTTTCTTAGACATAGGATGAAGATAATAATACTACCTCTCTTCTCCAAAGGCTGAAAGTCTCCATAAGACTCCATAAGTCTCCATCTAGCATCTGGTACAATATCTAGAACATATTACCAAGCAG
Organism: Arvicanthis niloticus; assembly: GCF_011762505.2. Taxonomy (NCBI): domain Eukaryota; kingdom Metazoa; phylum Chordata; class Mammalia; order Rodentia; family Muridae; genus Arvicanthis; species Arvicanthis niloticus. The sequence goes on along the minus strand of NC_047659.1, from coordinate 68,085,073 downwards.
TTGGCTTAGCCATTGTTAGAGTTTCCACTTGGGTACCCACTTGTATTGAGCAATATTATCTTCTCTAAAATAATAAAGTACTTTACCTTAGGAAACAAGAAATGAGAAAAATCACATTAGAAATTAATGAAGTGGAGACTATATGAGCAGTAGAATCAATCCATCAAATGGTTCTTTGAAATGACAAATATGATTGAAAAATCCCCTAACCAAACCAACCAAAAGGACAAGACAAAAGACTCAATTCAATAAACTCAGAAATGAGTTGATACTAATTTAATATTTAATAAATATATATTGTATTATATAACTTATTATATAAATATAATATAAATGAGATTTAATATATTATATAATATATAAAAATAAATAAAATTAATATTAATAAAAATATGCTGTTACAACAAATACCAGTAAAATTTAGACCATTATTGAAAATTTACATTGGAAAATCTATGATAAATGGACATGACCTACCAAAACTAAATCAGCAATATGCAAACCAGCATTAAGATTGAAAACAGTATGGGTCTGAGCTAGGTCCTCTGCCTATATATTATAGATGTGCAGCTTGATATTCTTCTTGGACTTCTAAAAGTAGAAGTGGGCTGTCTCTGACCCTTTTGCCTGCTCTTGGGACCCTTTTCTTCCTACTAGATTGTCTCATCCAGCCTTGATATGTGCATTGGTTTGGGACTAGCCTTATTGTAACTTCTTATGCCATGTTCAGTTGATATCCCTTAGAAGCCTGATTTTTTTTTCTGATAGGAAATATAGGAGGAGAGGATCTGGAGACGTGCACAGTTAAGGGAAGGGAGGACTGGAAGTAATGGAGGGATAGAAAACTGTCATCAGGATGTAATATATAAGAAAAGAATAAATAAAACATATATGTGTGCATATATATGATTGAAGTAGTAGGAAATTATTTCCCACAAAGAAAAGCCCAGGAATGGATTCACTGTTAATTTTTACCAGAATTTTATGGAAGAGTTAATACTAATACATCTCATAGTACTCTACAAAATGCAAATGGAAAGAAAATATCATACTCATTTTATGAAGCTGGAAATACCTGATTACAAAACCAAAAACACAAACAAACAAACAATTAAGAACAATTGACCTGTTTCTCTGATGAACAGAGACACAAAATTTTTAAATAAAATACCTGGACCCAGGAACCATAAACCAAGTTGATATTATCGCAGAGATGCAAGAATAACACAACATACACAAGTCAATAAATGTAATACAACTTATAAATGGAGAAAAGTTCACATTTCTTCATGAAAAAAATGCCTCAAACAAACTAGAAATCAAAGAAACATATCCCATTTTAATAAAGGCTATATGCAACAAACCTATAGCCAACATCATATGATATGAGGGAAATTGAATGCACTCTCTCTAACATCAAGACTGAAACAAGCATAACAGAGTATCATTAATAATGTCAAGGATTAGTACTTGCCCATGGGATGGGTCTGTAGTTGAGCTGGTTGTTGGTTGGCCATTCCCTCTATCCCTGCTCCATCTCTCATGCCTGCATTTCTTGTAGACAAAAAAAAAAAAAAATTGGGGTCGATAGTTTTGTAGGTTTGTTGGTGTCCATATCACTCCACTGAGGTTCCTGCCTGGTTACAGGAAGTGGCCTCTTCTGGTTCCATATCCCCAATGCTGTGAGTCAGAACTAAGGTCACCCTCATGGATTCTTGGACACCTCCCTTATTTCAGGTCTCTGTCTCATTCTGGTCCTGGAGATGCCTTGTACTGCACCACCCCCTTCAGTTCAGTATTTCCATTCATTCTGCTGGACATCTGGACATCCCTCATGTCCCTCCCCACACCTGATCCTGAACCCTCCCCCAATCCCTTCCCTATACCTTCTCTCTCACCCCGGTCCCTCCTTCTATCTGCTTCCTATGACTATTTTATTCCCCCTTCTAAGTGAGATTCAAGCATCCTCTCTTGGACCCTCCTTCTTGTTTGGCTTCTTTGGGTCTGTGTAGTATAGCATGGGTATCCTGTATTTTATGGCTAATATCCACTTATAAATGAATACATATCATGCATGTCCTTAGGGACTGGGTTATCTCACTCATGACATTATTCTCAAGCTTCCTCCATTTGCCTGCAAAATTCATGATGTCTTTGTTTTTAATAAATGAATAGTATAACATTATGCATATGTACCACATTTTCTTTATTTGTTCTTCAGTTGGGGAACATCTGGGTTGTTTCCAGTTTTTGGCTATCGCAAATAAATCTGCTATGAACATAGTTGAGCAAGTGTCCTTGTGGTATGGTAGAGCATCTTTTGGGTGTATGTCCAGGAGTGGTGTAGCTGGATCTTGAGGTAGATCTATCCCCAGTTTTCTGAGAAACTTCCAAATTGATCTAAAGTGGTTGTACAAATTTGGACTCCCACCAGCAATGGAGGAGTGTTACTCTGCCTCCTCACCAGCATGTTCTGTCTCTTGAGCTTTTTTGATTTTAGTCATTATGGCATGTGTCTAACAAGTCAATCTAGCAAGGCTGTCTTTTGAGAGGTTCCACCCAGCAGCTGACACAAACAGATGCAGATACCCATAGCCAGACAGTATATGGAGCTTGGGAACTCTTATGGACGAGTGAGAAGAAGAATTGTGGGCCCCAAAGGAGATTGAAACTCCACAGGAAGACCAACAGAGTCATTTAAACCTTCTGAACTCTCAGAGATTGAACCACCAACCAAAGAGCATACACGAGCTGGACCTTGGCCTCCCCACACATATGTAATAGATGTGCAGGTTGGTCTTCATATGGGTCCTGAACAACTGGAATGGAAGCTATCCCAAAAACTGTTGCCTGTCTGTGGGATATATTCTTCTAGCTGGGCTTCCTTGTCTGGACCCAGTGGGAGATGATACACCTAACCCCTCAGAAACTTGACGTGCCAGGGTAAGGAGATACCCAGGGAGTCCTCCATCCTCTCAGAAAAAAAGGGAAGGGAAATAGGATAGGGTTGTGGTAGAGGGTGGTCAAGAGGGGACAGTGAGTGGAATGTGAAGTAAAATTAATTAATTAATTAATTAATTAATTAATTAGAAGCAGTCTTTGCTAGAGCAATATACAAGGAAAAACATAAAAGGGATACAACTAGGAAAGAAAAAGTACCCCTAGGAGCAAACAATGTGATCCTTTGCTTAAAAGATCCTAAAAAACTCCACTAGAAAATGCTTTAAATACATAAGCATCTTCTTGAATAAAAATGCTAGGGTAGGAAATCAACATAGAAATAAATAAATAAATAAATAATAAATAAATAAATAAGAAAAAGACATCCTTCCTATATGTGCTAATAATGGATGTGCTGAGAAAGGAAATTTAGAGTGAGGAAACCCAGTCCCAGTTATAATAGCTTTAAAAATAAATAAAACATCTAGGAATAAACATAAGAGGTTAGCAACCTCTATTATGAAAACTTTAAGACACAGAAGAAAGAAATTGAGGAAGACAGTAGAAAATGGAACGACCTCCTATGCTCCTGAGTCGACAGGATTAGTATTGCAAAATGCCTATCTGCCATAAGTGATGCAATTTCCATCAAAATTCAAAGGGTGATTTCCACAGAACTAGAACAAACAATTCTAAAATTACTGTGAAGGCACAGAAGACCTTAAATAGGCAAGGTCAGTTCTGAGCAGCAAAAGCAATGCTGAGGTAGACAAGATGGCTTAGTGGGTAAGGATGCTTCTGCTAGGACTGAAAATGTATGATCCCTGAGACTCTGAGAAGATAATCACCTCCCTCAATTTGTCCTCTGACTTCCACGTGTGCACTGTGTCATATGTACACACACGCAATGTAATAATTAATTTTTAATAGAGCAATACTAGGCAGGCATGCCATTAATCCCAGCACTTGGGAGGCAGAAGCAAGAAGTACTCTGAGTTAGAGGCCAGCCTGATTTACAAAGCAAGTTCCAGGATAGCCAGGTCTGTTACACAATGAAACCCTGTCTAGAAACCCCAAAAGAGCAGTATTAGGAGTATTAGAGTATCTGATCTCAAATTATACAAAGCTGTAGTAACAACAACAGTGTGGTCATATGACAAAAACAAGGAAGAAACCAATGGAGTACAACACAGAACACACCATGCACCTACAATCACCTAATGATTGACAAAGCTGTCAAAAACACATTTGGAAGGGAGAAAGTCTATTCAACAAATGCTGCTGCCAAACCTAGATAACTGCATATAGAATAATGAAACTAGATCCACAGCTTACATCCTACAGAAAAGTCAATTCAAAATTGATCAGAAGTCTAATGTAAGACCCAACCGTGAAGCTGCTAGAAGCAAATACTTCAAGATAAAAGCATACATGAAAACCTTTTGAAAGTGACTTTTATTAAGCACAAGAAATAATGCCAAAGTCTGACAAATGGGACTCCACTAAATTAAAAGCTCTTCTGCACAAAACAGTAAACAGGGTAACAACCTACAGAATGGGAGAAAATCTTGGCTAACTAGATATAGCAGACTGGACAGATATCCAGAATATACAACAAAGCATATAAATTAACAACTCAAGACCACAAATACCCCAGGTAATAAGTGAGCTAATAAACAGAATTGGCAATTCTCAAAAAGAAGAATAAATGACAAATACATACTTCAAAGAGCATTCAACAACCTCAGTCATACGAGAAATATAAATTAAAACAGCTTTCAGATTCTATCTCACCAAGGTCAGAATAGTTATCATAAAGAAAGTGGATGACATCAAGTGCTGGTGAAGATGCCAGAAAAGAACAACCTTATTCACTGCCGCTGGGGATGTAAAAATCTTGAGCACTGTGGAAATTAGGATGGAGATTTCTCAAAAGAATTGAAAACAGAACTACCACATAATCTAGTTGTATCATTCGTGGATATATATATCTGAACTCTAAGCCAACATGCCACAGACACTTGTACATCCATTTGTTGTTCCTCTATTTACAATAGCTAGGCAATGGAATCAGCCTAGATGTCCAGAATCAGACAAATGGATTTTAAAAAAAAAAAATGTGATGCATTTACAAAATGGAATTTTATTCGGCTGTGAAGCAAAATGAAATGGCATTTACAGGAAAATAGATGGAACTAGAAGTCATTTTGTTAAGCAAAATAAGCAGACTCAAAAAGATAAATAGCAGATGTTTTCTTCCTGAGTGGGATCTAAATCTGTGGGGGGTGGGGAGGGAGGTACTACAGGAGGACCATAGGGAAAATTAGATCTTAAGGGAGAGGAATGCTGAGGAAAGAGCCATAGGGTAAGAGTGATGTGAAAAGAAGAAAGGAATTTTATTTGGGAGGAAGGTTGTGGGAGGGACCAACAAGTGCAAACAAAGGAGGACAATGGAGAAAGGGGACAAATAAAAAAGATAGCCTACAGATTATAGAAAGATCTTCACATGCATCTGACAGAGGGCTAATATCCAAAATACATAAAGAAATCAAGAAGTTAGAAACTAACAACCCAAATAACTCAATTTTAAAAACTGGGGTACAGAGCTAAACAGAGAATTCTCAACATAGGAAACCCAAATGGCCAAGAAACACTTTAAGAAGTGTTCAACATCTTTGGTCATCAGGGAAATGCAAATCAAAATGACTCTGAGATTCCACTTCAGAGTCAGAATAGCTAAGATCAAACTCAAGGGACAGCACATGATGGCCAGGATGTGGCACAAGGGGAACACTCCTCCATTGCTGGTGGGAGTGCAAACTGATACAACTACTCTGGAAATCAATCTGGCGGTTCCTCAAAAACTGAAAATAATTCTACCTCAAGACCTATATCACTCCTGGGCATATACCCAAAAGACGCTCCACCATTCCACAAAGACACTTGCTCAACTATGTTGATAGCAGCTTTATTTGTAATAGCCAGAAACTGGAAACAACCTAGATGTCCCTGAACTAGTTCCTGAACAACTGAAGAATAGATAAAGAAAATGTGGTATGTCTACACAATGGAATACTACTCAACTATTAAAAATAAAGACATCTTTAATTTTGCAGGCAAATGCATTGAACTAGAAAAGGATAAAATATCAGGTACTTATATGTACTCACATATAAGTGGATATTATCTGTAAAGTGTAGGATAACTATGCTACAATCCATAGATCCAAAGAAACCAAATAACAAGGAGGACCCAAGGGAAAATATTTGAATCTTTCTGAGAAGGGTTAATAAAATAGATATCAGAGGTGTGTGGAGGAAGGGAACTGGGTAAGAGAGGGAACAAAAGGGGGAAATCTGGTGCAAAGAGAGCAGGGGAAACAGAATGGAAATCCTTGGTGGGCAGTGGCAGGGAAGGCATCTCTATGATGTTTCAGAGACCAGGGATGAGGGAAGGGCCACCAAGGAACCTATGAAGGTCACGCTACCTGAGATTCCTAGCAGTTGGGGATATGAAGCCTGAAATGGCACCTCCTGTAACCAGGTAGGACTGCCAGTATGAGGATAAGGACAGCAACCCACCCACAACACTTTTGACCCAAAAAACGTGACCTGACTAGATGTGCAGGGACAAAGATGGAGCGAAGACAGAAGGAATGGCCAACCAATGACTGGCCCAAATTGAGACCCATCCCATAGGCAAGAACGAGTCCCTGACTTTGTTAACGATCTGCTCCTTTTCTTGCAGACAGAATCCTAGCATATTTGTCCTCTGAGAGGCTCCACCCAGCAGCCAATGTAAACAGATGCAGAGACCCAAAACTAAGCGTTAGATGGAGGAAATGTTGTGAAAGAGTTGCAGGAAAAATTGAGGGACCAGAAGAGGATAAGGACTCCATGGGAAGGCCAACAGAGTCAACTAACCTGGTACCTTGGGAGTTCCCAGAAACTGAACCAGGAACCAAGAGCCCAAAGGTATAGGCTAGACCTAACTACCTCTCCTGCAAATATGTAGCAGTAGGGTTTGTCCCTGAATCTGTTGCCTGTCTGTGGATCATATTGCCCTAATTGGGCTGCCTTGTCTGGCCTCAGTGAGAGAGGATGCATCTAGTCCTGCAGAGTGTTGATGTGCCAGGGTGGGGTGATACCCAGGGAGGCATCCTCCTTCTCAGAGGAGAAGTAGGGATGGAGGGAAGAGCTGTGGGAGGAGGGGAAGACTGGGAGGAGAGGGAATGGATATGAATAAGATGAATAAAAATGAAAACATATAACATCCAAGAGAGAATAAACAATATTGACATACATGGATAAAAACGGCATAACGAGGGCCCGAGAGGATGCATCAGCCTGTAGAGTACTTGGGCTACTAAAGCATGACGGCCTGAATTTGATCCCCAGAACTCAAATTTAAAAACAAAAACAAAGGATGATGGTTGGTGGCACACACTTGTAATTCCATGCTAGGAGGCAGAGACAGATTTCACTTCACAGTGGAATAAAATTCCCTGGTGCATGCAATCCAGCCAGCCTACCTACTAAGTAAGTTCAGGCAAGGAACTGAGCAACTGTGTCTCAAAACCCAAGGTGGATGGCACTTTGTCTCCATCCTGAAGATAATGGAACTTGATGCTACTATCATGTAAGTCAACACCTAAAGATCTCTCTCTCTCTCTCTCTCTCTCTCTCTCTCTCTCTCTCTCTCTCTCTCTCTCTCTCTCTCTCCCCGTCTGTCTTTCTCTCTCCCTCCCTCCCTCTCTTTCTCTTTCCCTCCCTCTTTCCTTGACTCCATTCTTTCCTCCTCTCTCCCTTCCTTCCTCTTGCTACTCTGGAAAATCATGACTAATTCAAATGTGGCTAAACATTAGGTGGTTTTCTCTTGCAGTGTGAGAACAAGAAAAAGCCCCAGACCTTTCAGTAAGCCTACAGATGCTTACTGCCTAGAGCTATTTCCTTCCTATTGCCCACTTTACCTTGCATCCTCCAACCTCACTGAGCTGTTGTCTAGCCATTTTATAAACAGTGCTCACTGTCCTCAAAATTCAGAGTTCAGAGGCACCACAGAAATCACATGCACACAGAGATTCAGCCTAGACCATGATTTCACTTTTGTAAAGATTTATTTTCTTTTTAATTATGCGCATGCATGTGTGTATGTGTTTGTGTGTTTGGGAACTGGGGAACTGAAATCTAGTCCTCTGAAAGAACAACACATGTTCTTAACTGCTAAAACATCTCTCCAGCCTCAGGGTTTTACTTTATTTTATATTATTGTGGAGCGTGGAGGTGCAAAGCACCTATACCTGGGTATATGGAGGGCAGAAGTCATGCCAGCCTCAAGCACCTCCTCTTCCATTTTCTACCTTTTTTTAAGATACAGTTTCTCACTGTGTCTGAACTCACAAATTGACCAGGAAGCCTCAGGGTTTATTTTTCCCAGCCCTAAATTACAGATGTGTACCACCGAGACTTAGCTTTCTACATAGTTGGAGACCTGAATCCAGGTCCTCAAGTGCGTTCAGCAAGGACCTCACCCTTCCCAGTCATCTCCTCCTTTGCTTTCACTTCCTGTGGTTTTGGTTATCCACAGGCAATCAGTGTGAAACTATTAAATAAAAAATTCTGGAAACAATCCATTCATAGTTTTTTTTTTAAGTGTACATCTGTTCCAAATGATGTGATAAACTATTGCTCTGCCCTGCTTTGCCCTTCCCAGATGTGAGCCATCCCTTGATCTAGCCTATTCATTCTTATGCAATAACTGCCCTTTAGTTACTACATAAACTTCTCAGTTACCAGATCTCCTATTGCGGGATCATAGTGCTTATGTCCAGGTAACTTACTGTGCCACAAAGTTTATCATTCATTGTATTACTTCACCCAATCACACAGACATCCACCATCTCCCATTATCATCATAAGGACAGGAATACAATATAATGAGGTATTTTGAGAGAGAAAGCATAATCATAATTTTTCTATTTTATGATATTAACTTCTTGCTATGTCTACTCTGCAAGCTAAGAGCTATAACAGATATGTACATGTGCATGTATGTATGTATTCATGCATATATGCATGTGGAAAAATAATACACACATAGATTTTGGTACTACCAGCACTTTTTAAAAAAGATTTGCTTTATTTAATTTGTGTGTGTGTGTGTGTGTGTGTGTGTGTGTGTGTGTGTGTGTGTCTGAGTATATGTATGTATACCACATGTGTGCAGGTGCCCACAGATGTTAGAGTCATCGGAGCCCCCTGGAGTTGGAGTTCTAGGTGGCTATGAGCTACCTGACATAGGTACTGGGAATTGAACTTGTGTCCTCCAGAAGAACAGCAATTACTCTCAACCTCTGAGCATCTCTCTAGGTATTTACCAGCACTTTCAGACATCCACTCAGGCTCTCTGAATGCATCCCTGCAAATAAGCTAGACTGCTGTATTTTAAAGGTTATCTGAGGGCAATTGTTCACTAAATACAGTAACGTCCTCTACAAGTATATCTGACAAGTACACACCTACATTGGTTTGAACACAAGAACTCTACCCCTCTGAAATGGGATACGAACATATCTTTCACCATTCTTATGAAAAATTTACATTTAGAATTAGTGAGATAACTCAGCAAGTAGAGAAGCACTTGTCTTATAAGCCTGGTAGCTTGAAGTCAATCCCTAAAATCCATGGAAAAATGGAAAGAGAAAACTAACTCCATCAAGGCATCCTTTGACCTCCAATGGTATGCCATGGCCCAGGCACCTACACATAACCTCTCCTCTTTTTCTCATGAAAATAACAACATTGTGTGTGTGTGTGTGTGTGTGTGTGTGTGTGTGTGTGTGTGTGCGCGCGCGCGCGTGCATGCATGCGTGCGTTCGTGTATCTTGCATTCAGCCCAGGTCTGTCTCTCTTTAGCTTCTGACCCTTCTTGTTTGTAGCTTTGCCTGTTACAAACTCACAGCACAGACTGACGCTCCTTCCAGCACCACAGACGTTAACTTTAACTCACTCTTACCACAGCCAGATTAGGAGCCTTGAGCAGGCAGTCACCTCCCTAATGTTCTTTATGCCCAGTAGATACTTAATGAACACATGCTAAATAAAGGCTGGAAACACCTCTTTGCTGCATGGCCTACTTACTCTTGGTCAGGCTCATTCCACTGGGGCCGCCATAAACAATTCCTTCTTCCCCACAGGTGCTTAACAGCAGAGTCACATAATGCTGAGTAAATGGAAAGAGAAAAGGAAGGCGGAAGAAACATTTCTTTAAAATTCCATCTTCGGGTGCACTGGGAGGCAATTTTCTTGCACAGACACACAATCTGCAAGCCTGACAGTCACATATCAAAGTAAGAATCGGTCTAAGTGCTGTCCATTTCCCTCCCAATGTGCAAGAGGACTCACATTATGTCCTGTGGAGCTGGGGACAAATGGAGAGAAGAAGAATATATCCCTGATTGCTGCGTGCTTGGGTTATTTTGAACGTGGTCATGGGACTTTCCACTTTGCTGAGTGCTTTATACAAGGCATCCAAATTTTCACTGAATATTTAAATGTTTGGTCCACATTCAAGCACTTGACAGCTGGTTGAGTTTTCATTTTAAAAGAAGAAGATAAAAGAGCCCCACGTTTCCTGTAGACTGTTGAGGAAGGAATTATGTCACTAACAATATTGTCCAAAGCAAAGGAACTCAAACCAGGTTAGATTTGTAAGACACTTTGACCCTTTAAGGATAAGAATGACAGATAATTATTTTTGTATGGAGGCTGAGTAAGTAATATGATTGGAGACTGTATTCATTAAGATTGTGCAAATAAGGGCATCCGATCACATCATTTTTCAAGAAAATATTAAAATAGCACTTCTCTTATTACTTCAGCTTCTCTTTAGATTTGGTTTTCAGGCCCCATTTTGTGATCTCCTAAATTCTACAGCCCAGTGACCAAGCTCACACACATTTTCTGTAAAGCACAGACACGCCTGAAAATCCACCAATACTTTCCTTGTCAGTCCTCTACAGGCTGATTCAGACTGGAAGCCAAAATGTGCAAGTTTTGTTTTGGGTTCTGCAGACTCAGCACCTTACTTCATCCTGTTGGAAACCAGCGCTGTATTGAGGTTTGGTGAGACTTCCAAGTCTGCCTCCTTCTCTTACAAGCTACATCCCCCAGCCCCAAGCTTCCTTGGAAAGAATTTCATCCAAAAATGCTCCATTGAATGAAAGGTGAGCCCAACAGAAAGAAGCTAAACAGGGACTGAATATGCAGAGAATTGTCATCAGCGTTCAGTCAGAGGTGACCTGCTTGCAATAAAGGAACTGAATACAGTCTTCCAAGAAAGAGATAGTTCCGACTCTCCCATGTTGCACAGCACATTCAGTGCACAGAGAAGAAAGTCACTGTGAAGAAATGAATGGCCTGCTCCCTCCTCTTCCCAAAGAAGATACAGAGACTCAGAGGAAGGAGAGCTCTATCCGGGGTGCTAGAGACTGATAACAAAGCTCCCAGCATGTTAAACAAGTGGCTTACCACTGAGCCACTTCCACAGGCCCAAGATAGAATATTTTAATTGGACTGAAATGTATACACTTTTTGTGTTTGACTGAGCTAGATATTTCATAACCTTTAAAAAAAAAAAAGCCATTCATTTGCCTCTATGAGAAGGAACAAAAAAAAAGGAATATGGCCTAGCTAAGATCTTATCTAGAAGTTAGGGGGAAGTTATTCGGTAGGAAGAAGCATTAAAAAGGAATAAAGCTGCTTGCAACTGTACCCCCACTGAGTCCAGCTTTAAGATATGTCAGGAACAAATGCCTCACCTAAAAACATAGAAGAGACAGGATGTTGCTCTAAGTTAAAGCCCACAGTCCTCACACAGCAGGTGTATGCCTTGCCCCTGCCAATCTTCTCAACTTCAACTCCTTTCCCCCCGCCCCCCCCCCCCAGTAACTCCAGCCATGCTGCTATGAGTAAAATTTCTGAGAAACAAGTCTCTGATGACACTAAACCCTCTACAAGATTGATTGATTGATTGATTGATTGATTGATTGATTTGAACTTAACAAAGTGGAGAAGTTGGAATGTTGCCGGTCTAGAGCCATTTTATCTTGGGCTATCTTTAATTTTCTTGGTAGCCATTATCTCACACCTCTGTCGTCTGACCTAACATTCTTGTGATCATTAGGTGAGTCTTTTTGGAATGTACAAATGATATCTAAGAACTGCAGCAGCGACTACTCTACTTTGCTGCAACTTGCCCACCTTATGTTTGCACAAATGTATTTGAAAGGGGTCTGGAAAGCCAGGTAATGGTGGTGCATGCCTGTAATCCTAGCACTCAAGAGACAGAGGAAAGTGGATCTCTATGAAATCTAGACCTGTCTAGTCTACAGAGTAAGTTCCAGGACTGCCAGAGCTACACAGAGAAACCATGCCTCAAAAACAAACAAACCCCTTAATGAAGCAGTTAACACAGAATTTGAGATAACTCAGATCTGTTAGAAGGCTGTGGTCACTCATACTTGGTTCTAGAGTGGGTGGTCTCCTATCTCCTTTGAGGTGAAGGAGGTCTCTTTCTTTTGTCCATAAGGCTCTATGGCATGTCCTCAAATATGTGAACTGCCTGAGGCACAGGCTTTGCCCTTTGCCTAGGGCTTGCTCAGTTCCTCACATCCTTGCCTGTCTAATCCTCAAGTGTTCTTAGTGTTTTGATTGTTAGCAATAGGCAGAAACTTCATCAGAGCAGGAATCTATTGGGAGGACAAGTATGCCATCAAGGTTAAGAAAATAATGCCTTTAAAATGGATTTGGTAAGAACAGAAGCCAGGAGAGTTCATGGAGTTAAAGTGACAGGATACAATGTGGGGGTCGGAAAATTCTCTTCCCAAGGCCTGTCCATACACTAGCCTCTCCTTTTAGTACTTCTGTGCTTAGTTTGCTCATTTAAAAACAGTGAATTCACAGTCGGGGTACATGTCCACTCCTAACTAGGAAGACACTTTGAATTTGGATGCCACAAGGAAGTAAGAACACAATTTCCAAAGAAAGCCAGAACACAATTAGGACCACAATGAAAGGCTTGCAAAACAACCAGACCCCACTAGTTTAAGGACTCCATTCAAAGTCTCTTCCTGTGCCAGTTAGTAGGCACAGCCGTTGAGCAGCTTGCTTACAGTATCTGTACTTCGGCTCTTTCATTTTAAGATGGTAAGAGGACCTTTCTCTTAAGACGGTAGCGGGGGTTGAACTGATGAGCACCTCTAACTCCCTGTGCACGATGTACTTGGGGCCTGCACAGATGAAGAGCACCTCTAACGCCCTGTGCACGGTGTACTCTGCGCCTGCACAGAGGCAGGGCTACTATTGAGCTTTTCCTTACCGTGAGTTCACTGACTCTGCAGACAGATACACAGACTCAAACCATCATGTTTCTCCTTCCAGCACTTGTATGAAGTGAACTTGCAGTGTGATTTAAAGGAAATGTATATACCACTATGTGTGTTATATGTGTGTTTGTACGATTCAAATGTGTATGTGCCATTGACTCTGTAATAGCAAAGGAAACACATATAGCTTTAGATCATATTCCCATAGCATGCATCTGAGGAGGGTGGCTGCATAATGTTCCTCAAGGATATCCCGGTCCTAACCTCTGGGACTTATGAATGCCACCCTAATTGACAAAAGAGACTCTAAAGATGAGATTAAATTAAGGATCTGGAGATGAGAAGACTCTCTTGGATTATTCAAATGGACCTCACTATTGATCCCAAAGTTCCAGAATGGGAAGGGGGAGGGCAGCTTGACTACAGAGAAGGAGAAGGCAGAGTGACAATAAAAGCAGGAGTTGGAGTGGCACAAGGGAAGAATAGTGGCCAGGGGAAGCAGACAGCTTCCAGAAGCTGGACAAAGTGAAACACTGAGACCTGATAGGGGATTCTAGAGAGGGGAAAGGGGGAAAGGGGATGACATCTGTATTGTAAATAAATAAAATATCCAATAATAATAATAATAATAAAAAGAAACAAACATCCTTCCTAATGAGTGCCATTGGCCCACTGAAAGTGATCCTGGGTTTCTGACCTCCAGAACTATATGAGAACAAGTTGGTGTTGTCTAAGCTATCAAATGAGCAATAATATGCTTCAGCAGACATAGACAATTGGAAATATTTTTAATATCACGATGAGACTCGCTATCATATACAATTCATGTTAATATTTTTATTTATTGAATAAATAAATGAGACACAAAATGTCAGAAAAGTTACTGGGGAGATTGATCCATTGCAAAAGTCTTCTCTGAAAGCATGACGACCTCAGTTGAGTCTCTGGAACTCACATCAAAACTACCATGTGTAAGTGTCATGTACTTTCAATCCAAGTGCTGGGGAGCTAGAAACTTGCAGATCCCAGGGACCCTCTGGTCATCAAGCTGAGCCTACTTGGCAAATCCCAGGCCAGCAAGAGACCCCCTCCCACCAAAAAAAGTAGATAACATGCAAAGAGCAAAACCTAAAGCTGTCCTCTGGCCTCCACATGCAATGGACATAAGTGTACATATACTTACACAAGCACCAGACACATCCACTTGCACAGTCCACAAAGCTAAGCAATCCTAATAAGTTGTTCAGCTTGCCACTGAGTTGATATTATGGTTCTTTGTTGGAGACTAAAGGAGTTTTCACTATTTTATTAAACAGACAAGAAAAATTTGAGGACTAATGGGTATCTCGGGCTCACCAGGATAGCATAAGAACCCGTTCAAGGTCAGCCATGTGTTTTGTTCCATTGCAAGATGGTAGTCCTATAGAAGTTAGCCATGCACAAAATAGACCATGCAATTGTCCCTGGAAAGTGCCAGTGGCATTGTCACAGAGAGCCAACACTAAACACTGGCTGCCACCAATGTCACCACTGCAGTTGATCTTCCTGTTGCACAGTAACTGAAGTTTCTTAAGAGTTGTAAAATGCAAAGGTTAAAAAAGTAAGAGCTGAGCCTGAGCAGGAGGCAACTCATCCTGCTAAGTAGACTCTATGTGGGGGGCAGGGAAGATTATCCAAGTGCAGGAAGGAAGGGTTTAAGTGATGAGGAACGAGGGATGACTGCATGCTGCCATGGTAGCCAAAGGTTACAGTGAACTCATTTTCAAACACCTGAATTTACAAAATTAGAATGTGTAGTCATGGATCTAATGACCTCCTGTGTTCAATCATTTCTAAATTCAAATTAAAGCAGGTAACTGAATATGGAAGATGCCGAGGTTAAATATGTTCTCGCCAATCTCGAGATAATGGAAATGTCTTGAGGAGAAGAGAAAGGGGGGGAGGGTGAGTGAGTTTTATACTCGTGTGTATACATGGGAATAGATGCAATCACTCTTGTCTTCGTGTGGAGGCCAGAGGCTGACATTTTCTCCCTCACTCTCCATCCTACTTGTTGAGATGGGGTAAGGTCTTACACTAAATCAGCAGCTCACAGTGTCAGCTGAATTGACTGTCCAGCGTGTAAGCTGGACTCACCTCTCTTAGCCCCCCAAAAGACCAGGGTTCCAGATATGTGCAGCATCCAGCTTTTACATGGATGCTGCAGATCTGAACTCTCGTCTTCATGCTTTCACAGCAAGCAGTTTGCCTGCTGAGCCATCTCCTTTGATCTACTCACCTTGAGAAATTTTTAAAGCTGGATTTCCTTAATCAGATTTTAAAGAAAATAATCAACTATGAAATGTCTGGCTTTGTTTCCTTTCTGCACTGTCCTATTGGATTAAGTAAAATATTAACTATTTGTCAAAATAATAAAAGTATTCTTATATGGGGCTAAAATAATGGGCATATATTAACGTTAATATGAAAATCTCAGACCTAGAAATGCCTCTAGGCTATCAAAGACTCAAATGCCTCTGGGCTATTGAAGACTTAAAAAAATAGCCATTCAGGTAACATTTTTCCTTTTCTCTAAATCAGGCAATGTGCTAAGAATTGGGATTTTTATATAATTAATAAAGTCTAATAATTTTATATTCTATATAGGGGTGTTGTGGGGTGCTGACACATAAAAATTAATATTAAATACAAAATGTAACTGGTGCTTTAGTAAATATCTTATGGGTTGAACTGTTCTTGCCCCTCATTCTTCTGTTGAAATTCAACTCTAGTACTTCAGGCTTTGACCTTATTGAAAGTAAGTTTAACTGAAAATGTCATTAATATGAGGTTATATAGGAACATGGATGGGTGAACCCCTTATCCAAGAAACTATTGTCCTCATTAAAGGAATGCCATGTCTAATATATAGGCATGTTTTATAATTACAACACTTGGAAGGTGGGAGCAGAAGGATCAGAAATGAGATCTAAGCCAGTTTCAACTACAAATGTGTATGACAGCAGCCTGTGTAGCATGAGACTCTGTCACTAAGCAACAAGAAAGGGAGCACCATGTGAAGAGACAGAGACACATGCACATGAGGGTGGGGACCCACTACCTGCTACCATAAGCCAAGCATCTTTTCAGGAACTGAGAGGGAAAGGCCTGGAGCAGATCTACCCCCGCCCCAGCACTTTCAGAGTGGGCATACTTCTACCAACACCTTGGATTCTGAGCCTCCAGAAACAGGAGAATGAATGTCCACCATCCAAGCCATTTGGTGTGTGGTACTTCTTACTGGAGGCCCTATAAAAATGATACAAATGTAGGTCAAATGTTCTCTGAACACATGGAAAAGAAGGATTCATAATGCCTGGGAATGTGATGAGGTCACCTCAGACAGGGTACTATCAGCAGTGCATGTGAAAAGTTCAAAAGCTTTCAAGTAGGAAAAGACTACAACACCTCTAGAGAGAAATGAATACAGGAAAAGATAAAGGGAAAATCACCCAAGGAAAGCTCTAGAAAGCCAATTAAAGATCCTTTGTAGATGCCATGTGTCTAATTGTTCTCCTTTATCAAAAAAATATTAAAAATCCTAACATAATGAAGAAGCCTCATATCTGATAAACAAGTAAATGAATATATGCTATGACATAGAAACTTAAATGTGGGGATGGAGTAACACAAGACAAATGAGGGCCATATTCCAAGTAGTCAAGGGCAGAGAATATCAGTAATGAACCAAATAATATCACATTTTCTCTCAACTTACTACACAGAGGTTTTGTTTTTTTTTTTTACTTTATTTATTTATTTATTTATTTATTTATTTATTTATTTGGGCAAGTGTGCACACATCTGATTGCATGTGTGTGAAAGTCAAAGGGCAGTTTTCCAGAATTCGTTTTCTCCTTTCACTATTTGAGTACTTGGCACAGGACTCAGGTTGTCAGACTTGACAGTGAAAGTTTTGTCCACTGAGCCATCTCAACTCCTCAACTCCTCAAGAAAGAGATTTTCACAGGTGATTATAAATCCCAAACATCTAGTATCTGAAGATATGTTCCATCACTCTCAACAACAGTAGAAATTACAATGAACCACTGGGGGAAGCTGGGGGTAGGGGAGAGGTTACTATATACATGGTCTAGAGAATGAAGCTCTGTTTCAAAGGAAAAAATATGATCTTGAACCACTAACAAAACAGCATACAAAACAAAAATGTTTTGGTTTTAAAAATTATGAACTAGACTCCTGGAGCCAAGCTGCCCCTCCTGCCCCATCCCACACACCTGCCAGACTCCAAGGAGGCCTGCTCTAACCAGGGACATTAGGTGGGACCCCCACCTGTTGGGACCTCACAAAGCCCAGCATACATGGGCTCCATCTCCCTCTGGTCTGTACCTCCATATACATTCTTGGATCAGAACATGCCCCCCACACACCACCCCACAGATCTGCCTGCTTCAGAGGAGACCTGTTCTAACCCAGGACATACAACTCTACCTGCCTCATGAGAGGCCTGCTCCAGGCCAGCCAACACCAGAGACAACCAGATGGCAAAAGACAAGTGCAAGAACATAATCAACAGAAGCCAATGAAATATGGCATCATCAGAACCTAGTTCTCCTACTAAAGCAAGCCCTGTATATCCTAACACAGCTGAAGAGCAAGACTGTGACCTTAAATCCCATCTCATGAAGATGATAGAGGCCTTTAAAGAGGATATAAATAATTCTCTCAAAGAAATACAGGAAAACACAGTCAAATAGCTAGAAGCCCTTAAAGAGGAAATAAATAAATCCCTTAAGGAAATATAGAAAAATACAATCAAACAGGCGAAGGGAATGAACAAAAAGGCCCAAGACCATAAAAAATGGAAATAGAAGCAGTAAAGAAAACACAAATGGAGGCAACCCTAGAGATGGAAAACCTAGGGAAAAAAACAGGAACTACAGATGCAAGCATCACCAACAGAATGCAAGAGATGGAAGAGGAAAATTGATACATTGGTCAAAGAAAATGCCAAATGTAAAAAGTTTCTAACTCAAAATATCAAGGAAATTTGGGACACAATGAAAAGGCCAAACCTAAAACCAATAAATAGGAATAGAAGAGAGTAAAGATTCCCAGTTTAAAGGGCAAGAAAACATGAACAAAATCCCTAACTTAAAGAGACAGATGGCTATAAACATACAAGAAGCCTAGAAAACACCAAATAGATTAGACCAGAAAAGAAAATCCTTCCATCACATAATAATCAAAATACTAAATGTACAGAATAAAGAAAAATATTAAAAGCTACAAGGGAAAAAGAACAAATAACATATAAAGGCAGACCTGTCAGAATTACACTTGACTTCTCAACAGACTCTAACTGCCAGAATATCCTGGAGAGATCTTTTCAGACCCTAAGAGACCACAGATACCATCCCAGACTACTATACCCAGCAAAACACCATAGAGAGAGAAAACAAGATATTCTGTGGCAAAACCAAATTTAAACAATACGTTTCTTCTAATTCAGCCCTACAGAGGATACTAGAAATAAAACTCCAACATAAGGAGGGCAACTACACCCAAGAAAACACAAGAATTAATCATCTCACAGCAAACCAAAAAGAAGAGAATTACTCTTTCTCTCTCCTCCCTCTCTTCCTCTATTTCTCTCTCTCTCTCTCTCTCTCTCTCTCTCTCTCTCTCTCTCTCTCTCACACACACACACAGAGAGAGAGAGAGAGAGAGAGAGAGAGAGAGAGAGAACCACATTCAACAACAAAATAACAGGAACTAACAATCATTGGTCATTAATGTCAGGAGACATAATGGGACAAGCTAATAACTAGCAGGTGATCATCCTGAAAAGGCCTGCCTTGGATTACTATATAATCTGCAACAGGTGCGTTCTTATTGACCAATAAGGCTATAAGGGACTCATTTTTAGGAAAGATTCCTGCTATTAATATGCTTTTCCTATTATGATTAAATAGATATAACAATCACTAAGCAATAGCACACCCTTTTGGAGCAGATCTCTGCAAATCCATAAAGCTGTATAATCTTTTAGTGATGCTATATAGACAAATAGATGACTTCTTAAGTCTTAATGATGATCCTATAAGAATTCCTAAAATTATATCAGTGATAATTAAGCTCTTTTATAATGGGACTGCTATTAAGTCGTTTTCTGATAGCCAAAACTGTGATGAGAACTCTGCCAGTTTCCCAAGTGTTGCCAGTTAATTGCTCTTAGATAGCAACCAGGCTTCCTACTCAGAGCACATTCCAAGAGGTTGTAGAACAATTAACCAAAGGTCATAAAAAGAGGAATAATGATTTATTATAGGTGCTAGGGCAGAAGATAAAATATTGCCTGGGTTTATCTATACAAAACTTCACTAATCACTTACAGTTTTAAACCTTCAGTGAACCTATGGAGCTAGACAGGTGATAGATGTTTAGTCAGATAATTAATCCTAATGGATATACATGTAAACATTCTCTGTTGTAAATTTCTATTTCAATTTATGATTTGTTTTTGGTGTGAACTTCTGATGAACTTTGTAACATGTGATCATATATTCTGAAAGATGTATAAGTACTGAAGACAAAGACAAAGAGAGGTTCACTCATTCTTCCCTTCCTTTCCTATTCCCCCAAAAAACTTCTTTCCCTAGGAGAAGTTTTTCCCTTATTAGAATTTTTTCCTTTTCCCCACTTAGGATCTGTCCACTTTTCCCCTTAGATAGCTTTCATAGGAAACCTTTTACACTTAGTAATAAACTCTATAATAACTTCTCTAAGTGTCTTCCTGTGACTTCAGACTAGCAGGCATGAGTTAGAGCCCTGAAGTTCCTGCTGAGATAGAACAAAGACTACATTGCCTAATCCTCTGCTGTTAGGCTACAGGTGTTAATCACCTAAACCTGCAGTCTTTTACCCCCATAAAGAGCAAAAAATTTTTAGGACTTTTTAGAGTTGTCATCAGCATTTCAGTACAGGTCAGAGAGCCAGAAAGCCCTGAGACCCTGAGGCGTTAAAGCCATCACCTGAGTCCTATTCTGTGCCCCTGCCACTACCCTCTCTGGGCTGGGAAGGTCCCAGCACATTAATATCTCTCAACATCAATGGACTTAATTCACCAATAAAATGACACAGGCTAATAGACTGGATGCATAAACAGAATCAGTCATTCTGGTGCATACAAGAAACACACTTCAGCAACAAATATAGACACTGTGTCAGAGTAAAGGGCTGGAAAAGGGTATTCCAAGCAAGCAGATCCAAAAACAAGCTGGAGTAGCCATTCTAATATCTAATAAAATAAACTTTCAACCAAAAGTAATCAAAAGAGAACAAGAAGGACACTTCATACTCATCAATGAAAAATCCACCATAATGAAGACGCAAGGGCACCCACATTTGTATAAGAAACTTTACTAAAGCTCAAAACACACACTGACCACATACAATAACAGTGGGGGACTTCAACAAACCACTCTTACCAATTGACAGGTCATCAAAACAGAAAATAAACAGAGAAACAATTAAACTAATAGAAGGGATGAACCAACTGGATTTAATAGATAGACACAGAACCTTTCACCCCAAAACAAAAGAATATATCTTCTTCTCAACACCTCACAGAACCTTCTCCAAAACTGACCATATAACAAAACAAGCCTCAGCAGATACAAGAAGGTTAAAATAACCCCTTGTATTATATTGGATCACCATAGATTAAGTCTAGGCATCATCAACAACAAAACCAACAGAAAATCCACATTCTGACCCTTCCGGTCTGTGCCTGCTCCTGGAGCAACCCTAAGGCTTCAGCTCTGCGACCAACTCCCCAAAGCACAGAGGAGTCTGGACTACCAGAAGTTCTAACATGCCCAGGAGTATATGTGAGTAAGTCAAAATCCTCCCCCACCCTCCAAACAGGGAGTAATTTGAGACCCTCAGGAACCCAGGAACTCCCTCAAGGCCAGTGGCATGAGACCCTTCCTGTCTGCACCTGTGCCTGGAGCAGCCCTAAGGCTTCAGCTCTGCACCCAACCCCACAAAACCCAGAGGAGGCTGGACTCACAGAAGCTTTAACACATAGGAACATAAGATAATAGGATCACAGGATCTCAGGAGCTTGGGCACACCAGGATTTCAGGATCCCAAAAGCAGCCTGACTCTCAGGAGCTATCACAACCAGGATCTCTGGATCACAGGATCACAGAGACAGCTGGACTCTGAGGAGTTCTGACACAACCAAGAGAACAGGACAGACAGGCTCCAATCAGAGACAATGAGTGAAGGTAGCACTAGAAATAACCAGATGACAAAAGGCAAGTGCAAGAATATAAGGAACTGAAACTAAAGTTACTTAGCATCATCAGAACCTAGTTCTCCCACCATAACAAGTCCTGAATACCCCATGACATTAGAAAAGTAAGATTCAGATTTAAAATCACTTCCCATGATGGTGATAGACGACTTTAAGAAGGACATAAATAAATCCCTCAAAGAAATACAGGAGAACACATGTAAACAGGTAGACACCCTTAATAAGGAAACACAAAAATCCCTTAAAGAATTACAAGAAAACACAACCAAACAGGTGAATGAATTGAACAAAACTATTCAGGAAGTAGAAACAATAAAGCAATCTTATTTCTATCTCAACAGATACAAAGAGATTGAAATAATCCCTTGAATCCCATCAGATCACCACTGACTAAAACTGATCTTCAATAATTACAAAAACAATGGGAAGCCCACATACACATGGAAACTGAACAACACTCTACTCAATAATAACTTGGTCAGAAAAGAAATTAAAGACTTTTTAGAATTTAATGAAAATGAAGGCTCATCATACTAAAACTTATGGGACACAATGAAAGGACTCCTAAGAGAAAAATTCATAGCTCTTAGTACCTACAAAAAGAAACTAGAGAGAGCATACACTAGCAGCTTGACAGCATACCTGAAAGCTCTAATACAAGAAGAAGCAAACACACACAAGAGTAGACAGCAAGAAATAATCAAACTCAGAGCTGAAATCAACCAAATAGAAACAAAAAAGACCTACACAAAGAATCAACAAAACCAGGAGCTGGTTCTTTGAGAAAATCAACAAGATAGATAAATGCTTAGCCAGACTAACCAGAGGGCACAGAGATGGCATCCAATTAATAAAATCAGAACTGAGAAGGAAGACATAACAACAGAAAATGAGGAAATTCAAAAAATCATCAGCTCCTACTACAAAAGCCTGTACTCAACGAAACTGGAAAATATGAATGAAATGGATAATTTTCAAGACAGATAACAAGTACCAAACTTAAATAAGAATCAGCTAAACCATCTAAACAGTCCCATAACCACAAAAGAAATGGCAGCAGTCACTAAAAGTCTCCCAACCAAAAAACGCCAAGGACCAGATAGTTTTAGTGCAAAATTCTATCAGACCTTCAAGAAAGACCTAATACCAGTTCTCTTCAAATTATTCCACAAAATAGAAACAGAAGCAACACTACCCAATTCATTCTATGAAGTCACAATTACGTTCATACTTAAACCACACAAAGACACAACAAAGAAAGAGAACTTCAGAACAATCTCCCTTGTAAATATCAATGCAAAAATACTCAATAAAATTCTCGAAAAAAGAACCCAATAACACATCAAAACAATCATCCATCATAATCAAGTAGGCTTTACACCAGGAATGCAGGGATGATTCAATATACAGAAATACATCAATGTAATCCACTATATAAACAAACTCAAAGAAAAGAACACATGATCATCTCACTGGATACTGAGAAAGCATTTTACAAAATTCAGCATCCCTTCATGGTAAAAGTCCTGGAAAGATCAGGAATTCAAGGCCCATACCTAATCATAGTAAAAGCAGTATACAGCAAGCCAGTAGCCAATATCAAACTAAATGAGGAAAAACTTGAAGCAATCCCACTAAAATCAGGGACTAGACAAGGCTGCCCACTCTCTCCCTACTTATTCAATATAGTACTGGAAGTCCTAGCCAGAGCAATTAGACAACAAAAGGAAGACAACAGGATACAAATCAGAAAGGAAGAAGTCAAAATATCACTATTTGCATATGACATGATAGTATATTTAAGTGACCCCAAAACTTCCACCAGAGAACTGCTAAACCTGATCAACAACTTCAGCCAAGTGGCTGGATGTGGGAAGCCTACAGAAGGCGGCTATCATCCTTGCAGCCATCTTGAGCCATATACCCTGACAAGAGACTAGTTTACAACAGCCTACAACAGCTAAGCACACTCTGATAACATCTTGTTTTAGATACCCAGGATCTTCCCTTGGGTGTGTGAGACTTAAAGGTGTGTTACTTAAAAGAGATAAGACTTAAGGGCGTGACTTAAGAGCATGACTTAAAAGCCTGACTTAGAAGTGAGACATATAAAAGGTGAGAGGCAGACAGAAGAAGACACTTGGACTTGAGACTTGAGATTTGAGACTGAAGACTTGGAAATGGGAGACTAACAACTTAGAACTAGAACAGGATAAGGACTTGAGACTTAGTACAGCTGGAACTGAGGATAAGGACTTGATACTCATTACAACTGAAACTAGGATTAGCACCTGAGACTTGAACTTGGAACTAGGGACTTAGGGAGAAGAAGAGAGATTGAAAAATAAACAGGATTGAATCACACTCTGTCTGGTCCCCCTTCTTTGCATCCATCCTCACTCTCCCACCTTCTCTCTCTTGCTGAACCCCAACCCACGGACCAGAGCAGCTTGGGGCAGTGTGGGCTCCAACAATTTAGCCCGCAAGGCTTTTGGCAGTGTGGGTTCCAACATTGATAGAATCGTCCATGACATTTTGGCCCCCAAACGTGGGGTAGAGTGGTCCAAGACAGCTGGATATAAAATTAACCCAAACAAATCAGTAACCTTCCTCTACTTGAAGGATGAACAGGCTGAGAAAGAAATTAGGGAAATGACACCCTTCACAATAGTCACAAATAATATAAAATACCTTGGTGTGACTCTAACCAAGCAAGATATGTATGACAAGTACTTCAAGTCCCTGAAGAAAGAAATCGAAGATCTCAGAAGATGGCAAGATCTCCCATGCTCATGAATTGGCAGAATGGATAAGATTAAAAATTCAGATGACAGCAGATGCTGGTAAAGATATGGAGAAAGAGGAACACTCCCCCATTATTGGTGGGATTGTGAGCTGGTACAACCACTCTGGAAATCAATCTGGCATTTACTCAGAAAATTGGACATGGCATTACCTGTAGATCCAGAAATACCACTCCTGATAATATACCCAAATGATGCTACAACATATAACAAGGACACATACTTCACTATGTTCATAGCAGCCTTATTTATAATAGCCAGAAGCTGGAAAGAACCCAAATGTCAATCAACAGAGGAATGGATACAGAAAATGTGGTACATTTACACAATAAAGTATTACTTGGCTATTAAAAACAATCAATTCATGAAATTCTTAGGCAAATGGATGGAACTAGAAAATATCATCCTGAGTGAGGCAACTCAATCACAAAGAAATACACATAGTATACACTTACTGATAAGTGGATATTAGCCCAAAATCTCACAATACCCAAGACATAACTCACAGACCACATGAAACCCCCCAAAAAAGAAAGACCAAAGTGTGGGTGCTTCAGACCTTCTTAGAAGGAGTAATAAAATACTCACAGGAGCAAATATGAGACAATCTGTGAGGCAGAAACTGGAGGACAGACCATCAAGAGACTTCCACACCTGGAGATTCCCCCAGATGCAATCACCACTGTTGTGGATATCTGGAAGTGCATGCTGACTGCTGACAGGAGCCTGATATACCTGTCTCCTGAGAGGCACTGCCAGAGCCTGATATATACAGAGGTAGATGCTCACAGCTAACCATCAATCTGATCACAGAATCCCAAGTGGAAGAGTTGGAAAGAAGACTGAAGGAGTTGAAGGGGCTTGTGGCCCCATGGGGAGAGCAATAATACCAAACAACCAGAGCTCCCAGGGTCTAAATAGGTAGCCTGGGAACACACATGTTTCTCTAGCTGTAAACGTAGAGGAGGATGGACTTGTGGGGCATCAGTGGGAGAGGAAGGCCTTGATCCCTTGAAGGCTGGATGGCCCAAAGAGGGGGAATTCGAGGGCAGGAAGGTGGGAGTGGTTGGTTATGGGAAACCCTCATAGAAGTAGGAGGGAGGATGGGTTAAGGGTTTCTGGAGGGAGGGATGGAGAAAGGTAATAACATCTGAAATGTAGATTAATAAAGAACCCAATAATAAAACAAAAACAAACAAGAAAAACAAAAAAAAAGATAATGAAATTGGCTATCAAAGTCAAACATTTGAGACTTTTTAGCAGCCATCTCGAGTGTCTTGTCAAATACCATTGGATTCATATTAGTTCTAAAATTTACAATGGTAGTCATTATAATAAGGAAGGAGTTTAAAGACACTTGCAGTATTTAGCATAATTCTAACACCTCTCTGGATGTTTTCGCTTTACAGAGTGAGCTTATGAATTTCAAAAATGCTGCTCTGCTGAGCATTGATGCAGTAGATACTGCAGATAAAATTACCCATGGCCTAAGGTCAATATTTCTATTTTGGTCAAGCTTCAAGAATGGCATATACAGCTTGATCATGCTAGTCCTTTATGTCCTGGGAATACTTTTATTCCTGCCCATCGTGTTATAGCTTGTCTTTAACAACATCAACATGTTGGCAGCCAAAGTACTTGTCTTGAACCCGAAAATGGACCCCCAGACAGAGTTATTAAATTAACAGACTGGCAAGGCAAGGATGGGTAAGATTCTGTACAGAGTCGTACCAACCTAAGACAGAAGTGCATTGCTTTAGATAATGCATATTTCATTATGGGTAAGGAAGCCATTTTTGTCAGAAAGACCTAAAACAGGCTCAGTCTTGTTAATGAAATAAAAAAGGAGGAGAGGCAGAGAGCCTTTGGGGCTGCTTAACAAGAATTTGACATGGGCCAAGGACAAGGAAATGGGCTGCTTGGCAGAAATATGACATTGGCCAAGGACAATGAAGTAGGCTTCAGGCAGGAATCAGACATTATGCTAGAACAAAGAAGTAATTTCAGACAGGAATCTAAATATTAGGCTAGAACAAGGAAGTAGGCTTCAGACATGAAAATGACTTTGGGCTAGGTCAGGGAAGGAGGCTCAGATATATTGGTCATCCTGATAAGCCCTTAGAAACAGTGATCTTGGGAGTGTTCATGTAATTGTGTTTAATGCCTTGCTTGTTCTTTGTGTTTATTGTCTTGCTTATTCCTTGACTGTTTGCATCTATTGTATTGCTAGGCCCTCAACCTAGAACTGACCTTAAAAATGTTGAGAACCGCACTAGTCCCACGTTCGGGAGGCCAAAAAATGTTGGGACCTAAGCTCCAGTCCCTGTTCAGGCACCAAAAATGTTGCGGCCCAAGCAAAATGTTGAGGCCCGGCTGCCCCACTTTTGGCGGCCACTGTATCCCGGTCCAAGCCGCTGCTCTGGTCCGAGGGTCAGGGTTCAGCAAGAGAGAGAGTGAGGACGGAATCGAAGAATGGAGACCAGACAGAGTGTGTTCCAATCCCATTTATTCTTCAGTCTCTCTTCCTCTAAGGGTCTGATTCTCTCTCATCTGCCTCTGCCTTTTATATGTCTCACTTCTAAGCCATGCCTTTTGGTCACACCTTTAATCATGCCCTTAGGTCTGGTCTCTAAATCTGATCTCTACACTTCTAAGTCATACTCTTAAGTTACACACCTTTAATCTCACACACCTTTAATCTCACACACCTTTAATCTCACACACCCAAGGTATCTAAACCAAGATTATCGGAGTGTGCTCAGCTGTTGTAGGCTATTGCAATCCAAGTCTCATGTCAGGGTATATGGCTCAAGATGGCTGCAAAGCTGATAGCCGCTTCCTGCTAAAAGTCGGCTCCCAACAAATACATGCATGTAATTAAAATAATATAAAAGCAAAAAGGAGGAGGGGGGATTGTTGTGGACCGATCTACCGCACGTTTGGGGGCCAAAATGTCAAGAACCGCTCTGCCCCACATTAGGCACCAAAATGTTGAAAACTGCACTACCAAAAAACTTATGGGCTAAATTGTTACTACCCCAAGCTGCTGTGGTCTGCCGGTCAGGGTTCAGCAAGAGAGAGAGTGAGGATGGACTCGAAGAATGGAGACCAGACAGTGTGATTCAATCCCGTTTATTCTTCAGTCTCTCTTCTTTTCTCAAAGCCCCTAGTTCCTAGCACCAAGTCTCAGGTCTTAATCCTAGTTCCAGCTGTAATAAATCTCAAGTCCTAATCCTGTTCCAGCTGCTAGTCTCTTTCCCAGTTCCAAGTTTCTGCTCCAAGTCTCAAGTTCAAGTAACCTTCTTCCAAGTGTCTGTCTTCTGTCTGTCCTCTCACCTTTTATATGTCTCACTTCTAAATCACACCTTTAAGTCACACTCTTAAATCACGCCTTTAAGTTTTCTCTCTAAACACCTTTAAGTCTCACACAAGTCTCACACACCCAAGGGAAGATCCTGGGTATCTAAATCAAGATGTTATCAGAGTGTGCTCAGCTGTTGTAGGCTGTTATAAACTAGTCTCTTGTCAGGGTATATGGCTCAAGATGGCTGCAAGGATGATAGCCGCCTTCTGTTGGCTTCCCACAGGGGATGGGATGGAGGTTCTAGGGAGGGGAAATGGGAAAAGGGGATGACATCTGAAATGTAAATAAATGAAATATCCAATTTTTTAAAAGGCCACCTTCCCTGTGCTGATTCCTGCTCCTTGACCAGGAAGCCTCCTGCCATTTGGGCATAACAACTAAGTTTCATTCCAGATCAGTATAATGAAGGAGTAATGTGCAATAGAAAAAAAAAATTCCCAACCCAAAAAAAAGCCAGCGCCAGATGGTTTTAGTGCAGTATTCTCCCAGACTTTTAAAGAAGAGCTAATGCCAATATTCTTCAAACCATTCCACAGAATATAAACAGAAGCAATACTACCTAATTCATTCTATGAAGACATAGTTATCCAAATACCTAAACCACACAAAGACCCAACAAAGAAAGAGAATTTCAGACCAATTTCACTAATGAATATCAATGAAAAAATACTCAATAAAAGTCTGGCAACTAAATTCAAGAATACATCAAAAATATCATTTACTACAATCAAGTAGGCTTCATTTCAGGGATGGTTCAATATACAAAAATCCATCAACATAATCCACTATATAAATAAGCTCAAAGAAAAAAATCACAAGATCAACTCATTAGATGCTGAAAATAACCTTTGACAAAATACAATACTCCTTCATGTTGAAAGTCTTGGAGAGATCATGTATTCAAGACACATAACTAAACACAAAAATATACAGCAAGCCAATGGTCAACATCAAATTAAATGGACAGAAACTTGAAGCGGTCTCACTAATAAGATAAAGCTGACCACTCTTTCCCTATCTATTTAATATAGTACTTGAAGTTCTAGCTAGAGCAATAAAACAATGAAAGGAGATCAAGGGGATACAAATTGAAAGGAAGAAGGCAAGGTGTTACTATTTGTGGATGATATGATAGTATATATATAAGTGACCCCCACCCCAAAATTCTACCAGAGAACTCCTATAGCTGATAAACAACTTCAACAAAGTGGCTGGGTATAAAATTAACTCAAAGAAATCAGTAGTTCTTTATACAAATGATAAATAGACAGAGAAAGAAATTAGGGAAACAACATTCCTTACAATAGCCACGAATAATATAAAATATCTTGGTGTAACTTTAACCAAGCAAGTGAAAGATCTGTATGACAAGAACTTCAAATCTCTGAAAAAGGAAATTGAAGAAGATAGAAAGATCTTCCATGCTCATGGATCAATAGAATTAACATAGTAAAAAATACCCATCTTACCAAAAGTAATCTACAGATTCAATGTGATTTTTATCAAAATTCCAACACAATTTTTACAGTCCTTGAAAGAGAAATTTTCAACTTCATATGGAAAAACAAAAATAAAAAAAAAAAAAAACAGAATAGCCAAAACAATCCTGAACTATAAAAGAGCTTCTAGAGGAATTACCACCCCAACCTCAAGCTGTAAAACAGAGCAATAATGATAAAAACTTCATGGTACTGGTACAGAAACAGACAGGTTGATCAGTGGAATAGAATCAAAGACCCAGAAGTAAACACACATATCTTTAGACACTTGGGTTTTGACAAAACAGCCAAAACCATACAATGTAAAAAAAAGAAAACATCTTCAACAAATGGTGCTGGTCTAACTAGATGTCTGCTTATAGAAGAATGCCAATAGATCCATATTTATCACACCGAATAAAGCTCAAGTCCAAGTGTATCAAGGACCTCAACAAAAAAACAGATACACTGAATCCAATAGAGCAGAAAGTGGGAAATAGCCTTAAACATATTGGCACAGGAGAAAATTTCCTGAACAGAATACCAATGGCTCAGGCTCAAAGATCAACAATTGATAAATTGGACCTCATGAAACTGAAAAGCATCTGTAAGGCAAAGGGCACTGTCAATAGGACAAAACAGCAGCCTGCAGACTGGGAAAAGATCTTCACAAACCCTACATCCAATAGAGGGCTAATATTCAAAATATATAAAGAACTCAAGTAGTTAGACTCCAAAAAACCAATTAACCCAATTAAAAAATGGGGTACAGAGCTACACACAATTCTCAACAGAGGAATCTCAAATGACTGAGAAGCACTTAAAGAAATGTCCAACATCCTTAATCATCAGGGAAATGCAAATAAAAACAACCCTGAGATTCCACCTCACACCATTCAGAATGGCAAAAATCAAAACCTCAGGCAACAGCACATACTGGCAAGGATGTGGAGAAAGGGAAACACTCCTCCATTGCTTGTAGGATTACAAACTTGTACAACCACCCAGGAAATCAATTGGTGGTTTCTCAGAAAAATGGAAATAGTTCTACCTGAATACCTAGTTATACTGCTCCTGAGCATATACCCAAAAGATGCTCCACTATACCACAAGGACATGTGCTCCACAATGTTCATTGCAGATTTATCTGTAATACCCAGAAACTGGAAGCAACCCAGATGTCCATCAACTGAAAAATGAATACAGAAAATTTAGTTCATTTATCCAATTGAATTATATTCTGCTATTAAAAACAAGAACAGGATGAGTTTTTCAGGCAAATGGATGAAACTAAAAAATGTCATCCTGGGTGATGTAATTCATACAAAAAAGGACATGTGTGATGTGTCCTCACTGAGAGTCAATATTAGCCAAAAAGTATAGAAGACCATGATACACACACACACACACACACACACACACACACACCCAAAGAAGTTAAACAAGAAGGAAGGCCCAAGGATACTTGAATTCCACTTAGAAGGGAGAACAAAATAGTCATGGGCAACAGAGAGAGGGAGGGATCTGTGTAGGACAGGGGAGGTGGACATAATAGGGAACATGATCAGGTATGAGAAGAGACAGGAGAATGGCCCACAGGGCAAGGAGAATTAATGGAAATATGCAGCTGCTGGGGTGGGTGTGGGGGAAATATTTCGGAAGTCATAGAGACCTGAGATAAGGGAGGTTCCCGGTAGTCAATGTGGGTGACCTTAGCTGAAATGCCCAACAGTGGGGACATGGAACCTGACATTAGCCAGACAGGACCTTCAGTAAAGGGATGGAGACACCAACCTGTTGCAGACCAAGCTGCCCCACGTTTGGTGGCCAAAATGTGGAGAGCCGAGCTACCCCACGTTTGGGGGCCAAAATGTCTCGGACTGCTCTATCAATGTTGGAACCCACACTGCCAAAAGCCTTGGGGGGCTAAACTGTTAGAGCCTGCACTGCCTCAAGCTGCTCCAGTCCACGGGTCAGGGTTCAGCAAGAGAAAGAGTGAGGACTGACTCGAGGAATGGAGAGCAGACAGAGTGTGATTCAATCCTGTTTATTCTTCAGTCTCTCTTCCTAGTCCAAGTCCCAAGTCTTGAGTTCCTAGTCCCTAGTGCCTCCAAGTTCCAAGTTTCCAGTTCCAAGTTCTAGTCTCGAGTCTCATCTGTCTAATCCAAGTGTCTAATACCTAATAATAATAATTTCTTCTGTCTGCTTCTCGCCTTTTATATGTCTCACTGCTAAGCCACGCCTCTAAGTCACACCCTTAAGTCTCTCCCTTAGGTCTTATCTCTAAATCACACCTTAAGTCATGCCCTTAAGTCTTGGCTCTAAATCACACCTTTAAGTCTCACACACCCAAGGAAAAATCCTGGGTATCTAGTCAAGATGTTATCAGAGTGTGCTCAGCTGTTGTAGGCTATTGTAAACAAGACTGTTCTCAGGGTATATGGCTCAAGATGGCTGTAAGGATGATAGCCGCCTTCTGTTGGCTCCCCACACCAACCCACCTATAAAACTTTTGATTCCAAATTGGTCCTGTCTAAAAGAAATGCAGAGGCAAAGATGGAGCAAGTACTAAAAGGATGGCCAACCAGTGACTGGCCAATTTTGAGACTCATCCCATGGGCAGGCACCAATCCCTCGCATTATTAATTATGCTATGTTGTACTTGCAGACAGGAGCCTAGCATACCAGCCCTCTCTGAGAGGCTCTACCTAGAAGCTGGCTGAGACAGATGCAGATATCCACAGACAAACATTGGATGGATGTCGGGACCCCTATGGAAGAGTTAGACTGATTGAAGGCCCTCAAGAAGATGGCAACCCCACAAGAAGACTAACAGTGTCAACTAATCTAGACTCCTGGGAACTCCCAGAGACTGAGCCACCAACCAAAGAGCATACATGGTCTAGTTCAAGGCCCCTGCACATATGTAGCAGAGGGTTGACTTGTCTGGCCTCACTGGGAGAGAATGGGCCTAATACTGCAGAGACTTGATGCACTAAGACAAGGAGGATACCTGGGGAAGGGACTACCCTCTTAGAGGTGAAGGAGGGGAGACAGGGGGAAACTCTGCAAGGAGGAGACAAGTATGGGGGCACCATTTGGCATATAGATAGTTAGTTAGATAGATAGATAGATAGATAGATAGATAGATAGATAGATAGATAGATAGATAGATAGATAAATGTACAAAAAACAGAATCAGAACAGGGATTATTGGTCTGTTTAAATTTCTTACTTGATCTTGATTTAACTTTGATAGGTGCTATGTATAAAGAAAATTACCCATTTTTCTTATATCTACAGCTTTTTAAAAAGCATGTTCTTATCCGTGTTAATTAGGATTTCCTCAATGTCTGTTGTTATATCCTCCTTTCATTTCTAATTTTGTTAATTTGGATATTACATCTTAAACTTTTAGTTAATTTAGATAAGGGTGAGGAGCCTGTGTTCTGAAGTCATACCAGTGTCTGATATTGTCAATTTTCAAAATTCCCAGTCATTGTAACACGTGTGCTGGGATAGTGTTGCATATTTCAGAACACATGTATGGCACATTGTAATGTGTGATCATTTGTCTCTTACAAAGCGAGTTCTAGGAAAGCCAGGGCTACACAGAGAAACCTTGTACCAAACCCCCTTCAATCAAAATAGATTGTGATATTTCCATACATGTCCACAATATATAGAGATCACAAAAATGTATTTAATGTTTCCTTGGTATAATTAATTACTTTATTTTGACCCTCCAGCTCCTCTCATCAATTTGTTTATGTAATACCTAATAAATCACTGTGAATTGCTGTTACACTATACTGCATAATACTAAAACTTCTTACTCATAACTAACTGTATTTGGGTACTTGTTACCTGATTTCATAATATCCCTATTTTTTCTTGCATCCTTCTCAATCTTGGAATCACTTATAAGTTTTGATTAACCTTAAATTTTTAAATTCTCTACTCTATATACCTATGCTACAATTTTAAATGTTCAAGATATATCTATTAATGCATTAGCCAGCTTTCTGCTATGATATCAAAATATTTGAGATATATCAACTTATAACGATACAAGACTTATTTTGTCTTGCAATTTCAAAGTTTTCAATCTGTGATTGATTGACTAACCTTGCTGCTTTGTATCTATGATGACATAGTTCATCGGGGAAAGGTGGAAAAAATTGGGTGCTTGGTCAGGAAAAGAATGAGGGAGTTAGCTGGAACCCCACGATCCATTTTGAGAGCATTCCCTCAATGACCCAATCCACTCACTAACCTCATCTGTTAATGGAGCGACTCTACCTCCCAATGCTCCCAGTCCTTTAAGTGGGTCTTTGTAGGATATTCTGAATATAACATCAACAGTTTACTACCTTGATGAAACCATTATACACCACACATATACAGATATATATTACATGCTACTATCTAAACTTGTACAATTAAAATATGAAATTTAAAATCTTGTGGTGAGGCTAGAATTTCACACCAAATCATGAAAAACAGTTTTATAATTTAGAAATTTTATAGCAAATGAAGTTCCCAAACACATTCTAAGTTGTGTCTATAAGTATCTACAGATGGTCTGTGTACTAATTCTATGAATATTTAGTAAGAGATAGTGGTATTAGGTGTTGATCCTGACAACAGAGAGCCTTCCATAAAAACATTATAACATAATGAGGATTACACATTACTTGGAAATATTTTTGCATTTAAACTGATACAAAACCATAATTTATTTTAACTTTAATGAGCTACTTGTGGAGATGGAGAACAGTGAAGAGCATTTATTGTTTTCACAGACGACCTAAATTCAGTTCCCAGGACCCACATGGCAGCTCAAACTGTCTGTAATTCCAGTTCTAAGGAACCTAATTCTCTCTTCTGACCTCTCTGGGCACAAAGCATGCATGTTGTGTCAAATATTCGTACATAAAATAAATAAATAAATTTTTAAAAACAGTTATTTGGGCTATACCTCAAATTGTAAGCCAAAATAAACCCTTCCCCCATCAAGTCACTTCTATCAGGGTATTTTTCACAGCAACAGGAAGAGACTTTGCTAATCAAAATCTCAGCATAATTTTTCACTGAACTTATAAGTCAAGTCTCAAATTGACATTTTAAAAAAGACTCAGAATTGACAAGATTATTCTGAGAGCAAAAAGAAAGGACAAGAGGCTTGCCTATCTTGAAATTAAGATACACTAAGCAGTGGCAATTAGGACAGTATAGTTTTGCTCCAAAGAGCAATGCAGCAAAACCATACTGTCTTAATTACCACAGTGTTACGTGTCTTCATGGAACAGAATGAAGATGCCAGAAACAGATCGGCCACATATGGGAACTTGACAAAATTGGTATGTCTGATTCCTGAAGAAAACAGACTATTCAGTACATTGTGGAGGAAAGTTGGCTTTCTATAAAAATAAATTATATTTCTTTATCATATTATACAGATAGCTATAAATTCCAGAACAGATGAGAGACTAAAATTCAGGAAGCAAACTTTAAAAAAAAATAATATAGGAGAGTATCCTTATTACTTGAGAATAAGAAACAATGTGATTCTAGACAACATACAGACTTAATAGTGCCGTCAAAATTACCTTAATGGGGACCCATGGAAACAGCTCAGTCAGTGAGATGTTTGCCTCGAAAGAACAAGAACCTGAGTTCAGACATCCAGTATCCACTTAAAAATACAGCCGTCACTCCAGCACTGAGGAGGGGAGAAGAGACAGATGGATCCCTGGGGTTCACCAAGTTAGCCTAGCCAATGGGTGATCTCAGATTTAATGAGAAACCCTGTCTCAAAGACAAAGTAGATAGACTGAAGAAGACATCCAAACATTGACAAACACAAATGGTTAAAATGAAAATAGTACCTATAGGCTTATAGACTTTAATACTGGATCACCAGAGACTGGCACTATTTGAAAGAATTAGGAGTTGTGGTTTTATTGGAGGAAGTATGACACTGCAGAGTGGGCTTTGAGGTTTCAAGAACTGTTGAGAACCCCACTACCCCACCCTTGGGGGCCAAAATGTTGGGGACCGCTCTATCAATGTTGGAACCCACACTGCCAAGAGCCTTGGGGGCTAAACTGTTGGAGCCTGCACTGCCCCAAGCTGCTCCAGTCTGCCGGTTGGTGTTTAGCAAGAGAGAGAGAGTGAGGACGAACGTGAAGAATGGAGACCAGACAGAGTATGATTCAATCCCGTTTATTCTTTAGTCTCTCTTCTTCTCTGCAAGTCCCTAGTTCCTAGCCCCTAGTTCCTAGTTTCCAGTTCCAAGTTCTAGTCTCAAGTTTCATCCAAGTGAAAGTGTCTAATGGTTTCTTCTGTCTGCCTCTCACCTTTTATAAGTCTCACTTCTAAGCCACATCTTTAAGTCATGCCTTTAAGTCTTATCTCTAAATCACACCTTTAAGTCTCACACACCCAAGGGGAAATCCTGGGTATCTAAAACAAGATGTTATCAGAGTGTGCTCAGCTGTTGTAGGCTGTTGTAAATACGTATCTTTTCGGGGTATATGGCTCAAGATGGCTGCAAGGATGATAGCCGCCTTCTGTTGGCTCCCCACAAAGAACCCAAGCCAGGCCCAGTGGGTCTCTCTTCCTGTTGCTGGCTGGTCCAGATGTAGAACTCTCAGCTCTTTCTTCAGCACCAGGTTTATTTGCCTGCCATCATGCTTTCCTCCCATAATAAGAATGGACTAAATCTTTGAAACTGTAAGCAAACCCCAATTAAATGCTTTCTTTTATAAGAGTTACTTTGGTCAAAGTGTCTCTTCATAGCAATAGAACATTGGCTAAGACAGCCACAACACACACATATACACATGAACATTCCTACACACCCGCAAACACATGCACACATATAAATATACACACATGCATGTGTGCATATGTGCATACACAAACACAGGCACAAGCACAGGCATAGATACACACACACACACACACACACACACACACATGCATGCAAGCAGGCACAAATACCCTAATGTGAAAGAACATATTGAAATAAGCAAAATTAAAGCCAAGCAACAGATTGGTAATAGATCTTTGCAACATAAACAACAAAGAATTAATTATATGAGAAGACATGCTTAGAAAAATCATAGCCTGGTTAAGAAAATCTGGCTTAAGAGCTACACATTAAAATCAGAAACTT
The DNA here is from genome assembly GCF_011762505.2 of Arvicanthis niloticus. Classification (NCBI taxonomy): domain Eukaryota; kingdom Metazoa; phylum Chordata; class Mammalia; order Rodentia; family Muridae; genus Arvicanthis; species Arvicanthis niloticus. Next base: position 68,048,597 of record NC_047659.1, on the reverse strand, counting down.
CAGCTATTTGGGTGCCCACTCCTTTGAGAGCTTCCTGGGCAGATATTTCAGAATATTTAGTGCTGCCATCACCCCTGAGCCTCTAATAGATGGCTTTTTGTTCATAAATTAGGTTATCCCCCTTCTGTTCTCCCTCCCTGAGAGGAAAATGAGAAAGAGATTTCCTCTTCCTCCTCAAAAATTGATGGAATTAAAGACTCAAGACAATGATCAGTAAACTTTAAAGATGTCTGTGCTGTTGCCAGACATTCCCAGATTATTTAATGAAAGTCACAGTGCAAACCATAGGATGCCTCCCTAAGAGCTAATCGTTAGGGAGGCTCCCAGAGTCTCTAACAACACAGGGTATTGCCGTTGTCCTTAGTTGCCCACTACAGGGTAAGACTGTTGCTAAGGACACAGCACACTTTGGCTGCTAAACAGAAAAATCAATCTCAAACAACCAGGAAATATCCTCCCTGCTACAAAGTTTTCATAGTGCCAGAAGGTGCCATGCAAGCTTCTAATGGATAAAAGGGACATCAATGGTCTTCCCCAGTGCTGGACCCTGCATACTGCAATATTATACTTGCAGACAAGATGCAACATTTGTGCAGTGATGTCATGAGTTCAACGGGATAATTTGTAGGGTTTTTATGCTGAATTTTAGGTCTGCTTCACAGGAAAGAGAATTATGTCTGGTACTATAACCCTGGCCAAATGCCCATGGGTGGTGACGTCATCCACCACCACCCCCAGGTAATACTCACTATTGTTTTTTACTAAATGGCCACATTGTCAAGTTGTCTCTTAATGCTATACTGATTAAATATTTATACTGATAGACCTGGGATTATCTCACCCTTAGTTAGAGAAGATGTTTTTGCAGTGAGCAATAATCAATGCTAAGATGCATAAATGGTCAAAATGCCAAAAATAAGATATAGAGTGTTCAACCCTGTAGTGGTTGCCAACTTGACTGCATCTGGAATGAACTACAATCCAGAATAGGAAGGCTCACCTGTGATCCAGATCATGAGGCTGGGAGATACAAGTTTCTGACCTGGATCTTGGCATGGAAATCTTGAGGCAAAGTGGCTATGAATCCCAGGAGACTAAGGCAAGGAAAACCCTGAGTTCAAGGTCATCTGCCAGGTGTGGTGGTAAACTGTTGGGAACCACTCTGATCTACATTTGGGGGCCAGAAATGTTGAGAACTGCACTACCCCACTTTTGGGGGCCAAAATGTCTCGGACCGTTCTGTCAATGTTGGAACCCACACTGCCAAAAGCCTTGAGGGTTAAACTGTTAGAGCTTGCACTGCCCCAAGCAGCTCCAGTCTGCGGGTTGGGGTTCAGCAAGAGAGAGAGTGAGGACAGAGTGTGATTCAATCCTGTTTATTCTTCAGTCTCTCTTCTTCTCTCCAAGTCCCAAGTCTTGAGTTCCTAGTCCCTAGTGCCTCCAAGTTCCAGATTTCTTCTTCTAAGTGCTAAGTGCCTAATGTCTAATAACTAACTCCAAGTTGTACTCTAAGATGTTCTCTTCCAAGTGTCTAATGTCTACTCCTACTTCAAGTGGCACACCTTTAAGTCTCACACACCCAAGGGAAGATCCTGGGTATCTAAAGCAAGATGTTATCAGAGTGTGCTCAGCTGTTGTAGGCTGTTGTAAACTAGTCTCTTATCAGGGTATATGGCTCAAGATGGCTGCAAGGATAATAGCCGCCTTCTGTAGGCTCCCCACAGTACACACCTTTAATCTGGGCCACACCTTCTGCTGGAGACATATATAAGGACTGGAGAAAGAAAGATTCTCTATTCTTCACCTGCTTGCCTTGTGGGACTGAGCAACTGCTAGATCCTTGGACTTCCATTCACAGCTGCCGACCATTGTTGGGGAGTTGGACTACAGACTGTAAGTCATCAACAAATTCCCTTACTATATAGAGATTAACCATAAATTCTGTGACTCTAGAGAACCGCGACTAATACAAACCCTAAAGAGCATTTTTCTCAACCTTTCCTTCCCACTACCATCAAGGCTCAGAAAACACCATTGAAGATGAGGCAGATAGGATAAAGAGAAGGGAACCTGGCATGGCTATCACAACAGTGAGCTCATAGCAGCAGTAGTGACCTGTACCAGGCCTGAACAAGGACAACTAACCAAAACCCTAGCATGGAAGAAGAGCTCTCTGGGTCAAAGCCCTTACTGAGGAGCTATTTGCAGTTAATATCTCCTGAGGGAGAATCACTCATTTTTTAACTGTGTAGCTACTAGCAGATTTCCAGTGGGTTATGGAAGAGGAGAAGGAGGAAGAAGACAAAGTCAGAAACAGGCTGTGTTCAGGAAAAGTTGGATTAGATTGATTAGATTGGCTGAGAGTCACACCGAGGTATTTATACTATTTGTGACTATTGTGAAGGGTGTCATTTCCCTAATTTCTTTCTCAGCCTGTTCATCCTTCAAGTAGAGGAAGGCTACTGATTTGTTTGAGTTAATTTTATATCCAGCCAGGTTTATATAAGTATATATAAGGTTTTTATAATTTTATATAAGCCAGGTTTAGCAGTTCTCTGGTGGAAGTTTTGGGGTCACTTAAATATACTATCATGTCATATGCAAATAGTGATATTTTGACTTCTTCCTTTCTGATTTGTATCCTGTTGTCTTCCTTTTGTTGTCTAATTGCTCTGGCTAGGACTTCCAGTACTATATTGAATAAGTAGGGAGAGAGTGAGCAGCCTTGTCTAGTCCCTGATTTTAGTGGGATTGCTTCAAGTTTTTCCTCATTTAGTTTGATATTGGCTACTGGCTTGCTGTATACTGCTTTTACTATGATTAGGTATGGGCCTTGAATTCCTGATCTTTCCAGGACTTTTACCATGAAGGGATGCTGAATTTTGTAAAATGCTTTCTCAGTATCCAGTGAGATGATCATGTGTTCTTTTCTTTGAGTTTGTTTATATAGTGGATTACATTGATGTATTTCTGTATATTGAATCATCCCTGCATTCCTGGTGTAAAGCCTACTTGATTATGATGGATGATTGTTTTGATGTGTTATTGGGTTCTTTTTTCGAGAATTTTATTGAGTATTTTTGCATTGATATTGTAAGGCCCCCACGAATGGGGGACCTCACCCAAGTCTCCGGAATTCACGGCCACCCATTAACTGTAAGACACCAAACTTGATGTAATCAACAAGAGGTATATTTTAATCAGTATACTGAGGTCAAGACCCATGACCCACGCAGGGACAGTGGGGTCTGACCCCGGGGTTTTGGAGACAGAGAGAATTTAAAGCCCAAAACGACAACTCAGGGGGGGAACCACAACCCAGAGGGAGTAAGGGAAGGCTATTGGAGAGCACCTGTGGAAAGTCCCAGCCCATTATTCAGTTTGTGAAAGGGTACAAGGAACAGGCTATTCTCTAAGAGCCTATACGTAATCAGCCATCTATCATCTTGTGGTCAGCCAAGTTCCTGGTATCCAGAGTGCACAGGCACGCTAACTTGAACTCCCAGTTCAAACCCTATTCAATCTATCTTATGGTCAGTTTTTAGTTCCTGGTACCCATAGCGCTTGGTCACACTGTCCTGAACTCCCAACTCTGAACTCTTATCTTATTTATTTTGTCTTGTGGATAGCTAGTTTCCTAGGACCCAGAGTGCAGAACAAGCTGGTCTGCACTCTTGACTCCATCTGTGGAAGGTTTAAAAATTTTTAACTCTTTCAATATTCACAAGGGAGATTGGTCTGAAGTTTTCTTTCTTTTTTCTTTGTGTGGCTTAGGTATGAGTATAATTGTGGCTTCATAGAACCAATTGGGTAGTGTTCCTTCTCTTTCTATTTTGTGGAATAATTTGAAAAGAATTGGTATTAGGTCTTCCTTGAAGGTCTGATAGAATTCTGCACTAAAACCATCTGGTTCTGGGCTTTTTTTGTTTGGGTAGGGAGATTTTAATGACTGTTGCTATTTCTTTTGGGGTTATGGAACCATTTAAATGATTTATCTGATTCTTATTTAACTTTGGTTCCTGGTATCTTTCTAGAAAATTGTTCATTTAATCCCTATTTTTTAGTTTTGTTGAGTATAGGCTTTTGTAGTAGGATCTGATGCTTTTTTTTTAATTTCCCCATTTTCTGTTGTTATGTCTCTCTTCTCAGTTCTGATTTTATTAATTGGTTTTTTTTTAAATTGGGTATTATATTTACATTTCAGATTTTATCCCCTTACTCCATTCCCCCAACCACTCAGGAGCCCCCTATCCCATCCCCCCTCCTCCTGCTTCTATGAGGATGTACCCCCACCTAACCCCCCAACTCACACCTCCCCACCCTCGAATTTTCCCCACTCAGTGTTCAGCCTCTATGGGACCAAGGATCTCCTCTCCCACCTATGCCTGACAAGGCCATCCTCCCCTACATATACAGATGGAGTCATGGGTCCCTCCCTATGTACTCCCAGGCCGGTGGTTTAGACCCTGGGGAGCTCTGGTTGATTGGTATTGTTGCTCTCCTCATGGGGCCACAAACCATTTCAGCTCCTTCAGTCTTCTCTCTAACTTCTCCATTGGGAAACCCTTGATCAGATCAGGGGTTAGCTGTGAGCATCTGCCTCTGATTATGTCAGACTCTGGCAGACCTCTAAGGCAAAAGCTATATCAGGCTCTTGTCAGCATGCACTTCCTGACATCCACATCAGCATGGATGACTTTGGTGACTGCACATGGGATGGATACCCAGGTAGAATGGTCTCCAGACAGCCCCTCCTTCAGTTTCTGTCCCACACTTTGTCTACATATTTTCTCCCTTGAGTATTTTTTTACTCCTTCTAAGTATGACCAAGGCATCCACACTTGGTCTTTCTTCTTCATGAGCTTCATGTGATCTGTGAGTTGACTCTTGGCTATTTCAAGCTTTTGGGCTAATATCGGCTTATCAGTGAGTAAATACCATTTATGTTCTTTTGTGATTGGGTTACCTCACTGGGAATGATATTTTCTAGTTTCATCCATTTACCTAAAATTTTCTCAAATTTATTATTTTTAATAGCTGAGTAATACTCCATTGTGTAAATGTACCACATTTTCTGTATCCATTCCTCTGTTGAAGAACATCTGGGTTCTTTCCAGCTTCTGGCTATTATAAATAAGGCTGCTATGAACATAGTGGAGCATGTGTCCTTGTTATATGTTGGAGCATCTTCTGTGTATATGCCCAGGAGTGGTATAGCAGGATCCTCAGGTAATGCTATGTCCAATTTTCTGAGGAACCACCAGACTGATTTCCAGAGTGGTTGTACCAGCTTGCAATCCCACCAACAATGGAGGAGTGTTCCTCTTCCTCCACATCCTCGCCAGCATCTTCTATCACCTGAGTTTTTGATCTTGGCCATTCTGACTGGTGTGAAATGGAATCTCAGGGTTGTTTTGATTTTCATTTCCCTGATGACTAAGGATGTTGAGCATTTCTTAAGGTGCTTCTCGGCCATTCAAGTTTCCTCAGTTGAGAATTCTTTGTTTAGCTCTGTACCCCATTTTTAATAAGGTTATTTGGTTGTGTGGAGTATAATTTCTTGAGTTCTTTGTATATATTAAATATTAGCCCTCTATCAGATGTAGGATTGGTAATGATCTTTTCCCAATCTGTTGGTTGCCATTTTGTCTTATTGACAGTGTCCTTTGCCTTACAGAAGCTTTGCAATTTTATGAGGTCCCATTTGTCAATTCTTAATCTTAGAGCATAAGCCATTGGTGTTCTGTTCAGGAATTTTTCCCTTGTGCCTAGGTATTCGAGGGTCTTCCCCACCTTGTCTTCTATTAGTTTCATTGTATCTGTACTACAGAGCAGTACTGATAAATACTGCATGGTATTGGTACAGAGACAGGCAGGAAGATCAATGGAATAGAATTGAAGATCCATAAATGAACCCACACACCTATGGTCACTTGATGTGGGGAGCCAACAGAAGGCGGCTATCATCCTTACAACCATCTTGAGCCCTTGGACTAGAGAACTCGGAAGAAGGATTATTAGGTATTAGGCACTTGGAAGAAGAGCACTTGAGACTTGGAGCTGGAAGAATTATAAGGTATTAGGCATTAGGCACTTAGCACTTGGAAGAAGAAACTTGGAACTTGGAGGCACTAGGGACTAGGAACTCAAGACTTGAGACTTGGAAAGAAGAAAAAGAGAGACTGAAGAATAAATGGGATTGAATCACTCTCTGTCTGGTCTCCATTCCTCACATCCGTCCTCACTCTCTCTCTCTCTCTTGCTGAACCCTGACCCACAGGCTGGAGCAGCTTGGGGCAGTGCGGGCTCTAACAACTTAGCCCCAAGGCTTTGGCAGTGTGGGTCCCAACATTGACAGAATGGTCCAAGACATTTTGGCCCCCAAACGTGGGGTAGTACAGTTCTCAACATATTTGGCCCCCAAACGTGGGGCAGCTTGGGCTGCAACAACTTGACAAAGGAGCTAAAACCATCCAGTGGAAAAAAAAAAAAAGCATTTTCAACAAATGGTGCTGGCTCAACTTGAGGTTAGCATGTAGAAAATGCAAATCAATCCATTCTTATCCCCTTGTACAAAGCTCAAGTCCAAGTAATTTTATTAATTTGGGTACTGTCTCTGTGCCCTCTGGTTAGTCTGGCTAAGCATTTATCTATCTTGTTGATTTTCTCAAAGAACCAGCTCCTGGTTTTGTTGATTCTTTATGTAGTTCCTTTTCTTTCTGCTTGGTTGATTTCAGCTCTGAGTTTGATTATTTCTTGCTGTCTACTCCTTTTGGGTGTATTTGCTTCTTTTTGTTCTAGAGCTTTCAAGCTGCTAGTGTATGCACTCTCTAGTTTCTTTTTGTAGGTACTTAGAGCTATGAATTTTCCTCTTTGTGCTGCTTTCATTGTGTCCCATAAGTTTTAGTATGATAAGGCTTCATTTTCATTAAATTCTAAAAAGCCTTTAATTTCTTTCTTTATTTCTTTTCTGGCCAAGTTATCATTAAGTAGAGTGTTGTTCAGTTTCCACGTGTATGTGGGCTTCCCATTGTTTTTGTAATTATTGAAGACCAGCCTTAGTCAGTGGTGACCTGAAAGGATTCAAGGGACTCTTTCAAGCCTTTTGTATCTGTTGATGCCTGTTTTGTGACCAATTATATGGTCTATTTTGAAGAAGGTAGCATGAGGTGCTGAGAAAAAGACATATTCTTTTGTTTTAAGATGAAATATTCTATAGATATCTGTTAAATTTTGTTCATAACTTCTGTTTGACTTGCAGAATAGTCGACTGATTATATCTGCCAAAACAGAGTTATCAGCCCTTAATAATTCTGCATCACTAGGTCTGTCAGATGATACTGGGCCAGAAGGCTGAAGATTAGATGCTCCAACGTTCTGTAGTATAGGGACTGTCCAGGTGTTCAGTGGTCTCTATAAATTGGCTATGTTTTAGAAGCTATGCTTTGTGCTTCCCATAATTTCAGTTAACTCAGTCATTCTGGATTTCTGATGGGTTGAAAACTTATAGTCTCATAGCCAATCCTTGCTATTTACTTTGAGAGAAAAGATTTGAGAGGATGGTTTTCAGCTGACATTCATTCTAAAGCCAAGAAAAAAAGCCACGTTCAGAACTAAGTCTTTTATTTAGGGAATATGACAGAGGTTCTGGTTAGTCAACAAAATGATGGACTGGGTATTAGGTCTATCTTGCACCTTACTGACATAAATTGGTATAGTTATGCTCTAACTGTATTTTGAGAGAAAAGTTTTATTTTAACAGGAAGGGTGATATGTAGGAGGAACTAAAGTGGGAGGAGTAAGGAGAGGAGGGGTAAGGAGAGGAGGAGGAGAAGGAGAGGAGGAGCTAGGTGATGAGAGAGAAAGAGAGAGGAGGGCCAGACATGGAGGCAGATGTTCACATGTCTCTGCCAGTCAAAGACAGTTGATATATCTAGGTTGGGTATTAGGTTACACTTCTGATTGATTTTGAGCATTACCAAATTTATAAAGCCATTGGTTAACATTAAAAAATTGTATAAAAGCAAAAAGGAGAAGGGGGTATGGGAAAGGGGTCTTCTAGGGAGGGGAAATGGGGAAAGGGGATGGCATCTGAAATGTAAATAAAATATCCAATAAAAAAAGAAAACAAATAACTTCTGTTAGTTTCACTGTGTCTCTGTTTAGTTTCTGTTTCCATGATCTGTCCATCGCTAAGAGTGTAGTGTTGAAGTCCTTCACTATTATTGTGTGAGGTGCAATGTGTACTTTGAGTGTTAGTAAGGTTTTTGAATGTGGGTGCCCTTGCATTTGGATCATAGATATTCAGAATTGAGAGTTCATTTTGGTAGATTTTTGCTTTGACAAGTATGAAGTATCCTTCCTTATCTTTTTGATAATTTTTGGTTGAAAGTCAATATTATTCCATATAAGAATGCCTACTGCAGCTTGTTTCTTGGAACATTTGCTTGGAGAATTGTTTTCCAACCTTTTACTCTGAGGTAGTGGCTATCATTTGTCACTGAGGTGTGTTTCATGTATGCAGCAAAATTCTGGTTCCTGTTTACATATCCAGTCTGTTAGTCTATGTCTTTTTATTGTGGAATTGAGTCCATTGATAAGAGATATTAAGGAAAAATGGTTGTTGCTTCCTGTTATTTTTGTTATTAGAGGTGGAATTATGTTTGTGTGTCTATTTTCTTTTGAGTTTGTTGGAAGATTACTTTGTTGCTTTTTCTAGATTGTAGTTTCCCTCCTTGTGTTAGAATTTTCCATGTATTATCCTTTGTAGGGCTGGATTTGTGGAAAGATACTATGTAAAGAACAAGGTCGAGCCTAAGATACAAGCACTGCAAATCACCCCTAGCTAATCACAAGTATATTTGCTCAGTCATGTTTAGATGCTTTAAATGTGTTATATTATTATAATGGAGCAAAATAATGGAAGAAATGGATGTGAAATATAAAAATGGAACAAACATATTTTTGATTGAGAAAATATAGCTTACATCTATATATTATGAAATAAATTATGTGAAAGGTTTGGGAGTATATTTTATTTTTAAACTTTATTTCTTATATTTTTATTGTGTATGTGAGTGGGGAGGCAGTCAGAGGACAACTTATACTAGTTGGGTCTCTTTTTCTACTATGTGGGATACCAGGAATTGAACTAGAGGTATCAGGTATGGTAGCAAGCATCTTTACCCCTGAGTAATCTTTCTGGCTTGATACACTATCTTAAAATACAGATTAGAAGTAAATACTTTTGAGAGTACATGCAATGAAACTGTCATAGAATTACAATATAGGTGGTAATGACATATAGAAAAATCACGGTATCGGCTGCTCCAGGAAGGGCAAAGGCAAGAATCTGAGAAAGGGCCTAAGTGGAATTCAACTTCATGGCTCATAGTCAAGGTATCTTAGTATTTAAGTTGATAAGATTGTAATGAAACTTTATCCTACACTCCCGTGTTTTTATAATATTTGCTTTTGAAATTTTCTAAAGCTTAAATCTTTAACGTGTAAAAAGTTAACAATTAGCTTGTCTTGGGACTGCTAATTTAAGTAATAGGTCCAATGTAGTTTTGTTTGGGAGTTGTCAAATCTATGAAGAGTTTGGCATTTTGTCTTCTTTGAAGTCAGCAAGACACACTGGTGTGGTTCCATGCATGCTGACAGCAGACATGAATCCTGGGTCAGGAACAAATGCTTTATTATTCACGCAGCATCAACATCCCTGCCAGTTCCTCAAGACATGATTCGAGAGGGCAATACAGGGAAAGAGAGACTCCTAGGACATTCATGCTGAGCTGACAAAATCTGAATCTTTCAGAGTGGGCAGTAAGACTGCTTGGCCTATGTTGTGACACTGTCTTTGTCCCCCAGGGCTTTAAGACTATGTGGGTTGCTTTTGTGTTTTTGTTTTGTTTTGTTTTGCCTTGCTTCTAAGGGGACACAGTAGCCAACTTCCAAGTCTGATCACATAATGAACCTTGAAAGATGGTCCTGAATAAAGGTAGTCAGTGCCTTGTTTGTATGGTTTTTCAAAACAGGGCCTTTGGAGAGTCATCTCCTAACATAAATACAGTATATGGAGAGGTGTCCAGTGCTGTTGTGGTGTCACAGACCAATGCTTTTATCTTAACTAGGCATTGGCCCTTTGATATTGCTGTGAGTATATTCAGTACACAATGTTAAACCTTTCTCATTTACCTTAGGACTTTGCTTTCTCTGACTACAGACGTCTATGAGCTGAAACCATAAAATCAAAAGAGTGAAACTTTACTACAGCCAAGGCAGTAATATACTAACAATGATAGGAGGTGGGACCTAACCTGTACCAAAAACAATAAAACAGCTTTGCACCTCAAGTACAATGTTTCTTCAGACATTAAATGTCATTTTAAAATTTTATCAGCAAAGAAAACACAGCTCTGTAAGACCAGAATATTTAAAAGACTTCTAGACCATAAATACACTACACCATAAACAAGATGCCATGATATAAAATAAAATGAGCTATAGATATGCTTTAAAATTAACTTCAGTGCACAATATGATGTATAATAGCCACTGGAATCTTTAAACAACTCATAATGTATGTCTTAGTTCTTTATGCTAATACAGAGAAATTTCAAAACTCCACACAAAGATTTTTTTAAAGTCTTGCATTGAATCTCTAAGAAAGGCAACCTGAATTTTGATATAAGGATAGTAATAACATAGAGTTATACAAAACGTTTCTGTCTATAAAGATGCATAAACCCTTTTACATACAAAATACTAAAATGATAATTCACAAACAACCTCTAACAAAATATTATTCAGACATACATAAATGCCTCTGTCTTAGACCATAGTGAATGTTTACTGAAGTCCAGTGACTAGGCTGTCCCAACTCTGATGGGAATTTGAACTAATAGAAAAGAAAAAATAAACCTTTGCCTGGTGTGAATCCCAGTACAGCCACTTTATAATTCTATGACCCTAAGCAAGGCTCAACTTGTATCACCCTTTATTTTCTTACTTGAAAAAATAATAACAATAATATCTGAAATATATGTTAAATTGTTAGCACTGTTCCTGACACATGGTGGGCCTCAACATCGGTTTTTTATATTCTAAAGTCCATTTCCTATTTAATAACTCCAACAAATAGGAAAAGGCCCAAGATCAGAGTGGGTCTATCATATGTCAATCAGTTTACACATAGTTGTGGCTAACTCAATAAGGGTCATAGTTGAAACAAGAAATGCATCTCGGTTACCTAAGCCTGAAGTCAGCTAGCTAGTCTATCTAGGCATGGACTATAGGAAATAAGTCAGGATGTGGTTTTGCTCACAGGAAGAACTCCAAGCCAGAATGTAACATAGATGCCATTTATCTTCTAACTAATTGTGTGGCCTTGGGAAAATTATTTTTTCTCTTTCTAGGTCTAAGTTTATCTAAGAGAGTTTTGCTCATTTTAAAGTTCATGGATTTTTTTGTGTGTCAAGCTCTAATGTTTGTAAAGGACTAAGACATAATTTCTACCCATAAACAGAATTATAAACTTCCTTTCCTGTAGATTTAATGTTCCTTCGATTTTTGAGATTACACACACACACACACACACACACACACACACTTATGTGTCCAGATGCACAAGATAAATCCTGATTTCTCTGAATCAACTAGAAACACTTCTTTTTCCTCTGTCAGATATTTGCTTTCCAGCATCCATTCAAAGTAGGAACAACTACATGACTCAGTTGTGGTCAATAACACACAGAAAACATCTGATGGGCTTTTGATAAAGCTTTCACATCTTCCCTGCTCAGAGGCTACCAGAGACTCAGTGCCTGGAACTGTGGTGGTCATCATGTGAACCTAAGGTTACAAACCCACAAGGAAGATGAATCAATCCATTTGTAACTATGGAAATGCTAATGGATCTTCAATAATATCAACTAGTCACTAGCTGTTACCTAGGAACTTTTTCCTCAATAGTGGATGTCATTATGATTAAACTGCTCTTACTTAGGTAGCTATTACCCCCAGGTAACTATTCCAAACTTACACACTGCACTCATGGGATGTTTCCATCTGGTAATAGGAGGCAGACGGAAATGCTGTGGAGTTAAATAATTACTATAATAGAGGTGCAGATAATTATTTCTGGTTTAGCTAGCTGACAGGTTACTGCAAGGACAAAGCAGAAAACAGATATAAAAATGCCACCGAAGAGCATGCAGTAGAATATAAGAAGTCACACTGGCATTGAAATGGGAATTACATCAAATGCCCAGAAATACCAAAGCCCTAAAAAAGATATGTGAGCGATAGTCATAGGACGTAACCCTCACCGGCTGCTTGCTCTAGCCTGAGTTCTACTCTGAAGTCACTACATATATTAATTCATCGATTCTTATAATACATTCACACCAAAAGTTGCAGGTAGGAAAGTAGCTGGTGTTTGAGGAAAGCAACCTTCATTCCAACTGATGCTCTCAGATACCAACTGCACTGTGTCTCAACCTGTTAGAAAATTACTCACCCTGCTTATTCTTTATTCACATTCGAAATAATGGGTTTCACTGTGTCACCTCTGCACATGTACATAGTACACATTTGCTTAGAGTCACTTCTCTTGTGCCCACCCCACACACACACTAGTCTCCAGCCTTCCTCCCAAGTGTCTCCCTTCTACATTAATCTCATACTTTTAAGTCTGAGAGAAGGCATATTATGTTTGATATTCCAAGTCTGCTTTGCCATACTTGTTTTCAAAAGAATATAAATTAACTCTAGAAGTTAAGGATCTCCAAGTCTTCTGATGTTAATTATGAAACATCCTAGACATCCTCATGCGTTTGTAAAATTGTTCTTAATTAAATAATAAAGACTAAATCATTCAACCTTTTTATTAATCAGGAAGATTAATTCTATGCATCTCCTGAAGAAGTAATTCACTACCAGAGAACCAAATCAATGAATGTAAACTATGTGTGTGGGAGGGGAGAGAGAAGGGAGGAAGGCATGGAAGGAGAGGAGGTGTGGAGGAAAGGAGGGAGAGAAGGAAGGAAAGAGAGGATGGAAGGATGGATTAAAAGAAAGAAGGAGAAGGGAAAGGGAAGGGAAGGGAGCAGATTCTTAACTTGATCATCAATTGTTTCCAACATGTCTCTGAAACAGGGAGGCATAACCACTGCTATTCAATGAAAGAAAAAAAGCTAACATTAATTGAGCACCACACTCAATCTATTTTATTATCTCATATTATACTCAGAACAACCTGATGATAACATAACTGGTGAACTCTCAACTGGCAGACTAGAAGGAGAAAGTAAGTTTAGGCAACTCTCTTTGGGTGACGCAGACTATAAACTGTGGAGCCAGAACTGGAGAGCATGTTCAGCAGAATCTGACCTATATGGACAGACTCATACTCTCAGCCACCCCAGCACACTTGTCTCATTAAGTAAGTACCTTCATAGGATCTAAGCTTCAGTCTTTGGTGTCATTTTATTCGAAGACAGTGCCTGTGCTTATCCTGCCAACACTTTGGCATGGGTGCACTGCTGAGAGGAAGAAGCATACTATGAAATTAGATATGACTATTGTAAAAGATTTAATAATAGTCATGACTGCAGAGAAAGAAAGAATCCAAGTCATTTTCTATCTTAAAGAAAGTGTGGGTTGGGAAATAGCTGAGGTTAAACTAAGTCTGGGACTCATCATAATTCAGCACCATGGGCAGCAAAAGAGGGGCCATAAAACTGAAATATGAGACAGACAAGAGATAAAGGGGAAAGAAAGAAAATGCTTAACTCCCAGGTTCCTCCACAGGAATTTGAAACTGTCGAGCATTTTATTCACCCTTTCATTCAGGCCTATTTATCTTCCTCCTGCCATCTGGACTCCTCCTGCAGAAAAGCCATTCTTGCTCATACTTGACAGTGCCAGCCACTTCCTCCAAGGGATTCAAACCTGTTTGTTTAGCTTCTATTGTAGTGTGTATATGTCACACCATTTCTCTGAGAAATGACAGGCATGACTACTTCTACCTGGCAGAGGAAGCCGTACCTTGGACCAAGAGAACAGAGCCCCAAACTCAGCTGCCTGATGGTTATGTAAGCAAGCAATATTTCAGGGAGACTTTCCAATCTGTGAAGTGGGGACTCTGAAGAAAGCTCATTAGAAATTTACATTCTTCATTAAGTTATAGAAACAACCATGGAGTGGCCATCCCTGAGAAAAGGATATTAAGAGCAAAAGCATTGTGAAGCAAGGGTACCTTACAATCAGACAGTGATGTATATTGTGCAATACACATTGAAGACAAACATGAAGAGTATGCGAGTATGGTATCAATTTACTCAGTATACTAAAAATACATTCAACCTATTGTTAAGCCATACAGCACATTTGTAAGAATATATATATATTTGAGAGGACAAAATAGTAAGTAGTAGGGCTGTCTGGAAAGAGTTGCAACTAGGGGTCAGGGTGTGATTTGTATATAAATATATAAATCTTTTGAAGAATACATAAAAATTTTAAAGACTATATATAGGTATGACAGTTTAGAAGTTTCTCAAGTATTCACATGGTGATGGATTTTTACATTCACCATGATGACACCACTCTGTGGCCTTCACCTTTATCATTTTTGCCAGGTCATCCTGCCCTGTACTTACACTATTCTTTAAGAAAATTCTTTTCACTTGGGTAAGGGTAGTACACCCTTCACGTTCCCAATAAGCTTGGGAAAGGATGTCAGAAGCAAACCCATAATTCCAAAAGTGATGTTATGGTTGTGTTTTGTTAGGAAAAGAGAACCATTTGCCTGCTATTCTAAAGAAAAAGCTCCCTCTTCTTCAGAAAGTCATTCCCCTTGGTGGAATATAAAGAAATAATAAGGAGCTGGAGAAGTGTCTCAGTGGTTAAGAGCACTGGTTTCTCTTCCAGAGACCCAGGTTTGAGTCCCAGGAACTATCTGGTGGCTCACAACTAGCTGCAATTCTAGTCCCAGAGGACTCAGAGTCCTCGTCTGGCTTCTCTGAGAACCAGGTGTGCATATAGCACACAAACATACATGCAAGCAAAATTAAATCAATATATGTAAAATAAAATAATAGTAAACAATTTTTAAAGTTCCATCAAAGTTTTGTACAAAATATAGATTGTCTACTTAAGCTCTCAAGTCAAGCAAAGCAGCCAATGTGGTTAACATGAGGTGACGGCCATTGTGGCTGTCAGATAGCTGTACTCCTATCAAGTTCCTGGAAGGTTTATGAAGGTTGGAAAAACATGCACTGAATAGTGGACTACTGAGAATGCTCAACTGTCAACTAAGCTCAGGAAATTTTAAGCTAAGGAAGAAAGGAAAAGCTCTTCAGCAAAGCATTTCCAAGATACTTTGGCCTGTTCATGAACATTATGGATTTCCCAGAGTATTAGGAAATCAGGTAGAATTTTCCAAACAAATGCTTTGAGGCTCTGTAAACGCAGAAAAATTGTTCAGATGAGTTTCTGGGAGATGAATGCCCATGATTCAAAAAGGATAATGGCCTCTTGAAGTTTGCACATAACAATAGAGATAATAACAGATGATGAGCAAATATATATATGCATATATATATGAAAAGAGAGGAGCTAAGAGGACTTTTACTCCTATAATTTCTGTGGTTGAGAATGTTTGTTGATGTGTCAGGTGAAAATGGCATAATATTTTAACAAAAGCTAGTTAAAACTGTGAGAACAGCTCAAAGACCATACTATAATTTGAAATCATCTGAAATTGACTAAAAGGTGTAGGAAATCACAGCCTTTAACACAGAGGGTAGATTGGGCTGACTTTTGTAAAACCCACTAGACTAAAACTTTCTTTGAGGAGATGCTTCTGTGTGCAGTCCAAAATTGAGAGGATATGGTTCATGATGAAGTTCTTTTAGACAAATTATTATTTTTAGAAGACCAACCAAAACACAACCATGCCTTATGGTCCCATCCTTCTTTCCTAATTTTACTTCCAAATTAAGGTTTAAATGTTTTAATCTGAGTTATATAGCCCCCTACGAAAATGAACAACTACTGTGTTTGAATGTCTCCTAAAAGTTCACATTAGAAACTTAATCCTTAACTTTATATGTTGATGGTATTTCAAGGTGGGATGTTTGAAAGGTAATTAAAATCAGATCAGGTATTATAGGTTTAGACTTAAGGTGTTTGCCAATAATCATGAGTTTAAAGATCTGATCCCAGTACAAGAATACTTAGTGTCTTAGTTGGAATTTCTATTGCTGTGATAAAACGCCATGACCAAAAGCAGGTAGGAAAGGAAAGGATGTATTTTGTATTACAGGAAGTCAAGGCAGGAACCTAGAGGCAGGAACTGAGGCAGAATCTGTGGCTGAATGCTGCACACCAGTTTATTTCTAGTGACTTGCTCATCCTGCTTTCTTATACCATCCTGGACCACCCACTTAGGGGTGGCACTGCCCAAAATTAGCTAAAAGTTTTGATGTGATGTCCTCTCACATCAATCACCAATTAAGAAGATGCCCTGCAGGCTTGCCCAGAGGCCAGTCTTACAGATGCATTTGTCAATTAGGGTTCCCTCTTCTCAGGTAAATCTAGCATTATTAAATTAGTTTTTAAAAAGAATAAAAGAGAGCAGGGCACACAAAGATGGAACGTGGAAAAAAAATGATTGGAGCATAAGGATTCTAACCTCATCAATCAATTAATCAATTGGTGGGTTCACAGTTTGAGAGTCTACTTGAAGGTGATAGAAATCAAGGAGGTGAGAAATCTGGCCGCTTCTCCATTTTCTCTTAGTCTCATATGCCAAGCACTTCCATAGTCATGACACCCTGCCTCAATACAGGCCTAAAAGCAATGGAGCCCACCAGCACTAACCTGACACCATTGCTCTTAATTATATCTTTTTTCCTTTAAATTGATTTTCTCATGAGGCTAGTGAGATTGGGCCCTCCAGATGAAATTAGTGGTCTTTTGAGAAGAGACAACATCCAGGCTTGAGTGCTGTTGTACTTAGCTTTGTCTGTCAACTTGACACAAGTTAATGTCACTTAAGAAGGAAGTCTCGGTTGAGAAATGGTCTAGATCAGATTGGCCTATGGGCCTGTTTGTGGGAGGTGGTCTTGGTTATTAAATAGATGTGGGATGGCTTAGCCCACTGTGGGCAATACTGCTCCCTGGAAAGATGTTCCGGGGCTGTATAAGAAAGCTAGCTAAGCGTAAGCCTGAGAATAAGGCAGCAGTCAGAGTTACTCCATGTTTTCTATCAGATTCCTGCTTGAGTCCCTGCCCTGACTTCTCCAAATGGTATACAGTGACCTAGAAGAATAAGCCAAATAAACCCTTTCCTGCCCTAAGTTACTTTTGGACAAAGTATTTTATCACACAACAGAAATGAAAGTGTGCTTCTACTTTCTTGCTACATTACCTTATGTCATGTAATAATTCAGCATGAAGCCCCTCACCAGAGCCATACCCCATCTTTGGACTTCCTAGTCTTGAGAACCATGAGCCAAACACATCTATTGTTCATACGTGACTCAATGTGTTGTATTCTGTGGTAGCAAAGTAAAAATAACTAAGACATCAAGCATGGGGCAAGGCATATCATTGTTATCAGAAAACAACTGTGTATTCAGATAGCCGACTCAAATTATCATTTAGAAAAAAGTAAATAAATTGAACAGCACTTCATTTACACTTACAAAGTTTTTTTTATAAATATGTGTGTTGCATATATACACTATTAATTTTAAAAGGGGGAAATAAAACTTTTGCTGTAAGCCAATTTGTACTGTATCACGCAATACAAATATATCTTCTCTGATCCAAATGAAAGATTAGATTGTTCTTCCATAATAATTCCCTCACAGAAATGTATCTGTTCTGATTAGCTCCTTTCTGATATTCCTTTTCTCTGGCATGCATAAATGTATATTTAAGTATGGTGACTTGGACTCTTTGGCAAAGAATTGCTGACCACCTGAGAGTGTTTCTAAAATAACAGCAAGACACCTAATGCCTTCAGACTTGTAAAAGGCTTTAGGAGCTACACATTACCTCACCCCTGTGATGCCCAGGTTAAAATGACTAGGACATAAATCAGGTGAGGCTCTTCAAAGACCTTTGCTCAAACGACCTCATCATCCTTCAATCATAATTAGTGATTGACTTCGATGTCTTCCTCGTGGAAGGAAAAGCATGTTTCACCTCCATGTTAAAGGTGCATCTACCTCCCTGTGTATTTCCTTTGTTCTATTCTTAAAGAAGTTCTGAAGTTATAATCCCACCACAGCTGCATACCTAGGTCTCCTAATATAACTCCACTTTCTGCCTATAGGTCTGAGACAGGGTCTTGTGTGGACTTCGAGCTGCCTAAGGCTGAGACCAAGAGTGAAATCCTGCTCCTGAGCTTCTGAAATCTCCTGAAGAACCAGCATTACATTATGTGAGTGTGTGTGTGTGTGTGTGTGTGTGTGTGTGTGTACCCCCACCATAGTATCTTACGTGATGTGCTAGGGACCAAACCTAAGGTCCTGGGAATGTTAGGTCAGAGCTCTACCCACTGAGCCACATTCACAGAACTAAGAACTACAAATCTAAATCTGTTGACTATACTTGGAAGACACCTTCAGAGCTCAACCGTCTAAATTTTGTATGTTATAATTGATTCTGGCAGCACCTTGCACAGTGCTTCTCACATACAACTTGGCATATGTTTTCAGAATGAAAGACATAACAGAAATGGGAATATCACAATGGAGGATAACTAGATCCTCCTTTATTCACACACTTGAGAAATGCTATTGACCACAGCACTATACTAGGCATTAGAACAGAGCAGGGAGTAAACTATGGACCCCACTAACCTACTGCTTTTAAAGAACATGGAGATGATGAGCTAGCTCAGTGCCCTAGTGCATACGGATAATCCCAGTGCTTGGGAAGAGGAAGCCGGAGGTGTTCAAGGTCATCCTCTGCTGTGTAGTGAGTTTTTGGTCAGCCTAAGCAGTTCAAGATTTTGTCTCACAAAAGCACTAAGAAATGGTAAGGGTATGGAACGATAGCTACCCTGATTTGCTTGTTACACAAAAAGTATACATGTATCAAAACATCACAAGTATATACAAGAATTAGATACTAATTAAAATAAACATAAATGAACTAGCCAGGAGAATAAAGTTGAGCAGCACATCAAACAAACACAGACATATCAAACACTGCAGTATTAAGATGTGATGCCTTTTTCTAGAAACAGAAATCATGACTCAATGTTTCTTACAAATAAGATAGAAAGAAGAGAAACACGAAGAAGAGCCAGCCGGGATAGGAAGCGGCCCTGGGACAGCATCGGCGCTGGTACAAAGTAAGAAAGTTGAAGTCAAAGACCATGGGAGATACAACAAAACCTTACTTTGTGAAGCTCACCAAAGACCGCAGAATTATTGATAATGATTTCAGAAGGGGTTATCCCCAACAAGATTATTTAATAATGGATGGTTGTGCTAAAGGCCATCGTAGTAAAATGGAAAAGGGCCATCCCAGAAAAAAGTCACCCGGGAACTATAGGAACACCCCCAGGAAAGGACTATGTGTGGTTTACAGCAATACATATGCATTTAAAAACCGAATTTACAGTCAGCCTGCTTGGATGAATGATAACCACAAAGATCAAAATAAGAAATGGCTATCTGATGAACTCGCTGGTAATGCAGACACCTGGAGAAAGTTCAAGCCGGGACCTAGGATTCCTTTCATGAGCCGGTCAAGGAAAGAATCCTTTCAGGAGAGTGACAATGCCTACAGGTGGCTGGAGGGGAGAGGCTGCAGAACGGTGAGAAGGTTGTTTCAGAAAGACCTCACCAGCCTACAAGCCATGTCAGAAATGGAAGCAGGAAGTCCTGAAAGCAAGAAACAGTGCTCCAGACCTTGTAAGCCACAGAGGACTAGAATGGACAACGGGGAGCAGGACGGAGACTTGGACCACCCTGTGATCGACGAGTCTGTCCTTTCAACCAAGGAGCTACTGGACCTACAGCAGGCTGAGGAACGGCTCAAGAGAGACTGCATCGACAGGCTGAAAAGACGTCCACGAAATTACCCGACAGCGAAGTATACCTGCAAACTGTGCGATGCTCTGATTGACTCCATCCCTTTTGCTCATAAGCACATCGAGGAGAAGAGGCACAAGAAGAAACTTAAGGAAAAGCAGGAGGAAGAATTGCTCACCACACTGCCCGCGCCAGCGCCCTCCCAGATACATGCAGTTTGCAGCGCTATTGACAGAGTGGTGCAGGAGTTTGGTTTACACAGTGAAAATTTGGATCAGAGGCTAGAAATTAAGCTTGTCATGGAAAGTGTGATCCAGAACAAACTACCAGACTGTTCTCTTAGGCTTTATGGATCCTCCTGTAGCAGACTGGGCTTCAGAGACTCTGACGTGAACATTGATGTTCAGTTTCCAACTGTCATGTCTCAGCCAGATGTCCTCTTACTTGTTCAAGAATGTTTAAAGAACAGTGACTCCTTTATTGATGTTAAGACTGATTTCCATGCCGGAGTCCCTCTGGTGGTGTGCAGAGATAAGCAAAGTGGCCTTCTTTGTAAAGTAAGTGCAGGAAACGAAAACGCCTGGCTGACCACAAAGCACCTAACGGCTCTTGGAAAACTAGAACCAAGGCTGGTTCCTCTGGTGATTGCATTTAGATACTGGGCAAAGCTTTGTAGCATCGATCACCCTGAGGAAGGAGGCCTGCCACCATCTGTGTTTGCTCTCATGGCTGTTTTCTTCCTTCAGCAAAGAAAGGAACCTCTCCTGCCAGTTTATCTAGGATCGTGGATTGAAGAATTCTCACTAAATAAATTAGGGAATTTCAGCCTTAAAGACATTGAGAAACACAATGTGGTCTGGGAGTACACTGACAACAGCACAGGGGACACCAGCTCAGCAAAAGAGAAGACACCCAAAGAGACTGCAGCAAAGAAGGGACAGGTGCCATTAACATTTAATGTAAAACATCTGCCTTCAGTGCCAGTCGGGCAGCTCTGGGTGGAACTGCTGCGGTTCTATGCTCTAGAGTTTAATCTGGCTGATTTAGTGATCAGTATTCGTGTCAAAGAATTGATATCACGGGAATCAAAGAACTGGCCCAAAAAGTGCATCGCAATCGAAGACCCCTATTCTGTTAAAAGAAATGTGGCAGAGACCCTGAATAGCCAAACTGTGTTTGAGTATATACTTCATTGTTTGAGGACAACATATAAATATTTTGCTCTTCCACACAAAATTACAAAACCCAACCTCACAAAGCCTCCTAACCCAATCGCCTGTGTTTCAGACCCTTACAAAGAAGACAAGGAGGGGGTTGCTAATGAACATCAGGTGGACAGCAGGTATACTGGGTCAGGTGAGAAGGACACCCTCTCTGAAGATGACTTAGCTGAGCCTGCTAAGGGTGAAGATCCAGAAGAATGTGGCAAACACATGAGTGGGGCTCTGCTCATAGACCTAGATAGAATAACTCTTAAAGAAGAAAGCTTTTCTGAGGAAAATTCACCCAGGGGCCAGTCTGAGTTCTTCTATGAATTTAGAAAGCTGACCTTCACCAAAGGCGAGTCTCCCCCAGTAGCATGCAGCTTGTGTAAGCGAAAAGGTCACCTAAAGAAGGACTGTCCTGAGGACTTCAAGAGGATCCAGCTGGAACCTTTGCCACCCATGACCCCCAAGTTCTCAAATATCTTAGATCAAGTCTGCATCCAGTGTTACAAGCATTTTTTTCTAACTATTGTAGAAGACCAGGCTCGTGAACATATCCGGCAAAGTCTAGAAAGTTTCATAAAAAAGGACTTTCCAGGAGCTAAATTGAGCTTGTTTGGCTCCTCCAAAAATGGATTTGGGTTCAAACGGAGTGACCTTGACATCTGTATGACAATTAATGGATGTGAGACTGCTGAGGAGCTGGACTGTGTTAGAACTATTGAGGAGCTGGCACAAGTCCTCAGAAAGCACTCAGGGTTAAGGGACATCCTGACTATCACAACAGCCAAGGTGCCCATTGTGAAGTTCTTCCATCTAAGAAGTGGTTTGGAGGTGGACATCAGCTTGCATAACACACTGGCTCTTCATAACACAAAGCTCTTGTCTGCATACTCAGCCATTGACCCCAGAGTGAAATATCTGTGCTACACCATGAAAGTGTTCACAAAGATGTGTGACATTAGTGATGCGTCCAGGGGCCGCTTGTCATCCTACGCCTACACACTTATGGTGCTATATTTCCTCCAGCAGAGGTCTCCACCTGTCATCCCCGTGCTTCAAGAGATATACAAAGGTGAAAAGAAACCAGAGATACTTGTGGATGGATGGAATGTTTACTTTTTCGATCAAATGCATGAACTGCCCACTTGTTGGCCAGAATATGGAAAAAATACAGAATCTGTTGGGCAGCTGTGGTTGGGACTTCTACGCTTCTACACTGAGGAGTTTGACTTTAAGGAACATGTAATCAGCATCAGAAGAAAAAGTCTGCTTACAACGTTCAAGAAACAGTGGACCTCAAAATACATCAGTATCGAAGATCCCTTTCATTTGAATCATAATCTTGGTGCTGGATTATCAATGAAAATGACAAATTTTATAATGAAAGCTTTTATCAATGGTAGGAGAGTATTTGGAATTCCAGTCAAAGGAGTTCCAAACAACAAACTCTCCAAACTGGTATACTTTTTTGATCCAGATGTCCTAACTGAGGGAGAGCCAACCCCAAATGACAGGTGCTGCCGAATCTGTGGGAAAATAGGGCACTTCATCAAGGACTGTCCCATGAGGGAAAAAATGAGGCAATGGCAAGACCAGGAAGATACCCCAAACCAAAGGTACTCAGAGAGCAAAGAAACAAGAAGCAAAGAGGACAAAGAAATTCAGAAAAAGTACACAGAAAAGGAAATGACAAAAGAAGATAAGCCCACACCAAGCACAGCTGCAAAAGCCAAGCCAGTGAGGGCCATTGTTGACCTGGGCCAGAAGAAACTTCTCAGGACACCAGCAGAAAAGTGGAAGAGACAGGATGACAGAAACTCAAGAAAAAAGCATTGTTTCATCTGTGGAAGAGAAGGACACATTAAAAGGGAATGCCCACAGTTCAAAGTCCCTTCAGGTAACCTTTCCAGTAAATATATGACTCAGGGGAGAGCTTCAGTGAAAATGACCCAGCCAGAATCATGGGGGAAAGAAATGCAGCACCGGAAATGGCACTCAAATGTCCCTGTCCACTTGGGAAATTAGGTTCACATCACAGGACACAGTGACACAGATCAGGCTTCAATGTAACAGTTGAGGGGCATCATAATTTTTTAAATTTTAATGAAATTGCCAATGGGGAAAAGAAAAATTTTAATATAGTCTAACTATACCACCAATCTCCAGAGATTTGAAGATTTTAATAGAAAGTCAACTTAAAAATATAACTGAGGGTCAGTATTCAATGACTACAGTGTCATGGGTTTTAGTTCTTTCAAAGCACTCTAAAAATAGTGTGCTGCTCACCAGAGGAGCTCTCTTTTCCCTACACATCCCCTTTTGATTTTCAAGAGGGAATTCTCTTTGTTGTTACTGGATCATGGTATGGACACACATCAAGTACATGTGGACTGTGCTGCTGTACATAGAGTCTGCAAACATTCTTCATGGTTCCCTGTAGAAATGATAGCATGGAATGCAAGAGCCCATTGGCGTAGGCCTCAGTGGACAGCAGCACCACTGACAGACACATCTCTGAAGGCTTCTCTAAGTAACTGACAGAACTGTTGTGCTCATAAAAATGAAGTCATAAAAATAAGTAGTCTTTTTTGCTGGTTTAAAAAAGGAAAAGAAAAGGGGAAAAGGACAGAATAAAAGTGCTTTTTACTTTTTATGATACTTAGAAATTAGGGTGGAGAGCTTTTACAAACCTCTGAAGATCATAGAAGCTGCTGTCTCTACCAAGCACAAGTTTGATTAGCAACCTTCTGGTCTGACTGGAGCCCTCTCTAAACTGTTAAATGAACTTCACAAGCCTTTCTGAAATAGTAGAGTCAGAACTAGGCCTGTTTATTTATCATTTTGAAATAAAAATTAAACTTTCAATGTGTAATTTTATCCACATTATTTTCTTATAAAAGAATCACCACTAGAAAAGTCAATCAAAGATCTGACAATATAAATCTCCTTAATAGGATGCCTATGCTGTTCCCCTTCAGTGTGTACTGGGTTGTTGATAGCTGTGCACTTGGTTTGGGGTACAGGAGCGAACTGGGGGCTGAGAGAGTGCTTGCTAAGGACAGTACCACCATGAGGGGGACTCAGAAGACTCATTTGGTGTGAACTTCTGTTCATAGTCTAGTTACGGAAGACTCATGTCAAAATGAAGTCTTTGAGAATTGAAAATCATGGTAAAAAAATAAAAATGGTGACCATCAAAAAAGAAAAAGAAGGGGAGGATGGAGGAAGGAAGGATAAATTGGAAGGAAAGCAGGCAGGCCACCATATTTGGAGTGAAAATAATAGTGAGGACACAGATCTCATGTGATTAAAAGCCTCAAAGCCATGTGCCAATAGCGGGCCTTTGTCCTGAGGATAAAGTAAATCTATTAAACATTTTTTTTAAGTAAAGAAAAAAATATATACTTCATTTGTATTTTGTAAAATGTTTCTCTTGCT
Organism: Arvicanthis niloticus; assembly: GCF_011762505.2. NCBI lineage: Eukaryota > Metazoa > Chordata > Mammalia > Rodentia > Muridae > Arvicanthis > Arvicanthis niloticus. Next base: position 68,023,891 of record NC_047659.1, on the reverse strand, counting down.
TATTGTAACAAATTTTAATTGTGTAGGAAGTGAGAAAGATTGCTAACCTGGGTCCTCTGGGTCCTCTGGGTCCTCTGGGTCCTCTGGGTCCTCTGGGTCCTCTGGGTCCTCTGGGTCCTGTGTCCAAGAGGCATAAACCTTCCACCAAGAACTACAGGCACCTAAGAAACACTTAGAGTGGGAGAAAAAGGGAAGAACACAGCTATCAGTTACCCAAATACCAAATAGTCATCCCCCAAAACATATGCTTACAAATAACATTATATGGACTCAACTGAGTAGGTTGAATTTATAAACTGAGGCAGAAGTAATATAATAAAAATTAAAGGAAAAAGAGACCACAAACTTGAAAGAAAACAAGGCAGGTAACATGGGAAGGTTTAGAAGAAGGAAAAGGAAGGGGGAAATAGCAAAATCATTATAATCTCAAAAAATAAAATTTTAAAAGGTACTTTTTTTAAGGTTGCCAGTTTCTAGTCATTGCTGACCTTTTCCACTGAGCAGCAACTCAGAGAGTCTGTGTCACCACTGACGGGCTCCTTGCAAGTCCACTGGGTGATGTCATTGTCACCAAGATAAAAACCTTCTCTTCTGTAATTATATTAAGCACAAGGGGTCTTTTGATCTGTAGTTTGATACAAAGTTCACAGTTCATCCCTGAGAGGATGGTTTGAGAAAGAAGAGGGAAGACTGAGAAGCCTGGTGGCGAGGAAAAAAAGTTGAATTCAATAGAGGCATCACAACATTCTCCAAATGCCCCCCCCCACTTTTACACAAAGCCTGCCTTGGTGCCTTTAACTATAAGGGCATCTTGAATAAACAAATAAACAAACAGTAATGGTACAAGAACCAAGACTACCTTGGCATGCCAAAGCCCTCATCTCTTCAAACACCAGGATATGTTTTCTTTCATCTGTTTTTCTGTCTGCTTCCTTTTCTTTTCTTCCTTTCTGTCAGTTGAGACACTTTTATTGCCTATGAAATTACATTGTTTTAAACACTATAAAACACATTTATGGCCAAAAGCAAAATTAATAAGCCAACTTTCATGAACATTAATAGTTGGAGTCTTTTCTTCAACTTCTTTCTCATTGTTTCTAATGGATACATAAAAATAATGTAGAGTGCCCTCCAAAAAAGAATTAAATAAATCACTTTAGACTTTACCCACTTACTGTGTATCCTACAAAATAATTTATTTTTAGTAGGCTGTGACGTGTTGTAGTCAGTGTACCACATGTGTCAGGGCTCCTGAAAGTTTCCTAAATTCTGAAACTACAAAAAAATTCTCCTAGTGCAAGGCTATCTACTTGATACATTATCAATTAAACCTGGAATTTAATTGAAATGAGCTACAGGCACTTAGAGTAATCAATCATCTGTTCTTTACAGTTGAGCAAGTGGCATCTGGAGTTGGCAACAGATTCAGGCTGCTTCAGCACCGTGGACAGAGTCTCATGCTAGCCTCTGGCTTCAAACATACATGCCCTTGGACTTCAAGGTGAATGCAGAAATTCATTAGCATGTCTGTGACTGAGTAGCTAAGAATCAAGGAAATAACTCACCTATCTTCGTAAATAATAAATCCTTATTTCACTTCAGAAAAGAAACAAAAAGTTGAGTCGTCTTTTAAATAAGGAAGAAAAATATATACTCTACTGAAAACACATCTAGTATTTCCATAGATAATATTAGGATATTCATAGATACTGTAAACCACCTGAGTTTCTTCTCTCCACTTACTATAACACTATCATAATAATTATGTGCAGTTTTACCTCTTTAAATGTCTGTATATGCAGGTGAACAAATAATTACGTGCATGTGGTGTATGTGTCTGTCTGCCTGTCTGTGTCTTTGTGTCTGTGTTTTCATGTTGAGTCAAGAACACAACTACAGGTATCATCCTCAAGAATGTCATCTACCTCCTTTCAGACAGAATTTATCAATAGCCTGGAGCTCACCAACTAGGTAAACTAACATACCAGTGAGCACCAAGAACCCTATCTTCATCCCCTGATGGTTAGGACTACACATGCTTGCTTCTGTGCCCAGCGTTGCTTGCTTGCTTGCTTGCTTGCTTGCTTGCTTGCTTGCTTGCTTGTTTTGTTTTGTTCTAGAGTTTTTTGTTTGTTTGGGGATTTTTGGTTTGGTTTGGTTTGGTTTGGTTTGGTTTGGTTTGGTTTGGTTTTTAGGTTTTTTTGGTTTTGTTTTTGTTTTTTTCTCATTTTTGTTTTGATTCTATTTGATTTGGGGGGGTTGTTTTTACTTTTGTTTTTTTCTCCACCTAAATCATTTACTTTTCTTTGAAGAAATGACTGAAAAACACAACTCTAGAAAAGCAAGGCTGAAACAACATTCTTCATGTTGTGTAACAAAACTCACCCTTTAGGAGACATGGTCATAACGCCCATGGGCAGGTCTAGCTATGGAAATGTGAAATTCATGCATACAAGTTTCATAACTGAAAAAGAGGGTGAAAGCCAAAGGAATCCCTCCAAATAAACACTGCATATATATGATGTCCCTTTTGCATTGCTCATCAGAAAGGAGGGACAAGCAGCAGCCCAGTCCCCCTCAGTAAGCCAAGGGCAAAACCCTGTAGACGATCTCAGCACCAGACATCAGGGCTTAAAGTCTTCAAACTACAGGCCACAGTCCTTGATCAAGATCGTTTGTACCTGCACAAGTCATGTCCACCTCCCCTCGGCTTATGGATGCACTTCTAGGACTAGAGCAGAGGGGTTTTTATGATCCTCTCATGTAAATAAACACAACTGGAGGATGTGGGGGTCTCTTGTCTACTGGGAAATCATTTTTGAAGCTTGGGTTTACAATTTGCATAAACCCTTAAGAGTAAACAAGATTATTTGGAATAAATGCAAGTAACGTATGTTGACAGTGGCAGATTCAGTCGCTACTGAAGATGAAATTTGGGGGGTAAAATAACAAGTCAGAGTTTGCTGTAAAAGATACTGGAAGGCACAGAACGACCCCCAAGTCCAGTCCCTGCATTTTATTTTCTTGTGATTCCCTTGTTCAACCAAGCACCACAGGGGATATGTAAGCACTTGGGGTTTGAACTGCTCTAGAAATTGGTAAAAATCCTCAGTTAACTATGGAGTAAGAAGGGAAGGGAAGGTTATGACAGAGTGAAGTTTTAAATGCATGCTTAAATGAACAACAACAAAAAAAGGAAAAAGATGAAAAAAAAAGTGATATAATGCTGGTTTTGTCCCAATGCTGCAACCTCAGTCCAGGATGCAAGGAGTCCACCACACTGAATTGGGGTTGCTGTGGTCAAGCAGAGCATGGGTGGCTGGGTGGCGTGTATGACAACATTAAAGCATGACGCTAGATCATGGCCACTGCCTAACACAGGGCAACCCTTCAAGGTGTAGTGTGCAGAGGCATCCAGGGGGCTGGACAAACTGTGGCTTAGTCCTCCTGGTACCCACAGGGTAGGGTTAGTGATGGTGATGTGTGCCCAGCATTTTTACATGAGTGCTGAGTGTTGGCCTTACATATTCATGCTTATGAAGAAATTCTTTACCACTCAAGCTATCTCCTCAGCCCCTGTTTATGTATATTCACTGGAATTTCAACACAATATATGTAGTAAAAAAAAAAAAAAAAAACTATAACTAATGTAGAAGGACCTCTTTCAACTCAGCCAATTATATCAGCATTTGATATATTTTATCAAACCTTAAAACTCACTGAGTTCCAGGTCTCAAGACTTTTGCCAAGAGCTCCAAAGTAGTCAGTGAGATGGCTCAGCAGGCAAAGGCCCTGCTGCTAGACCCAATGACCTGAGTGGGTTCAGTCTTCAGAATTTGCATTGTATAGGGGAAGACTACCACAAATGTCCTCTGACTGTCATATATGTGCTATGTCATGCATGCCCCAACATATGCATATGAAATAAACAAGTAAAAAATAATAAATAAAGAACTCTGAAGCAAATCCCAGGTTATAGCCGTGAAGCTATAATTCACACAATATGAAAACAGATCCTAGTAAAAAACCTATTGCTACTATCCTGCTAAATGAACATTGTATTAAACTGACTCTCTATGACTTACTGCTACAGCTATGTATTAGTGCATCACTCAGCCCTCACCAAACAGGATCCCTTTTGCAGCAAATGGTAATTACCACAGGGGTCCACAACTGATTGACATGCAGAGAATAAGAGAGTGGGGTTTTAAGCCTCAAATGGGACATCTGAATTGTATTCTCTTCAGGGAATCAGTCAGGGGTCACTGTGGAAGAGGCGCTGAGAAGAACGCAAGAGCAGGAGATGACTACAAGGAAATGGTGGTTTCCTGACACAACAGGAACATGAACACATGCACACATGAACTCATAGTGTGTGTGACATCATGCAGAAGACACACACAAGCTCAAGCCAAAGAAAGTTTCAGCATAAAGGGAGGGGGTAATCTGGGATCTGGGAGGAATTGGGGAGAGCCATGAGAGTAAATATGATCAAAATACATGAAATTCTCAAATAATTAATTAAAATAGTTTTAGAAAATGAAAAAAGAAAGACAAAAGAAAAATCCTAAAGATTATTTTCATAGGGCTGGAGAGATGGCTCAGTGGCTAAGAATACCACTGTGGCATGACTGCTGTCTCTATTCCATCCAGGTTCATAGGTTAGAAAATAGCAAGGTCAATATTATTCTCAAAGCTAAACAACTGGTAGCTGGAGATTGCTCTTCCACAGGACCCAGGTCAATTCCCAGAGCCCATGACTCTGGTAACTCTGGTACTTCTCAGCCTCTGGTAACTCCAACTCCAGAGAAATCTAATGACTGACATCTGGACAATAAAAATAAACCTTTGTTTTAAAGACTGCTTTCCAAAACTGGCTGTCTATGATAACCAATAAAAAATATATATATTCATATTCACCCATTTTGAAAGGAGAAAGGGAACATAGGCTTAAAGTCCCTACCAAAAATCCTCAGTGACCTACATCTCAGAATTCAGAATTGTTCTACAATGTTTTTTGGGTGTTTTGTTTTGTTTTGTTTTGTTTTGTTTTGTTTTGTTTTTTGAAATGGTATCATGTATTGCAGACTGATCTAGAGATCACTATTAACTAAAATATCTTTGAATGCCTCATCCTTCCTCATTCTAAGTTTGGCATTAAGCTGTGCACCATCATGCCTCATTTATACTGGGGGAGGGGCTGAACCCAGTGCTTCATACACACTAGAGCAAGCACTCTACCTCCCCAGGCACTGTTACACATATTAGAAAAAAATGAATTACACACTATATAGCAACCTTAAAAGGACTGAGTTATCACAAATAATCTAACACATTTCTATTTATACACTAAGATCTACTAATATTTACATTGACTGGGATAAAGCCCACGAGTAGCTTCACAAGATCATGGGAAATTTCAGATGAAATTAGATCAGACAGAAGGTTCCAAGGAACCAGGTAGGTCCCAAGAAAACAGTTTTTCTGATTTTTGGATTTCCAGACTTTGAATATGACACTGTGGAGTTAAATTTATTGAGCAGGAGACATTCTGCATACATTAAAATTTAATCTTTACACTAAAGCTCTGAGGGATGCTTTATTAGTTCCATTTTATATGTGAGCAAATGTAAGCTCAAAGAAATTAAAGAACATGAGTAAGGTTATGCATCGGCAAAGGGTAACCAAGGATCGGAGCAAGCTTTTCTGTTTCTGCTGCCTGTGGCTCCAATGCTTTTTCCCAAAGGAACACTAACTACTGTGGCATGACTTCTGTCTCTATTCCATCCAGGTCCATAGATTAGAGAAAACAAATACAATATTATTCTCACAGCCCAAACAACTGGTTATGTGGTTATGTGGTTGGCAAGGACTTTTACCTTGTTCCATTTTAGGCATGAGAAATAAGCCCAGCCGCCGCTGCCACCTTCCCCCCATTGCCGCTGCCACCCACTAACAGCATGCCACCTGAAAAGTTCCTTTCTGCTTCCAGCCTGTCCTGACTGTTACCTCGAAGTTATCAATTGATGGAGATTATAAACCTCCCTACAACTCCCTACAACCGGCAAGAAAAGAATTAGCAACACTTCACAGACTAGCCTCCCTTCTGATTTTTCCCACTGTTTTGACTGATGGTAGATTTTTAAGAATCTGAGAGATGGAACAGGCTTTGTCTATCATCCAGTCAAACCATTTCTAAGTTCATAAAGATTTAAAGACCTGATTCATATCTATGTATCACTTCATAGGCCTTTCATTGCATTCATTTATAACTAAAGGAAAAAATAAACCAAGGAAACGAAATGTGTCTTAAAAGCAACAAACAACCTCCACTGGCAGGGGCAGAGTCTGGGGACTACAAGAAAAATCAAAGGTGACCTGGAATCTATCCTGCCAAGCAATATGCAAACAACTTGCCAGTCTGCAACAATATGAAGTCACTGTTATCATAGGGCTTTACAGATTTACATGACTTTACAGATCACTGGGCATTCTTTAAAAGAAACCAACTTGCTGGGTATGGTGGTACATGTCTGCAATCCTCATTCTCAAGAGACAGAGACATGAGGATTACCACACATTCATGGCCAGCTGGAGCCATATAGCAAGACCTGGTCTCAAAAACTTGCTTAAAAGGAGTCAATATGTCATGTACGGACATCAATTCTATTTGCAGTACTGGCTTATCCAGTGGCACTTTTATCCCGAGAATGATTCTATCCCCAAAATTGGCTGCCTGTTTGGACAAGAGAAGTTCCATACTGTTAACCTATGTTAAAGACAGATGGAACTATGCAAAACAAACAAAGGCCCTGCACTGAGATGTGCCAGTGTGTTATACAGTAATGAACCTGACCCCATGAGTAAGTCGGCCAAAAGACACCAGATTATGAAAATGATTTCACACTAAACAGTGGTATAGAGCCTTGACTCTGCCATTTATCAAATCAGCATGACCTTGGGCAACTTATTTATCTATTATTTCAAAATTGTGCATATTGAATATGTATTACTCTCATGGCAAGAAAACAAATTTGTTGGCAGATTTTTTTTTTAATGCCTTTACATCTACGGCTGAATTATGCTTTATACACATGTAAGGGTATCCAGAGGTCATGGAAAACCAATGCACAAGAAAAAACTATTCCAGAGAAAAGGCATGAGCCAACACTAACCCTAACAAACCTCTCATTATTGTGAGTTTCTTCTTATTCATCAACAAAATACCTGCCAGCAAGATGACTGTGAGATATATATTGTTTTTTTCTTTAATCCAGCCTTTTGCTTAGTGCCAAGCACTTATTTAAAAATAATAGCTATTGTTTTTATTATATGTATAATAGCTTTATGTTTTCTTTATATTCTAATCTAAATCAGTTTATAATGGGAAGTAGAAACAATATTTTATTTTTTGCAATCTATGGATTTACTTTCCTGAACACATTAAGTCCCAGCTCTCTCCTGTAGAACAAGCCATCTGTTAACTTTGGATTCAGCTGAATTGAAACAGCCTGTATGCAGGTGAAATCCAGGATGTCTACTCAGGAGGAACCCAGACACCAAAGAAAACCCAATCTGGTGCTTGAGACTAACTTGGCAGGTTAAAAATCATATAGGAAAGGAAAGGCTGCAGACAAAGAGACTTTGGTGCCTAGCTGTATGGTAAGGTCATTAAAGGAATGGAGACAAGAATGAAGTGATGATAATAGTTGTGATGATGATGACAGTGATGATGACGACAGTGATGATGATGATGGTGGTGGTGGTACTGACAATAACACTGATGTAACAGTTCCTGTTGTCGGTGATTTTAAAGCACTTCCTGGAAGAAGAATGGCCTGGAAAGACCTTCTGCAGTTCAGTGTAAAAGCAGAAGTGTGACCCAACCTGATTTTACTCGGTAATAGTCACTCCTTCTGAAGTGTTTGGTTCGTGACAACTTTAGCTTGTTTGCAGTATAATTACAGCCCTCGGGCCTAGTGAAACAAAACTCAGGGATAGAACAGGATTTTATTAACTACAGACAATGAGCATATATGTGCCTGGTCCCACAAGAGCAGATGGATATGTCTGTCTGTTTCTATCGCATGAATGAGAAAGGGGCCCCTTTAGGGGAGATGCCGGACTAGGTCAAGAGAACACTGATGGACTAGGTCAGTTACCTAGGAATAAATTAGGAAAGGACATCTGACTAATACAGATGAGGCCAGCTTGATGACAGAGTACATGATTTCACAAATAAGGCACAGTACCAGCTCTCTCTTGACTCATGGGTAGGTACCTTCATGGAAGGCACAATCTGAACAGTGAATACAGTGACCACAGCTGAGGTATCCAGTTGCCTTGGAGATTAGAGTTATACTAGAAGATACCATGATGCTCTGTAGCACCCCGTTCTGACAGCTGCTGACAAATCATCCTGAAATACAAGCCTTGTGGAGGACAGAGACATTGGTTATCTCTCAGCCCTTCACTTGATGTCAGAGGCAGAGACTACTCAAAGTTCATGAGAAAATGAGATCCAGAAAAAGGAAAACTAGTATCTCAGAAATGGTGGAAGCCAGCCCAATGTAGGCAGATGCCTTTAGTTATGTCCCTAATGTGCATCATCAAAATTAATTTGTAGAGACCTGGAAATATTATTAAGGCTACAGGGAACCAAAATAAGCCAGCTTCTAAGGTCGAAGATGGGGCTGTGTATAAAACAAGAGAATTTAAAAGGCTTTCTTTCTCTCTGTCTCTCACTCTGTCATTCTATTTCTCTTTCTCTCTGTCTCTATTTCAATCTCTCCCCCTCTCTCTCTCTCTCTCTCTCTCTCTCTCTCTGTGTGTGTGTGTGTGTGTGTGTGTGTGTGTGTGTGTGTGTGTGTGTTGATAATGTTCGAATTTCTTCTGGAATACTACAATATTTCTGGTAGCCTTTTTACAACAGAACCTTATCCTTACTGTCATCTCTAAAGATCAGAGGCTTTACCATCCTTAGTTGTGAAACAGAAACCCTCTCCTAGATTGGCCTTTCCCACAATGTGGGTAGCAGCTTTCATGACATGAGTCACAGGATTCCAGGAGGTCTTGGCCCCAAACATGTCTCCCCAATCTTAATTGCTATCTAAAATGACATTATTAATATTTTATTCCTTCAAGGCGAGTAGTTTTTCCTCCCCCATGTTCTAGCAAATATCAAATAGCATATTCCCACTAGATACCTGCACAGGTATCTTCTCTGTCTTCACAGAGTCTCCTAAAATCATCTGCCTAAGATCAAACAATTGAGCAGGTATGTAAAATGCAATGTTTTGGGTACCTTTCAAATGCTAAAGCAGGCTAATTTCCAAAGGTTCCCCAGACATTCGCTAAAACTAACACCCTTGGGAAAAACTATATTGGAACCAATGAGTTTGTCAAGCAAGATCTGTTTTCAACTAGAACTGAACCAATAGAATCAGGAGCCTGCACAATATGGTGGAGGAAGATGGGCTGCCTCCAGACAGCTGATCTCTTGCAAATGACTTCAGTTTGCAAAATGTACAGCAAAGTGACTCGTTCTCGTGTCCCCTACTCCATCAATGTCTTTCCCCTAAGTTTCTGCAATTCCTATCGAATGACAGCTTCCAAAAGCTGGCCTCGACTTTGTAGCTCTATCATAAAATAACAGAGATAGAAACATAGTGGGATCAAATGCTCTAGGAAAAAAGCAAACACATTTCTACAGAATGATGGTGGTAACACATCACTGTAAAATAATAATAATAATAAGTCCATTATCATCAAGGACTCATTTTAATAAAAAGGAATTGACTCTGGAGCTGGACTGACTTTGGTTTCCATTCTGGCATGTGACATAGTGATTCTATGCTCTTCTGAAAAAGTTGCTTAACTGTTTAGAGCCTTAGTTTCCTCAGGTATGAAGTAATAATCACCAGATACTACCCCTTGAAGGCTGATGGTGAGAGTTATTTATGTGTTCATACACTGAAAGTACCTGTCTCATCAGAGGGTCTTCTTCATAGGAGATTAGCTCTTAGGTCACGTGCTTTCCAGGCATTGCCATTTAATATTTACTACATTTTAGGTCCTATAGAAAGCTGTCTCCAAAATCAAGAAGAGAATATTTATAATCTGAATATATTAGAGTTTCATAAAGTACAATGAAGCATGCAAGGGGTTCTATCAAAAACTATAAATAAGCCACTACACATGTATTATGCAGTCAGTTCTCAATTATTCATGGAAGGCAGGAAAGCAGATCGGGATAGACCAAATGAGGAAATGATTCAAAAAAGATCTCTAAGATTTGTTTTGACATTTGCACTGAACTCAAATGTATGTGACATCTGTGGAGTTTTCAAACTTATTCTCTATAAGGAGTCCTGACTTCTGACAACAGCTCCCTATACAACCATTAAGCAGACAGAGCAGTGTGAGCCATGCTTCACACTCAGAGGGATGCTCTGGTGCTACCCTGTTTATTGTATTCATTTATCTCCACTTTCAGTGCTGTCCATGCACAGTAAGTCCAAATAAAGAGACTATAAACAAGACTTGTCGCAGATAAATCAAAATGTGGGTCATTACATAATGGAGTTTGAGTACGTTGACATCTTGGATGAAGTTTGCAGTATGACTTTGAGGATGACAGAGAAAGCCTAATGGTAGAAGTGGCCTGGGGAGAATCAGCAAACACAGTCTGTAAAGCTTTCGAGATAAGGACTGAACTGGTAATCGGAGATCAAGAAGGCATTTCATTCACTTCTGTGGAGACCACTAACTCTAGAGCTGTGTGTTGAAGCTCCAAAAAAAAAAAAAAAAAAAAAAAAAAAAAAAAAAAAAAAGTGAACTAGCATTGTCCTTGGATCTGCAGACAATAAAAACTAAGCCTCTGCCAGCTTAAAAGGGGACCTCAGAAATATTTGAAATAATAACGGTTGTGGATTTCTCTCTAAAGCCCACCAGACACCAAACCTCTAGTCCAGGAAGCTTGGAAAAGGTAAAAGAAGATTTGTGCCATGTGGAGGAGAAGACAGAAATGTCATTTGGAGGGAAATGGGTACAACTTGAGTCAGTATGCTACGGGAATTAAGCCAGACTCCAGAAAATGTCGCTGCTTCTTCATTTGTGGTTCTGAAACATGAGATCATGTATGCATATATGATATACTGGAAGTAATACTCTCTAGAGGAATAAATAAGGGGGTAATGGTGGGATATGAGGAAGAAATATGCTCAACATGAAATATGTAATTATATGAAAACGTCTTTATATAACACAGTACCACACAAAGAACATAGACAAAGAAACTTTAAAAATAACAGATTTTAAGAAAACTACTAAAAAATGTTCTCATTTCTCCACCCTGCTATCTGCACCCCTAGATAATTTTAGAGTACCTCCCACAGAGAGATAGGGGTTATTCCTCTACCCCACCAATCAGAGGTGACTATAGCCTAGCTTTGAAAAATAGAATGTGACAGCAGAGATGAGGCCTAAAAAAGGCTGGCAGCTTCCACAACTGCCCAGGATCTTAGCCAGTGGTCATGTGAAAAAATCTGGTTAATCTGAGTTACATGATAATCTATGTGGCACATGGAAAAGCTGACTCCACTGAAACAATCCTGACCAACCAGCTGCAAAGCCGTCAGGAAGTTGACTTAAGGCAAATGAATTTAATGTAGACTAAAAGTAGAACAAGCACAGAATTCCAACCAACAGAATTAAAAGCCAAAGAAATGATGGTTACGACACTATGCTTTGGAATAATGTGTTACTCAGCAAAACTGACAAATACACGCCGTCCCAAGAAAAGATATTTGGAAAACAAACTTCGACACACAACAGAAAGGATCCTGGGTGTGGAAGGAGAATTTCTGAAGGAGGCTTGAGTAATGCTGAGGCGTGCCATCATCACCTCAGGATCCTCCCAGTGGGGTTTCTCCTCACCAGAAGCAGCGGCAGCTCTTACTTTTCTGAAGTTCTCATGCATTTGCTAAATGTCTCAGTGAAACACTATTGGGCTTTACCGAGAGATGAGATGTAATTCTACCATCCCCAGGAAAGGGTTTTAGCTGATCCAATTATAGTCCATGGTTTGGAGAGCTCAGACAAAGACAGGTCTGACTGAAGGCCTGACTTGTGCACGCTGAGACCTGTTCCCTCAAGCATTACGTCCAACTATTTCTGGGAACTTTTTAAATCCAGAATTGGCTTTGGGAATTGATCTACAAAGACCAAACTGCTTCCATCTTAACTTCACTCCTCATCTGTGGATTCCCCCCTCGAGAATGAAGTTGAGTCTGACAGCAGTAGCATTTCACAAAGCCATATGTAAAAGCAATTGAGTTCTATATTTTAGTGACGATTTTAAAAAGAACCGTCATAAGATTGAGCACTTTTTAGAGGTGACAGCTACACAGATTACTTCCCAATGCCCTTTGTTCTTAAAATATCATTCTTGACTCAAAGAGAATGCTGGGCTTGAGTCAGACAAAGACTGGACCAGCGAATGTTTGCAAAGTGGAGTGGGGTGGGGGGGAGTTAAAGTTCACTTTTCTAGGGGAGAAAAGTTTGAGGGACAGTTTTGAATGTGACAAGATTTCAAAAGGACCAGGTTGAGGTTGAGGACACAGGTGCATATAGATGAAGTGGAATTCTTGGGGAAGATTTCAATTCAGTCAGAAGTTATGGGTTGGCAATTTCTCTTTCTTAAAATTGAAAGAAAAAAATGGGAAAATGATTGACAAGACATCAAAGTCTTCAGTTTTGAGGGGATGGCACTGTAACCTTTACCCCTCATGACAGGACTTAGGGCTTTGTTCCCCCTCTGATACGCCTCATGGAGTGACAGAAGCAGTCATTTCCAGTGGTGGCTGCAACCTCCTAGCCCTCTCTGGTCCTTCCCAGAGAAGAAGCACTCAAGCTGGTAGCTCTCAAATAAAAGTGGTTGATAGGAAGGGGAATCATTAAAGAAGCTGTGTAGCCAATATCAGACTCTCTGATGCACAGGAACAATGGGCATTTGACCTTGCAGTGGTTTGCTCGCTGCTCGTCTTTCATCTGAGCACCAGGTCTCACCTGCTCTCCGAGAGTTAATGTATCATAAGAGCTCTCTGCTCAGGCGGACAGAATAAAAGAGCCATCTCCTCTTGACAGCCTTTCTTCCCCACCTCGCAAGCCTCCACCACTGTTCTTGCTGCAGCAGCTTCCTCCAATGCACTCCAATGTGGGTTTGGTTTTCAGGGGAAATGGAGAATTGCCATGCTATGGAAATATCCCTCACACTTGACTCTGTGGTTAGATCCCAGAAAAAAATAAGGCCAAGAGGTAGACGTAGCTCCTCCAGCAGGCATCCCACCTTAACAGAGCAGATGTGCTCTGCTCGCATGGAAAGCAAGCAGCATGTCCATGAGAAGCAGGCTAAAAGTGATGTCACCTTAAAGACCACTGTTATGAAGCATCATGCCTGCTCCTCCATTCAGAAGTCACACCCTTTTCTGAGGCTGGAGATGTAGCCCAGTACTGAGAGCTCTTGCCTAGCATGTGTAAGACTCTGTGTTCAATCCCCAAGTCTGAAAAGGAAGGGATAGAAGGATAAAAGCAAGATGGATAGAAGGAAGTTGGAAGGAGGGAAGGAGGGAGGGAGGGAGGGAGGGAGGGAGGGAGGGAGGGAGGGAGGGAGGGAAGGAGGGAGAGAAGAAGGAGATACCTTTCTCCCCTACTCTCACCCCAGTGAAGACTCTATGACTTTACCCTGCTAGAGTCCTGGATTCCCTTTGCTTACTGCCTGCTGATTTTTTTTTTCTTCTAGAAGAGTTGAGAATGTGTCACCACATAAAGCAAACCTTCCAAACAGCTAAAGAGAAACTGATCTCAGTTGTAAGTTTTTCTGAATCCAACAGGAAAGGTCCATGGAAACGGGTCTCCTTAGGGAGATTTTCTCAGCAGTGAAATTGAAGACAATAATTCAAGCCTGTGCTTCCTTTCTGAAGCAAGCCACATGGGCACAGTAACTGAACTGGATATGGCAGGTGTGGGCTTTGTGCTGGAGATGAAATTCTGCCAGTATGGCAGGTATTATTTTTAATCCAAAATCCTGTTCTTTGACTACATGTCTTAAACTCTCTTTGCTGTGATCCCGTACAACAAAAGTCAGTGGCAATTTTCTGGGGTGCTTCTCTTCATGTGATGCCTACTGCCTGGCCTCTGGTACTTTATGCAACAGCTGCTGCTATCCAGTACTTACTGTATATGTGGCACTTCTAGAGGTTTTATATGTAGTCTCTCTTTCAATCCAAAAATCCAACTAGCATGTAGAATGACATAAGCCTATTCATTGGATCATCATCTACTTCCTACAGACCCTAAAGGGCTTGAAATGAATGGTAGCTTGCCTAAGGACACAAGAAATAGCAGAAGTCAGGACTCAAAAGCTAGCCTAAGTCATTCTAGAGCCTGCCCCAGGACTATGCTATACCATCTCATTGCCCTTGCCCTCGTGACTGAATCTACCAGAGGCTCTGATGAAATACAAAGTCTGCCTCTATCTAAACCAACTGTTGTCATATCAACCATGACAGCAGCATTTTATGAAATGTACAGTCTTCTGTTTTCAAAGCCCTGGAAGCTATTCTAAGCAGAAAGCATGATGACAGGATTCAAATGGTCATCTTCACAGTTCTTGTGTGAAGTGAGCTTTCCCATGAAACCATAACCAATAGATCCAGGTACAGTCTGGATCATTCAGGGGTCAAGTGCAGTCATTTTCTTCTGGGTTAATGTCATACCTGCATTTTTTTATAAAATAAATTATTTACACCTAAAAGAAACTTCACCCAGGGCCTGTAAGGATGGCTTAAGAGTGAAGAGCACTTATTGATCTCCCAGAGGACCCAAGTTCAGTTCCCAGCACCCAAGTCTGGAGGCTCACAAACACCTGTAATTCCAGCCCCATGTGACCCTTTTTTTTTTTTTTTTTTTTTTTTTTTTGCCTCCACAGGCACCTTTCAAACACACACCCACCAAATTAAATAAAAATAGAATCTTTTTTTAAAAAGAGAAAATAACCCAGGTGTGGTCACACACTCAATACTCTGGAAACATGCTTAATAAATCTCATTTTCGTTTTACATCTAAAAAAAAAAAAAAAATAGAAATTCTATACAGTTGAGCAAGTCCACAAATAACCTTCCACCTAATTCTGCTTACCCATTTTGGTTTTGTTTTTTGTGGTAGGATTGAACCTAGAACTGCATATTAAGCAAGTTTTCTACTTGCTGTATCCCTGCCCCTCCCCTTCTCTTTATAATAAACATTAATGCCAAGTAATCCTCTCAGTGTAGATTGGGCTTGCTGTACTTTAAAACAGAGTGTGTGGATCTGGAAGGATGATACCACATCACCCTCTCTCAGACTCAAGGCACCTGGGAGTTAGAATTAAGATTTATCATAAAATGACTGAAAAGATAGCACGTATCAGAGACTGGGAGTCAGATTGCCTGTGTTTGAAGTCTGACTGTACCGTGTACTCACTATGTAACTTTGGGTGAGTTATTTAATCTTCATGTGGCTTAGTTTCACTAAATGATAATAATGGCACTTGCCTGAGGATCATTGTGAATATTAAATAAAATAGCCATAGAAAGAAGCTAGAGAAATGGCTAACACCCAACAGTGGTACCTTTTATTAATACTCTTCTCCACTGTTTTTCCAGGGAAGGACAGTAAGAAGCAAGCTGCCCCCCCCACACACACACACACCCATCAAACCTGTAAGAATGTACATTCACTTCCAAGACTCAGGAAATACATAATTACATATTAATAGGCTCATATGTCATTGATGTTTTATTGCATATGTACTATTGTGCATGTATATACTTTATTTAAAAAATATTAACACTGGGTACCGAGATGGTCAAGAGACAGGAGTGTGAAGCAGGAAAGAATGGGTAGATGGCCGACACAAGATAAAGCTACACTTTGAGCTAGCACTGTAGGCAACTGGTTCTTCATCCCTAGGGACCTTACTGGATATCTACCAAGTACAAATGAAAAATAATGACCTCTAGTTTATCTGTTTCTGTCTTCTATGTGTGACATCTTGGGACACTGACTTGTTGGGACTTGAGGGCAGTGAATACTCTTATCAATGGCCACCATGATAATATCAAGGGAACCAGAGGGTAGCCTTTGATAGACTTAATCTAGCCAGTCTAAGCCTGCACTGAATTGGTGCACAGTATCTAGAATGAGGGGCCCTTCATGATAAAAATGATTGCTACTCACAGAATGTCCTGCGGAACACCTACTGAAACCCCAGAAAATTCCCATTATTCTCTCTGGATAAAAAGCTACAAATTTTAAAGTCATTTCTGTTTGAAGGAAATGATTCCAAAGTATTCTTGTTTGTCTGGGGATGTAGCTGAGTGGTAGAGCGCTTACCTACCATGTGCAAGACTCTTGGTTCTAGCTGTAGCTTTGAAAAAAAAAAAACAATTTTTGTTTAAAATCAGATGACAACCTGGGCTTATTTTACCAAATCTCTCAGTCTCGCCTCCTTCCTTGCTCTTCCCATCACCTTAGTTTGAACTCCAAGAGGAAATTTAAAGTGACATCTATAATTAGAAGACCTTATAAAGACAATTCATCCTGCCTTTCCCTTTGTGTGTGTGTGTGTGTGTGTGTGTGTGTGTGTGTGTGTGTGTGTGTGTGTGGTGTATATGTGTATGTGTATGTACAGATACCCTCACACAGTTGTGTTTCTAAGTAAAGATACCCTCCTGTGGGTGTGTATGTGTGCACATACTTTCATATGTGTGATATGCATGTGCAAACCCTCACCTTGTTTGTGTATGTATTGTGTATGTGTGTGTGTGCAGATACCCTCACACAGTTCTGTGTTTGTAAGTAAAGATATCCTCTCCTATGGGTATGTATGTGTGCAGATGCCCTCATATGTATGTTGTGTGTATATGCATGTGCAAATGCCCTCACCTTGAGAGTGTGTGTGTGTGTGTGTGTGTGTGTGTGCAGATACCCTCATGTGTATGCATGTAGCGCACAGCCTCACCGATAAGGAGAACGCCACACTCAGGATTCTTCTGACAGCATTTATTGAACAACTCTTCAAGATGGAGAAAAGGGGAAGGACGCCGAGCTCAGAAAGCCCGCTGCTTAAATAGAGCTTTGGGAAACGTGCAGATCCCTCATTGGCTCAAATCTTTCATCCAATTGTCATACTCGGTTTTCACGCCATGCGCAGGCGCATTCTCAAGTAAAACTTCCGTGAAGAACCAGGAAGCAGAAGCCAGCGCCATCTTATAATGGCGAATACGGCTCCTCACATATGCATATGTGCATTCAGAGGTCAACATGAGGTGTCTTCTTCTGTCTCTCTTCAGTTTATTTTCAAGGCAGCTTCTATCAGGGAACACAGGCTCACTGTTTCAGAGAGCCTGGTATGTCAGGAGTTCCCAAGTCCCTAGGATCCACCTGTTTTACCCAGTATCCAAACTTGGGTCTTTATGCTTATGTGTCAAGCACTTTTCCCACTGATCCATCTCTCCAGCCCTAGGTTTCTATTTCTTGTTGTAGCACACACAGTTGAGTGATTTTAACCCATAGGAGTCTACGTTTTCTCATCCATAAAATGAGAGTGTAAAAACCTTTGTCACAGTTGTTTGATTTGAAATTAGAAATGATGTGTGTTCTCACACAAAACAATCCTTGGGCATTCAAAAAACAGATGTTATTATTTTTACTGTCAAAAACACTGTTGTTATTATTAATATATAAACTTCTAAATGCTTTGTGCAGAAAAATGCAAGGTACTGTTGCAGCTCTACAAGATTTTAAAGCAAACAGCAAATCAGAAAGGAAAGTTGTAAAACAGGAGATCCTTTGGTTGTCAGGCCCATGAACTCAGCCCATCAGAAAAACATTTCTTTCACAGCTGTATGCCAGGCATTATGCTAAGTGTCTGGAAAGATGCCGATGTAGCTAACTGACCATAATTCCATAGGCAGACATTTACACAAATAAAAACCAGGATTCCTAGACTCTGGGAAAATGACTAATATTCATATCAAGTGTTATTTAGAGGAATTTTGACATCATAGGCAGCAAGAAGTCACTCAAGGGATAGGCCAGAGCCAAAGAGAGCTTTCAGAGTTCTAACACACAGGGCTTCCTAACCATGCCACAGTCTACAGCCCCAGGACCAATGCTAAAGATTAAGATATACTTTCTGCCTTTCAGCTATGTTTAGACAAAAGGACCCCTTATACTAAAGAGCACATGAAATCAGTCTTGCAAGGTGTGTCTCACGTCACTGTCGGAAAATACTGGAGAGAAGCAGCTTGAAGATCGGAATGGTTTATTTTGGCTCAGGTGCATGCAACAGTGACAGAAAAGACAGACCCCACCATTAGTAGGCTGTCAAATATTTACAATTCTATACTGACAAGCAACTCTGTTGCTGTGAGACACCCTCCCCTCATCAAAAGCCCTCCTATGTGTCCTCACTACTCTCATTCCTGTTTGTCCTTTTCTCTTACTACTATGATAGGAAATGCTTAGGCCAAACACACCAGGATTTGTATTTAACCTCACTTGCTAAATATATTAGTAAAATCACTTTATCTCCCTATATCTTGGCTTGATGTTACAATTGTAGGATTGAAAACATCTACCTGGTCAGGATAGTGCAAGAATTAAATAGACAAAATGACTCTTGCTGGGATCTCCATGTATTTCCATCATCCTCATCATCATCATTCATAACCTGAATGTGGAGTTGACAAACCTTCTGGTTTTGTGAAATACAGCAATGTCTAATTCCATAGTGGTTAAATTTGCACTACAATGTGTGACTGAATACTTGCTCTCAATAGAGATATGCCAAGTAAAGCTGTTGTGGTTTTGTTTCTGTTGCCTTGATGAGCACCCTGACGAAGAAGAAGGAGGGGGAGGGGGGAGGGGGAGGGGGAGAACAACAACAACAAGAAGAAAAGAAATATAAAGGTGGAAGTTTTATTTGACTTGCAAATGCAGGTTGCAGATCATCATTTTGGGTCCATGAGGGCAGGTGGCACTTGATGCACCCCATCACAGCCATCAAACAGTAAAGAGAATAACTAATCGATCTTTGTTTGCTTGCTGCTCAGCTAGCTTCCTCTTTCTTAGGCAGTTCAAGGCCTGACCCATGCAATGGTGTTGAACACGGGGTGGTGGCTGGCTACTTCTCTATCAGGTAACAGTCAAGACAACTCACAAGCATGCTTTCGACCCAAGACAAACTAGACAATTCCTCAACTGAGATTCTCTTTGAAGATGATTCTAGCTTATGTCAAGTTGATAGTTCAAACTAGTCCACCACAAAAGCCTAAACTATCCTCTATCTAGCCCTCCATAGAAGTTTTCCAACCCCTGATACAGTCATTGTAACCAATGTGTCTGTGCCCATTTCCCATGGCTTTATAATCCCAGCCATGTACCTGTCTAGGCTGCACTACCAAGAAACTACCTAAGCCAGCATTAGCAATAGACTTTATAATAGAATAGAAATGGCATCTTTAGGTACTGCATTGATAAATATTTGATTCTATATTTATCCACTCATGTGCACTTATACACATATGTGTACATCACACACACACAAGTGTGGGGAAGAAATCTCGTGGGCGGCAGAGTCTCAGGGCGGTCCGGCATCAGGGCTTCCCGAGCCGCCAGCGGAGGATCCCACATTCACGCAGCTGTCGGTGGGCGGGCCTGCGGCTGCATCGGCAAGGTTCCAGAGTTCCAAAAGCTGGGAATCAGGCGGAGAGACCATGGACACGTGGAGTCCGGTTTTCCAAAGCTTTGATTGTTCATGACATGGTGAATGGACGCAAGTGGTATACGCTTCCCCGCCAAAAGCCAGGGGAGACCAATCTTATAGGGAAGGGAGAAAGGGGAGGGAATAACTTAATTAGCTACGCCCCTGGCCTTTTGATAATTCATTAATATTTAAATCTCTGGAGGTGGAGACTTGTTAGTCACACCCTCTACCTGTGCTCTACGTGACTGAAGGTAACAGGTTAAATGGAGTTACCTCGTCCAAGGCCCAACACACAAGAGCTGTAGAGAAGATGGATGTTACATATACACTATAGCATAGGGGAGGCAACTACTGAAATAGAGTTTATTTGCCTGTTTGGTGACTTTAATCTCCCTCCTCTGCCAGGAGACACTTAGTAATGACTAGAGATATTTGGAGTTGTTGTAAGTGCTGTTTGAGCATCAGGTGCAGCTGGCATCTGATGCTTCTGCTAGGCCACTCTTGACAAATGGGATGGCTTTCCCCATCAGGGACCTAGTGTCCTGGCTAGCTTTGTCAACTTGACACAAGCTAGAATCATCTGAAAGGATAGAATCTCAATTGAGAAGATGCTTCCATAAGACCCACCTGTAGAGCATTTGCTTAATTAGTGATTGATGGGGGAGGGCCCAGCCCATTGTGGATGGTGCCATCCCTGGGCTGGTAGTCCTGATTCTATAAGAAAACAGGCTGAGCAAGCCAGCGGAAGCAAGCCATCGGAAGCAAAGAAAGCTACTGACTCCAGGTTCCTGCCCTATTTGAGTTCCTGTCTTGGCTTCCTTCAATGATCAACTACAATGTAGAAGTGTAAGTTAAATAAACCCTTTCCTCCGCAACTTGCTTTTTAATCCTGGTGCTTCCTGCAGTAATTCGAACTCTTACTAGGACACCTAGCTAAATCCAAATGTCAAAAAGTAGTGTCAAGACTGGGAGCTCTGTCTTAGGTCAAAGTGATGTTGGAGTCCTCCAAAAATTACCAAAGGAAAGGGGATGGAAGGACTTTGAAAACCACCCATGCTTAGCAAGTAGAAAGCTATGTAGATGCACAGCACTCCGGTAAAAGACTTCTAACTTCTTTGAATCTCTTTCCTGAGAGCTCCCATCCTCTCTCCTCAGCACTGCCTGCCACTGAAAAGACAGCAAAACTGGAAGGCGGGAAGGACTTAGCAGAGCGGGTAATGAGAAAGACCACACCTTTTCTTCCTGAAAAGTAAATATTTATTATTAACTATATTTGAAACTTAGAACATTCTTCAGGAGTGGACATCAAAACTAGAGTTGTAGCCATGTTTTCCAGTACTGTAATAACCCTAGGACTCCCTGGAGGGAGCTGAAACACGTGATCTTTTTTTTTTTTTTTTTTTAGAGAGAGAGCGTTCTAAAGAGATGTTGAAATAAATCTTAAAATGAAGTTGCTGATTTTATTCCCTGGGTCCTGTTTAGTTTATAGTCTCATTACCTCCACAGATCCTGAAGAGTCACTATAAAAACCAGGAGCAATCCTATACATTACTTCATTTAATCACCAGAATTCTGGAGCTGTTTTCTCATGTGTTTGAAGTGGCATGGTGGTGGTGTTGGTGGTGGTGGTGGTGGTGGTGGTGGTGGTGGTGGTGGTGGTGGTGGTTTTGTTTGTTTGTTTGTTTGTTTGTTTGTACGGGAAGGCAATCCAGGCTGAGAGGCGTGAGAGGTGTGAAGCAACTTTGATCGCACATCCAGAGGGGTTTGGATGGTGGTGTCTCTACTGAGGTGGCACAGGGGGTGGTCTCAATGATATCCATCTTGTTAATAGCCCACATGAATCTCTTTACAGCTGGTTGAACCAGTCAGACAGATGTGGGTCTTCTCTCCCAGAGGACCAATGGAAAGGCTTCTCTGTGGTGCTCTACATCAACCTGGGTTGCAGACTCTGTCACTTGTTTTATAATAATTATTTTTTGTCCTTTTTTTCCCCCTTGCCTAGTATGTAAGTTCATAAAGTGGGAGTCTTTTTTCCCCTACTTTGTTCATTTTATATCAGATAGCACCTGATACATAATAGATACTAAATAAGCATGGAATAAATAATTTGTTGAACTAATGTCCCTGCCTGGAAGGAGCTTCATTGTTGCATATGATTGATTCTGAAATGAGTCAGCGTGCAGCGAGTGTAATAGGAGTTCAGGTGACTCTCCAGGCGGTGGGTTGGGGGTGGGGAAGGCTTTGAATTTTACTCATTATTCAGGGCTTTGAACTCAATTTCCAAAAGGTATCCGAGTCCTGAACATCCCATTTGATCTCAGGATCTCGTCGCTTTTGGAAAAGTCAACACCATCTGGTTTTTTGGAAGCTGGCACCCACACCCAGCTGCTAATTTGGACTCCTAAACTACTTTAAAAATTAATGGCTTTATAAAAGGTCTGCAACTCCCTCTTAAGAGTTTAATATCATATTTATAAACTCAGTCTGTGTTGAGTTCCAGCATATTGCAAATAATTTACAGTGTTGTCCTGCTCAGAGCATAACTAATGCAGCTCCACAGCTGTGCCGATAACTTTTCCTATCAGCAGATGATAAACCATAAGTGGCCCCATTTGGATGTGGGGGAATGGTCCAGATTTTTAAAACTCGGAGGGAGATTTGACAGCAATGGCTTCCCTTACCTGGAAGTCATTTCGCTGCTGATAAACATAGCCCACCTCTTTCCTGCTCGCCTATATCTAGGGAGGAGCAGGCTGCTCATGGAGTTTATGGTTCTTTGACTTGCTTGCTTGAACACTGTTCCAACCAGCTGGTAGGTAGTTTGGAAAGTGGGTCAGCCAGCTTGGAGGCTCTGAAGTCAAAAGGGAACACGGTGGAATGGCCAAGCAGTCCGGTAAGGCCTTGGATGCAAATCAGCTGCTCCACGAGGATGACATGCAGTTAAGGGAGGCTCTGTGCTCGCGGTACCACACCACTTCTGTGATTCCTGGGTACACTTTAGGATCCTGAAAACTCTCTCTCTCTCTCTGTGTCTCTCCCTCCCTCCCTCCCTCTCCCATCCCCTCCCCTATTTGAACAAACCAAGTATGAATATGAAGTTCTGCCTGTAAAGCTGTGGCCCCGACACAGGATTACAGCATCCAGGCTTTTGTGCATCAACAGCTCTTGTATCCTTGACTCCATTGATAGCTTTGGGAAAAAGAGAAGAAGGAAGTTTGCTCTTAAACAAGCGATCTCCATAAATGATTTACATAGCATTCTGCTCAGCCAAAGCACTGTTAAATTTTATCTTCTCTGTCATCTTTAAATTGCTTTTTTATTTCTATCGTACATGTATGTAGCTGTGATGTGTGCATATGAGCATATGCATGTGTGCGTAAACATATGTATGTAGATGCTCTCACACACATATACAGACATATGTATGAGAAACAGACACAGGTCAGTGGGTCAACATGGAATGTCTTCCTAAATTGCTCACTACTCTGTCTTTTGATACGCAGCCTGGCACTGAGAGAAAAAGTTAAACTAGTTTGACAGGAGCATCTGGCTGTGGAGCTCCCAAGATACCTATGGCTCCAGCCTATCCCGAGATGCCTATGACTCCTGGGATTACAGTGTGAGGTGCAGTACCCAGTCTTACCTATGGGTGCTGTCTCAGAGGTGCACATGCTTTCACAGCAAGCCCCTGACTGACAGGGCTGCCCCCACTCCTCCTTCACTCCTATTCTCAAGCATGAATTACTGTTATACAATAAACTGGAAATTAAAACTCCTTTTAAACAAAATCTTTAATCTAGGATTTCCTCCATACTATTACTTTGGCATACCAGAGCAAACACAAGCTCTTGTTTTTATTGTAAAAGTACATTGGGGGACCTCTTAGGGGCTCGTTTCTATGAAGTGCCCCAGAAACCCCCGACAAGAGGCAGGGAAGAACCCTTGGGTGGCTTTTGCAACCATCAGCTCTGGCAGCTGCAGTTCTACTATCTGGTATGTGGAGTCTCTAAACAATTCCCTTGTTTAGGGAGCAGTGCTCATTCCTTTGTCCCCACGCCCATCCCCCAGCTCCATGGGAGAGCAATTTCCCACACATTGAAGCAGGCTTAGCTT
Source organism: Arvicanthis niloticus (assembly GCF_011762505.2). Classification (NCBI taxonomy): domain Eukaryota; kingdom Metazoa; phylum Chordata; class Mammalia; order Rodentia; family Muridae; genus Arvicanthis; species Arvicanthis niloticus. The sequence continues at coordinate 67,999,968 of NC_047659.1, read as the reverse complement.
CAGCAGTGAAATGTAGGCAGATGAGACAAAGTGGCAGTTTTGATCCTTGGCTCTAACGAGACAATGCTGGCTATTCTATGCCTTCTGGGAGCTTCTGAACACAGCTGTGGGAAAGATAGGTCATTGCCTATCCACCAGCCTGATCCCAGAGTGGGTTCCACAGGGCATATCCAGCCACCTGCTGTCCCACACAGAAGTGTTGGTAGCTGTGGAAAGTGCACCCATTGGTTGATACAGCTTATAGCCAGAGTTCATTCAGAGTGAGGATTTGCTCGCTCACTCATTCCAAAAAAAAAAAAAAAAAAAAAAAAAAAAAAAAAAAAAAAAAAAAAAAAAACACCTATAATCTCCGTACTTAGAAAGCTGAGGCAAAGGATTTCAGTGGGTTTTGAGGCCTCCCTGGGTTACAAAGACTTTTTTTCAAAACAAACCAACTATCTATTCAACCAGCCAGCCAAAAACAAAAACAAACAAACAAACAACAACAACAAAAAAAAAAAACAGTTTTGTGCCTTACTATATACTGAGCAGAGAGAGGGCAAAGTCTAAAACTTTGTTGTCCTTGTGCTCCTGACTTCTGCTCTTTAGATTCTTTTTAAAGAGTCTACTTCTATTGCCTAGACTGGCCTTGGACTCATGACTGTCCTCCTGCCCCAACCTCCTGAGTACTTAAATTCTAGGCACAAGCCAACTTGCCCAGTTACATTTGAAACAAAGACATTTGTTCTTTTATAACACACAACCTGACTCTCGTGCCTTCTCTTGGGTTCTTTCCCTTCTGTTTGTTTGTCTCCTCTAACTCCAATGTGATAGTTTCTGTTTTGTCTTACTATTATTCTAAGTTTTTATATTTTATTATTATCTCTTACAAGTCTATTGGTTTCCTAATGAGAGACAGAAAAGGAGCAGATCCAGAACAGGAAGGAGGTGAGGAGAAACTTGGAGGAGTAAAGGCGAAACCGTAATCAGGATATATTACATGAAAACAAAATCAATAAAAAGCCATAATTTAAAAACAAAGAAAATTAAGTTATACACTGCACAAAGGAGAAAAACAGTACTAAAACATCAATTTGAGCAGTGGCAAAGAACTGACAGTAAATACATATCAGATTAATAAAAATATAAGCAATAAAAAATTGCATATGTATATGCAATTACTTGAAACTCATTTGCAGACAAAATATCCCAGGGTGAGAAGGTTGAATTCCAAGATTTATAGGAGCCCTGGAAGTCTTGGGGACAAAGCAAGCTGATATGACAAAGCCAGGCTTCCTTCCTCCTTTCCGGTGTGACTATTGTCTATCTTTCAGACCAGGGGAAGGTGCCAGAGCTGATCAGAATGTATTTAGAATGAATCTTCTTAACGAGCTGTCAAGTTCAGTGGAATTGCCAGACCTGGCTTTAAAAACTTCCTGGTTTTTAGTACCTGAGCCTATAAAGATGATATACAAGCCACGGAGGATGCAGAGTGGCCATGGAGGGGTGAAAATGCAGACTGGGGGGAGTTAGATGTGCAGTGGAATTGGTGGAACAGGTGAAGCCATCCATCTGGGCCTCTTGGTTACACACCTGTCATTGCATCTGGAAGCAAAGGGATGGCATGGAGAGAGGCCACAAGAAAGTAGTTAGGAGCAAAGCAAAGCTTAACTCTGGAGCCCCCAGCCTTCTCCTTTTATAAACCTGAATCCTGCCTCGCTTACTTTTCATCCTCACGCCATCCCCAGCCGCTTCTGCATATCTGGTTCCCTTTTCTCAAGTGTCACTGTTTTCCTGGTTGCCTTAGGAGTCAGTGTTTTAGGGCTCCGCAGAGCTTAGAATCATAAACAGTGGTGAGATAGCATTATTTTATGAGAATTTGAGTCCTAGAGAAGAACCAACTTCAATATTTTGCCCTGCCAGTCAGGGGCAGACTCGGAACTGAGTGTCTCAACTCCAGATAACATGCTTCCCAGTATTCAGGAGGGAACTGAGCTTGCCAGATGCCACTGTCTCCTTGGATTATTGAAAGCCAAAACATAATAGATTCCAAACGACATAGATCAGCATGGCCCAATAGAAATACAGCTTGAGCCATATGTGTCATTTAAAGCTTTCTAAGAGTCACATTAGTGATGGTAAAAGCAGACAGGTAAAATTAATTTAAAACTTAATAAAACATTTTCTGCAACCTAATACACTCAAGATGCTATGAGATCGTTTAGTTTTCACCACTAATTTTAGTGAGAAATTGAAATAGAAATTAAATTTAAAGTAATGCTTCCAGAATGTCTTCTTTGCAGCTGATGCCAGTTTACTTACTTTCCTCTACCCTGTAATTTATCTGTAAGTTCTACTTTTTAAGGCATCGTTTTCTGACCTCCTTAGTTCCAGTCTTAGAACAGAGTTGGCCTTTTTTTTGGGTCACCAAATATCTTTCTTTTATAACTTCACAAGAATCACTGAATACAGAGCAGAGACGGTAGCCTGCAGATGGAGAGGGTAATGAGCAATTAATCTTATCTACTTAGTGTCCTGGCCAGCACAGTAGCTTTGTGACCCATGATCCAGAGTTTCCTGAGTAGCCGTAAGATTGACTCCACTCTGTATCTAGCAGTGTTCAGAGTCTATTGTGCGATATTTCTCAAATGATTATATATATATATATATATATATATATATATATAGAGAGAGAGAGAGAGAGAGAGAGAGAGAGAGAAATGATTCATATATATATATATTCCTCATTCCCTTCAAAGTGAAGAAAACTATTTCAGTGACTATTTACCTACAGTTCTTTTTCTCCTCAGAGATGTTCTTATCCCTAAAGTAAGTGTTTTCAGTTTTGCTAATATATCCTAATAAAACCATCAAAACATAAAAATTGGTCTAGGCACAGTTTACTTCCAACTTTAAACAAATTCTTCTGGGGCTTTGGGTTGGTTTTGCTCCAATGAAGAGAGAAGAATGGCCTGGCTTGTTTGTAGAAATTAGTGTTTAATATCAGAGGGTGAATTAGTTGAACTTAATAGTTTCCTTGACCATGGTAAAAACTCAGAGTCGAATCAGTGTACAGATTAAAATGTATTTCTTAGAAGGTCCTCTTTTAATTTTGCAATTATCCATTTATTGATTGTGTGTGTGAGAGAGAGGGGGGAGGGAGAGGGAGAGTGAGAGGGAGAGGGAGAGGGGGGAGGGAGAGGGAGAGGGAGAGGGAGAGGGAGAGGGAGAGGGAGAGGGAGAGGGAGAGGGGGAGGGGGGAGGGGGGAGGGGGGAGGCGGGAGGGAGAGGGAGAGGGAGAGGGAGAGGGAGAGGGAGAGGGAGAGGGAGAGGGAGAGGGAGAGGGAGAGGGAGAGGGAGAGGGAGAGGGAGAGGGAGAGGGAGAGGGAGAGGGAGAGGGAGAGGGAGAGGGAGAGGGAGAGGGAGAGGGAGAGGGAGAGGGAGAGGGAGAGGGAGAGGGAGAGGGAGAGGGAGAGGGAGAGGGAGAGGGAGAGGGAGGGAGGGAATATATTTATGGAAGTCAGAGGTAAACTTGTAGGACTCCATTCTCTCCTGCTATGTTGATTCCAGAGACCCAATTCAAGTAATCAGACTTAGGGCAAATGCCTTTACTTACTGAACCATCTTGCTGACCCAAAAATATGGAATAAATCCAAATCATCGGTCAACTAGTTCACTAGACCCAGATGTTTAGATACTGAATAGATGCTGTGTACTGTGTCTATCTGTTAATTTAAAATCTTGAAAACACCCAAGAGGAATTTAGTGTCATCTCCATGTTTACTGACAATACTAATTCAGTCAAGTCACCTTCCTAAAATGGGTGTCTTTTAAGGACTTGGTAGGAACTCTCCTACCTTTAGAGGATCTGGGGACATCAACAAATTAAATCCTGTAGAAGTGACCACTCATCATTCTTGTTGGCTGGTCACCAAAAAAAGGACAGATAAAATAAAGTTAGCCCTTTGAAAAATTCCTTTGATACCAGCACTCTGGTGATAGAAGGGAAAGGTCTTTATTGAGTCAGAGGGAGGTGGTTGCTCAGCAAAGAATTCCACCTAACATAGCTCCTGGGGACTCATACCAGGCACTTACACCTTTGCAGAACATTGATTTGAGGAGTGGGAATGGAGTAGAGGCATACTGAATGTTTCAATACCAGATTAATCCTTGCAGACCATACCAGATGCAGAGTGCTTGCTCCCTGCTTGTCCCTCCAAGCTTTGACCATACCCCAATGGGAACACTCAGGCACACACACACACACACACACACACACACACACACTTTCCCAATTTCATACATAGCTGTGAACACCCAGTATCATTAGCACCTGAGGAAAATGCCTTAGTCTTAAATCAAGCAAACAATAAAACATTCTTTCTCACCTGCCTGAAATAACATCTTTCTTTCCAGAAAGGATAAGGAGTTGTGAGGAGAATGTGTTGTCTTCCCCTGAATAGATCCTGGTTTGCTCCTTTCATGGAGTTTACTTACTGCTGCAAATGGAGGAAGTGGCAAAATGCAGATTAAAGGGATCTTCTGATTTTCACTCACACTATTTGCAGTGGACCAAAGCGAATGGCTCTTATGTCTGCCCTTTTAATGAATACACATTGTGAGCAAAAAGAGAAAGGAAGGCCATTTTAATTTAACACTGAGATTAGGGTATAAATGACATGGATACTCATGCGGGAAGAAATAAATCAGAGTGCTCCCTTGCCTTCCTATTGCTCCTCTCCTCCCCTCACATGATTGCCTGGCCCAGAATCCAGGCTGTGGTTGGATTTGGAAGGGTAAGGGGATGTCAACTAGATGATCATGGCAGAGATGCTTTCCAGCTCCATTAGAGCATTGCCTAAGAGTACTTTTCATCCTTCAAGGAAATCAAAGATCAAGTGAAAAGCAATCACTAGACCCTTTGTTTGCTTCCTGGAAGCTAATGGACCATTAGGAGAGGGATGCTGGTGCTTCCACAAATAGATATCTACTACTGAAGAAGATACTCGCAAGCTGCTGTCTGGGACCACAGATGTCTTCTCTTAAATACCTTGTTCAGGGCCTAGGGAAGTGGCTCAGTTAAGAGAGTGCCTGCCACACAAGCTTGAAGACTTGAGTTCAGATCCCTGGCCCCCACATAAAAAACAGCTATGGTGGCATTCGTCTGACCTGTAACCCAAGCATGTGGGAGATGAACGAATAAGGAGATCCACAGCCAGACAATATGCAGAGAATGAGAAACCTTGGGATGGCCTCTCATTTAATCCCTCCCCCAACCACTACCAGGGTTCAGGGAACTCTATAGAAAATGAGGCCCAAAGAGTATAAGAGCCAGAGCAGATGGAGGACACCAAGAAAATAAGGCTTTCTAAACACAACAGAAGCTATGCACATGAACTAACAGAAACTAGCAGCACACACACAGGACCTGCATGTTCCTGCTTCAGATGAGGTCCTAGAGCTGAAAGGAAAAGTAGATGCATGCCCCTATCCCTAACCAAGAAGCTATCTCCAATTGATAACCACTTCCAAATGAAAATTTAGTTTTCGCCAAGAGAGTCTTACTAGGAAAACATACTGCTCTTGAGTGTAGGCCACATGCCCAATGGTAGATTGATCAACAGAGAATGAATTCAAAAGCATCTTTAGAGGTTCTTTGTCTCATAACACCATCTCAGGATAGCCTATGAATTTTACAGATACTGTGGTCTAAAATTTCAGAGGAAGGACAGGAATAGATAAAATCTGGGAATGCCGTGGTACGGCTCCATGTGTGCTCAGGAGTGTGTCCAAATGTACAGGGACAAGGTAGACAGAGGATAGGGGAGACCCTGGAATTCTACTGTCTAGGGCTGAAATGACACAGTGCCTTTGAGAAGTCCATGGCATAAGCAGATGAATTGGTTTTAGATAATGACTGGCTTTAAAAATAATGTATTTAGCTGCTTCCATTATTCCTGGATGATGCCTAGTTTCTTTGAAGGACATAAATTATAATGGCTATTTTTGGTTGTCAACTTGACTACATTGAGAACCAACTAAAACCTAAGTGGGTAAGTACACCTGTAAGCGATTTTTTTCCTTAATTGCTTAAAGTGAGAAGATCCACTTTAAATCTGAATCTTCTGAAGTAGAAGGAATACATATTTAATCTGGACCACACCTTCTACTGGAAGCCCATATAAAAGACATAGAAGAAGGAAGCTTTCTATCTTCATATGTTTGCTCTTGCTTTTGTTGGCAAGTCCATTCTCTCACTGGCTTTACAGCTTCTCTTTCATTGGGATTCCAGTGCACACTGAAGACCAATGAGACATCCAGCCTTGCAGACTGAACTATAACTGGAGTCTTGGACTTTCCATTGCTAGACATCCATTGTTGAACTAGCTGGAACAGACTGTAAGCCATTCTAATAAATCACCTATTCATACATTCATACATATGTACATACATTTACATACATACATATATACATACATACATTCATACATGTATACAGTCATACATATGTACATACATACATACATACATACATACATAATACATACATTCTATCAGTTGTGTTCCTCTAGAAACCCTGACTAATAACTTTTTGTCACTTATCTTGCATTGACAGTATTATTTTATCAAAATGTCTTGTGACTCTTAACTAATTATTTCTGGGAACTCCATTATCTTCTTCCTCTTCCTCCATCACCATCATCCTACAAGAAGAGTCTACAAACATTGACTTTTTATATTGGTATTTGAGATTTGAGCACAGGTCCTCATGTTCCCATTCTTACACAGATAGCCATCTCTCTGCTTCTGCTTCCTTTCTACTGAGGTATAAGTAGGACCTAAAAGGAAACTTATACTATTCTCCTGGACACAAAACTCACATTCAGTCTGTGAAAAGAAGAAACTATTTGCCCATGATTTTAATGTATTTTTAAAACATCTTTGGGAATGTATCTCAATCACTAAAGGCAGCAAGTTTCTAGAATATGCTATTTGGAAACACCCACAAACTTAACTCTTGACTCCTGATTCAGAAAGCAAGTATTAAGCACTCCAGAGGACCCAGTTCAAGTCCTAACAGTGGTCAAGGTTAGAGGCTCCCATCTGTTTTAACCTCGCCCTTAGACAACATGCTAGTTAAGGTAATCTTCCCCCAAATTTTTCTCAACTTCTATTCAGTTTCTTTGTACAATATCCAAAATGCTTCTATTGGGCCTCTCTTTGAACTATTCATTGGTTGATTAAAACTATAACTAACTTCAGTAATTTATGGTTTAAATATAAAATATTCCCCACAAGACCATAGGTTAAAGGCTTAGACCCCAGACAGTGGTGCAAGTTTGTGACCCGACCCTCGGGCCTAGTAATTCGTGGACACAAGAAGGACCGCAAACCTGAAAGAAGAATGGGCAAGACAGGGGAAAGGACTCAAGGAAGCAAATGCTTGTCAAGAGTCATTTATTTGGGCACAAAGCGCTTTTTTATAATACAGTTTGCAAAGGGAGGGGTAAGAGGGATCCAGGTAATGGGAAAGTACAGAATCTTCTTGGCCTGTGCCCTGAAACAATGGCGGTCTAACTGCTTTTCTCAAAAGATACGGTACACTGCTTTGAGTCTATAAGTCTATCTGTAACTGTCAAGCCGGACCTTGTGGTTGCTAGGGGGATGAAGCTGCAGGGGACGGGACGTAACTGTCAAGCAGGACCTTGTGGTTGCCAGGGGGATGAAGCTGCAGGGGACATTGAGCAGGTGGGGAGAAGTAGGGGGTGAGGGTAAGAGGCGAGGGTCCTGGCTTCTGACAAGTTTGTGTAGAAGTTTCAATATGTATATCAAGATGGAGGAAGTAGATTACTGAGGATGTAGCTTTGAAGGGTATCTTGCATATTTTTACTGTTGTTGTTGGGTTTGGGGGGTTGATTTGGTTTGTTGTTGTTGTTGTTGGGCTATTTTGTTTGTTTGTTTGTTTGTATTATAGACAAGATCCAATTAGTCCTTCTTATATGGACATTGACTGATGCTGTCGGTTTGCTCTTGTGCAGGTAATCCTAGCTTCACCGAGTTTATACATGCAGTGGTCATGCCACATCCAGAAGACAGCATTTCATCAAGTGCCTCATGTCCTCTGGCTCTTTCACTCTTACCCCTCTTCTATGATGTTCCTTCAGTGCTGGTAGGAGTAGAAGGTGGATAAGTGTTCCACTTAGGGCTGAGCACTCAACAGTCAATTTATTCTAAGCACTGTAACCATGTCTGAGACACTGCATTTGCTGACACTCACCACAGGAAGAAGCCTATCTGACCAAGGTTGAGAGCAGCACTAATCTATGGTTATAAATACAAATCTTTAGGAATCTGTTTGACAATGTGCCTGATTGTCAGAATAACAGTGGTAACTTTCTCCTACCAGGGCCTACAATCTACCAAACCATGGGCTTTTGCCTGAGTTTATGATATCAGGCATGAATTCCTACCACAGAGACAATCCGTGGGATGCAGCTCCAATCAGAAAGCAAGTTATTACTCATATAACCTTTATGCCAATATTGAAGCATGTCATCTTGGAGAAAGGCTGACCTATGTTCAAACTCTTAAAGTCTATCTTGACCTTCTGTCTCCCTTCCTGCTTTCTGGCCACTATGAGGTATACAACTTTGCTCCCACGTGCCCCAGTGAATTACTGTGATGATCTGACTTACTACTACTGAGAAATGATGGTTCTGGCTCACTGCAACCTGAAACCATGAGTAACCTTTCCTCTCTTAAATGTTTCTCTAGAGTATTAACTAAAACATAAACTGAAACCTATATTATCTTATTCTAACAACCTTTTTTTTTTGTACCATTTTCTTTAGATTTCCTTTAAAGATTTATTTTATTATATTTACATATATATAATTATAATTACACTTTCCCTCTTCCCTTTCTTTCCTCCTGCACCTTCCAAAGCCTCTCTCTCTAATTCCGTAGCCACTACCCCCATTCTCAGGCTGATAACTTCTTCTTCTCCAATTGTTATTGTTACATATATTTGGGCATATAAATCAACTAGGAGGTTCCTCTGATGTCAGCTGAATATATTATTCCATTTATGGGCATCCATGAGTGTGGCTATGAATCTTTACTCGGTGTTCCCATGAGTTTAAGAGTCAACCAGCTATCAGTATCAGTCTAGGATGACCTCAGTCAGAACAACTAGATATTATTCCACTAGTCTTTCATCTTCCAGAATCCTGGTTTCGCTTTGTTCATATGGTGAGGGAATGGGTCTAGAACAGTACACAAACCCTTTTAAGGCCTAGAGATGGCTCATTGCCATATACATGATTCATTCTTGTTTGATTAATCAAAACAAGAACCAAGTCTGAATTTGGGGGAAAGGAAAACAGACACCATTTCTTGATATAAGAAGTCTCAACTTCACATTTTAACTGTGGGCATATAGAGATATGAAGAACTGTGATCTTTGTGCAATTGATCTATCACACTGGGTATACAGCAAATTCTAGCCATCCATCAAAACCCATTCTCTCCTTTTCCTCAGTGACAATTGCAGTCAGCCATGTAGACTAAAGTTCAATCTACATTGCAATAAGTGTTTTTATGGGTAAAAAAAAAAAGCTCTCACCATAGATTGAGACTTTCCCAGTAAGGTCTGAGCAGAAGTGATGTGTGCCAATTGAGATCTCTGGAAAGGTCGTGTGTGAAGCTCTCTTCTAACTTCTTCTCTAGATAGGATCTCAGTGTTGCAAACACATGGATGGGGTTTATGATGCAGCCGATGCAGGGAAGCAGGGTGGGAGTAGGGGGTGGGAATGAGGTATAGCAAATTACAAGGAACTCAGGATCGCTAATATAAAAGAGAAGTTGAGTTCTCTTTAATCTGAAATGCTCTCATCTAAAATATTGCATGACAAAGAACTGGTGTTTATCTTTTCTTCAACTGCTCTGTTGGATTTTCTGATACAATAGTCTACTTTCACCTAACCCATATCCTGAAGCAACAAAAGATGGAGTCTCCATTCACTGAGAAAACTAGGTCAATAGATAATGCACTCTGGTAATTTGAGGCCATACCACCTCTCCCACAACACACCACAAGTCTTTATAGAGAAAATAAAGCAATGGTGTGGGTATTACTTGTTAGGCAGATTTGGGTTACAAAGGTGAGAGGAGATTTTCATTGCCCACCGGCACTTTCAAAAAGACTCATTCACATGGAAACTAGGGCTTTTCCTCACCAGCTGAATCTGTCACAAATCCTTAACCTTTTCCTAAAGTACTTCTGATTATGTTGCTATGGCTTCATAGCTTAGGAACACAGAAGCTCTGAATTGTCACTGGGGAAGGCCACGTGCTTCATGTCCCTCCTCTGAAGGCTCTGAGACACAGTGGAAGCTGGCCTTGAAGAGTAATCAAACTGAATCTTCCGAAGTAAGAGGCTCACAAATGTTGAATTTTACAGAGCTCTGGCAACAAAAGCTCGAGATTGTGTCATGCTGCTGTTGTGAAATCTTCAGAGAGTTCCTTGTGGGTTTTAAATCAAATCTAAAACCTTGAACGAGGTCTACCAGATGGTCTCACCTCAACTCCCTCACTCCCTGGTGCTTCTTTCATTTGTTCTCAAGATCCCTTTTTAGTGTTTTGTTGTCACACTACTTTCTTGCAGATCTCTCTCCGCCTGGCCAGTTTTCTCCAACTTCTTTGCCTCCTCCTATTAATGCTTATGATCAAAACTACAATGTCAGTAACATAAGGAAGCTATTATTGAACCTCCTAGACTAGAATAGAGCCCTAATTTGCTCTCATGAGACCCTCAATGGCACTCTAACAATTAAAATCAAATGTGTGGTTCCTGTCCCTTGATAATAGCAACAGTGAGTGTCACCTCCCCACCCCCACCCTACCCCCACCCCCACCCCACCCCCATCCCCACTACTCTGCCCCAGCACCTGACTGGTGCAGCTTACATTCTCAGTGAAAATGTACTGAATACAAACTTAGGTAAATGAAAGGGGAGTGTTGGGGAAGAAAGGGGAGGAGACATAAGCAGACACAGAGAGTGGAAGGGCAGAGAGGACCAGCTTTCTCCCTGACAGTATAATTCACAGGTCAGTGACATCCTGGGGGGCACACTATCTACTCCTGATCCCAGATCTATGTGCCTTTTTTTTTTTTTTTTTTTTCATTTCTACTGAGTTATTTCAGAGTTAACCAACTCGTTCCACCCTGTACAGAAAACAGACTGAATATGCCTCACCCCACAGTCCCTGATGGTAGCAAGCACCATGAATTGAATCAGCAGCCTGGGCTTAGGGACAAATTGCATTTGGAAATTGTATTTATGTATCAAAAAACTAATTACTGCCAAGTTCCACCTCAGTAGTGCTTGATGATTTCATTATTGGATCTAATTGCGCTTCTATTCAGGATAAGGGTTTACTGTCTTTTAATTGATAATGGAAATTGAAGATACGAAGGTGCAGTGATAAAGGGCATCTTTTTTTAGCTGATTTCTGGCCTCATGGAAAACAAAATAACCGTTTACCACTTTCAGACCAGAATAGAAATACTTCCTTTCATTTACCCACGTTGACTGGGTCTCTGGGCATGTGTAGAGTTCAGAAGAGTGGACATACTAGCCACTCTTGTAGTCATTTTTAGTAGCTGAAATGAATGACATGAACTTCTGACCAAGATTCTCACCTTCAGAAAACCTGCAACCAGTGATGATTCTTTATTCAGTATAAAAGTTGGAGAAGACACTTCGGATGTGGGGTAGTGTCTTAGGTCTCAGCATAGGAGAGAAGAAGCAGTGGGGGAGTCCTGGAAGGTTATTCAACAGAAGAGTAAAAGATATTCTACCTACTTACCTGAGACTGCCAGGGCCTCCCATCATAATGGCTCCCACCATACGCCAACAAAGTAAGGACCTGAATTCCCTGCTTCACATTATTTCTCATTTGTCATTGTAAAGGAAGCAAGGAGGGCAGCTGGTGTGGCATGTGAAGCAGAAAAAAAATTTTGAACCCTCAAGATCTCACAGGAAAAATCTACCCAACCTGCACCCTGAAAGACAGTACATCTGTCTGCCTTAATCAGTTTCGGGTTAGAAAAAATAGAAAGACTCAGAGAAAAAGAAATGTCACCAAGGGCTTGGGGGTATTTTCAAAGTGGTGGCCTTCCTGACATCTCCATAAAGGAAGAAAGGTTTTCTGTCTGAATGACATCTTGTGTGTTTCCCTCTTATGATCAAACCCATGGTCCCCTGGCCTCTTACATCTTTCCCTCCTTTGAGCATCTCTGTTTGGCTTGTGTCTCTGTAGCCAAGGGCTATGCAGCCAACCAGTTGGAGAGAGTCTATAACCAGGATGTGCTGAGATCTGAAGGCTGACATGCTCCTTTTTAGGAGAGGATGCTGTAGAAAGGTCTGTTCTTGAGTTTCTTAATAGCCTTAGCTTCCTGGCTCCATCACAGCATTCTCTCCTCAGTGTCCGAGGTGGTCACTGACTCTGTGTTTCTTTGTCCCACTACATGTGGTTTTTCTCTTCCTCTCTACCTCCTCCTCCTCCTCCTCATCCACCACCACCTTCTTCTCCACCTTCTCTTCCCTTCTCCTTCCTCCCTTCTCCCTCCTCTTTCTACTGGTCCTCTCCCTCATCTTCTGCCTCCCCTTCCTTCTTCTCCCCCTCCTTCTTTCTCAGTATCTCTCTTTCTCTGTCCTCCCAACCTTTCTCTTTCCCTCATCACCTTTCTCTCTCCTTCTGTACCTACCTCTCTCTCTTTTAGTCTGTGTATCTTTCTTCCTCCTCTGTACTTTTTTATGTGTCTGTGTGTCTCTAGCTCTGCCTTTCCCCATTTCTCTTTCATTTTCTGAAAGCAAAGCTCAAACCTTGCTCCCTGTTTCAGCTAAACCACCTTTCCCCTAGCCTCTAATATCACCATGAGTTATAGACCCCACCTCTCCCTTTCCCCAGAGCTGGCTCCTGTCTTTCTGGTGCTGTTGTCAACTTCATTCCATTCCTTTGTTCCTGTTTCCAAGTTAGAATGGACACTGGCTTGATCTTGTGAGCTTGACCTGCTGTCAGTTTATAAGTGCAGTGCTCTGGTTATGCCCAGTCCTCCCTGACCTCTAGCCTTTACAGTCTTTCCACCACCTCTTCCAAGATGGTCCCTGAGCCTTGGGGCAGCAATAATACAAATTCCCATTTGTGACTGAGCACTCCAGGTGACAGTCATTCTCTCTATTTGGACCAGTTTTGAGTGTTTATGTTAACCACTGTTCACCACACAAAGACCCTTCTCTGATGAGGTCTGAGAGCTTTGCTAACCTATGGACATGGAGATACAAATTTTTTAATTATTGAATATTATATTTACATTTCAGATTTTATCCCCTTACCCCATTCCCCCACCACCCAGGAACCTCCTATCCGATCCCCCTCCTCATGCTTCTATGAGGATGTACCCCCACCTACTCCCCCAAACCCGCCTTCCCACCCTCAAATACCCCCCCCCCCCCCCAGTGTTCAGCCTTCATGGGACCAAGGATCTCCTCTCCCACCTATGCCCGACAAGGCCATCCTCCCCTACATGTACAGATGGACTCATGGATCCCTCCCTATGTGCTCCCAGGCTGGTGGTTTAGACCCTGGGGAGCTCTGGTTGGTTGGAGATACAACTTTAAATGATGATTTGATATCATGTCCATATATAGCAAAATAAGTAAGTAATATATTCACCCTCTTGGCATCATGGAGTGAAGCCACAGCCACTAAAGTGTGTATCTGGGACTCCTTTGCAGAACAAAAAATAGCATAAAGTAGACAGGAAGTGGGACTGGACTATGCAACCTCAAGCCAGAACCCCATGTTTGGTTTCATGGTGAAATGTCTTCCAACAGACTCGTGTATTTGAGTTCTTAGTTAGCAGCTTGGTTTTTGGAAGTTTGCTAATTCTAGGAGTTGGAACCTTATTGGAAGAAGTGCATCCACATTATTTTTTGTTAAATAATCCATCAACCCAGGGTCTGCAGCCTCACTGAGAATGTTCTTACTGGTGCTGGTTTTACATATTGTAGTCTCCTGAAATGGCTTACCCTCTACTTTTCCTTAGGGGAAAAAAAAAAAAACAAAAACAAAAAACTAGTCATCTCTCTGTCCTGACTTTCTTGCTCCTTGAAGTAGCTTGAGGGTTTTTCCAAAGTCCTGCCTCTCTTTTCTAGATATTACTAAAGAAGCCTAGGTGCAAGTTAACAGTGTTGCCAGAGCTAGAAATATCTAACCTTGCCAACTTCTCAGAGATCAATAAAAGCTTCTCAGAGCTATGCTGGGAAGACAGCTCAGTTGTAAAGTGCTTGCTCTACAAGCATGAGAGACCCAGACCCCATGTAAAAAGGCCAAGAGTACCACACTGTAATCTCAACAGTAGGGAGGTAAAGAGAGGTAGATCTCTGGGGCTCAATGGCCAGGCAGCCTAGTAGGATCACTGAAATGAATCCACCAGCCAGGGCTTCAAGGCAAGGTGTGTGCTAATGTCTTTAGACATGGTTCTGTTTTGCTCATCACGTAGTTCATTCTGGTTTCCCCATCACATAAATGAGAGGTATTTAGGATGCAAGGATATCAATCAGGAAAGACCAAAGTGCTGTGTGTCTATAATGTACAATGAAATAATCACAGCTATTACAACCTTAAAAACCCGTCAGAGTCTCCAAATCACTTGGAAAAAGCATTTCGTACATGAATATAAATCAACCATCTGCTGCTTTCCCTTCATTTTTAAATCAGATTACTGCCAAAGCCAGACAGCAAAGAAAAGACCATTTTCAGCTTTACAACTTTGGGCGTCTTCACCTCACGTATTTCAGTTTTCTCTCCAAAGATCCCATCTTTATCCAAAGATATAACTTAGGTACACTTCATAGGGGGCAGGAGAGGTGACTTGGGAATTCTAAGAGCATGTGCTGCTACAGCAGAGGGTCCAAGTTCAGTTCCTAGCACTCACATTGGGTAATTCACAACTGCTTGTAACTCCAGCTCCAGGGGATCTAACAACCTCATATGGCTTCCGTGTACACACACACACACACACACACACACACACACACACACCTTAAACTCAAATACATTTCACAACTGACTGGCTTCTTAAAATCTCTCTCTCTCTCTCTCTCTCTCTCTCTCTCTCTCTCTCTCTCTCTCTCTCTCTCTCTCTCCAGTGCTTCCCAAATGCTAAAAAAGGTTTGGAAATAGGATTTGAATTCACTTACAGGAAAGAAGATGAATTCATAGAAATTAATTCTGAAGCAGCTGGTGAAATAAACAAGAAAGTAAAGTACCATCCTCTTGTACAGACGTGGGTATCCACCTCTACCACTATTTGTCAGACTGCTACTGGGAGCCGGTGGGGGAGTGGGATGGAGCAGGTAATAGAATGAGGACTTTTAATGCCCATCCCTACTCCTGACAAGCTGTCTGCCTTCAGGCCAATGGTTCATCTCTCTGATCCTGAGCTTCTCATCGATCAAATGGGATTGTATCACTTCCTTCAGAGACATGTTCTTGAAAATCAATTTAAACATTCGTAAAGTGCCTAGCCCAGCCCCTGACATATGGGAGCCTTTCAATGTGTGTTAACTATTCTCAATCCTGCCCGTGTGCAACAGTGAGAGGGGAAAATGACAAACACAGCCCTGGGCCTCAAAGGGCTCTCTCTCCTCCACCTGTAAAAGACATTCTCCTTTCAGGTTTTCTTTAAGAAGCAAGGTCGGGATAGGAATACCTGATCTGCTTCCAGCTGACAAACACAGCTGAACCACACACAGCAGAGAATCCTGGAGCTGCTGAAGCTGTGCTGAGGGCCAGCCCTGAAACACAAAACTGCATTACACCAATTATCCCTGATCCAAGCTGAGGTGCCTGGGTGCAGTGGGTAATTAGCGGCTGCCCCAGTCTCTGCACCGACATGACTGGTGCTATTTAATGTAATTACATTACAGCAAAATGATGAGTTGTCTCCTGATTGGTAGTTACAACATAATTGTGACTACACAGAATATTAACACCCTAATTGCTGGAACCTTCCAAATGAGTTAGCTAAGCAAATGTTTTCCTTGCAGAGCTGGCACTCTTATAGGGTAACCTCTCACCTCTGCCCTTGTTTTTCTGCATCTATAAGTCCCCTGGGTTCTCTCAAGGCATTCCACCTTAACCCTTCGAGGACTGTCTTTTGCACTTTCTACCTTTTTTCCCTGTTAAAAGGTGCTCTACAAAGCAGAAAGCACATATTATCATTTCATTTACAGGTACTCTAGAGAGCCCTTGCTCTCGGGGGAATGAACCTAAAGCTGAAATCAGGCTCGCCCACTCTATTTCTAAGTGACTGTATTAGCTAAATTTTTGTGCTATAATAAAGCTCCATGAACAAAGGCAACCTATAAGAGAAAGAGCATATTTGGGCTTGGGGACCC
Source organism: Arvicanthis niloticus (assembly GCF_011762505.2). NCBI lineage: Eukaryota > Metazoa > Chordata > Mammalia > Rodentia > Muridae > Arvicanthis > Arvicanthis niloticus. The sequence continues at coordinate 67,983,521 of NC_047659.1, read as the reverse complement.
AGTAGGATGAGAGTCTATAGTAGCAGGGAGGTAGGGAAGGAGGCAGGCATAGAGACTGGAGCAGGAAGCAGAGAGACACATCCCTCATCCACGAGAGTGAAGTATTTACTTCCTGTAGTAAGGATGCATCTCCAAACAGTGTCATCAACCAGGGTCCATGTTGCAAACACCTGAGCCTATGTGGGACACTTCTCTCACTCAAACCCTCCCAGTGACCTTGGTCAATCTGTTAAACTCTTCAGGTCTTAGTTTCTTCATCTTTACAATGGAGCTTATATCAGCCACTTGTTCTAATGTACTTGCTAACATGGGTACTGAAGTGGCATTAGTTGAACTTTAGGATGAACAAAAATTAGGTATTGTTTCCAAAATGATTTCTATTTCTACTGCACAAATGAAAACTTTAAACTAAACCAACCAAGGTTATTATTCAACAGGCAGGTAAAGTGTTTGAGGAAAGGAGGTTTACATAAATATTTTAAGTCATTGAAGTACTTGCCTACTTAGAGGGGGAAAAATGTTATGATACTGTTACGTTGCATTAGTTACTGTTGCTGTAATAAAGCACCACAACATAACCTGATATGTAGAAGAATTTATTTTAGCTTCAGTTCCAGAGGAGGAGTCTATAATGGCAGGGGAGATGTGACAGCAGGCATCCAGGACCAGAAGCTGAAAAATCACATCATCAACCATAAACATGAAGCAGAGAGAACAAACTGGAGGTGAGATGAAGTGATAAGTCTTTAAGCCCACCTTCAGTGATGTCCTTCCTCCAGCAAGGCTACACTTGCTAAGGGTTCAACAAACTCTCAAAACAGAGCCACCATTTCATAAAAAAAAAAAAAAAAAAAAAAAAAAAAAAAAAAACCCATGCATACACAGCAAATACAAAGGATCCAATCCCAATCCTGACAGTTTGTAGCCACATGATCTTTGGCAAGCAAATGTACTGTGTCATTTTCTCCGCCTACAAAATGGAATCATGGTAACTTGCTCTTAACTTTTGGGGCATTTTAAGGATCAAATATGCTAAATAACATTGAAAAATCAACCGAGTCAGATGTGTTACAAGCACCCAGTAAGTATTGGTGTTACTATAACTATTGCTCCATCAGCTGATAATCCTAACTGTGGCTTCACAAAAGAAACAGGGGACAAAATTACTGGGTGGAGGTCTATCCCATTGCTTCTAGAAAGCTGTATCTACAAACACTCAGAAAAAGTAGAAGGTTTGCTGTCCTGGGGAGCCAGAGCCAGTAACTCTTCTTTAAGGTAAATGCTATATTCTAAGAGTAATTATGAAAAAAAAAAAAAAAAAAAAAAAAACAGTGTTCCACAATATCACCAGTGTTGTAAAGTGTTAATGTCTGTTTGAGACCTTGGGCCATTTTGTAGAATGGACCAATGAAAGGATGCCAGAAATGGAAATCCAGGTCTCCAACCATGAAAAAAACTCAGCCGAAAGAAAGATGATACAATTTTGAAAGTCAAGGATTGGCAGATCAGTTAAACTGTGTCAAGTTAAGGTTCCTTTGCAGATGGGACCAATCCAGTGAAATGCTTCCAGCTAGCTTGTATTGCCTTATGTTTAGGTAAGTGGCTGAACTGAAAGGCCACATTTCCCCCTCTGAAGTTGTCTCAGAGGTGAATAAGTGTCAAGGTGAAATGAAATGTTAGAAGAAGGAGCCGGGTTTCTCACTTGAAGTGCTCATCAATTTCTCCCTCCTCCTGTCCACATACAAACTCCAACCATGCAGTTTGTGTGGAGGTAACTTCTCTCTCCTGGTTACCTCTGATGAACAGTCCATTGATCCTAGACTGGATTCTAGAATCAAACATGACCAGTGATAATATCCCTTCCACCAGACTAAAACTGATTAGCTCAGGGAAAAACCACCTGACTCCTCCCATCATATCTAGGTAACCAGAAAACCCCCAAGGCTTGAGGCTGTGGAGTATGAGATCAATACCTTGTCCCTAGAGGAGCTGCAGGACATAAAAGAGGGCCTCCAATGGCATGTGGAAAGCATAGGGCAAGCTTCTGAAGGGAAGGATTTGGTTCTTCTTATCAGAATAAAACTCTAGCCAGGAGGAGCAGTACACACCTGTGGTTCCAGGACTGAGGAGGCTGAGGTGGAAGGATCACAGGAACAAGTATAACCTGAATTATATAGTAAGATCCTGTTTCAAACAAAATGGAAAAGTAAGAGGGGGAGGGAAAGTCAAAAAAAAAAAAAAAAAAAAAAAAAAGGAGAGGGAGCTATGGACATTGTAGTCCTTGTTCTGGTCCAGATTTGTATGATCCAATTAGCTAACTTTCCTGAGATCTTGCAGGCTTAGAAACTCTCCTTTCTGACTAATTGCACTTTTGACTCCAATAAGCAACAGGATTATGATTGATATTTCCGTAAATCCTGAGTAAAAGCCTATCAACATCTTTAAAGTTGTATGAGGTTTAGGTTGGAGCAATGGCTCAGTGGTTAAGAGCACCCACTGCTCTTGGAGAGGATTCAGCGTGGATTCCCAGCACCAGAAAGGGTGTTCACAATCCATAACCCCAGTTCCAAGAAATCCAACATTCTCTTCTGGCCTCCACAAGCACAGAAGAATACACATACATACACGCAGACGCATACACATAAAACACTCATAAACAAAACTTTGTAAAACCGTTTTTAGTGTTTGGATAGGTAAGCATTGACACCACCATCAGAACCCTTCCTGGACAGGTGAGGTGGTCCCAGTGGATAAGGATGCTTGCCCATGAGCCTGACCACCAAGGGACCCATGTGGTAGAAGGAAAGAACTGACTTCCCACAAAATGTCCTTTGATTTCCACATGTGCACCACAGCACACTCATTCAAACACACACACACCACAAAGTAAATAAATTATTTACTTTGTTATTTAAATTTCAAGCCTTCTTAGCTGCTTTTATGAAAGAAGAAATGATGAGCTAACTGTCTCTAAAGTAAAGCCTCTACGGACCAGCAGAGTTCCAGGCTTGCTCTTCAGTCCCTGATTAGTCCGTTGAGCAGCCCCTTCAGTCTCTTTTAATGCAGACTTTGCCCATTTATAAAATAAAGGAGTGGATGACAAGGCTTCAGAGACCCATTCAAACCCCAAGATTCTAGATTAAAGTTTCACTTTCTCAAAGTCAATTGCTTCTGAGCTATCAAGATTCACTAGTGTTTGTCTGGCGTGGAGTATTGTTTTCTAAACTCCTCCTTCCTAGTATCCTTTATTTTGGACTGAAAGCTGACAAACACTGGGCTGGCATCTGAGCCTCTCCCATCCTTTCTTCAATTAAATCCAGCACTTCCTGGAAACTAGCCTAGGCAGCAGAGAAAGGATTAACAAGTCCTGCTCAACGCCATAATAAGACATAATGAAGGAACCTTACGCTTGGATGGCTTCTCTAGAGAGAAAGGAGTTTAACAAGGGGAAGAAATTCACCTGGACTGCTAAAGACACCTAGGCCTATGAGAAGAGGGTGCAAATACTAGCCTGGGGTTGCACTCACTGATGAGAGTCATCGGTAAGGGCACTTGGAATGTGCTCATACCAATCTGTAGGGAGCAGATGTCACCTGGAGCTCAGAGCCCGGGATATGAGCCAAGGTTGAAGAAGGAGTCAGGAAAAACCGTAGTGACAAATCAGTCGAGCCAGCGGCTGTGTCAGCGCTAAGATGGCATGCTTGCTTCCCGACTTCGCAGCCAGCTTTGCCTTGAGAAGAGTTGGAAGGAAAGAGGAAAGTGGCAAGTGCCAAGCAAGCAAGCAGACAGCGGCTGGCCTGCCACGGAAGAAACGCGTGTTTAATCACAGCCCCACAGTTCCTCTTACTGACTAATGGCAGGGGGGAAGCGCCTAATGAAGTTACTGCTCTGCTGACTGAATTCGTGATTTTTGGGTACCGGGCTTGTAAACATCCAATGTGGAGCACTCAGTTGTTTACTGAAGCTGCCTGGTAGAGACGGATTCCACAGTTCATTCATCGCATCCAGCTGAGGATTGAAAGTCAACTAACCAAGGCGAACAGGCTTTGGTTGTATGAACACCCCAGGCCAGAGAGTATTCATAAATCTAAAGAACAAATGGCGGTGAAAGTGAACAGGATCGAACTGTCTACGGCAGAAAAGAAGGCAGGAAAAGACAGATAAAGCCATTTGGGTCCTGACCCACAGCCCCGACCATCATGTCTTAATGTCACAACCCATTCTTGCCCTTCTGACCTTCAGGGCCACTCTCACCACAAATCACAGACTTTAAATCTACCCTTAACAAGTTCACCCAATGGTGCAGTCACAGGATCCCAGAGTGCCTTGTTTCCCATCTCTTGCAGAGGTCAAAGAGAACAGATGGGAATCCAGTCTACTTTGTAGATGGGAATCGAATCTGTTTCATCCCAAGGGCTGGGAATCTGAGAAGACAATGGATTAACAGCCTTAAAATCTTAAAATCTCATCTGCCACTGGCAGATTCTACAGGGAACAGGATTAAAGAGGCAGCTAACTACCCCAGAGCCCTCAGCCTTGTCCTCTGGTGGTCATTTTGAGACTTTCGATGCCTGTTCCTCTCTGGTTATCAGCCCTGTGCTTTCCCGTCTACTCTGTAGATGTCTGGATCTGGGCACATCATGAAACACTGAGCTGAGTTAGTTTCTGATGGTATGGTTATGGTATGGTTACCTTGTACTGCTCCAGGGACATCTAGACTGGGACGGGGTTCATGCAGAACAAACCAACCACTAACAGTATCTAGGCTACACGTGTACAATCTGTGAACATGTGTCTTTATCAGACAAGTGGGCCCATCAACACTATGATCAAATAGATTAGAGAAATGTGTTTGTTTGTTTTTCCAGAAGCGTTTTTGAAGAGCAGGTAGTCCCGGGAAAGATAAGTTCACCTGTGTCCTCGGAGTGGCTACACCCCATCTCCAGAGGCTACAGCTGCTGCCATCTGCATATCAGTAGCTGGGGTGTAGCATGCATCAACCAGTGAGGGAGCCTGACTTGCATAACGAGCAAGGAGCACTTTAAGGTGGTGGGAGGGGGGAGCAGGGAGAAAGCTAACTAATAGCTTGCAAGCGTGTCTTCTAAAGAGTGTGTTAACCAAACAAGCTGCCATCCCCTAATCCCTCCCACTCCTGCCTGAATGTACACTAATTGAAAATTAAGTTTTCAATTTGAAACCATTTTCTAATTCTGTCTCATTCAGGAGCAGTTAGAGCCCCGGTGTTCTCCTGAATTCCCAACGTGCTTCTCCTGCACTCTCTTAGGAAGCCAACAAAAGAGGCTTGTCAACACCTCACTGAGAGCAGCAGGTGGAGAGGCAGGAGTCAGTGGGTGGGAGCCAAAGACAGAAGGCCTGACCCTCCCTCCTGCAGCTCCTGCTGACCTGGACTGGACAGGAAATGTGCTTCTCTGGCCTCCATCTACCCAATTCACCAGAGTTGCAACACAGTAAGTGGAATCCTGTCATAAGCCTGTATCCAGTAGTTTTAGAAACCCCAGGGCAGTAAGAGAATTTCCTTGTGGACAGGTTAATGGTGGAGCCCTGATCTCTAAGGATCTAAGCTCTGGTGACTGACCTACTTAAAAACAAAAGTACAGCAGCTTAACGGGGATGGGGAGTAAGTTTCTTCGGACTCAGATATTTTTTAAAAATGAAAACAAAATAACTTTATCAGGTACTTTTCTCATTGCTTTGGCCAAACCCCTGACGAAGGACAACTTAATGAAGGAAAAATTTGCTTTGGCTCACAGTTTAAGAGAGGCTGCCATCCATCACGGCCGGGAAGGCACAGTAACGAGAGCATGAGGGAACTGGTTACCTCGCAAGAAGCGGAGAGCAGTCAGGAAATGGGGCTAAGCTGGTGTCTTAATTGGGTTTTATTTCTGTGAAGTGACACAATGACCAAGGCCACTCTTACAAAGGAAAACACATAACTGGGACTGACTTACAGCTTCAGAGGTTTAGTCCACATCGTCATGGTGGGAAGCATGGTGGCTCACAGACAGACACAGTGCTGGGATAGGAGCTGAGGGTTCTATATCTGGATCCACAGGCAGCGAACTGGCTTGAGCTTCTGGGACATCACAACCCACTCCCTAGAGACACACTTCCCCCAACAAGGCCACACCCGCTAAGAGTGCCACTCCCTGTGGACCAAGCATTCACACACATGAGTCTATGGGGGCCATTCCTATTCAAGCCACCACATTCCACTTCCTGGCCCCCATAGGCTTATAGCCATAACCATTCAAAGTGCATTTAGCCCAACTGCAGACACCCCCATAGTCTATCACAGTCTTGAACTTGTTTAAAAGTACAATGATCAAGGTCTCTTCTGAGATTCATGCAATCTCTTATCTGCAATCCATTCTAAAAATCACGTTAAAAAAAAGCAGATCACATAGTTCCAGCATATAATAGCACAGGATATGCATTACTGTTCCAAAAAGGAGGGAAGGAAGCACAGTGAAGAAATGTTGGAGCAATGCAAAACTAAAACCCAGCTGGGCAAACTTCAAAGTCTCAATTTCTGATGGCAAAGCACTCTTCAGATCTCCAACCCTTTCAGCTTTGTTGACTGCAACACACTTCTCTCTCTCTCTTGGGCTGGTTACACTCCCTGTTAGCGGCTTTCTTTAGCAGGTATCCCAGTACTCCGACATCCCCAACATGTTCTGGTCTCCAAGGCAATCCAGGTATGGTGGTTTGAATATGCTTGGCCCAGGGAGTGGCACTTTAGGAGGTGTGGCTTTGTTGGTTTAGGTGTGGCCTTGTAGGAAGTATGTCACTGCAGGTGGGCTTTGAGACCCTTCTCCTAACTTCCTGAAAACAGAATGCTCCTGGCTTCCTTTGGAGAATGAAGATGTAGAACTCTCAACTCCTCCAGCACCATGTCTGCCTGGACGCTGTCATGCTTCTCACCATGATGATAATGGACTGACTGAACCTCAGAATCTGTAAGCCAGCTCCAATTCAATATAGTCCTTTCTTAGAGCCACCTTGGTCATGGTGTCTCTTCACAGCAATGGAAGCTTTAACCAAGATACCAGGCTTTACCTTCATGGCTTCACACATTGGCATCTCCCATCCTCCATGCAGGACACCCCTGCCACATGCCTGGCCTCAACAGTTTTCCTTAGTCATGAAGGGAGATTCCATAACCGCTTTATTCCATCTTTGACCCTAAAGGCAGAACCACATGGCTGAAGCTGCCAAGTTCTAGTGCTTAACTGAAGTTAGAACATGACCCCCTCGTTCAATTACCGCCTCATGAGCTTTCTGTTTTCGATGGTTTACTTCATTAACTAAGCTTGGCTGGCCTAGAACTTGCTCTGTAGACCAGGCTGGCCTTGAACTTAGAGACCCTCCTGCCTCGGTCTCCCAAATTCTGAGATTAAGTGTATGTGCTCTAAAAGACAGCCCTAAGCTTTTCTTTACTTCCTTTTCACAGGTTGGAAGCTTAGCTGAGTAGGATGCCTTGTGGTCATCAAGCCCTTTGTTCTACTTACCATTAGGATTTCTTTATAAATCTATTTATCTTCATAAACGCAGGATTTAGCTCCATTCGACTTACTTTTCAAGCAGCACATTTGGTATTCTTTGTTGCCCAGCTTTCATTATAAATCTGCATAAGAGTGAACACTGGTAACCACACATGACAGAGTCGATACTAGGCTGTTTTGAGACTTCCAATGCCAAACCAATCAATCTAAAACTCTTTAATTTAACATCAGGAAGACTTTTTGAACAAAGTCAGAAAGCAGCCACACTCTTTACCAAAACGTCACAAGAACAGTCTCTAGCCCACATACTAACATTCTTCTCCTCTGAACCCCTTGAGTCAGGCCCCACAATTCAAGTCACCCTCAGCACCACTGTCTTCCATGTTCCTGCTAAGATGGTGCATTAAGCCCCACTTAAAGCATTCAACTGCTTTTCTAATCCAAGTTCCAAAGTCTACATTCCTCCAAGCAGAAGTATGATCAGGCCTATCACAGCAATACCCAACTCCTAATGTCAGTTTCTGCTTTAGTTAGGGTTCTATTGCTGTGAAGAGACAGCATGACCATGACAACTCTTTTAAAGAAAACCGTCTAATTTGGGGCTGGCTTACAGTTTCAGAGGTTTAATACATTATCATCATGGTGGGAAGCGTGGTAGCAGGCAGGCAGACTTGGTGCTAGAGAAGGAGTTCTGTCTGGATCTGCAGGCTGCAGGCAGAGAACTGGCTTGAACTTCTAAGACCTAACATTCCACCCCCTAGTGACAATTCCTCCAGCAAAGCCACACCTACTTCAATATGGCCATAAGTCCTAACGGTGTCACTTTATGGACCAAACATTCAAACATATGTATATATTGGGGCTGTTGATATTCAAACTGCCACAGCACAGCTGTAGACTTCAAGGATTCCCCCCCACACACACACACACACCCCAGTTACTCCAGTAAAGCTCCACTTATTATGGATTTTACTGACCACCAGCAGAGGATCAAATCTTCAAGCACGGGAACCTAGGGAGGATGGGGAAACATTTCCCATTCAAGCCTCAACAGCAATAAAAATTAGTTTATTTGAGTTTAGATCCTCACTACTCCAGAACGAAGAATGGGTCATGTCTTCCACAAACTGTTATTATGTACATATTGTTTCCACAATAGGGGTCGTGCTAGCTATTTTGGAATAGCTATAGTCAAAGCACACAAGACTAATGCAAGAGAAGGGCATGCTTCATCTCTAATTTTCAGACAGCTCAGCCATTGGCTCCACTGATTCTGCCTATGGAGAGGCAGAGCATCAGGACTTGGGCGTGACAGACGCTATTCAGTTCATGAAGAAAGGAGGAAGGAAAAGAGAGGGAGTGGAGGGAGAAAAATGGGAGAGTCTGGGATAAACATATAGCCCTCCCTCAGGCATGCCCCTGCGACCTTCATGTAGGCCTAAGGTCTCCTAAGATTCTAGGAACGGCCCAAAGTACCATTATCATACTCCATACACAACTGTAGGGATCTCATACCGAAACCATAACGGGTATTCTTCATTTCGTGTTTAACATTCTCAGTGAGAGTAAATAAGAGATTTACTTCAGATGCTTTTTAATGGTCCCTCAGTGTTCCCAAAGGCCTCCTCCAAGCACCTGATATGTCAATCATTATCTCAGGCCTCCCCATCCTTGTCTCCTCCTGCAGCTCCCAGCTTCCTTCTCAGAACTCTGCAGTCCTCCAATGTCTGTTGACCTCAATCCTATTCCTCTTGTAAAAAAAAAAAAAAAAAGAAAGAAAGAAAAAAAAAAACTGTCCCACTTTTTCTTGAATGTACATTGAATAGTAAGATTTTTCACTCATTACGAATCTTTAAGAGCCTAACACTCACCCACAAAGATAAAAGATACAGGACTGACCAGAGAAGGATGTGTAACGAGAACTGTTGTAAGCGGTGAGTGGGTGTTTTCACTTACAAAGCTTTTCCTAAATAACTTCATAGCCGTCCCCACAAAGTTTTTTTTTTTTTTTATTAATTCCAGTGTCTACCATAGGTTGCTATCAAGTATTGATTTCAAAATACCCAATTCTAATCAATGGGTGGGCTGCTGGGAAGGGGGAGGGACTGGGCTGTTTTAGAAGCTTAATTAATGAAGTCGTCCCAAGCATCATCATAAATAAACCATGATAAATGACACAGCAACTGCCCCTCTCTTAGTATCTGGGATGAACACAAATCGCACAAGCCTTAATCTGAGTGCAAGCTTGAAAAATGCAAATTTTGTACTGAATCAGAACTTGAGTGACATAAACTTGAATGAAGTAGAGAAGCTGAGACCTGCCCAGAAGAAGGAATGGATGGCATCTTCCAGGGAACTTGCCTGGGGCTTGAAGAGTTGTCGAGGGAACTGAGGTGCAGAAGTGTAAGTAACGGCTGCTTCAGGTGACAGATAGAAGGGAAAGATCTGAGGAAATCTTAGGCCTGGCTGGACAAGAGAAACTCAAGGAGTTCAAAGGTCAGTTCCTCTTGCTGGGAAGGGCTAAGGAAACCTGCTATGAAAGACGTTATTTACCGGTGAAAAATCAATGTTTCGTGGTATGAGTCCTTATACAGAATTCAGCTACACAAAGAACTGGGATAGTTACTTCGGGTCACCTTCCACCCCCAGATAACTGTCGTACCTATAGTTCAAGTAAACCTCAAACACTGCGTGACTATAGTAAGCGAACTTGTTTCTCTGCCCTATTGATCTTTATTAACAATGACCACAAAGAGTTCTTCTCTATTTCATGAGCTTTGAGGCTTGATCTAAGAACTATATACATATACATACACACACACACACACACACACACACACACACACACACGTCACTTGCTAAGTGGCCATTGAAAGGTATAGCCTGACAAACTGGGGTCAGACAGGGTGGAAATGTTCGACTGAGGCAGCAGTAGTTTCTCAGCTCAGATCTGCTATAAAACGAATTTGGTCTCCCACACAAACAGCTAAGAGTGGATCACTAAGAACCCAGACATGTAAAAGAAGCAAACAAAATCAGGGTGATGACAGTAGGGAGAGGGATGCTCCAGCTCTCCTGCCCTACCAGAGGTGGTAATGAAGACCAGGTTCCTATGGTTGAGCCTAGATGGCCTCCCCCAAAGACCATTGATGCGTATGGAAAAATCCTTTGTCATTATTGACAGTAGAGGGCAAATGCTAGGAACACTGGAACATAGCAGAGGTGCCAAATGATGAGAGGCAAAGTCCTGGACAACTGGAAGTGCCAATAACAGCACTGATCTGAACCTTCACCCTGGGCCTTCTCTCAGGTCAGGTACTGCAGAAGCAGAGTCAGAGGGCAGGAACTCAGCTGGGAGCTGCTTATTGATGCTGGACTTCAGGAAAGAACTCTGAGGAAGTGAGGCAGAGGGGCAGTGCTCACAAGAACTCAGTCTCAGGTATACCTGGGCATTAGCCTCTATACTGGGAAGGAGAAATCAACCTATTGTTTTCTCTTACAAGGTGACTCCCACTGGCCAAGGTGACAGATGTGAGCTCTCAACCATGAGTGAGCCAGAAGGTCAAGGGGTCAGAGACCAAACAGCTTCTACTACTTACAAAACAAAAACAAACAAACAAACAAACACCTGTTTTATAGACAGCAGAACAATCCACCCAGGTATAGCATAAGTCTGTAATTTCAGCACTTGAGAATCAGAGGCAGGGGAGTCACAAGTTCAAGGCCAACCTGGTCTACAACAGCCTGGTAATGTGAGCTCCAGGCCAGCAGCAGGAGAGTATCAAAAAATCTCATGTCAGAATCAAAAAAAAAGAAAAGAAAAGAAAAAAAAAAAAGCAGTGCTGTGAAGTTTGGATCACTTGCCCTGAGTTACTAAATGGCAGAGCTGGGGTTTGAACCCTGGCATGAGGGTTCACAGCCCATGTATCTAGCCTCTGTAATGCCTTTTGGACACACTACTATGGATAGTATTCTCTCTCTCTCTCTCTCTCTCTCTCTCTGAGAGAGAGAGAGAGAGAGAGAGAGATACACAGACACACAGGCATACATACACAGGAAAGCATATGTTGAAGTCCTAACCTGCCACTCCTGAGAGTACGCTGACATGTGAAAATCACTCATAATTAGCACATTTAGATGAGGTCATAATGGGGTATGGTGATCCCTTAACTAATGTGGCTTGTGACAGTGTAATAAAATAGGACATGAGAGGACACCCAGTATGAAGACAGGGACTGTGACTGGGAACTGTTGCCGTGAAGCAAGGACATGAAAGATCCCAGCATCCCCCAAAAGCCAGGCGGAGTCCAGAGAGAATGCTGCTGTACCCATAGACTGCTGACGTCTTGGTTTTACAGAACTGGCCTCCAAAAGTAAAGAAGGGACCGAATGCTGAGAAAGAAATACCCTGGGCGTGATTATTACTCAAAAGTGCACTGTAAATATAGCAAGTGTTTCAAACTGCACATGTGAGAAATGTGTACGACCTTGACAGGGAGGACGCCAGGCTTTATTGTTTAAGCTCTCAGGCTGGGGTCATAACTTGAGGTCAGTTTTCAGTATCTATGTGGCCCTAACCAACTAGCTCAATGACTCTGTTCCTCAGCTTCTTCGTTGTGTAGATTTATTTATTTTATGTGTATGAATGTTTGCCTTGAGCATTTGCATGTGCATCACGTGCACGCCCGGTGTCCGAGGAAGTCAGAGGGATGTCAGAAGCCCTGGAAATAGAGATGCAGGTGGTCATGAGCCACCACGTAGATGCTCAGGAACAAACCCAGGTCCTCCGGGGCGGGGGTAGGGGGGAAGTGGGGGGGTCCTCCGGGGCAGGGGAGAGGGGCCGCGGGAGTGAGGGGAGGGGCTGCGGGAGTGGGGGGAGGGGTGAGACCAAACCTTCTAAACCAGTGGGTCATCTCTCCAGCTCCAGTTTCTCATTAGTGAGGTGGAAGCAATGGCATGTCACCATCCAAGAGGGTTATAGACAAGAATACATTCCATAGCTACTAGAAGGCCCGGTACACACTAAATAAATGTTGGCTGGTGTTTCCATTACTGCTTTGAGATCTGATCACTGTGGCTGGAGAAGACCTGAACTCACTTCTCAGCACCACCCTTGCATACGTGAATACCTCCACGTCCAGGTTCTTCTGCTGCCCATGGGTGTGAGCTAAAGGTGAATAGACATAAGACATAAGACAGGTGAATGATGAATAGGACCGTAGAGTGATAATTCTGATGGCACATGACACCAATGCTAACCTAATCTCCACTGAATTTGAGAATTAAATACCGGTTTCTGTGAAGCCTGTGCTTCCTTGTTGCCAAAGAGCAAAGTTACCAAGCTTTGATGACAATGGCAGGCCCCTGTGGAGACAGTGGATGATGCATGTTCTGACTCATCTGGTCCAGGCTAGGGCTCTGATGGTCTGGTTTTAAGAGGTTCACAATACTCACGCTGTAGCTTCACTGTTTATAGACGCATGCAGGAAACACCATGAGCTACCCCACCATGATGTGGTTCATTTCTCAGCCATTAGAGCTATGTCCCCTCTGAGAATCAGAAATGATGTATCCTTGTTTAGGGTTGGGGAAGAGGTTTTTATTATAAATATAAATTCTGAGTTTGTACATCGGGGACAAACACCATCAGTGGGGTTGGAGAAAGTCCCTTGAGGGGTGATAACAGATGCCTATTCGTGCCCTGGGGGGTTCTTAGTGCTCTCTCAAAGAGTCCCCCTCAGTCTGCACAGCTTAAATGGTTCCCAATGGCCCAGTTCACAACACGGGCAGCTCTAGAACTGAAGAGTAAGTGACTGATAGAGAGCCATGGTGGAGGTCTGTCGCCACCTCGTGGCGTAGGAGTGAAAAGCATAGGGATGAACACAATAAAACAGCCCATTGATTCCTGCTCTTAAATCTGAGAGGAAACAGAGACACCCACGGGGTTGTGGACCTACAAAGGACGTAGGAGGACTGTCCACTCCATATTCTGGTCTCACAGTTCACATCTGGAGCATAAATCATCTAACCAGTCTCCTACTTCACTGTCTTTGGAAGACGCTATAGTGCTGGCTTAATGTACAGAGTGGCATTTATTTCTCTTCACTTGATTCTTACAACCTTCCAGTTAAAAACTGTCATTGTCCCCATTTCTTCCATGTAGGAAACTGAGGCTTACAAAACTTAAAGAATTTAAGATCATTCAGGTAGTAAATTGAGGCCTCAATTTCCAAGGCCTGGCCTCCTTGTTGAGAGGCCTTCCGGATGTACGCATGTTGGCAATGGTGCAATCTGTGTATACATCATGTAGAGGCCAGACGTCAAACGCAGATAAATTTCTCAGTCTCTCACTCCCCACTGTGTTTCTGAGACAAGATCTCTCACTGAACCTGGAGCACACGGACCGTGTAGAGCGGCAAGCCTCTGAGTTCTGGAGAGCTGTCCCGGTCTACTTCCGGTACTGGGGTTACAAGGATCCCAACTCAGGTCCTCAAGCTTGAACAGCAAGTATTTTCCAACCTAGGCATCTGTTTGTTTGTTTGTTTGTTTGTTTGTTTGTTTGTTTGTTTGTTTGTAGACATTTCACTATGTAGCCCAAGCTGGCCTGAATTCAAGTCAGGCCTCCTACCTCAGGATCCTCAGTGCTAAAATTACCAGCATATGCCACCACACCCAGCTGGGAAGCCTGGACTTAAGCAGTACCCTAAAAGCAAGTGAAGACCTGACCATTACCCCTGGGGTTTGGGGGAAAGTCCAGTCTCTAAAGTGGGAAGTCTTCTATCCCCCTTACTCCCTCGGCCCACCAATGCCCGTCATCACTGAAGTAGCATCAACCTTGATTTGGGGAGCCATCTCAGTGTTCACCCGATGTTAAGCAGGAACATGAAGAAGCAGTTCTTCCTCTATTCGGATCTCGCTGCCTTCCAGTCAGGGCTGCCTTCCTGTCACAGCTCAGATCGCACTGACTTCCCGGCGGGCAGCCTTCCTGTCATGGCTGTGGTAACAAAATGCCGTGAACGAGGTATAAACAGAAAAGCATTATCTTCCATTCTTGGGACAGTTAGTCCGAATCTGGGAGCCAGACTTCATGGGATTCTAACCTTCCTGCATTGCCGGCTTGCCTGTGATTATAGGTGGGTTACTCAACCTTTCCAAGTCCTCCATCCACCTTTCATTAACAGAAGAGTAGTGACCAACACGTGGGAAGACTATGACGTTTAAGAGTTAGAGCAACATTTGGTACATAATAAATGCTTTTAAAATGTTACCAAAGATCATCAATCTCCAAGCTCTCGGGAAGAATTAAATGATGTAATTCTTTTATTCCCTGTGTCTCTCCCCGGGCTCAATAAATCAAATGTTTATTATCATTATTGGCACCACTATGTGTTCACTCTAGGCTTAGAACAGGTGGGATGGAAAGAGCCAGAATCCTTCAAAGTAGCCTCTGAGTTCACACCTACGGACCTAAGTGGAGGCTCCAGATGGAGCTCCCCATGGCAACATCTGCATCCTCCTTCCTCACTCAGAAGCATGAGGACCCTTCATCTTCCATACCCAGAGGTCTCTCCTTCCCCCAGAGTCTACTCTGAGGAGGATGATTCTATCTCTACAGATCCCCTTCTTTTGGGCCTTTCCTCTTTAAAGACTTGATCCTAACCACTACAAGAAAAATAAAATATGGACCAGTGAAATGATTCTGCAGATGAAAGCACGTGCCTCCGAGTCAGACCATTTGAGTTCTGTCCCTGAGTTCCACGTGGTAGCAACTCCTGAAGTTGTACCTCTGACCTGCCCATGTGTCCTGGCAGGCACACGCACGCACGTGTGTGTGCACACACACAGATGAACTGGGGATGTGGCTGACGCGACTTGACTAAGTACTAGTACTGTACCCCAGAGTATTTTCGGCCCTGTTGTTTTGGCTTCACTGCTTCTGGAAATGATCAACTGTTTGATGTCTTCCTCTCTTTCTTCCCCTGCAATGCTAGGAACCGACTGAATCTGGCTGTCCCAGCCCCCATGCCTCCCTCCAAACACACAGGGCCTCCTGCACAGGCACACAGACTCAAATGAAGAAGTGACATTGTTCACTCAGCCCTGAAAGTGAATAATGTCATGGCTGAGAGAGGGGAGGGGAGTGTTGTTTCACGGGCCTCTCCCTGCCTGAACTCTGGACTCACAGCTACATGACAAGATTGAAGACAGCTCTGCCAGGCTCTGGGACTAAAGCTTTGGTGCCCGTGAGCTCTGGCGTGGAAGCAGGCAACCATTCCATTTGAATTTAAAAGACTTAAATGAAAGCTGATTTGGTTGCACTGGCTACATTTCAAGTACTTGACACCTACATGTGAGTCTTGGCCATCACACTGGACAAGACAGATAAAAAGCATTTCTACCCTGGCAACACACTCTGTGGTGGGC
Organism: Arvicanthis niloticus; assembly: GCF_011762505.2. Classification (NCBI taxonomy): domain Eukaryota; kingdom Metazoa; phylum Chordata; class Mammalia; order Rodentia; family Muridae; genus Arvicanthis; species Arvicanthis niloticus. The sequence continues at coordinate 67,967,574 of NC_047659.1, read as the reverse complement.
ATAGGTCTAGACAGACAGAGGTGCTGGGCAAGTCTACAAACAAACTGATTAGCTGCTTCTCACAGTACCTTCAGAAAGGATGCCCTCAATCTTCAGGGTCCTGGACCCACTCTGCAAAAGTCTTGCCCGGCCTTGCATTACACAAGTGAAGAGGAGAGAGGGAAAGAGAAATGTGGTTTCTCAAGGGCTGCTCCCTGCTCAAACTCTGGACGTACACCAACACTACAGGGTTGAAACTGCCGCTCTGCATATTCCTCCAGCCAAAGGAGCAGATGCCCAGAGAAGATGAGCTGGAGAGAGGCTTAGCTGAAGTTACACTGAGCCGGTACAGGGTGGAGCCAAATTTGAGTCTGGAGCTGACCCAAAACCTGGGCTTCCTCCAACAGGCTAAGCTCACTGAGAGAGCTCTCATCCATGAAGCAGAAGGTACTCATGGAGAGTCTTAGAGTGAATCCAGAACCTTCAGGCCCCACCAAAGCTAAGTGGACCAATGTTGGCACTTTTGGTGCTATCTCGGGAGATTCACTATGAAAGCACACATCTATAGTTATCAGCTGTAACTTGGTGGTGAATCTTCCATCCCTCAGTCTTCTCACTTTTAAAATGGGTAAGAATATTAGAACCTACCCCATAGGGGTCTTACACGTATTAAATGACTAAGAATGTATAAACCCCTTAGCACAAGGCTTTGCATGCAACCAATCTTCATTATGAAATTGGCTTAGTCAGTTTTCTGTTGCTATCACCAAATACCACTGGCTGAGTAATTTATAAACAATGGTGGTGCTGAGGTTAATTCGATGGGTTTTAGAATCAACATGGAAACATATCTCTGGGGGCATCCCTGGGAGAGTTTCTAGAGTAGGGAGGACCCACCCTGGTTATGAGAAATCACAGAAATCATCCTCATGAGACTACAAGGTGCTTCCCCCACCAGATCTCCCACTGTGAGGCACAGCTCCTTCTGAAGAGCTTACTCTCCTGTTACTCTGACAAAATTCCCCGACAAGAACAACTTAAGGGGGAGTGGTTTCATTTGGACTCACAGTCTGAGAGTCGTCCATCACTGCAGAGGCAGCCGGTAGCAGGAACCTGAAGTAGCCAGTCACATCACATTCACAATTCAGAATCGGAGAGTGATTGATGTTTATGTTCATTCCAGGGCCCAGGAGCAAGGACGGTGCCACCCAAGTTCAAGGTGCATCGTCCCAGCTCAGTTAACCCAATCAAGGCAATTCTGCACAGGTGACATTAACCATCCCACCCCTTAAACTGTAAGTTTCCTCCCTCCCTCCCACCCCCCCTCCCTTCTCCCCTCCCTCTCTTCTTCCTTCCCTCCCTCTCTTCTTCCCTCCCTCCCTCCCTCCCTCCTTCTCTTCTTCCTTCCTTGCCTCTCTCCCTCTCTCCCTCTCTCCCTCCCCCCTCCCTTCCTTCCTCCCTTCCTTTCTTAAGTTGCTTTGGCCATACATTTTATGACATCAATAAGAAGGTCATTAGTACAAGTAGTTTGTTTCTGGCATGGGTCTGGAGGCAAGCAAGCACGAGTGCCTGGTGCTGGCATCTGGCCAAGGCTTTCTTTCTGAGCCATAGCATGGTAAGAAGGTGGCTGACACAGAAGCTCATTTATGTAGCAAAGCATCCACAGGGCAATGTATTGATCCCTCAGCCAGTTCCGATGAGTGGCATAATCCATTCATGAAGACAGAGACCTCATAACCCAATCACCAGCCAGAGATCTCATGTTCAATATGAAGGTCTGAAGACATGCTCAAGCCACAGAAATAATGACATGGGAGATGGTCAAAGGCAAAGTTAAAAAAAAACAAAGTCAGGGACTAGAGAGATGGCTCAATAATTAAAAGGCACTTGCTGCTCTTCCAGAGGACCTGAGTTCAGCTCCCAGCAACCACACAGTGGCTCACATCCATCTGTAACTACAGTTCTGGAGGATCTGATGCCCACTCTGACATCCATCAGCACCAGACATTCAAGTGGTGCACAGACATGCATTCAGGTTAAAACATCTACAAATATAAAATAAAAATAAATCTAAAATAAAATATTTATTTTTTAAAAAAATCCAAATAACCAGGCTGAAATTCTGATTCAAATCAACTAACTTAACTCTGTTAATTCAGGGCAATTCACTTAACCTTTTTGTAAATTAAGGAAACAAGAAGCTACCTTAAAGGAATGCGGGAAGGATTAAATGAGATAATTTACGTAAAGTGGCTAACGTAGAAATTTCCTAAGCACATAGTGACTTCTCAATAACTATGGTATTTGGTATTTGCTATTAACTGTGTTATTACAACGCAGAGTACAGACCAGACGCTCAAAAGTAGACGGTGAGCGCCATCTAGTGTCCGCCAAACATAGCGCATGACACAAACAAAGGAACAAGATTTTATTTTTAGATTTCATATTACCAAGAAGACTCTCTAATCATGGCCCAGCAACCTCTAGAGGCTGACCCAGGAGCAAAAGAAAAGGGAAATGGGAAGAGTGACAGAGAAGCACCTTTCTAAACATCTGGCTGCATCCTGAGTGAAATGTGAAAGTCGGACAGGGGCCAGCGGTGGGATCATTCCTGTCTTAAAGCCCTGGGGGTGCTTAAGGATAGAGGTAACCCAGCTAGGAGACAGTAAGCTTCACCTAAGCTGCCTTTTGACTCACCACGCATTCCTCCCATTGTGCAGCTTTCCTCGTTTCTGTAAAGTTGTGTGGTACCTAAGAAGGAGAATCCCACAGTAAAGATTCGAGCCCCAGCTCTGCCCAGCTAAACGTCACCTACAGCCAAGCTCCTTGTCGGGAGTCTCCTCCTCACTGCCCCAGGGCGAGGCTCGGTAGGAACAGCATCTGTGTAGTCTAGCTACTCTGAGCTCTGGCCCCAAGAGCTAACCTTACTTTCTAACCTTCTGGTTTCTCTCCAATGTGCCATTCTAATTTGGGGGGGGGGGGTGGGGGGGGGGATAAAAGACTGGAGTGCACTTGGCCATCAGCATACAAGCTGAAATCCAACCCAGTGTGACCTAGGAAATGTAAATCTTCTCCAGTCAGAAACCATCAACTAACCTCAAACTAAGGAGTTCACCAATCAGACTCGGAGCTAATATAGTGGGTTGGGCTTTCATAAGGAGTCCATATTGGGTGTCTCCCTCTCTATTCCTAGCCACATTCTTTTTTTTTTTAGACAACCCAGCATGCTTTGACTAGACTGGCTTGCCAGCAAGCCCTTAGGATCCACCTGTCTCACAGCCCCAGAGCCCAGGTTACAAGTGCATGCTACCATGCTTTTGTGCCACCTTGCCACCATGCCACTGTGCCATCGTGCCGCCATGCCACCACGTGGAGATTTTTAAGTGTATGCTGGGGAACCCCCAACTTGTATCGTCTGTCTTTTACAGCATTCACTTTACCCACTGAACCACCTCCTTGGCCCCACAACGAAGTTCTATGAAGTTTAAAGTTACTCCTCCATTTTAAGCAGATATTTTATCTGTCTTGCCTCCACATACGCTTAGGGAAGATTTTTCCTCTGTGCCATTCCTGAGAGTGATGAGCCGCTCGCAGCCGCTGCTATCTGAGCATGCATCGCTCTCCTCACTTAAAGAGTTTGAATGTGTATGGGTTTGATCATTAGTATTTCTTCAACATATCACAAGCAAATGCAACAAATACCAAATGCAACAAACAAATAATTCCAACTTGGATGGGTTGCTAAGAAAAGCATATGAACTGCAGTTTATAAACCCTGAACTTGCATCAGGAACTAATAATATCCCAGTGACTGAGTCAACAATTCCATTGAATGAAGTAATGCATTGAGAATTCTTATTCTAATGCCTGGCACACAATAGAAGCCATGTGGATGCCACCCAGGTCCCCTTAGACCTTCCGAATGGAGCGTGGGAAGCCAAGTCTCCTTTCTGGTCATTGTCAGTTTAAGACAGTAGGCCCGCCCAAGGCTGCACCCCTTACCAAGAATGGCCCATACTTGGTGACTGGTCAACCTGTGCCCTGAGAACCCAAAAGTGCTTCTCATTTGGGTCCACTCAGCAGGTTCGTTGTTACTGTCAACTTGATTGGATTAGCCGGCACCAGCCGCATTAGCATTAGTGACTTGAGCTTTTTAGCACCTCTCTGAGGGGGTTTCCAGAAAAGGTTTAACTGAGGAGGGAAGAGCCACCCCAGCAACATCCCTCGTCCCACAGACTAGGATCCCAGCATGAATAGGAAGAGTAAAGGAGGGGCTAGGGAGAGGGCTCAGGGTGGAACGCGTTTGCTGCACATAAGGTGAGTCCAAGAGCCAGCAGCAACGTGAAACGAATCAGGTGGGACAGTGTGCACCTACACCCAGAGCCATTAAGGGACATGGACAGGAAATCCTGAAGCCTGGCTGACCAGTCACTCTAACTGGTGAGCTTCAGGCTCAATGACAGACTCTGCCTCAAAAAATAAGGTTGAGTGATAGGAGCAGCAGTGCCAGTGTGGACTTGTGGATTTGTGGCCTCCACAGACACACAAGGATGCACTCTCCTACTTATACAAATTTCTCTCTCTCTCTCTCTCTCTCTCTCTCTCTCTCTCTCTCTCTCTCTCTCTCTCTCTCTCTCCAGCTCAGAAACCATGGACTGCTAAGTACAGGAGGCTGAGGCAGGAGCATCACAAGTTCAAGGCCAGCCTAGGTAGACCACACAGCAGTTCATGGCCATCCCGAGTGAGTTACATAGAGCAGCCCTAGCAAAAAGAACTTTTTAAACTATACATTAGGAAGCTTTTAAAAATACATTAGGAAACTCTATTGAAATTATTAACAAGGGATTAATAATTACAATTACCAACATTTAGTGAATGTTTAGTGCTTATTGGATCCTGACTTTAGGATATGAATACCATTTTATTGTCACCAAGACATAAAGATAAATACCACAAACATCTCCATTTGATAAAAGAAAATCTTTAGTCTTAGGGTATGAAGTGATGTGTCTAATGCCATGTGGTCCCTCAGGGGAGGAAAGGCAAGACTGAGTCAGGAATAAACATTATTTACCACCATACCATCATCCCCACCTCCACCTCCACCTCCACCTCCACCTCCACCTCCACCTCCACCTCCACCTCTGCTGCTACACTGCCAGCTATAGGCCGCCATAGACAGGTTCTCTCTTCCTCAATGATTAGCTGTTTGTTGTGCTCTAGGTCTGATTTTTTTTTTAATTCACTAATCAAATTCCAGAACACCTAGCAGGAAATACAGGCTCTTTGGCAATGTGTGAACTGGTAAGGGTAGCCACCATCGGATAGGGTCAGTTAAGATCTTCCAATGAGAGAATGGGGTTCTCAGGCTGGGAGACGATTTGTCTTCTCTGTCCCCTGGACCTTTGTGGACCTCCATAATTTGGAACTTAGAAACTGTCTTGATCACTGTTTATTGCTACAAAGAGACACTAGGACCAAGGCAGCTTTCATAAAAGAAAGGATAGAACTGGGGGGTTGGCTACACTTTTAGAAGCCTGGGTTTTTGAAACCTCAAAAGCCTGTGACACACCCCCTCCAACAAGGCCACACTTCCTAATCCTTCGCAAACAATGCAACTGGGGACCAAGCACTCCAACATTCGGGGCTTCTGAGGGCTATCCTCATTCCAGCCTCCACAGGGACTATCCCCGTCTCCTACTGGGGAAAGGAGCACAAGAGCTTTTCTTTTTGTCCCTCCAAGAACCTTCTGACAGGCTGGCTAAAAACATCCGCTGCTGACTTTCTAATTTTCCTGAGGCCAGGCTTGAGAAATGAGGGCATTCCACACCAGGGAGTCATCAAGAATGAAGTCATAGCTGCGGAGCGTCCTCAGGAAGGAGGACACCTTGAATAATGACGAGGAGGTGGCAGGTTGATTCAGTTATCTGTTAGGGCAAAGCAATTTTTCTCATAATTTAGTGGCAAAAACAAAACAAAACAAAATAAAACAGAACAAAACAGAACTATTGAACCACAGTCCATGGGCCAAATTGGGTTTACCATTTTTTTTAAAATTATGTTTTCTAAAAAAAGACTGCCCACATCAACGTGTAGGGGTGAGGGGAGGAAACGGGATATGTCTATGAAGGTGTGTGTGTGTGTGTGTGTGTGTGTGTGTGTGTGTGTGTGTAGGTGGGAATATGTCTATGTAGGGGTGTGGAGGGGGGAGGTGTCTATGTAGGGGTGTACATGTGCATGCAGGTAGAAGCCAGAGATCAATAGCTCGTGTGTCTCTCTCAGTCATTTCTCACCTGATTTTTTAAGGCAGGGAGGCCAGCAAGGCCCAGGGATCCTTCTGTCCCTGCCTCCCTAGCACTGAGAGTATGAGCATGCTCTTCCGCTTCTGGCTTTTCACCGGGGTGCTGGGAATCCAAACTCAGATCCTCATGCTCGCATAGCAAGCATTTTGCAAAATGAGCCATTTCTCCAATCCATATGGCTGCTTTAATGCCAGAGGTGAGTAATGCATGTATGACCTATAAAACCCTCATCCTAGCTGCCTGGAAACTAGTATTAAGCTAGCAGCCTTGAGATGAAGATGTAGAATCTCAGCTCCTCTTGCACCATGCCTGCCTGGATGCTGCCATGTTCCTGACTGTGATAATTATGAACTGAACCTCTGAACCTGTAAGCCAGCCCTAATTAAATGTTGTCCTTATAAGAGTTGCCTTGGTTATGGTGTCTGTTCAAAGCAGTAAAACCCCAAGTAAGACAAAAACCTAAAGTATTTACCACCTGGGCCTTCACTGAGAAAGATTGCTGACCTCTACCTTATACCAGGATCTCACAGTTCTACAGATCACGGATCTATCTTTCCCAGGCTCACCCTGGTACCTGCATTCATCTCTGGTAGAGTTGACAATTGTCTAAGATACCTGAGCCATCTAAGCATCTCTCTCCCTAGAATCTTTCCTCACCAGCGAGTCTAATTGACAGTTGCCTCTTTACAAAAGGACACAAACCCCAGTGCACAAATGTATGTCAAGCTTCTCATTGCTCATTGCTGGTCCCTTGATCAAAGCCACTCACATAGAAACAGGCCCAGGATTCATGGGGGAAGATCATTCACAGACAGTGCCTACTAAAGGATATGAGTCACCAGGATCCACCAACATCAGAGTGCAATTTTGTGCTGTATAAACACTTGAAACAGAGCTGACTGGAGAGCATGATTTGCCTGCTGAGTCATCCAGCAAATATTTAACAAACTTACTCTAACCCCGGGTAAGACCTGATGTGACTGATTCCATGTACTCAAATTTTTGTAAAAAAAAAAAAAAAAAAAAAAAAATCAGTCGGTAGGCTGGTTTTCACAAGAGCCAAGGTTGTTTGGATTCATTTCCCGGGGAGATATATCGAACTTTATGCTTTACATAGTGTGTACACATTTAGCTCATGCTAAGAATTTTCAGTTCAATGTAGTTGAAACTCTCTGGAGAAGATAAACTTAATATAATTGTGCCTTTATTGTGTCCAGTTTATTAGCTAAAACCACCCTTGTATGAATACAGTGGAAGTGTCTCCTCATACTCTCTTGACACAGCCTGGCCCACGTTGATTTGATCTTGCTTCAAACTTCGAAAGTCTTGATAAGCATCTGGTTGCCTTTTTAGTAGCAGCACTTCTGGTAAGAAGGGTCCTGGGTTGGAGGACCAGAGTTCTACACCTAACCCTTGTAGGGAGCTAACAGAAGGTGGCTATCATCTTTACAGCCATCTTGAGCCATAGACCCTGACAAGAGACTTGTTTACAACAACCTACAACAGCCCAGCACACTCTGATAACATCTTGTTTTAGATACCCAGGATCTTCCCTTGGGTGTTTGAGATTTAAAGGTATGACTTAAAGGCGTGACTTAGAAGTGAGACATATACAAGGTGAGAGGCAGACAGAAGAAAGAACTAGGAACTAGACACTTGGACTAGAGAACTGGGATTAGGACTTGTTGCTGAAACCCAGGACTTGAGACTTGGAGGCACTAGGGACTAGAGACTTGGAACTAGGGACTTGGAACTGGGAAAGAGACTAGCAACTTGGAATTGGGATTAGGGACCTGAGACTTGGTATTAGAAACAAGAAACTTGGAAAGAGAGAAGAGAGACTGAAGAATAAACGGGATTGAATCACACTCTGTCTGGTCTCCATTCTTCGAGTCCGTCCTCACTCTCTCTCTCTTGCTGAACCCTGACCCGCCCCGCGGACCAGAGCAGCTTGGGGCCATTCGGGCTCTAACAACTTAGCCCCCAAGGCTTTTGGCAGTGGGTTCCTACATTGATAGAGTGGTCCCAGACATTTTGGCCCCCAAGCGTGGGGTAGTGTGCTTCTCAACAAACCCTGACTCTACAAGGACCTAGTTCTGTAGGAGAACAATGATGTCTGCATTGTTCTTTCATTAGATGTTCATACTACAAGCTAATAGCCTGTTTCCCTCTACTTTGTGAGCTAGAAGGAAAGTATGTTAGTGCCCTGTCCCTTGAAGTCAGATGCAGCCCTGTGTGTTAGGCTATTTTCCATTACAGGGATAATCCATTGATAGAGAGGAATGTTAATCTGGACCACCTGTCCAGGACTGGCACCACCCACAGTGGGATGAGCCCTCCCACATTAACCAAGAAGATGCCCCCACAGACATACCTCAGGCCAACCTGACAGAGGCAATTCCTCAGCCCAGGTTCCCTCTTCCTAAGTGACTGTAGTCTGTGCCAGGTTGATAAAAAGCAAGCAGCACAGATAATTGTAGAGGCCAGAGAAGAAAACAAAAACATTTGTGGTAAGACTTAAGTGGCAAAAAAGGAGCCAGTTAGAAAAAGGAACTCACTGCCGTGTGCCCAGGTCACTCACCTCCCAATGCCTCTGTTTCCTTATCTGTAAAAATAAAATGAACACTAGAACCTACATTGAAAGCAGTGATATGGGGATTAATTGGAGAGAGGTGACTGCGGCTCTTGCTTGGCATACAGTGGCTACTTGGGAAGTGTCATAGGGTGTAGTGGTCATGCAATGCTCTCCAGCACCTCTTACTCCACAGTTCCCTCTGCCTTCAGTTCCTGTGACTAGGAACATGAGCTCTCAAACCAGGTCCTACCCCTACATCCTCCCTACCCGCCCCCAGCCCCTATGCCCTCCCCATGCCCTACCCCCATCCCCACCTACATCAACCTCTGCCTGGAAACTCTACCAAACTCTACCACTTCACTGGCTTCTACACAAATTAAAAACAAAACCTTTAAGCAAACAAATGAGCAATAAACACAGGTGTATTAATAAATGATAGAATAATTATCTTCTTTCTAGGCACTCATAAACATTTCAAGTCTCCTTTTCTGGAGACTGACGGATGGTAATGAGGGATCATATTAGCATACAGGTATCTGTTGTCTACTGGATTGCCTGATTTTTTTTTCTTTCATTTATCTCCCTATCTGAGCAGCAGAACAGTTTTGCTCATCTTACACACGTATATTTAAGTTCTGTTCTGTTGGTCGACCATGTCATGGAGTCGTGCCCTTTGCATCAAGGAGATACTGGACCAATGCTAGCTTTTATTATGGCATCTCCTAAGGCTCCATGTCTTAAATCAAGACAGCTTTGTTCCCTGCCTGTACAAACACTCTTGTGGGGTTTTGGTGACTACTAAGGGCAGCCACCCCACAGACGACAGCTCGGAGTTGTGCTCCTCATTGTGCATCCAAACTTTCTCATGGGTGAGGGGCGTGGAGAGCCAACAGTGGCCATGAGTGCTTCCACTCAGAAATGACAAGATGCTTCCTCTCATAAAACACTGGCCAATATCATGTCTGAAGATGATGGCCCCTGACCCAAAGGGCTCCTCCAAAGGGCTGGAGTCACTTCTCCAGCTCTGCCCTCTGTGACACTCTAAGCTCAGGTTGATCCCCTCCACTGCTGCTGCTGTCCTTGGTGATCATCTCTTGGGACTGACATCTCCAATACATGAGGGTCTTCCACTGTAATTAGGCTTCACCAGTAGCCTCTCATAGGCTCTCTTCATGGTGCCAAGCCTCAACTCCTTTACATGACCCCTTCAGTCCTGGGCTGTCAACTGCAACTGAGACTGCACCTTCACCAATGACCTTCCATGGACTCTCACAGTGCCAAGCCTCAGCTGTTCTTCATGCCTTCAAAACCAGTACCACCTGGGTGACTCTTACACATTACCAAGTACAACTGCAGAGTGAGGTAGAACCTTGGCTGTCTCTGGAACACAGCTTCTTTGTGCTCTCAGAAAACACTTCCCAGAAGATTTCACCTCAGTAATGTTGCTCTCTTCTTAATCACCACTAATTTCTTAATTCCAGCTAACCAGCATCAATTGTCCCAGTAGTCTCCATCTCCTCTTAAATATAAAGCCAGAGACACATGCCCAAAGCTGCCGAGTTCTGCTGCTTGCAAGAGCTGGAACCCTTTGTGTAGGAAGCCGCTGTTAGCAGTGGTATAATCTGCCATTCCAAGATGGCGCTGACATCGTGTCTTCCCAGTAGTAAACAAGTAACTGCGCAGCTGCAAAGGCAGAAAGCCCGCCACAGTCACTGGCCAATCCCGAGGCGTAATATTGGGTGATGAGTGAACAGTCAATCAGAAGTGAATACGTCACTCTAGGGTGTATTTAAGTGGGGCCTCTTCCTGTCTTCAGCCCTTCCACGTCTTTTCACATCTGTGATACAAGAAGTAAAGCCTCGTCTGTGGTGATACCCGAATTCTGTCTCTCATGTCTCTCTTCCACGGGCGTAAGGGGACACGGGAGGCGCTCGGAACACCTTTGTTCTGTGACATTATCACTAGCTTTCAATTTTCCAACTCCTTCACTGCCTAAGCTTGACTGTCCTGGATCTTGCTCTGTAGATTGATCTTGACCTCAGAGATCTGCATGCCTGTCTGCTGGGATTAATGATGTGGACACCAGGCCTGGATCTAAACTTAGGTGGGTAGGCTCTTGCCCCAAAGTCTCACTCCCGAAATTCAATTTAACATCTTTGAACACAGAATTCAGTTCCATTTCACTTTCTGGTGCTTCTTTAATACTTGAACCATATATTTTATATTTCCCCTTCCTCAATTTGCTATGCTTATTTAAAATGCTCTTCATGAGACTTAAGCTGAGAACAAAATCTATGATGGGCATTTCTGAGACTTCCTTTGTCAATGGAATTAATGTGAGTCTCTTCACCTTGAATTTAGGCAGACTCTTCAGACAAGGGTAAAAATTAGCCACATTCTTCACCAAAATACCACAAAAACAGTCTCTAGGCCACATACTAAAATTCTTCTCCACTGAAACCTCTTGGGCCAAGTCTGCACAGTTCAAACCATTCACAGCAACAAAGTCTTCCATATTCTTACTAGAATAGCCCATTAAGCCCCACTTAAAGCACTCTAAAACTAAAGTACTCAAATCCCCATTCTTCCAAACATAAGCATGGTCAGGCCTATGACAGCAATACCCCAGTCCCTTGTACCAACTTCTTACTTAGTTAGGGTTTTACTGCTGTGAACAGACACCATGACCAAAGCAAGTCTTATAAAGGACAACATATATTTGGGGCTGGCTTACAGATCCATTATCATCAAAGTGGGAGCATAGCAGTTTCCAGGCAGGCATGGTGCAGGCAGAGCTGAGAGTTCTACATCTTCATCTGAAGGCTACTAGTGGAAGACTGACT